>NW_028258379.1:26075000-26700000 GCF_053883595.1 Heterocephalus glaber
AATTATATTGAGTCGCCAGCTGGAAGTTGAACAATGTTCAAAAGTAGGAACGTAGTCACCTCCACGAGAGCTGAAGAACTGCTGTTAATGAATTTTTTAATTTCAAATGATATAGACATGATTTGTTTTGTTGCCACTTAGTGTTACTGGATAAGTCTATGCCTGGCTGAAATGACTGGTTCCCCAGGGTCAGTGTCAGGACCTAGCAAAGGCATCGTGCATTTGCTTTCCACGTCTTATTCAACAGGAATTAATGGTTGCCTAACTTTTAACACTGGGTAAGTAAACTAATTTCCTACTAACGAGGCGACCACTCTAATAAATGACACAAAAAGATTAGTTTCTTCTTAAACAGCTCAAGCTTTATGTTTATTTATTTTTTGTTTTTTTGATTTAGATGGAACATACCCTGAGGCAAAAATTAAGCATGCATATGCCAAAAGCTCTATCGAATATAATATGTATTTGTAAAAGAAAGAAAAGAAATATTACCTATTTTAGGTTTTAAAATCTTGCTATCATTTTATTGACAAAAGTTAAAAATAAACCTTAATTGGTAAAAAAAATTTAAAAAATAAAGTACCTTTCAAAATTTCAAGGAATTAAATCAACCCAATCATGTTAGGTGGGCTGAAGTATACCACGTGGTTTGTTTTTATGTATTGCAAAATAAGGAGAGAAACTGTGATCCTAACGTTACTAGGAATCAAATTATCTAAAAATACTGCAAAGGCATATAAATCCTATGAAAAGGAAAGAGTTAAAGTCTCTAACCAAAGAATACAGACTCGAAGGTCTAGACACAAGGGAATTTCTACGATGTTTTCATTGGACTGGTAGTCATGATTTCCTTCAGAAGAGAGCTTTGACTGTGTGTGACCTAATATAGTATTGCTCTATGTGTAAATCTACCAAGTTCATGTCATAATAAAGCTGTATCAATTCAAAGAAATTGCATAAATAAACAATATTACTTAGAAATGCATTTTCTTATACTTTAGTCAAGATCAAGTTTTGCAGTTGGAAAAGTGAGGTATTTTTTGTGTTACAAACATTTTTTTGCTAAATTTTTCTATTAGAAAATGCTTAAGTGGTGTTATCTAGCGGAGTGATTATGTACAAAGCAATCTTTACTGGTTTGTATGTGTGGTCTAGACTAGATTATGAATTCCAAAAGAATAGGGACAATATAAATTCTCAACTCTCCAAAAATATTTAAAGAAAAAAAGACATTCTCTTAATTACAAACTAAACAAATATTTCACTGATGTATTTCAGTTTGTGCTTTCTCCCTCTTTGTGTTTCTTCCTTCTCACCCAACATCATATACCTCTGATGGAACGGACCCCTAAGATCTTTTATCTGAGACCCCTTATCTGTCTCATGTTTTTAACAATCCTCCCTTCCTATTACACAAAACTGAAAGGAAAACAGGAACAAATTTAAAGCTTCTACATTATCTTTTCAGTTTACATCTATTAAACCCTTATTCATGAGTGGACATACATTTTTTTCTGGTGGCCTGTAAATATCACAAGAAGTGTAGTTAACAATCATCTGCCACTCTTAATCTCCTGGTTTTAATAATGTAAGATTTTATTTTGGAGGGAAGCTGGCCAAACAATACAGGGTAATTATTCCATTTGTCGTGAGTCAAATTATTTATAAAAAAAATGTTTAAATAAGTTTGGCAGGAGATACATATCATGCTAAGTATACTAACATATGATTAAACCATGTAAGGAAATTCAGGGGAAAAAGTAATTATTTCCTCATACAGACAATTTTTCTGAGTAGTTACACTTTAATTTCCAAATATTCCAGTTTGTCAATGAAATAACAAATCCATGGACCCACATCCATTCTGACAAAAAATACAGTTAGGTACCAACAAACATCATCAAACAATCAAAATTCAGGCAGTATCTTTCCATTCAAATCAATATTACCGTGCTGAAAAGAGCCCAGTTCTGTTCTAATCTGTAACTGCTTTATTTTTATTTCAGCTGATAATATTTTTCTGATTTGTTTATTCTCCACTTTGTCCATAGTTTATGTTCCCATCAACTGTACCAGGAAACTGCTTTGAATTGGCCTCCACACTTCCTGTCTTTCTTCTGTTAAAATCTCTGCCTCTTTCATTGCTCTGTAAAGTCCTAGAAGACAGAATCTGAGATGATGTACTTATTTTAGGTTTGATTTCCCTAGATACGTCTCCTGAGACAGGAATTTGAGTTTTAAGGGATTTCAAGATGCATCAGTAGGAGAAGGGAGAAGTGCAGTAGAGGAAGCTTGGAAGGTGGATAAATGGTAAATATCTCAATGTCTGCAGAGCGAGAGTGTGCAGTATACCTCAGAGCTACCCAGGGAGTGAAAACTAGGGGTTTTATGGTCAGTATTTATGGTTTGTTTTTCTTTGTTGATGGGAACTGAACCCAGGGCCTCACACATTAGGCAAGTGCTTCACCACTGAGTTACATTCTCAGGACTGAGTATTTTTTTTTTTTTAAATTTCATCTAGCATTGGCTGAGGCTGCTCCTAGGTAGGAAGAAACTCCTGATATTCCCAGCCTGCTGCTCATTAGGAAGAATGAAAGAGAGATGTGCAACAAATTCTTGCAGTAGGTTTCTACCAACAAATATTTGACTGACAAGGGCTGATGAGGGGAAGACATCAACAATGGTGTTTGCGTAACATTATTTTGTTCATTATTGCCTAACATAATGTGGTGACACAGTAGGCAGAAAAAATTACTTATAGAATTAGCTCAGAAAAATAATCTTTTTATAGAAGTAATTTAGAACTTTGTAGAAAAAGAGCCCTAAGGCATACCAGGATAGAACTGACTTACTACATTGGCCCTGATCATTAGAAGGTGAATTCCTATCTCTGAAATAACTAATCTTTATAAATTTCCTTCTTATTAGGAAGGTGACCATTTCCTAAGACAGATGAGTTTGTGCTTTTCTCAAGGATGTAGTTTGAAAATAACATAAATCATATTATTTAGTACATCTCTTTTCAAACATATAATTGCTTTTAACTATATCTATTTTGCAAAAGTTTTATATTGAAATGTATTGCTGACAAAGAACAATGGTGATAGGTTAAAAGTTTCTTGTAGACAGGAATTGCAGCTTGTTCCTCTTATACATCATCAATGTCTTGTACATACTAGGTCTTGAAATAAATCTGCTTCAAGTTACATTGATGGTAGATGTCGTGAACCCTATGTGTTTGGCTTGAATTGGCTTTAATTAATAGAAATTAGCTATTCCAGTGACAACAACATGTAGAAAAAATAATAGTGGAGAGCACTGACATTTCTCTTTCCCCTGTCTTCACAACTGTCCTTTCCTCAGGCAAATATCAACCACTTATCTCCAAACAATTAAAGACCTTGCTTCTGGTTAAGCATATGTGTTTAACCTGAACTATTCATTTCCACACAAAAAAATATTCTGTTTCTGGCAGATAAAAAAAGAGGTTTCCAGTAGGATAGAAAACAAATATATAATTTGAAAAGCAAGTTCAGAATCATCCTATCATCTGGGCACAGTAACTTGGCTAATGTAATCTGGTTTCCAGTGAAAGAAACTCACTCTGTTTCCTTTGAACTAAGATTGGTCCATCTCATGCCACAGTGATGTTTACTGGGCATAGAAGAAGAAATATGGACCTAGAGGGCAGTTGGTTCTCTGTGCAACAAAGACACTTAATTTGTTTTTATTTGTGACATTTTGTCACATCCAAAAGAAGCACATTAATATATATCATGGTGTTGTCCTGGGAAAAAATTGGAAGATACGTTAACATTCACAAAGCATCAAAGTCTTGCTTAACATATAAGAGAAACCCAGTACATGGTGATATTTAATTTCAGTGTATTCCCTGAGTCTGTGACAGTGCATTATTCTAGGGTAGAGGTGGCTAGCCTTTTAGAGCTTTCAATGATACAAACAGCCCACTGGGCACATGTGCCACAGGTTTGCCACCACTGCCCTATGGATCCAGTTTGATATTACCACAATCATTCTGGTTGTCATCACCATTTTATACATCACATAACTGGCAAACATCCCGACCCCAAACACAAAGTCATTAAGATAGCCAAGCATGGTGTGCTGGCCATGGATGCTTGTGAATCACTGTATCTTAACTGAAGTGGGAATTGTTTATAGATTTTAAGAAAGGGGAGGCCCATTCAAGTAGATCACAGCCTGCCTGTGTCGAGCATAGCATATAAACCCTTTCTCCTGGCCTGGCCTGTATAGAGATCCACTTGTCTTGCTGCTGCCCAATACATGCTTTTGTCTGTAAGTCCTCAGTAAGTTGCACTTTGCCCAATCCTGAATCTGTCTTTGGTCTCAAGGCACCACATATCTGGTTTTGGTATATGAAAACTAGGTTTTTCTGAAATGTGTACTAAATTAGCACTTGATCATTCTCATGTCTTGTGTTCTGCTCTCTTAATTTCTTATGGTCATGATCCTTTAAACTTGTGCCTCACCTATCTGCATCACACTTCGGCCTTCGAGTTAATACCAGGTGAACTCCTGCTAGCCTTCCAGAAGAAGCCACTCTGTTATCTTCATTCATCTCTTTTCCTCCCAGGAGAACAATCATGATTCCACTCACAATTCTGGAGAGGACCCATGTTGAATAAATGTGTTTTGATTACAAGGTCTCTTTAGCTGGATAAGGAGCATTGGCAGCTACTGGCACCACTCCAGTTCTGAAGCCACATGACCAACAATTAATTTAAAGTCCATGCTTTATAAAGCTTTTAAACATTCAGTGTCATACGTCACATTCTGCAGATAAATGTTCTTCAGATCAACTCTGGCAGAAGTTTCTGGGTATCAGTGACAACCATCTCTCTTTCATCTGACACTTCAGTTAGCACTTCTTTTCTCCATGTCAATATAAAATCAGAAATCAGCTCACTTTCTGTGAATTCTGGCTAAAAAACCTCCCTCATGAGCATTTTTGGATCTTGCAGACTTTTTAAAGATTTGGGGTATTTGGAGGATTATGTGTTACTATTTGACTCACGCCTCTCTATTTAAAATATTTTACACCTTTTCATTTTCCAGGTAATCTACCTTTAGGGTTCCCAGGAAACAAAATTTTCTGATCTTATTATGCAGATCAGCTTAGTTTTGTACCATCTATGGCCTCCAGCCTCCCTTGCATATCCAAGATTCATTAAGAATCTCTAAAAATCCATGTATCACTTTCTCCAAACTAAGAGGTGAATGCAAGTTTTATGAAGCTTAATGCTAATATGATTTCATAGACACATTTTAAGAAAAATAATTTATTAAATACTACTTTTGAAAATTTTGCAAAATGAGGAACAAGTGAACATACCATTACATTCTTCCTTAAAGGATTTTAGACCCATGGAATAAAGGGCCTTGAAGCTTAAATTTCCTTAATGTTATGATAAACCTTTCTTTGTGAGGTCTTCTTTTTAATCAATTAGAGCAATTGGGAGAGGTATTCGGTATTTCAACTGGTCCTTATTCTTCCTCCACTAGGTCTTGGAGGTAGAAAATATTAGTAGTATGCAAAGTCACCGTGGTCTGTATTGTTTCTAAATTATTATTACCATGTTTAATTTTCCTTTGACCTTCATTTAGTACCTCTCATCCTCAGGACTGATAAGACAATTCAACATCTCGCCTACTTCTTGAGCAATCTCAGGAGTATCACCCCAATCATAGATGTCTACCTGTGATATGCAAATCACTACAGTTTGATATGCCAAAGCCCCAAAATGGATGCCCACTATGAGGGCTGACTGGTGCTGTCTTATAGAGAGATGAACATGTGAAGATTTGATCTGGACTGGCCAGTAGACCCCATCTTGCTTCAGGACTTTCAAGCTCCTTTCATTTGTGTACCAGATTACCTAAATAAGCATAATATCTCCCAATGGATAAAGGTCACACTGATTCCCTGAACAATCGATAAATTCTCTTCATTTAGTGCAAATATTCTAATGATGTCGAGGGAAGAGTTAATGGTGTATCACTCAACTCTTGATCAAATGCCCTTGATTTCACTTTCACAATTACTCTATTTTTTCTTGGTTTAACTAAACTTCTAAAATCTATGTAGGTATTGCCTCCTTGTATTTCTCCCTCCAGGATTCACTAGAGAGCCTCCTGCAACTCACCTGACATTGTGCAAGGTGTCAGATGCCTCTTGCTCCTGGTTCTGCTACTGTCAACTGGAGGGGTTTAGGCTTCTTATCCCATCATTTAATTAGGTCAAGTGTAAATAACTTTAGTAACAATTCTGTAGGCCTCAAAGAATTACTGTTGGAATCAAGATAATTTATAAGGATAATCATGAAGAACCTCATATGTAGACATCTTTCTCATTTCTCACTAATTTATGTTTCAATACTTGATGCCAATGACTACAGCAGATAAAAATAAATAAAAGTATAAACTTAAAAATATATCTCACTTTATTTGTTCTCTATTCCCAAGTCTCCTGCCCTACCTATTCATATTGGGAAGATTTCTCCAGAGAAGCAGAATATAATGTTTATAGTGCTTAATTAACATTTATAGTGCTTAATATATAACAGTGATTAATAAATAATGAGCTTAATAATAATAAGTATAGTGTATAAATGATATAAATATAAAATAATATAATAGAAATAATACAATGATGAATAAAGAATAAAGTGCTTAATAAAGAATGGTGATCAAGATATATGAAACACAAAAAAAGTAATGTTACATGATTTCATTCATTATAACTATTCATTATAACTATTCATTCCTTGAACTCCAGGCAGACATAAGTGCATGACACTCAGGTTTCTTTATTCTAGTTTTAACAAAATATCCTAGAACTAGAGGTTTCTGAGTAAGAGAAATCTCAGATAACTGTAACAATTGTAATATTTGCAGTGATTAAAGAACCATTCTGTGTCGATTTTGATCATCAAATGGTTATAATTTCTCAGAAGTTTGGTCCTATTGATGGGATGTGACTAAAGAACTGTGGCCCAAATTGTATCCAAAATCAGCGGGTAAAAAATACTTTTAGGTCCAAACTTCTGATAAATTATAAGCATTTGATGATCAAAATTGGCACTTAGAATTGTTCTTTAGAGATTACTCTTACCCAGAAACCTCTGGTTCTAGGATATTTTGTTAAAACTAGAATAAAGAAACCTGACTGCCATGCAGTTATATCTGCCTGGAGTTCAAGGAATTAATAGTAATAATGAATGAAATCATCTAACATTACTTTTTCTGTGTGTGGTAGTGGGGATTGAACTCAAGAACTTCACACTGAACTACATCCTCAGCCCTTTCAAAAATTTGAGACAGACTCTTGCTAAGTCATCAAGTTGCCCAGGTTGGTCTGAAACTTTGAATCCTTCTGCCTTAGATTCCTAGAGTGCTGGGATTTCAGGTGTGTACTACCATGCATGGCTCTAACATGTACTGAAATCTTACTAAAGCCAATTCACATGTTTTAATAACCTGATTACAAGCTGCTATAATTGCCAGTATTATCTCAATGGTTATGACAAAGACATAAATCATCATTATGATAAAGAAATGTGTCTATTTCATACAGGTAGTGAGAGGACACAAAGGGATTTAAACTCAGAGATTTGAGCTCCAGAACTTGATGCTAGTGAACAAACCCCAGTCTTACACATAGCCTAGGTGAGTGTTCTACCATTGAGCTACAATTCCAGCCCCAGACCCCACATTCTTAAACATTTACTGTCATGTATTAAATCCAGCTCCAGAAAGATAAAAAACTGGGGGGGGGGGGACTTGCAGACTTCATCTTCCCTATTACTGTTAACTTTGACTCTGCTGCTTATTGTTGATTACTATTCTATGTGTACCTATGAAAATCATGATAACAATGACAATGAGTACACCCTGCTACTTAAGGAGGAAAAAAAGATCTTTATGCTACACAACCCGGATGATTTTTGTGTTTTATTAGATATGATTACAAGAGGAGGAAGCCATGTATATATGAAATTAGTGAAATTAACCATATATATTTAATGAAATACCCAGTCTGGTACAGCTATCAGAAATTGTTCTTGTCATTTTTATTGTGTCATGCTATAGCACCCAAGTGTGTCCCTGCTTTTGAGATGTAAAGGGATCAGATAGATGCATGGTTTTTACTTTTCCTTGTGAGTACACTGGCTGCAGAGGTCTTTGTTCTCTTGGATATTACAAACAGAACAATGACAGGAGGCACACAAGTGCCAAAAATCAGACACTGGTTTTGCATAAAATGCAATCAGTTTACTCCATTATCATAAGAAAGAAGTTAACATTTTACAAGTTCTTTTCATTTAAGGTTGCATAAAATAATTTCTAATAATAAGATATATTCTTTAGACAAAAATTGGAACAGTTATTTTGTTGTTCTGTTGATGAAATATTCTGTCAAAAGCCAGTGGTTACTTGAGATAAAAACCTTATCTACAGTAGAGGAATGGACACTTTGAATAGATTATGTAGTTCTTCAGGAAATGCCCCATGCTGCCTACATCACAATAAGAAATCTTTCCTTTTGTCTTTACATAAATATTCTAAATGACTAGTACTTGATTTTTTTAGGGAGCCCAATTATTTTTGCGTAACAGCTGTGTGAGCAGGAAAATAAGTAAATCAGTCTTACATTTTTGGTAAAAGTTCAAGATCTTACAGTTAGTGCAGAATATATAGGGTCCTGTTCATTGCCATACCATCTATGAGCTCTGGTCCATTTTAAGCAATGTCGAAAATGCAGTTAACTATAACCTACATTGACTTTATGTCTTTTTCCTTTCAGCATCCATGCAAAATGAGCTCTGTTTTTAGCAGATATCATGTATTCTGTGTTTTAGTTCGAGAAAAATAACAGGCTTATCTATCATTAGAATTTTTGGTATTGAGGACAGATAAAAGGCTGGCTCCAATTTTACCACATGCGTCATTAAAATATTTGCCAGCTACAGAGAATTTCCTAGCAATTCTCTACTACTGGGTCACATACTGATCTGATAAGTTAAAACTGTTCATGGTTAGGCAACCAAACCCTTGCACAGATATATGTACTGAATACCAAGGATTATATCACCATCCACAGAAGGGCGGCCACCTCCCTGGTGGGACACAGTCAGTTAGACAGTTAATAGGGCAAGGTGAGTCATGTAATAGGTATGATTTTCAATCTCAGGGTACAGCACACTAATTCTGGTTTAGAAAAAATTTAGATAACAGAATGTAATTATTTCAATTATTACGGAAATAATTCTGCATTTTTTTGGTGGTGTTATTTTTGTAGATCCTATAATAACCATTTTCCCCCCAAGTTGGTGTCTAATCAGTTCAATGAGGAAAAAGTTCCAACTTTTTACAGAAGAATGTTTCCAGAGAGTAAGTAGAGGGGAAGAAAGGAAGAAAGGAGAAACAAAGTTTTATTTCATGCCTTATTTTCTAGATACTTACTGATTCCTCTTTCATACAAAATAGTAAATTTCCTGCAGTATAGTGAGGCAGAGATATGAACTATCCAGATTATCTGTTGGGAAGTTCAAGAGGAGTTTGGATGGCGAACACAATTTTTATTTACAAATAACCATCAACCATTTTGGAGCTATTTCTTCTCTATTAGTGAATATCTTTAGTTGTTTTTTCCAAGTTTAAGGAGGTATAATTGACAAAAGTTGAAGCATGCACAATGATCCACAATGTGATGCTTTGATAAATGTCTATATTGCGAAGAGATTATTACAATAAAGTTAGTTAACATATCTATCAGGTCACATTGTTATCAATGTTTTCTATGTGTGATGAGTACATTTAAGATTCACTATGCTCTGATTAATTTGCAAGCATATAATACAATACTAATATGGTCATCATGCTGTACAATTGATCTCCAGAATTTATTCAGCCTGTCTAAATGAAACTTTGTATCCTTGGTCCAATA
This sequence comes from Heterocephalus glaber, assembly GCF_053883595.1. Taxonomy (NCBI): domain Eukaryota; kingdom Metazoa; phylum Chordata; class Mammalia; order Rodentia; family Bathyergidae; genus Heterocephalus; species Heterocephalus glaber. Next base: position 26,084,989 of record NW_028258379.1, read on the forward strand.
CTGTATCTCTCCATCACTCACGCATTAGTTTTCAATGTACAGGTCTTTTACTTCCTTGATTAAATTTATTCCTAAGTATTATATTCTTTTTGATGCTTTAGCGAATGGGAATGCTTTCTTTTTTTCTCACTCAGGCAATTAATTATTTATATATAGAAGTGCAATTTATGTTTGTATGTTGATTTTAGAAACTAACTTTTTCCAATTTGTTTAGTAGTTCCACCTTTTTTGAGAGAGAATTTAGAGTTTTTGTATATATGATTATGTCATTTGATAGGGGCACCTTTCCAAAGTAAAGATAATGCTTTAGTATTAATTTCCTTTTTTAGTATTAATTTCCATAAAAAGCTTTATTATTTTCACAATAGGCACATTTTTATAATCAATGATTCTTGTGATGTTGTATTCAACCCTATTGCTTGCCTGGAATCTTGAACCTTGAGCACAGTTCTTCAGTGGTATGCTACAATGATATGATTTGCATTGGGCTTTGAGTAGGATTTTTAACCTCTTTGAATTTCACTTTTCTCATTTGCAAAGTCGGAACAAAGAAAGCTTCATCATACCATTGCTGTAAGGATTGGCACAAAGGCACAAAACCTATGAAATACCAGCTACTGGCACACTGAGATTTCTCTTTAGAGGGCACAGTCTCATCACCATTATTAGGATTTACCTTCATGGCCAGTCTCTGTTTACTTTTGGTGACCTTCTGCAAAAATATGATGGTTAATGTACAGTATGACTTTTAGACAATATCAAAATTATCTGAGATGACAAATTGGTTAGGCAGAGACCCTCAAATAATATTTTTTCATAAGTAAATTTTCCAAATTTGGTAAATGCTTGGCATAGTAATTAGCATAACTTGTAGGATGCAGTAATAATAGGATTGTTTGTACTACATAGCTACATAATGAAATTTTCTCTTTTGATGAGTAACTGCTCAAAGATTTTTTTAATTTTACAGCTGGAGACAAAGTCTCACAACTAAAAGAAGTCTGATAGTCAATTTACCTCACTCTTCTGTGTTCTATCACAGGCTTCCCAAGCTTTACCTAGAGAAATGAAGCATAGACCAATGTGACTATTGCCCAAAAAGTATGAATAATGATTTTTGGTAACAAAATACATTTCATTTAAATTGTATTTTTCTGACACATGATTTCCTTTTGCCCTTCAATTTTTGAAGAGTGTGAATTCCACAAATGGTGCAGAAAATATCTGAAATTTATTTTTTTTTCTTTTTGGTGATACTGTTAATGGGGATTGAACCAGTGCCTTCTCACTGACCTATATCCCTAGCCCTCTTAAATTTTATGTTTTGATCTTTATGCCCAGCCCTTTCTTTAGTTTTGTATTGAGACAAGAACTTGCTAAGTTGTCCAGGATAGCCTCAAATTTATCATTTTCTACCAACAGCCTCCCAGAGTGCTGTGATTATAGGCATGCGTCACTGTGCTTAAGTTGAAAGTTACATGTTTTGAATTAATTTCTCCACATTTTGAAGATTCTTATCTTAACATCACATTTTAGTACTACTTCTAAAATTATTGTCTTATCTCTTATTTAAAAATATATGGTTTGATCCCTGGTACCAAAAAATATATATATGGTTCTTAGAATCTCACTGGGTTTTAACATTAGTGAAACTTACTCCAGCAACTTTGTCTTCTATTTCATTTGTCTCTTTTCTCATAGTGACTAAAATTTCCCCATAATTACTAAAACTATTTATTCTTATCTGTCTTTCTTGTTGAATCTTCAGAGGAAAAGGATTCTATTTTTTATTCATTCATTCATAAATCATTGAAACTCATTTAACATTCACCTTGGGGCATGAGTTTATTTTTAAGGTTAAAAAAATAAAAGTAAGTAAAGTTATCTTGGTTACTGGTGAGGCAGGATCAAGACAGGAGGGAATCCACATCTGTGACATTTTGGTTCAGCAAATAGTCAGTTGCCCAGTTCATAATTTCTGTCTTTACTAGTGTGTGTCTCAGAGGCCCGATAATTAATTTTGAAGAGATGTTGAAATTTCACATAATTGTGGTTTCTTTGTCCATCAGTCTTTCCTTTCTTTCTGTCCAGGAGACGTTGCAAATTCTCTCTTTCATCAGCCTCTGCGGTGACCCAGGGCCAGATGACTGATTACATTGTAACAAACTGGTCCCTGCTTTTCTGGAGCCACTAAATACTCCATTTAAATGGAAGGCACTCTCCCCATTCTTTATCTTCATTTTGCTGATGTGGGAGCCTCTGAGTGTATCTTATGAATAGTTTAGCATCCTCAGGAGTAAGCCATATTTCTGTAATGCTTCATATGTCATCCACTCCTTTGTCACACACATGGCTCCAATTTTAGTACTTTATTTCTAGTTGGCCCGACAATTTAGTTTATTTTTCCCTGATTGTATCAATTTATTTTAAGTCTCCTATTTCTGTGTTTGGATTTCTATCCCTGTCATTTCCACACCCTTCGAGTTTGTAATTTTGTTTTTTCTATCAAAATATTTGATCTGATTCATCTCTGTTTTTTTTTTATCCTCATCTGGGTTTCATCTTAATATTTTTTTCATTTTTATTCCTACGAAGTATTTTTAACGCCCCATAAACATCCATTGGCTCTTTTTGAACTAGCCATTTTGAAGCAGTCTTTTGGGTTTTCACATCATAGTGACTCCTTGTAAAACTTCACAGCCTTTGTAACTTAGCCTTGGACTGGGGAGGAGGACTCTGGCCAATTTAAATCAGAGCAGTGACCACTCATTTTTTGCCCTACTGAAAATCACCTTTCCCTCTGTGAGCATCAGACATAGGATACTAACAAAACATACAAAGGAGAAAAATCAAGGAAGAGGTGGAATAAGAGTGTGACTAAAAATGCTTTGAGCTCTCTTTAACAATGGATGGACTCAGTCTTTCAGAATCCGGATCTAAGCATGTCTTTGGTCCAGAGAATTTTAAGGAGAAAAATATGATATCATGCGTCTTGGTTTCAAATGTAGCTTACCTTAAGTTAGGGATGAAATGGAATAGTGATATTCTATTTGTCTGAGTGATAATAAATAAAAATAATAGTAATCCACTGCTACTAGTAATGACCATTAATTGAATTCTCATTTCATGTAGATTTTAGATGTCAATTTGTGAACAAAAAGAATCAAGGGTATATGATTTATCATTTTTGGACTCCCAACTCAATTTCTAATTTGCCTCACCTAGAGCTTTTATGTATATAACTTATTTTCCTAAAATATTTTCAAAGTACTATATGATATCTTCAATATCAAATATGTAGAGAAAATATCTTTGTCATTCAAAGTGCTAAACTTTTAATTTCAAATAATGAGTTCCAGTTTGAAACACACAAACCTTTAGTTTTGTGCTATTCCTATTAAAGAAAGTACAATGTATATGTAACCTCTCTCTCTCTATTTTCTCTGTCTCTGTCTCTCTCATACATCAGTAAAACTAGTTATTTGGTTATAAGTAAAATAAAAACATACTGATAAATTATATTTATTCATTCAACCTGAATCACAAAAGGGACCCAACCTGCATTTGATGCTTACTGAAAAAATTATCAGACTTTCTGCTATTAATTAATGACACTGAAAATAAGATAAATTATTCCAACCAATAATGAATTCTCACTCTAACTAGGTTGAGGTCCTATTACAATAAATTCATCTCCCTGTATGAGTAAATCCTTTAGTTGTAGAAAGATCAAATATTCTGTGAGCAGAGAAGATGCTCCATTCTCTTTGGAAAACTCAGGTAAAACAAACAAACAATAATGTAAATTCTGAAAAGAAAAAGGAAAAACTTGGCTATGGAAACAAATTGACCTTGCTTTATTCCAATGTTTTCAATACAGGATTTCTGTGACATTAAAATAAAAATCTGAGTGTTTTTCTGAATGTTCTCATCAGATAAATACAATAATAATAGCTACCTCAAAGGAATGAGTTGCTTTGAAGTTAAAATACACAATTTTGAAATATAATCATTTCCTCCTTTTTGTAAAAAGACTGGGCAGTCAAAGGCATGTGCTTATGGGACAGGAGTCTCTCCATGGTTGGAAGAAGAAGGAGCAAGCCGCATAGGGCCTGCACACAGAGATGGAAATGTGGACAGGGCTGTCTTATCGAAGTGTCACTTGTTGTACTTCAAGCTTGGATATGGGATTAGACTTCTGCAAAACCACCTGGGAATAAAAGAGTTGCAAGTAACTTTGCTTCAGGTATCTCCTCAACATTCTCCATGTGAGCTACTTGCATTCATTAGGGTAAATGGTACCTTTCCACAGCACTAGATTAATCCAATAACTGCTTACACTTCTACAAATCACTTCAAAATATTTGACTCCTGGATTTCTCAATCTTAAATACTCTATCTTCACCTTTACTAGAGTCCTATCAGATCTCTGTGCTGATGGCATTCCTTAAGTAAACCACCACTCCACCTCATGCCTGCATCTAGCAATTATTCTGCCTTTCATTTTCAGATGCTACTAAGGCCTTCAAAATTGTGACCTCACTTGCTGAAATAAGCAAGAAAATTTTACTTACCTTATCAAATTGATTTGACATTTCTTGGACTTTATCTTAACGACTTCTAAAATATTGTTTAAAATTTGAATCATTCTGAATGTAAGTTTTGTACGAGAGGAAGAGTAAAATAAAGTAAAGAGAGGCAGAAAAATGAGGACAAAGCCTTTTGAAAGCATCTTGGCAAAAGCTCATACACTGAAATGAGCCAGTGGTAAGGTACGTGGAAAGAGGTGAACAAGAGTCAGGGGATATCTAACGGACCATAAGCTATGCTTTCCCTGTAAGTAGGGAAAACATGGTATGTCATTGAAGCTTTGAATCTTTGACACTTCGTGAGTCAATGAACTCATTAACTATAGTATATAGAAAAAAGAAGAGTCACAGAGTGAGACAGAGTGGGTAATGTTCTTGGTAGCTACTTGCTGAATTTAAGGAGTCCATAGCAGCTGATCTCAATGAGGGCAGTTTTCCCCCCTCTCCCTAGAAAGAAGATATGTGGCAATTTTGAGGACATTAGGAGGTTGTTATGTTTAGAACACAATTGTATTGTCATTTAATGGGTCAAGGACAGGAAGAATTTTAAACATTTTTCAATGTAGAGAACAGCTCATATGACAAAGGATTATCTTACTCATCATATTAGCAGTTCAAAAACTGAAAACTGCGAGTCTATAGGGACAAATGTGTAACAAAAATATTTACCAAAATACTAGTTTAATTAATGCTTCCATATCTAAAGCTAAATCACAATTCATTACAAGAAATAGAAAAGTGGTGTAAAGACAGGAACATTTAATTAGGAGAGAAGATTTTCAATTCTTTATATAAAGGCCATTTGTAAATTCCACTTTATATTCCTTTACAGTTTTGCAGAACATTTATACTTTCACAGAGTAGGTGTCCAACAAATGCTGGCAGGATTGAATGCCTCCTCTCCAACTGGTAATCTAATAAAGCCACATTATTAGGCAAGTGTCTTTGCATATGTGATGCCAATGTATAATTGTAAAAAGCAAGTAAAATGATGAGTGCTGTACGGGTATAAAATGAACACAGTTTAAAGAATTTTACTTTATTGATTGAAAGAAGCTTGCAGAGTTTATAACTGATTCAAAAGAGAAATCAAATAAGTACAAATCTACATGGAGAAGAAACTATTGAAATGGATTTACAAATTGATGGAAATATTTTTTTACAGAGGAAAGGGGAAGACAAGTAAACTAAGCCCCAACTGTACAGAATATATTTGTATGCCCATAGACAATACTTACTTTTCTTTATTCTCAATTATCCACAACATAGGACTTGCAAAATATGTCCCTAAACAATCTAGATAATCTCAAAAGATTGGCTTTAGACCAATTTTGCTTGTCTGTTAAAAAAACATTTTCTTTTAGAGTTGTTTACCCTCTATATAGGTCTAAACCTTTTAAATTAAAAAATAAAAACTAATTGAAGCATGTTAAGTCTATTCTAGTCTATTGTGAATTTTTACTCTCTATGTCTTCTTTTAATACTACTACAAATTTGTGTAATGGAACAACTTTGAAACCTATAAGGTTTGATTTTTTATGTAATACATTATACCATCTCCAAATATTTAAAATATCATTATTGATAGATGTGATTTCTTCTACTTGACAAAAATCATGTCATAATGTATGAAGACCAAGTATTTTATTACATATGAAAAGCAGTATTTATGAACACATGTTTGTATACACTGTCAATCCATATCTATACATTATGCAAATAATAAGTTTGAAATAAATAAATTATAGTCAACAAAACTTTAAAATTATTTACAATGAAAAGTGAATTTTATATAGTTCCTTAAAACACTGTAAACTCTTCAGTTGGGCTTCAGCATATCTTGGTTCTACAATGTTCCCAATTATGTTTTTGGCCTGGCAGTTGCATTCATTACCTACATTAATTTCTAATTTTCAGGCTATGTCAGACAAAGCTCAGATCCTACTGTTTAGTCCAGTAGTAATCTCCTCCAGATTGTGTCTTTTAAAACAAGGACAACACAAAAGCTTTATTTAAGATTTTTTTCAAAGCTCTGGCACTTACAAATTTTCATACTAAAACTGATATTATATCCCCTGAACAGTAATCCTTCTTTTCCCTTCCTACATTATGCTCTTCTTGAATAAAAAAAAATACAAAAAATACTAGATAGATTATATTGAAAAATTTTAAAAATGTTTCTCTTTTATTTCAAGAGGTTCCAAACTTTTAATGATCATGCTGCTTTCAAATCAAAACTCTTAGGATAAGTAACTAAGTATAAAAATATGGAAAAGAATAAGCATTAAAAGAAACTGTTACTGAAATCAAATTACCTAAATTTCTCCAATGAATGAAAGACTTCACAAATACTATCAATCATTATAATAAAAAAATTCAACTTATTGAACACCTCTTGTGCTAGAAACTACTCTAAATACTTTACTTACATTATCTCATTAAACCTTTATGTAATAGGAAATATCTTGAAAATGTTAACTTCTTTTTACTCATTATTCATATCTTTATTCAACTGGAGTGGTTTCTATAATCTCTTCACTCCAGCTTGGGTAGTTGAAGCAGACATTTAAGAAAGAAGACGTTTTGATTTATTTTTGAGTTGTAAATGGACATTTAAATTATCTGCACAGATTTTATGTAAAAGAAAGAATTCTGAGGCCTGTTTTTCTTCCTTCTCTTTTCTCCCTTTTTCCTCCTCATCTTCTCCTTTGTCTCTTCCTTCTTTATTTTTCCTTAGAAACAAAGTCTAGAGCTTGTAATGAGTTAAGTGGTAAAATTTAAGTCATAATGAATGGCATTTAAGAATGCATGATCAATAATAGTCTGGTAAAGTAAGGTTTGTTGATCTCTATGAAAGATTTTACCCATTTAATCTAACTTATCAAGTTATTTGATGAAACATTGTTCATTGTTTCTGTATATTATCCCTTTAATATCTGTACAGTCTGTAGTAATGCCACCTCTGTCATTCTTGGATCTTGGTAATTTATGTAGCCTCTCTTTTATTGTGATAAATTTAGATAGACATTTCTCAATTTTTTTGATTATCTCAAACATTAATGTTTTTACCCCTTTGGATTTGCACTTTATTTTTGAAGCATTTCATTGGTTTCTGATGTGATTTTTATTACTTTTCTCCTACTTTTTCTACTTTGTTTGCTTTTCTTTTTCTACTTTATTTTAGTTAAAGTTGATTGCATTGCGTTGAGCCTTTTCCCGTTTTCTAATGTGCCAGAAAATATTTTTCTTCTTTAATTATAAATTTAAGCTCTATGGATTTGTAAAATCATCTAACCTCTGTGAGTCTCTTTTTCTTTAAACCTCAATTGGGAATATATTTACCTGATTTGCCTAGTCAGTCTCAAGAATCAAATTGTGACAATATGGCATCTGTCAAAAAAGACTGAGAGCTATTAAGGGTTAAATCCTCATATGGTATTATGTGTATTTTCCACACCCCTACACTACATAAATAATTTTTAAATTTTTATAAGTGAAAGGTAGGACTATATCTGACTTCTTTTTCACACATGTAGCTTTCTAGAAAACCTTCTTAGAAAACCAAGTAAAATGTATTTCATCAACCTGCATGTCTGGTTGAACAGTGACTCCATCATTGAAAATATGCCACAAATGTAGGTTAAGAGATTCAGAGAGGAGAGCAAAAGCATTGAATAGTGTGTATAGCCATTGTGAAGGTATTTTGTGCCTTAATCATCCACCAGCTCTTCAGATACCATCAGGCGAAAATCCATATTTGAATCTGAAAAATACACAACATTGAGATGAAATTGAGGATCTGACACCAGTAGAGATGTATATATCACTATTGAGTCACTACCAGGTCTAAAATCAACCCTCCTGTCCCTTCTCCCTTCCCGATCACGCTTCCAATTCCTGTAAGGCTAAAGGTCAATAGAATCAACATGGAACATAGTGTGTCTACCCAGAAAAACAAAAACAAAAAACAGACACTGCCTACTGCTTCATGATACTTCCATAAAGGCAGAGGAGATGCAGTTTCCTCCCAAACACTATATGAGAATCTGGGTTTGGGTCACAAATCCACTTTGTTCATCTTTCGTCTTTCTTACTGCTAAGCAATCAATTTGGGTATCTATGTACTCTTTTTGGCCTCTTTCTCTTACCTGTCAAACATAGAAATTACATTTATCTTTGTTAATACACTATCACTGTTCAATTAATTTGAGTACAAAACTCAAAAGATCTGTGAAAACATCCACGATCAGTTTGCATGTTTTCCCCACTTTGGCCTTATTGAGGTCTTAGACAAGCATATTTCTCAACTTTTGGGGAATAAAATATCTTGTTCATTATTTGATATTTCAAAATATCTCTGACTTCTATGAACTATATGCCAACCCTAATTGTCACACTCATAAACAGCTTCTCCAGCCATTACCAAAATGTCCCCTGAGGATAATAATCATGTTCATTTGGTTGAGAACAATTGATTAAACTAAGAATTGCCCTCAAAAGTATTTTTAGAATCAATATGACACCATGTGGCCACTGAAAAAATGGGAGAATCTTCTTAGAAGGCTTTAGTTCCGTTCCAGTCAGGTCAGGATGCCTAAATAAAATACCATACACTAAATTTTTTGATCAATAGAAATTTACTTTCTCATGGTTCTAGAAGTTAGAAAGTTGTGATGGTTATATTTAGGTATCAGTTTTGAAGGAGGGCCAAGTCACTGACCTCACGAACTTCATTTTGTTTCTCTGCCTCCATTTTGTCTTTTGACATTTCCCCTTCTTAGTTCTATTGAGTAATTCTCTTCTATAGTTGCTTTAGATACCAGGATAAATAGGTCTGATAATGACAAATAGCCCAAACTACCTCTCACAAAATAGCAAACTTCTTGGTGGCAACAAAGTTCTACATGACTAGTGTGAGATAATGTCCTAACAAAATGCTCAACTAGATCATAGTCAACTCAATATGAATTATACTGCTGACCATGGAAACTACCAACCCATGCCTTTGTTCCTTTTTCCTATATAACTCTGAGACTACTATAAGCATTTTTAAAGACAAATCATACATCAAGAGATGTATTTGCTTTCATTGTGTGATGTCACCACCACTTATCTCTCCAATTGGCTTTCTGAAACAAGTGCCTGATTCTGATCCATTGGAACTCCCTTGAGCCAGGAGACTTATGGAAAAACTCCTGTAAAAGTTTGACTGTATTAAAAGATTCTGACATACCTGGCAAAGAATTGTATCTGGGGGTCCTATGAGGATGCTTCTGGAGGAGACTGGCATATAAGTGAATGGAATGCGTTTTAAAGATCCGCCTTCAATGTGGGAGGAACATCTAGTTGGCAGGGGCCTGGGGAAGAACTTTACTGTACTCCTGTCCTAAAATGTAAGAATCCTAAGTTTTCTCGAATGAGACCTTGTTATTTGAACCAACTGGGGCTTTAGGCTTTGAACTGAGAGTTATTCCTTAAGCTCCCCAGGTTTTAAGGCTCTGGGACTTGAACTGAGCTATGTTTCTACCTTCTCTGGTTATTTGATTTGTAGATGGCCTACCAAAAACTTTCCAGGCGTCATAATTTTAAGACCCAATTATCCTAATGAATACTTTCTCATATACATGTATCCATCTATGTCTTTAGTTCTGTCTTTCTGAAGAAAATATAGTGGCGAATATAAAGGTGTCACCTGGTTCAGATTTTCCTAAGGGGTTTTATTCTAGCTTTCAGTGGCAGTTAACTAGCTGTATTGTCACATGAGAGAGAGAAAAATAACACTTTTCTCCCTCTTGTTAATAAAATTTTAACCGTATAAGGCTAAGCTGCCACCTCCATGACCTCTTTGAACATTAATTAATTCCTAAACACTTAATTTCCATATAGTCACATTGGAAGACAGGGCTTAATCTTGTCAAGTTGGGGTGGGTTGTATATGCAGAAATCAGTACACAACACTTTCTAAGAAGTTTTGTTTGGTTTTTCTCCTTCATCTTTACAAAGGCCAGCAAGAGGTGACCCATTTCCTTGTTTATGCCTTTCATTATAGCCATGAAAATGAGCTGATTCATGGATATGATCTACTTTGCCATCTTTAGGGGAATATCTAACACATTGATGCTGAAGACTGAAAAGTAGGAAAAATTAATATTCCTGCCTAGCATAAGTTTGTTCAAGCACATTAACATTTTCTCACCCTCCAGCTCAAACTTCTAGTTCTCTGAGCAATAACCATGTCTATAAACTTCAAATGTACATTATTGGACAAAAGATTAAACCACTGCAGGTGATGTTGAGTGTTCTCCAAAGACGACAGATACCTGTAAGAAACTCAACTCATGGTTTGTTCTGATTGGCTGCAGAAAAGAATCTTCACTCTACCTTTATTCCATAATGAGGAGAGCAAGGAACCTGTATTAGAAAATATGACAGGCAGTCGGGCATGGTGTCAGGCACCTGTGATCCCAGCACTTGGGAGGCTGAGGCAGGAGGATCACCTTGAGTTGGAGGCCAGCCTGGACTATATAGTGAGTTTAAGCCCAGCCTGAATTGCATAGCAAGACCTTGTCTCTAAAACAGAAAGAAGTATGACAGGCAATAACTTTCAAGGAGAGGTCCTCTTCTTGAGGGGTCCAGATAATTTATTTTGCCATAAAAATGGGGAAAATAAAAGAAATGCATATGAGGGAGTAGGAAAAGTTGAGGTTTCAGGTTGTATATATGGAGCGATCGTAGAGATAAAGGTTTTCTGGAAAACATGGAGAGAAAGTATGGAACTCATTCATCTTAGATCTATCAGTTTTGATCCCAAGAGTAAGAATAGGGTACAGCAGAAAAAGGCCGCCATAGGCCACCCTACAGGAAAAACTGGAAGTAAACCTATAAATTTAGGAAAAAGGTTGTAATGCTAGTGCAGTGACTTAAGAATGGCTGGGTTGAATCAACAATTTTCTGGGACCATCTCATTGCCTGACCTTCAGGTCCCCATTTATTACCATGATGAAGATGGTCTTCCACCTTGCCCCAGAGTGGCCCTGAGATCAGGAGACAGTGGTACAACTATAAACATATCCTTTTGTGTCATGTTTCTGAGGTTTGTAAATAAGAAATTGTAAAATGAGCAACATGTTTCTTTTCTCAACCATTGTGACCTCCTTGAGGAAAACAGTATTTTTTTTCTTTTTCATCTTTCATATTTAGCAGAATAAATCAAGAGCTAAAAACTTCTGGAAGCAAAATGAGAAATTGCTCATGTATTATCAATGACAATTGAGTTCTATATGGAAAAAAAAACCCAGTAAACACAAGCTCAAACAAGAATGTGTATATAAATCCTATGAAAGGTCATCCTCATCTTCCTCTCTGTTAGTAAGCTTAGTGCTTGGCAGGTATGAGGTTGCCACTCAATAAATAATTAAGTGAAACAGAGTGATTAGATTTACTTTTATATTTTACTCCAAGACTGCTAAATGTGTTATCTTTTTATTTATTTTTATCTTTTTATAAATAAGTTGTTGTACCTGCCCATAGGTTCAGATGTGTACTTCATTCTTTTTATTTGCCTATCAACAAAGATATATGAACATCTTCTGTAAGGAAAACTCCATGCATTCAGAGCAACATCCTGAGGGCACAAGGAGTCTACATCAAAGGAAAATTTAAAAGAAAGCATAGTAAAAAATGAAACCCTGAAGTAAAACATAACCTTCCACTTGCTTTAATTGGTGGAGTGTGCAGATAATCGATACAGAGCATTGTCCAGAGCTGAGCATTCATTTCAGTGCTGATCAATACCAGACCTGCCTCAGGGGAGGGACACTTCCACTAAAGCGTTGCCACTTGCCCCTAAAACTACTTCAAAAGGAAAGAAGGAAGGTTTTCTTCACACAATATAAAGCTGACTTCTTAAAATGTATATATATATGATAGCAATATTTTCTTTTAGGCATGCTGGTTGATGAAATACATTATACTTTATCTGGTGGTTTTCTAGAAAGCTACATGTGTGAAAAAGAAGTCAGATATAGTCCTACCTTTCACTTATAAAAATTTAAAAATTATTTATGTAGTGTAGGGGTGTGGAAAATACACATAATACCATATGAGGATTTAACCCTTAATAGCTCTCAGTCTTTTTTGACAGATGCCATATTGTCATAATTTGATTCTTGAGACTGACTAGGCAAATCAGGTAAATATATTCCCAATTGAGGTTTAAAGAAAAAGAGACTCACAGAGGTTAGATGATTTTACAAATCCATAGAGCTTAAATTTATAATTAAAGAAGAAAAATATTTTCTGGCACATTAGAAAACGGGAAAAGGCTCAACGCAATGCAATCAACTTTAACTAAAATAAAGTAGAAAAAGAAAAGCAAACAAAGTAGAAAAAGTAGGAGAAAAGTAATAAAAATCACATCAGAAACCAATGAAATGCTTCAAAAATAAAGTGCAAATCCAAAGGGGTAAAAACATGAATGTTTGAGATAATCAAAAAAATTAAGAAACTTCTAGCCAAATTCATCACAATAAAAGAGAGGCTACATAAATTACCAAGATCCAAGAATGACAGAGGTGGCATTACTACAGACTGTACAGATATTAAAGGGATAATATACAGAAACAATGAACAATGTTTCATCAAATAACTTGATAAGTTGGATTAAATGGGTAAAATCTTCAATAGAAATCAACAATCCTTACTTAACCAGAACTAGATAACCTTGAGGACTGCTAAGATTAAAAGACCTGCAGTTTTTGTTCAAAATCATCCCACAAAAAAATGACATTCCTAGGTAGTATAACAGGGAAATCCAACAAATAAATAATAGAAAAATAATAACAGTTCTATGTAAACTTCTCCAGAACACAAAAGAGGAGGAGTTTCTGTAAAGTCTATGACTGCAATTATTCTAATATCAAAAGCAACATTACAAGAACATTAATGGACAATAACTAATAGATGAGCATAGAGGCAGACAATTTAAATACACCGTTGACATAGAAAAAGCACACACACACACACACACACACACACATGATCCTTGGAACCTGGCAAATCCAAGATGAAGGCACTGGCTTGTAAGTGTCTGGTCTTCAAAGTACACAAATAAAGGAAAGAAAATATAAACTGGGATTGGAGAAAACATTCGTAAATCATACATAGTTGATCTTTATTTGTGTAATTCACATTTGTAAATTTGCCTATTTGCTAAAATGTATTCCGAGTTTTGAAACAAATACTCATGACACTTTTTCAGTCATTTGTGGACATATATAGAGCAGAGAAAAATCTAAGTTTCCCTATGAACCCATCTTCATCTAATACCAATCAATGTGACCTTTTGCTTCAGTTCATACATTGCAAACCACATGCAGTATCATGCTATATTTAGTGTTATATTGTCACAAACGTGTGCTCTTTGTGATTTTGTAGTTAAAATCAGTCCTCAGTAATAATGCTAAAGTTCCAGTGTAGCTAGACAAAAGCAGACTGTGATGGACATCTGGAGAAATTGCATTACTGAGCAAAATTTCACTAAAGTATGAGTTATCGTGCAATAGCCATGCGCTCAGTGTTCCTGAGTCAGCACTGTGTATTACATAAGATGCCTCTAAACAAAAACACATGTAGAAGAAGATTATGTCTAGGTTAGTTGATAAAAATATTGTGATCTCAAAAGAATAGAAACTCTACATTGTTTTCTTTGTGGGAGCAAAGTTACAGGATTTGTTGTGCAAGATTTGCTAATTCTGTGCAGACACTTTTTATAGACTGTAACTACTATGTATCAGATAGAATATTTGTAAGTATATTTAAAATATTTAAAACTAACAATTCAAAACACAGTAACAAAAACATAAACCAATAAAATTCTTAAACAATTTGCACAGATATTTCAACAAAATGGATATACTGATAGCAAAATGTACATGAAATATAATATTCATTCTTATTAATGAAATGTAAATTAAACCACAATGAGATGTTATTGTACATTCATTAGACTTGCTGCAATTGAAAGAAAGTAGAACTGAAACTTCAATGTATTGGTAGATGGAGTATAAAATAATCCAACAATTGGGGGAAATAATTTGTCATTTTATAAAGATGAAGCATAAATCTTCATATGACTTAGAAAATCCATTCACTAGTAGGTATTTCCCAAAGTATACTGAAAGCTTAAGCCCATATAGATTTAAGATGTGTACATGAATATTCACAGAAACATTATCTGTTATGATTGCAAACTGGAAAAGATCCACACATAGATGAATGAACAATTCAGCTATGGAATATCCTAAATGACGTGTATTTCAGCATTATAAAAATGATCTACTGATACACAGGAAAACACTAAAAAAAATACAAATGTAAGTGCAGAGTGGAAAGAACCTAGACTAGAAAAATGTGCATATTGTGTAATTCTATTTATATATAACAACTACATGTAGCAGATCAGTGGTTGCCTAAAGATTGGAATGAAGAATGGGGAAAAGAAAAGGAAAGTAAGAAAGATTACAATGAGCTATGACAAGACTCTCTGTATGACAGATATGTGCATTGTATTGATTGTATTGCCAGTGTATATTTATGTCAACGCTTATAAAATACTAAACTTAAATATCTGTAGGTAATTATTGTCCATCAGTGATAGTTCCAGGACTTTTTATTTAAAGAAGGCACTATCTCCTCAAAAAGAAAAGTATTTTCATTTTTAATCTCTGTCTGGATGTTCCCTTTTCTTTATCTTTTGTGGAGTAACAAGACAATCTATAGGCTAAATAACCACTCATATCACAAATTTTTGACAATCCCATTATTTCCAACAGATTAATTGCCTACTGATAATATATAATTTTTACAACATTTGTTCCTCCCTTTTAAGTGCTTGGGAGAGATGTAGTGCAGTAAACGTATGCTATAAAGAGCAATGACTGTGATTTAGCAACAATGTTGATTTCTTAATATTTCTTATTTTATTTAGTTCTTACAAAAGATAAAGATTTTCTCTTTAAAATTGATAAAACTAAGGCAGAGAGAAGTTAGGTAACTTTCTCAAAGTCACATTATCAGTAAAAGGTTGAATTAGTCGTCTGCCCCTTTGTAGGGACACTATACTCAACACCCACAACTGAAAGGAGGAGAGGCTTAATTTAGCTTACGGTTTAAGAGATTCAGTTCATGGTTTCATGGCTCCAGGACAGGAGCACCTTGGCAGAAGTGTGTAGTGATGTAAAGCTACTTAATTTATGGAAGTCAGGAAACAGACCACAGGAACACTGTGAGAGAGGAAGGGGCAAGGGACCAGAGTTGAACTTTAAGGTCATGTATATGACCCACCAGAGACATACAGAAGTTTGCTCCACCAACTTCTGACTGAAAGCCAATCAAGTTGGCAATCCACCTAAACCTCTGATTCAAAAATATTAGCCCTCTATGCTTTTCTTCCTGGTCCATGACTTCACATTTTCCTGTCTTACTACATAGTAGTAAATGATGTGATGTGATGTTATTTAGACTATGATATTCTTGCACTTGTACTTCTGAAATGATTGCTCTAAAGACCTTCTAACTCTAAGATGTTCTCTGCCATGAATCTACATGTATATTTTATCTTTCCATTTATAGCAATATCCCCATTTGTAACAACCTAATAAGTACAAAGTTTATATAATAAACACATATTTACATTTTGTTTACCATTATGAAATATACCTCTTGGAAAATGGGACCATTTCAGCTTTAAAAATTAAAACTTTAACTGTCTGCAGCAGTAAAGAATGCTTGACACTTCAGTTGTTAAAAATGTTTGCTTAAATAAGACATTCTCTTTTATGAATGAACATGATTGAATATAAATGCTTCAGAATACAGTAAATATTAACCTCACTTCATTAAAAGAGGTCTTCCATTTAGTTAAGGGTCTTATATGTGCAATCACAATGCCTGCAAAAAGTCTCCCTTAAGCTAATTAAGATTTATCTAAAAAATAAAAATGTAAATTTTCTTAATGCGTGTGCTTATTCTGCAATTTTATAAGCTTGAATAAGTATACTGGCTTCAATTTAAAAACTAAATAAATACATGTACATATCCATATAATCCATATATACATATGAAACCCAAAGCCACATCATGTAGCATGTAAAAGAGAGTAAGAGTCTTCACTTGAGTCTCAGACTGAGTCATTCTAGTTATTTCTATGGAAAAAGAAAACAAGAGAGAAAAAGCAGAAACTCAACTAATTAAATATAACAACGCAAATGTATTTTCTGGGTTTATTTATTTATTTATATTTATTTTTTGGAGACAGAGTCTCACTGTGTAATCCAGACCAGCCTTGCACTTTCCATGTACTCCACCCAGACTGGCCTCAAACTTCAGATCCTCTCGTCTCAGCTTCCTCTCAAATATGACTTTGTTAAATGAGTCTAATTCAATCAACATTGCCTGAAATACTACACATTGTTGGGGCCTGGAGGAACTAATCACTTCTGGGAAAACTTCTCTATATTACTAGAAGGTTGATGCATAAGTAATCAACTTCATTTTGGTATTTCAACTGAGAAGTATGTATGAGAAAAAGGGAAAATAAAATAAGGAAAGAATATATAAGAACAATTTAATTTTCTTTCCATGGATGATTTGAAGTTGGTTTGTAATAAGGATATTAATAGAGTTGAACATGTTACCGAAGTCTTAACTTTGGAGAAATAACACACTGTGCACACTGCACAGAAAGATGTTTTTTTACTATTTTATTTCTAGTACCAATTATGTCGCCCATTTTCATCTTCAAATGCAGCTAAATAATACTGCAGATAATGAGTATTTGATTTATTTTTTCTTGAACAAATTGATAGAATGAAAAATGGGATTGTGGGCAATCATGAATTCAGATCCAAGAATCATTCCCCAAATACAGTTTTTGATCTTTTGTTAGGTCACAAAAATCCCTCTAATTACCTCATTCAAAAGTACTAGCCCTCTATGCTCTTCTTACTAATCCATGGACATTGTTTTTATAAGCCACTACAAACTAGTTGACACTTGATAAAGGATAAATTAAGTTATTAAATACTCCTAAGCTCTGGAATTCACAAGTTAAAGAAAATAATGTAAGACATTTGGCATTCTGCTACAAAGTCTGCACGCTATATAAACACAAGAAATGCTAAGTACTGTCTTTGAGCTTGGACACAGAGGGTTTCCAGAAGCAACAATGCTCTCTTGAGTGGATTATTCTCAATTCTCTCTCTCTCTCTCTCTCTCTCTCTCTCTCTCTCTCTCTCTCAGTAATTACTTACTTCACGGATATACTTCAGTTTGCTACGGAGTCCTCGGTGAATACTGATGCACCTTTGCCTGAATGGTATTTGTATCTGGTGCTTCTCAAAAGTTATGCATATATATACTCATATATACCTATAAGTGGTATATAAGAATTAAATATGAAATCATCAATACTTGTTAATTCATATGTATAATACATAACTAAAATGGGGTACTTTAGAGACATTTTATTAGGAGTAAGACAAATTGATGTGCCACCTAAACAGGCTTCTGTTAAAACAAAAAAAAGATAGTAAGAGAGAAAGAAGAAAGAGAAGTTTACAAAACGACAAATATAGTTGAATATTGAGTATTGTTGTCTCTTGTATTCTTTATTTAGTCTGTGTGTAATGTGATGTGTGTGGGAAAGAGAGACAGAAAAAGAGAGAGGAGGAGGGAGAGAGAGTAATATAATTATACCACTTTGATTCCTAATTCATCCGTGTACAAAATGTTAATGATGGCTATCTCTAGTTAGGGAGATTGCAACTAATTTTAACTTTGTTTCTTATGTCATTAAATTTCTTTCAATTATATATTACTTTTAAAAAGAAAATTCAATATGAATGTTATTGTCTTTGATTAAGTATTTTCAAATACCTATTCTGTAAACCAGAAAATTGGGAGCACGAAGGTCAAGGAGATTTACAGGATTCTAATGGACAAATGTAGTGCATATTTAAGTTTAAAAATCGATTGCAATGAAAGACATATTCTCTTCAAAATACTCCCCTTCCCTTCAAACACACTGACTGTTCTTGCCACTCTCTGAAGTGGTTCTGAAAGTCCTCTTTTGCTGAGTGTCTTTAGTTGCACTCTACTGGCTGACTTGATGTCCTTGATGCCCTGGATCAATTCAAAATGTTTACCTTTCTTAGTCATTTTGACTTTGGGGCAGTTGAGAAGTCATACAATGTCAGATCCAGTGAGTAATGTGGGCTAGGACACACTTGAATGCTTTTAACAGCCTGTCTTTCCCTTGGTCGGCACTAAGCAGCAGCAATCACTCTATTTTTGATCACACCTCATAAAGACACTCATGAAAGAGGACTCTCAGAAGTGGTTTAGAAAGTGGCAAGAATGATGGCATAAGTGAATTTGAAGTGAGGAGGAGTATTTTGAGGGACATTAATGATTACTTTTTAACTGTAATAAATCTTATTAATTTAATCATTTGATGTATATTTTGATACTCACTTCTAGTGTCACCTACAGGTTCCTGGGGAGGTTTTCAATATAAAATGTAAAGTAAAACCTGAAAATATTTTAACTCGCCTTTCAAAATGAGGACATCATCTATGTTCTATCCTTGGCATGAAGCACAGATATGTTAGTCACATGCAGTGGGATTCAAATATTAACTTCTGCTTGGTCCTAATAAATCATGCAAATACTTTGATCTACCTTCAGAATGAGATCTTGTTGAAGAATCTCTTCATTCACATTTTCTCCTCTAATGTCTATGCCACTGAATATATTCACACTGATTGTTGCTTCAGTGTGTTATTACAATTTCTTAGTTCTGCTAACATTAACTATATTTGGTGTCTTTACGTCACCAGTCTTTGTTAACTTCTTTATAATGAGTGACCTGCATTCCTCAACAGAAAAACAAATTGCTTTATGGACTCAAGTTCTTTCTCACAAACTAAATCATTTATGTTTTCTCTCTGAGTGACTGCACCCTGTCACTATATCTGTACGAGATACAGTGAGAAATGCAATTTAAGCTTTATTAAATCAGGTGGAATCACCTCCTGCCTGAGGTTTGAGCAAAAAACAATTCTGCTACCAGGATCCCATCTGACATTTTCCATGCAGCATGATGAAAAGATCTCCAAGTACAATTTTTGGGAAAAAATTTGGGGAGATTGTTATACGAGCACTTCGTGCCCATTTTAGATTGACCTGGAAAGGGAGTCTCTCTTTTTCATATGGTTCTGAAACTTTTATGATTGTGGTGTGCTTGAAACCCTTCTTGTTGGAAAACTGACAGTTTTATAATTATTAAAGCTTTTAGAGTTGCTTTGGAGCTAGTGTGGACATCCTCATATGTCCCCAGCTGATCTTCTGTTATCTTAGAAACTACATCACCTTTGAGGGCACTATAAGCATGATAAGTGATCCTCAAGATTGTAGGAATCAATTTGTGTGTGAGGTAGACCCTGAAATTCAAAGCTTACCCAATTTGTTAATGTGGTTCTTTTAAAGAATCATTTTAAAAATAGCAATAAAATTATGGTAGTGATTATTTAAACTGGTCAACATTTTTCCAGCCGTTTTAGAGTGAAGACCAAATCATGCTTATGAATTTTCAGACCTTGTTTTTCTCCCTAACAAGATTCTCCCTAACAAGATCCTGTGCTGGTATCTTCCTCAGTTTTTTTCTTCAAATCACACCATCCCTTTTATTAAGAATGTATTCTCTTTCACACCTATAGCCTTGCATATGCTGTCTCTTAAAGCTGAGGTGATCCACCCTTTACCTTTATTCAACCAAATTCTACTCATTTCTCAGTTTAGCATAAATTTCAAATCAATGGTGGTTATTTTCTTGATTTTATAACAAGAACTCAACTTTTCCTCTACTTTATCAAGTAGCTCAGCACTTTATTATTTTTTAAGTAATAATTATTTTAGACATATGTAGTTGTAATAAAGTTTGGACCAGGTGATAAGAATATATCAGTATTGGTTCATTGATTTCAACAAATGTGTCTTATTAATATACGATGTAATGGAGGAAACCAGCTTGTTATATGAATATGTTGTACAATCTTTACACTTTTTAAAAATATAAACCTGCTCTACATATAAAGTTTGCTTAAAGCAAATATATATTCATGTGATTGATTTTTGAAGATCTTGCTTCCCCTGAAAGCTGATGAGTTGTATGGTTCAAGTATTCCATGTGGATTGTATTGTCCAGTGTGTTGCCAGTACCAAAATGGTACCTTGCACAGAGTAATAATTTTATGTACATTTTTGCAAGAATGAACAATATCAAAATGGAAAGTAACTTCAGTGCTTAAAGAGGTCAAGTAATCCATACTTTATTTATTTTTGTATATCTCCTACTTTACCTGTACCTCACACAGTGTAAGCCCTCAAAAATCATTTGTTGATTAAATTTGTTGACTTCAATGAGACCACTAGGTAGATATTTTATTCTTTAGTGGAGGTGCTAATTGTTCTACGTGAAATTTTAGCTACCCTTCAGTATATATTTCCCTATACCATTTCATATACGAATCCCACAATTTTAATGAGAATTTGCAATGAAAATCCAAAGAATTTTAGAAGAAAACAATATTTTAAAATCATTAAAGATTTTTAAAATAATTGGCCATCACATCTTCTGTCTGCACTACATTTATAGAGATTAGATGTACTTTTTTTCAAAAGATATCTAAATGCACCTAAGTAACATTAAAAAAAGGGATTTTTAGAAATTAGGCTTGATAATTGACAAAATTATGGAAACTTAGATAAATTTATTTACAGAAGTTGTGCTGCAAATAATATATTATTTATTATTATTATTTCATTAGAGGAATTTTTGCTAGTGTTTCTTGAAAATAACTTACTGATCCCATGCAAATTAAGCAAAAAGTAATTATATATGTAAAATTATATATAATAATTATATATATATAATCATGAGAGCCTTACATGGTAATAGTGATTTTGTTTTGTTTTGTTCTGTTTTTGAGACAGGATCAACCTATGTGGTCCAAGCTGGCCTTGAACTCACTGTGATCCTCCTGCTTCTGTCTCCCAAGTGCTGGGGTTACAAGTATGTGCCACCACAACCAGACCGTAATAGTAATTCCTGATAGATAATTTTTAAAACTATTACCATGGCTAATGGTACAGAACATTAAATATGGTCTCAGTTTTATACCCATTTCTCACCCTTCTTCAGGATAAGCATTGCTTAGTCAAGTATGTTTATCACCTTGACTTCTGAAGAATTCTGAGTTTTGTCACATTCCCAAAGTGTGCTACAAATGGGAAATTATGTCTCCTAATTCTAGGTTACAAGACACAGCAATGTTCTTTAGAAAAACAATGGAAAATGTTCCCTCTAATGTCAGAAGGCAAGGACTTATATATGTTTCTAATTACTTTTAAAATTTGATGGGGAAAATGCTGAAAAGAGGAAAACATGTTGTTGTAGTCCAAGTTCTCAAGGAAAATAGATTTAATACAGAACACATAGTTTATAGGATTATTTTATAATAGTCACCCAAAAAGTCAAATGCAGAAGAGTGCAGGAGATCTAACCGCACACTGGAGACCCAAAGAATCCAGGCAAGGCCCTGGATCCCACGGCAGTGTCCCACACAAATCCAGCTGAGGGCCTAGAGTCCAAGGCAATGTCCCACACAAGTCCATCCAGTGGCCTAGAACCCATGGCAATGTCTCATGCTCGTTTGTATTGAGGATTTGCACTGGGAAGGCCCAAAGTCCAGTGGTGGAAGCCAGAAAAGCTGTGAGGGATCCACACTAGAGCAAGGAAATGATGATCACAGTGAAGATCAGGGCTCCCCCGATGAGAACAGCAGCCATTCCCAGTGACAGCGAGGCCCCAAGCTCCTCCTCCAAGGAGAACATTCAAGTTTGCACCAGGCAAACCAACTGCAGCAAGCTTCTCCTAGAAAACCAACAGCCCACAATCTTCCCCTCCAGTTGTCTTTTTATGCCATTGGCAGCAACACTCAAGTGGGTCTTCAATGCCCAGACCATGCTGATTCAGTTCAGCTGGGTGTTCCAAGTTGACCATTAGTTAATCCACCACAGATGTATAACAAAAAATTATTTCTCATGTCCAATATAAATGTTTATCTTGACCATAAAGCAAGATCAAGAAGTATTTGATATTCAATCATTACTTGGGAAGAGATTTTGAATCTTTAATAGAGGAAATACTATGAACAGAATCAGTAGTAGCTTTGTCATTTTCATGTCTAATATTTTGGAAAAGAAGTTACCACTAAAAGCACCACAAAACAAATTTTTTAGAAATTAGAAGATTGTTGGATTTTCCTCATAAACTATGCCATCATGTTACATGGTCATCACCTCAGTACCCCACATAGTACAACTCAATACACTACTTTGTGTCTGAAATTTCTACCAGGCAGAAATTTCCATGGAGTCTGCTGCCAGATCTTTATATTCCTTGGGCTTGACACAAACATGGTCAAATAAAGTCTTTCTCAGTGAAACATAAATGAATGAAGTCACATTTTGCTTCTCTTCTCTGTACTAGAATCAGTTATCATTGTACATACTTTCAATAGCCATCTATAAAGTGACTTGTTTGATTGGAATTAGGGTTTTCAGAACCTACAGCTTAGAAGAGGATTGAGCAATCACTTGTGCCACTATCACCTCTGAGGGACAAAGAGAGTTGCTATTTGTGAATCAGAAGAAAGTGAAGTCTACGTCTCATTGCTGTGCCTTGGATAGCATGTTATGCTGGGGCCATACATGTAGCTGAAAACTACAGCAACCTGGAAGAAGAAAATATCATCTTAACCCTGTCTTCCTACTTTTTACTCCCTCTCATAACCTGTTTTGGCATAGGAATCAGGAAGCCAAAGCCAGGTTGCAAAAAAAAAAAAAAAAAAAGAAAAGAAATATTTTACAAGTCCCCTTCCCAACATCACATAGTAGTAAACAGAAGTGTGGGTATAGATCCGAAAAACCGTACCTTAATAACCAAAACAGGATGCTGTCTTAGATTACAAACTCAATTACAGTCTCCGTGAAAACCAAAGTCTTCTCTAGTGCCTGTCAGAATGAGTGGAAAATTAAAGGTGCTTGGAACACTTTATTGAATTAAGGTAATTTATTCATTTTTAAATCAAATTCTACAAATATTTATTGAGAACAAATTTTTATTATAGGCCCTGCTGGATACTTCAGATGAAAACATGAGTGAAACACCATCTCTCTGCTCAGGTAATTTACATCCTAATGAGAAACACAGACTGTAAACAAAAGCAGTAACTTCTAATAGCCAATGTGGTATTTATACCATGGGGAAAAGAATATGGGTAGGGGGGAGAAAAAGAATACAGCTACTCAAAAGACAGATACGTGTTCTATGTGGTCAACGATAAGCATCCTAGTTATGGCTCCAGGGTTCAGGGTACAAGGGTAATAATGAGGGACAAAGTCTTTTTTCCTTAACTACTTACAGACAATGGAGACCATAAATAAATAAGGAAGAACTCAGTGTCATCTTCCACATCCTGGATCTTTAGGATGTGTTTACCAAGTCAGTCTGACAGAGCAGGGAATCTTTAATGCCCTTCAGTTCCATGTTTTTAAGTTCTGCAAAGATTTGAAGAGGACATCATCAGACACCATCTATGCTTTCTATGTAGCCTTAAAGATTGCATAAAGGTAGAGTTTCTCTGGGTCAGTCCCAGTGGGCAAGAAAATTAGATCACACCAAAGAATAATACCTTGTGATTTAATTGATCCATCAGCCCTGTCATCACCTCCAGACCTGCCTAGGTAATCAGAGAGCTGCTATCCTGCACAATACTGAAACCCACAGCAACCTCACTAAGGGGAGTGAAGGGGTCTAGGCTCCAGTCAGACCTTTAAACCTCTCATTTATTTGGTGATATATTATAGGAAAACTACTGAAATTGTCTAGGCCTCAGTCTCTAACCAGAAACACGAGAATAGTACAGTACTCATTGTACTTCATGGTTATTTTGCAAGGATAAAAATCTTTAAATCCCTTATACATTTTCTGGATGATTTTAAACCCAACCATGATAGCCCTTGAATATCTTACCTTTTATATTACTTACATTCTTTTAATGTTGAATTTCACTATCAGGACAACTGTAAGAATTGTAGTAAGTAGGTACTAACCGTATTACATGGCTGATGGGAAGAAATAATTTTTTTTTTTTTTAAACAAGGTCCTTAGTAAGTCAAATCCCAAAACAGTGGGAGAACTTTGTTTTACAAACCTGGTCTCCTGATTTCTAGTAGTATTACTTATATGTAGCAAAGGAAAAAAAAACCTATGTATTCTGGAAGAAATGTGTAAAAACACAAACACAAAAGACTCAATACATGAATTAATACATTCATAAATGGGTGTGCATCTATTAAAGAAAGACTCAATCAGTTCAATTTATATTATCTGAAATTACAAGGCCTTGGCAATAAGAGGCTGTATATATTTTTTATTCAACATTCCACTCCAGCACGTGGACTGAATGTAGTGAAGGTAGAGACAGATACAGAGCTATGATATCGCTAGGGGTGAACACATTTACCTATGATCATCCAGACAAAGTAAGCATCTTGCAACACTAGAGCAACTCTTATGCACAATTTCTCAAAAAAACCAAAATGGTGACCAAATCAAAAAAGAAGCACAATTTTAGAAATATCTGGTCTTCTGACTCAGGTTGTCTACAATTATAACTAGACTTGAATCTCCATGGGTTACTTTGTTTAAATATTCTTTACAGAAAGGAATAAAAGTGCAATAAACTATAATAGAAACCATGCTTCTCTTCTGGTTCCAGGAGGGATTACAATATTATTCATAATTCTGTATGCCTCCCTCTATGAAAAGGAATATGAGTAAGAGAAGGCAGAAAAGAAAACAACCACAGATATGTTTTACCATTTCAGAACAGAAAATGGTAACAAAGAAATCCCCATTTGAAAAGAAAAATGCATTTTTCTCTCAATGGCTAAGGAAAACCACATTATTGAACATTACAGTTATAAAAAGCATTTGGAGAAGAATTACTTGGTAAAACTTCTTTAACTTGCAACTAGTGTGTTCTGAGAACTACAGAAAATGAGAAGGTACCATTATCTTAAAAAGAGATGAATAGTAGAAATTTGTTGGGATTGGTGGCCTCAGAGTAGAAAATTACAGAAAAATTTAAAAATAAGAAAGGTACATATAAAGTTGCTAAGCTTTGTAAAGGAATTGATTGATCCTTTGCTTCTTTGATGGATGGTTTAAATTTTGAGAGGACCACTGGAAAATACTGCCTGGTAAAGTGATGAGGAATAATGGTATGCAGCTATTTTCTGTGATGTCACCACTATACACTGTCCCATTCCATTAGACAGAGTCAGAACCTACTAGGTTCGGTGCAAGCAATAGGTCATGCTACTCTACACCAGTGAGGGGAGAAATATTTTTTAAGGAATTTGAACAAACCCTTTCTCTTTCTCATAAAGGATACATCTAAGAGATTGTTTTGGCTTATGCATTTTCTTTATGGTTCTCTAGACCCAGTGGTGGAAGTGTGACTGTAGCACATAATGAATATGAAGTCACACTTGGTCCTATTAAGGTTTGCTTACTCTTGAATTCAAGTACAACAGTCAAGCTGATCATAAACTTTATTGACTTGGGAGCCACCCAAGTATCTACTAAAGCACGCTCCTGGGTATGTCTGAATGGGTCATGGGAGTGTGGGCTTAGATACTGTGATGGTTAATTGATTGTGTCAACTTGAGCAAGAGAAGCTCAACTAAATTGGCTCAGCAATTCCACACTCTATGGCATGGAAGACCCACCCTAGGGCAGCTCATCTCCTGGATGGTGTAAAGGGGAAATGAAATACAGATCTGCTTTTGTTTCTTCAGAGGATCTCCAATCTTCTCCTTCACTTTGGACATCACCTCCTGGCTTCCACAGCAGACTCTTCAGCTTCAGGCACAGACCCTTCAGCCTTCCATCACAGACCCATTAGCCTCCCTACACGGACTTGCACAGGACACTGCATGAGCCAGACCTTCAACTGAATCCTTCAGTCTCCAGTGTGCGGACAGACCCTCTGCACTCCTCAACATCGTACTCTGTGGGTGACCATTGTAAGCCAATCTTGTAAATTCTTATATATTTCTATATCTTGTCTTATATTTGTTTCTCTAATAAACACTGATTGATACAGATGCTATTTCTCATTCTTGGCCTCTACCTCTTTGACACTGTTCCCTTTCTCTGCTTTCTATACATCAGAACTACTGGTGAGAAATTTTGCTCTGTTATGCCCTTCTGTCATGATATTTCTGTCTCTGAAATAATGAGATGAATCAATCCTCTCCTCCTTGAAGTTCCAAGTGTTGAATAATCTTATTAGCAAAGGGAAATTTGACTAATACACCAGGAGACAAACCTATCTTTGTGGATATCTAGAAGACATCTCCAAAACAACATTTCCAGAACTTTACTCACACTATTTTTCTTATCTGTTGCTAATCCTATATTATTGGTCAGTATGATCAATAATCAACAGGATCGCCCCAGTGACAGAATTGAATGTTGCTATTCATTAGCTCTCTAATTCAAACCCAGTCCAATCACTCAAGTGTTTGCTTATGAATATTTACCTTCTAAATATCTAGGATGCACATCTTCTCTCAATTTCCCACTTGCTCAGGGACCGTCATCCCCTATGTGCAGCATTCAAACAGCATCCTATTCCATCACCTCAGCTGCTATGCTGCTCCCTGCCTATCAGCTCTGCAAAGAAGAGAAATGATCATTTCAAATTACTGTTTAAAACTCCTGTCAGTTGACATTTGTATAAGTCTATGCTTTTCAATATGGCTTATACCTACACTAAATTTCACCACTATTTCTTCTCAGGCTCTCATCAAAACCTGGGTCTAGTAACGCCACTGTTGGACAGATCCTACCCTGAACATCTATACAAGGTTTCCTGGGTGTGGCCAAAACATTGTGGTGAGGGGAAAAGAAAGGAGATTTAAACTCTCTGTGGAAAGCCCACTATTTCCAGATATTATATTGGATGGTTTCATCACCTTATCTCTGAACCTCATAATCTTTCTTGAAGAACAGCAATGTTCATATTTTGCAGTGGAGGCAAGTGAATGAATCTAAGAAAGAAAGAGTCTGAAATCTCCAGAGCTAATTGTTGAATGCACCCAGGTTTCAGTCGAAGTTTGTCAGTACTATATCCTGTGTACACCTCATAATCCCAGCCACAGTAGAGTGACTCAAAATAATAGTTTAGACACATTCTAACATGTTGCTCCTAGGACACCTATAGTTTCTGTTTCCAGGTCTTCCTCTACTTCTATCAATTTGGACAATAGTGTGCTAAAGAGCTAAGAAGACAACAAAGGATTATCCTACTTTAGAGGAAATGATCATTTGAATTATTTCCCTTTCCTTTGCTTTATAAAGGAGAGTCCTATAGGACTGAAAGTGAGACCTTTAATTGAACTGACAGGACTATGAAGATAAGGAAATGGCTATGTTATTGTGGGTTTTATGGGAGATCTTGAGACATACTTTGGGCAAAGAGTGGAGTTTTAGAAACCGAAAAAATTTCTGCTGAATTGTGAACTTCCTCGAACCTCGAAAGAGTAGAGAAGGACTGGACATGACCATGAGGAGTACTCTGCAGTCTCCAGCTTGTGGAGAAGGGTCCACAGTAACCTTGGTATTTCTTTTTAATAACAATATCATCACCCATTGGGTGTTCACAGTATACCAGAAACTATGGAATAAATATAACATACATTATTTTAGTTTATGTTTAATGACCACTGAATTTAAACATATAAAGGTATCACACTATGTTCCAGCTGTCCTTGGGCTGAAGCAAAACAGCATTGATGGTTACACATTCTTCTGATAAGAAACTGTTTATAGGAATGACACACATGTACTAAAGTGATGTTCTGGAGCTCTTGAAATGCATGACAACCCTTATTAGAAAGGCACTGCCCTTGTCACCTGCTCAGGTAGAAGTGTATGGTTGTTTGCTGCTTTTCAGATTATCTGTGCCGCTCCTGCCTCAGCCCTCCCTCTGCAGTCCTCTCAGAAGAATAAAGATGGAGTGGCCCCACCATTGCCCATTACATTATAGACTTTGAAATATGTCAGTGCAACACCCCTTTATTTTACTCCCAAAGCTTACTACCTCGAGAGCACTACCCATTTTCCAGTATTCTTAATGAATATTCTCATTCTCGGTATCCTTATGTCTTCCCTCCACTTCTCCTCCTATTACTAGCAGTTCCATTTCAAATACACTCTGTTTAATAAAGTGACTAATGATTCCCCAAAGATGCCCATGTCTTGATCTTTGGTAGCTGTGAATATCTACCTTTTATGACGAAAAAGGACTTTCCAGGTGCAGCTAACAGAAAGATTATCTTGGATTACCCACATGAACCAATTTTCATCACAAAGTTTATGATTAGTGGGAAGCAGTATGATTAGAGTACACAATGGGATGTGTGATAGTGTCAGAAGTGTGCAATAATGAAATGAAGCAGCCAAGAGAAAATGAAGGGGGCAACCTCGAGCATTTGAGGAAGGCTATGGGTTTGCACCATAAATTTATGTGGTGACACATATACAATGTACATAAAGTTGTTCTGGACTTTCTAAAATTTGCATTAAAAGGTGATATCTAATCTATATTTTATTAAACACAAATTATCAGAATTTGTGTTTCTGATTTATGTCAATAGTATTTCAATGCCACTCATACACTAGTACACATGGAAAAGCTAGGTGTCTGTCCTGAATTTGCCTCTGATCCCAAAACACTGCTAAAAGAAAGAGACCTAATCTGCCCATTTTAGCCATAATTGAAGAAGTTCACTAGGAAATAATTGGTAGTAATTATTTCATGTAGTCAATAAATCAAGTGGCATTCATCATAAACATTTAAATTCTTTAATTCAAAAGGTCTACTTTATGTGAGCCTTTTATTTTCTAGGTTATTGTTTTATGAAAGAAGGAAAAAAGTCTTGTTCTTTGGTCCTGTGAGGCGAGATGCAGAAGACAGAATGCTCACAGCTGTCAGTGTATGTGAGAACATGTAGAAATCGTGCCATGAAATTTCATAGCCTTTAGATCAAATCTTTAAATGATTAAAACAATTATCCCTCTAGTCAGATGGACATGAATTCAATTCCTGGCTAACCTATTAAGTAATAATCATTAAGTTACATTGTCCCTATCAGCCTCAGATCTTCATCTGTATAATTCAATAATTTCAGTAAAGATAGTAATGGAAATGTTTCTTCATGCATTGAAATACTGAATGAGCAGCCTCATGTTGTAGACACTGTCAAGCTCTCCAGTAAGAGAAGTTATTACCTTGTGCCTGAGATCATTCTAAGAACTGGAGAGGTAATGCTGGTAAAGACCTAGCACAGTACCTGGGGCACAGGAAGCACTGACTACATACTGTTATTTGTAGTTGACCTTGTAGTAGTAAAATAAGAGACTTTTCTAAGAACATCACCACTCCATGTTCACTGTCTTTTTCAGGCTTGATGAATGAATGCCTTTTTCAGGCATTGATAATTATGAAAACATTTTTAAAATTGAAATGTTAGTGCAGAGACAAGGTGCTAATGTTTATAAATGCTACCATTTGCTATATTCCAAATGGAAATAGGGCTCAAAATCCCCATAGCTGGCATCCACTTGGCATCCAGTAAATAAGGCAAATTCCCAGTATATATGGGGCTTACTCTTGACATGAAGGAGCTCTGACACATAGTAAAAAAGGAGAGTTCATTCTTCCTGTGGGATATGCATCCTGCCTCATGGACCAAGATTCTGTTAGCTTTGCAAAGAAACTGCCACTGCCTTGAATTAACGTTAAAAAGGAATCTTTGTATCTGCTATCTGTGCTCAGCACTAGTCCAAGAAACTGCACGGAATCCTGAAAATGGTGTCAAGGTAGAGACTGAAACAGAAAGGAATCTAGCAAACAAGTGTAACTGAATATAGATACAATGTTCCTGCTTGTGAGCAGATAACTTGAATACTGGTGAGAATCCTTTGAGGGAAAACCTTGGTGATAGGAAATTTGGTGGCATTTTCCTTCCCTCTCAGATATCTGCATCAGAGAAAAAATTTACATCATAATATTTTTTGCCCCAGGACACAAGCAAAGATAGCGTGCTTGTTGCATGGTGTTTTAGCTAAGGAACGAAGGTGTTTTGGAAAATCCAAATGAATGAGGATCTATGTTCACAGCAAAACATTTTTGTATTTGGATTCTTTTCCTCTTTCCTGCTTTTCCTCCAAAGTCTGATGCAGAATATATTGTTTTAGATCTTCTTTTTTCTCACTGAATTCTGCTGCACTACAAACTCAAATCTCCTGTTTAAAAGACTTATTTTTTCTCACTTAATAAATCCTATGATCTTATCCTAAACTAGAAAACTTAAAATGTATTCTTCCAGTTGAAAATGAGGTCAAGAATGCTTTTAGGACATTATTAAAGTAATCTGGGCATCACTTGACATCTTTTCTTTTATCTCTTTTGTAAACTTGTTTTTCTGATTTTCACTATCCCTTGTGATAAGGTAGAGTAGTTTTACTTAATAGCAACAAATAAGAATATTAAAACTAAATACATAAACACTATGGGTCTTATCCTAAGCTTTACCACATTGTCATCTGCCCTATCTGATAGTAAATTGTTTCTCCTTAGCCTCTTGGACTCTGGCTCCCTTTCTTGTTCCCCAGGGCTTTGGCTTGCAAAAACCATGATGAATTACCTGTTTTATACCACAGAGTACATTTAAAGATTTATAAACATTTTGCCATCAATATTGCTTTCTCTATTAAAACATCCACAAAAGGAGAAATGAAAAAATCAAATGCCACTTACTATTTATCTACTCTAAAGTGATAGTTTTCAATAAATCTTACTTAAAATTCTTTGAGAAAAAATTTAAACATTGAATTTGATGATGACTTGAAATTTATTAAAGGAATTTTAAATTTCAACCACCTGAAGAGACTCAGTCCAAAAACTAGTTTCATTAAGTTGTCTAAATTACTCCTTTTTGATTTTTCATAAAGAAGGGGGCAGTCACAGGAAATACTGGACCAACAGAAGAGTTCTGAGGAAAGACCACAGTCATTCTCATGGAAGAACTCAGATCATAATGATGCCACTCAGCTATAAAAGAGCATCCTTGAAAATAAAAATTAGCATACCACAATTGTGCAATTAGCACTCAATAAATCACACTAAGAAGAGTGTCAATATGGGAAGATGCACCCAGTTATCACAATGCCTGTGTCCTGCATTGTTGAAGACAAGCTGTTTTCATGTTATAGTCATCAGAGAGATAAGATCATTTCTGCAGCTGAACTGTTATGAGCAGTTAAGAATCTAATAGACACGCTGCACTTCGAAGAAGAACAATTGCATTTAACTTCTGCAACCTAAAAGATTGCTAAGTCATTTTAAAGAAAACAGTAATTAACAGTTGCTTTTTATCTGGAGAACAGCTTTGTAGTAACATTTAATTAAGGCAAAAATGGATGGTATAGATGTGAGTGGTTTTATTTTTCTTTTATGTTTCCCAGCTAGAGGCACAGATAACAAACTCAACATAACATATTTACAAAAAGACCATTTAAAACAAACAGATGTAGGATTTGCAAATGAATTCCAAAGAAAACACAAACTGAGGAGGTAGTGTGTATCTTCCTAGGATTCAAGATTTATCAACTGTGAACTGAAAGATAGAAAGTTATCATGGAGATAGAGGAGTGAGGTTGGAATTAGAAAATTTGTGCTGTAGAGTTGAATCTCCCACAAATTGTTTGAATAGTCTAGCTTTAAGTGAGTGCATAATATATTCATTATTATCCTTTAGTTAAGGAAAGAAATACAAGTTTGGGAGAAGACTTGCCATAAGGATGCCTGCAAAAGAAAGGGGGAGAAAGTATAGCTCTGAGGCAAGGATACATTTTTACTCTATTATGCTGATAGCAAAACAAACACAAAAGCATTAGAAGACTTTATAAGAAATAACTAACGTAGTCTGTACTGGGTTTCAGAACTACTCCTTTGCTCACAGGCTTACAGAGCATAAAACACCATGTGGTGAGAATCACTGGGAAGGTGAAACCGTAAATGTTGAGGACCAAGGACTTAGCAGTGAAGCTGGTGAACAGTGTTTGAATCAGACTACATGTTTGAGGTGATGTTTAAGAAACTGCATGTTGGCATTTAGGAAAAACTTAATAATCGAGTACAGCTCCACACCATTACATGTGGTGCTATTTGCTGGGACTGAATCTTTAGGGTAGCAGTCAGCAAATGTTTTTGCCATATTACCATTTAGAAATCTAATTAGTACTCATGAGTACAGAGTTAATGAGTCCAACACTCAGGCAAGACGTCCAGACTAGAGATGGAAACTTGAAGGTCATTAACACATGAGTGATATTTAAAGCTCTGGAGCATGGTGAGGTAATCTGACAGGGAATATACAGAGAAGAGTTTAGAGGAGTGTGATACTGGACACTTGGAGCCCTGTGAAATAGGAAAAATAAACAGAATATAAAGCTATGTAGGAGTACAGGCTTAGAGAAAAGAGAGATTGGTATTTTATTTGTTTTCCCATGGCTGTTGTGATGACTTGGGTTCGTGTGAAAATGGAAATTATCCAATAGATAAGAGAAAGATTATGGCCCAAGAAAAAACAAGATAAATTCAGGAAGTAAATTGTTCAGAGCTAAGTCTCAATACAGCAAAAAATAAATTGAGGTTACCGTTTTGAGAAGAAGGAGAAAGAGGAGGACAACAGGAGGAAGAGAAGGAGGATGGTGAAGTGCAAGAGCTGTGTCTTCTTTCTGATTGAGAATCCTGTTATACAACATTCTTTTCTGGTTAATTTTTTTTTTCTGTCAAGAGTGTGGCCAAGTAAATATGTAGTGAATAAGAAGATGCAGAGGACTTGGAAGTTGGAAGAAATAGGAGAAAGGATGAGATATTTGTTTTCATGAGTATTAAAGAAATCACAACGGATTTACACAGAAAGATGATGGTCGGGCCATGGAGCAGCCTTGTTGAGAGTTGTGATCCTGAGTTTGAAGTGAGTTCAGATAGCGGTTGTGGGAATTTTCTCCCATGACATTCACCTATCTGATCACAAGCGAAAAGCAAAAGGGAGAACTGGTGTTAGCCTGAGAAACACAATATGGGAAGGGAAATAAATGGAGAAAACTGGGGAAGGTAGGAGACATAAAGATTTTCAAGGATATAATGAGGTATAATGGGGAACAACTGAATGTAAACTGAACAAATAAGATCCTGAGCCTCTGATACGTTCATGGTTATCAGAGATCATTTGAATCCGTGATTTGAACATAGCAAGGAGGTCAGATTGTGGAATACTTTACATGAGATTTCTGTGGTAGATTTGTTGGAAGTTCCAATGTATTAAGTATAATTGTATGGAATAACTTCAAAGATAAGGTGGAAAAAAGACTTAAAATATGAGGAAGAGGACATAAATGTTGAAGTCCCTAAGGACAATAACAAGAGCAGAAGTAGAGAGAATAGGAAGAGACAAGTTCTGGAGCTTTTGAAAACTGTAAGCTACATATCCACAGAAGGGCTCTAATGCTTCAGGTATGAAAAGCTGTGAGGACATGGAGAGGCCAATTTTGGAGAAGAGGAGTGAAGAATAAAGAACTATCACATCACTAAGCCCTGACATTCTTGGAATGAGGGAGAGGCAGTTTATGATCTACCAGAGAAACACAGAATCATCTCTTTAGCATCATCAAGTAATTTTAAAACAAATATCAATGGCTAAGGATTTCCCTCATTTAGACTTGCCTCTGCATTATGGAGATTATGTCCTCAAGAAAATATTGATATAGTTCAGTCTACGCAACGCGAATATATTCAGTATCTAAAGAAAATTCCAAGTGAAACTAATCAAAATTAATTTTAACCTAACATTTATTGAGATTAAAACAAACTAGAAAATCAGACGGTGATAAACTTTGGAACTGAAAATAACACTGTGTGTGCATGTATGTGTGCATGTGTGAGTGTGTGCATATTTTTAGCACCTTCCTGCCTAGTTTTCTTTTATAAATCACTAACTCCCTTTGAGTCTTGATCTGTGTGCCTGGGACCAAGGGAAAATTGCACCTCTTAGCAGAACCTCTATAAAGATAAAAGTAATATCTCTAAAGTAATTTGGATGGTGCCAATGTTAGATCAGGCTTTAAGATAATTGTGAGAATTATATTATATAGAATAGTATATATTTTATTTTATTTCATATTGTAATTTTATTGAATAGTATAGCATTCAAATAGATAATATATTTTTAATTTTGGGTTATAGTTATAATTTCTATTTTTCCATTCATGCTAAAATATCAAAACAATATTCAGCAGATATATCTATTTTGTTTCAAAAGGCAGCTCTGGTTAAAACTTATTTTTGAAAACTGCACCATTTTGATTTTAGTATTAATTTGCATATACTTTTAAGGCTGTGAGTCCAAACATATCATAAGGTATATGCTAAATTTTCTAATATAAAAAACATTATTTCTCACAACTGTCCAAAATTGTAGAAATTTGATTTTACATAAGAAAATAAAATTGTTAAACATAACATTTCTTAAATATTAAAAAATATGTATTCTAGTTTCTCCAAAATTCTTTCCAGCTTTAGTTCTTGGCAGATTTCAGTTCCTCACTTGTTATTGA
Source organism: Heterocephalus glaber (assembly GCF_053883595.1). Classification (NCBI taxonomy): domain Eukaryota; kingdom Metazoa; phylum Chordata; class Mammalia; order Rodentia; family Bathyergidae; genus Heterocephalus; species Heterocephalus glaber. The sequence goes on from NW_028258379.1 coordinate 26,120,458, forward strand.
CCGAGATCCCCTTGCATTGGTGACATTTCTGTAGCTGGGACAGAATATCTGATGTACACAGCTTAAAGAGGAGATGTTTGTTTAGGCTTAGGGTTTCCGTACCGTGATCAGCTGGATCAAAGAAAGAAATATCAGGGTGAATATGAGTGAAGAAGGAAAGATACTCAACTCTTGGAGTCCAGGAAACAGTGAAAAGCAAAAACAACAGAGGCAAAGGGGTTTGGAACAAAACATACCTTTCAAAGTCACATCCATAGTGACCTGCTTCGTTCAATGAGCTCCCTTTTCTAATGAGCCCATTATGTAATGTGCTCATCAGTGGCTTAACCCACTTGATGATTTTAAAGCCCTGGGGACCCAATCACTTCCCCAGAGCCCATCACCCTTGAATACATGCGACTTTTAAGATCTAAATTGTAACATCCCATTCCTGGCCATGTATTCTTTGCAGAGTTCACTACTTACATGGTAGTCGGCTTCTTCCATGTAATGGATGAGGCAGGTTGGTGTGGGTTGGAAGCTAGAAGAGAGAAACAGAAGAGGGTGAAAAGTGAGGCCCAAGGTGAAAGCTCTGGCTTTCCTAGCCTAACATTACAAGTGACCCATGATTACTTCAGTGGACTTTATGGTGCACATAGATTAATCCCAGGGCCATGTGGAGGAAACTGTTTCACCATGGTGGATCCAACAGACAAATTCCAAGATCTTGTGTACTGCCAGCAGTGAACTTCAAGGCATACACACTGTGGTGGGGGAAAGGCAGCTACGCTTATTGACAGTCACAAACAGAGAAATAGATGACAGAAAAGGAACACTCACAATATGGAGATAAAACAGGCTCTTGGGCTCTTGTGAGAGAGGAAAAAGGGCTTGCATGTGTTTTGCTCTGAGGTTATATGGAATGCTCCTACGGGGGCTTCTGAGCTCAAATGTATGGAGGAGAGTAACTAGGGAGGGGTGGCCTTAGAGTGGTGCTCCAGCTCAACTAGGTGGAGGGGAGTGAATTCCTCAGGCCCCAAAATGCTAACTGTAACAGAAGTGCACAAAGTTGCCATAACAGGATGTGAGAACATCAAGAGCCATCTCAGATACTGGCTAACACAAAATATAAAGTAACAAAGACAGCTTTTCTGTATTTACCTTTAAAGAAATAGGAGGAAAATTAAGTATTATCCATTTGTCCTTTCCTTCTTTGCATAGGGAAGGAACGTCCCATCTCAATTCAGACCAAATGCTGCATGATGCATGGTTAGATGGTCTTGGTGGAATATTTAATTTGTTCTTTAAGAGCTTAAGAATAAAAAGACGATGATCTTTTGTCAAATGATAACAAGAACAACCTAGAATATCACTTTTCAGGCTGCTTTCCTTGGATTGTGGGTTCTGCTATTTAAAAGAATTCCAAAAGGCTCCCAATAACCCCAGCTAGATTAATATGTGAATAATGTTCCCATTCTCTTATTTTTCAATAATATTTTCAAGTTTTCTCTCTTATCTTCTTCTGAACATGATCCATCCTTTTTATATGCACTGCAGCCAGAGTCTTAGGGTCATCAACATTTCATAAGCAATTCACTTTATTTCCAAATTGAATTGTCCTGGAAGAGTTCAAGAGCAGCACCAAGAGGAAAGTAAGCTACTGTTAGATGATGGTGAAAAACATTTCTATAAATAGGATTTAGGGAAGTAAAATAAAACTACTAACTAACTTTAAACTACAGAAGACTCAATACTGGGAAATGAATTATTTGGAATTGCAACAATAATTTCTATTCTTGTAACATTTATTATTTAGACGTATTATCTTAAGAATTGAATCCTCATTCCACTTAGTCTTTACAACAGTTAAAGAAATTAATCCACTGGGTTTTACTTAAAGTCCACATTATTTTTAAGCTAAACGTATCTTGAGTAATCATTCTACTACAGGCCTGATTTTATACTCAGAATAGAGACCAGAAGCCAATGAAATTAAGATATCTGCTCAAATATACAGAATTTATTAGCTGTGTGACTATTAAAAATTAAATCTTCTAGAGCCAGGTATGGTGGTGAATGTCTGTAATCCAAGCATGTGATGAGGCTGAGACAGGAAGCTCACATGTTCAAGTTATTTAGCAAGACTTGTCTCAAAATTTAAAAATTTTAAAAGTCTATGGATGTAACTCATTGTGAAGGCTCAGGCTCCAATCCCCAGTACCTTCCCCCCCAAAATAGATCTTTAAGCCTTCTACATAAGTTAATTATACAATAAATTCAACAATGCCTACTTCTCCTTTGATACTTTAGCAAATGAAATTGTTGATGGGAATTTATTTTGAACACATTTATTCATGCAGTTGTGTATGTGTAGATGTATGAAAAAATATTAAGCATACAAAATTCAAAATGGAAATGAGACCTTTGGATCAAAATCCCTCAACTCTTTGCTTATTTCGTCAGCTGAAAATTACAAATCCATAAAATATTATTGTCTTTTGTGCTGTATGGATGGGAAGATCGAACAGTACCATATCTGATACTTTTGATTAAATGGAACTCTTCTCAAGCACAACATGCAAAAGAACATTGCTATTTTGTGTATATATGAAAAAGAAACCTAAGAAGATTACAAGTAAATCTTAAATTTAAAAATTTTAGGTGGAATCCCAAGCTCATTTCCATGTCAAACACTTTATGAATTTGTGAGATTATGGAGAATACTTTGAAATTAATTTTTAAATAGCTAAATCATTAAAAGTTGTGTGTATAAAACTTCAAATGTGAAAACTGTATAAGCTAAGGTGCTACTTATGTATTATATCTAAAGTATACTATTTAGTATATATCATCTTGTACGTAGAGTGTACATCATATGAATTCAGCTATAAAAAATGCATGTGCACAAATACAGTAATACAGTACCTCCACTCATGAACTCTTCTTTTCATGAACGATTTGGTTCACTAACAGAAGCATTCAGCAAATTTTGCTTCTGTTGGCAAACTACACATGGGTGACAAACACCACCACTACCATCTTCCCACAAGAATGAGAAAGTGGTCATCTTCCCCAGAATCATGGAAGGATTAAGTTCATGAACCGTGGTACCACTGTACATCGAAATTAAATTAAACCATATGGAAATGCTCTTTTGAAGGTCAAAACCATTTGAATCTTGAGAATACCATACAGGTCAAACTAAGGGTTATGGTGACCAATGCTGGGCGGGGGTAGTGTAAGAGATTTTTAATTAACTCTTGATATTTTTCTGTGCTTGATAACAGGTCTTTAAAAGACATGTGCACTCTGTTACACTAGATTTTCACTAGATTATTTGCTTTTATTTGGATGCTATTTTCCCTAGATGTAGAGAACAACTATACTTTGTTATCCAACAAATGTTAGCAGTACTTGTCCGTGATAATGTTGCAGATAAGAGGGATTATAGACAACTTCACTCTCTACTCATAATAAGAAAGAAGAACTAATGCAAATGAGTGTGACATTATTACATAAGTTGATTTCTATCCACTCAAATCATTTTGTTTATTTGGATTGGGCAAGCTTCCAAAAAGTGTATAACATATTGCTGGGAAACTCTAATTGCAATTTCTGTGACACTACCAACTGGTTATTTCAGTGCTCAGTACTGAGGCATCCGGTAGTGGACCATGTATAGACTTTCTCTGGAAGGCTTCCTTGTCACTTTAGAAGTCCCTTGAATCAAAGGTCTAAGAAGATGGACCACCCTTGGTGCCTAGAGAATACTCATCCCTGCCTGGCCTTAGTAGTAGCAATAAGAAATGGTTGTTTCTCTATGCTTGGCTAATGTAGAATATAGTAGACTTTCCCACCATTCTAATTCACATTCTACATAGAGTCATGTAGTCCATTTTGTCTAAGGAATTCCAAGTGTCATATAGCAAGCTTTCCAAGCAGTCCTGAAGTCCTCGTATGAAGACTTTAGAAAAATAAGATGCCCTCTCTTCCCCTTCTCCAGATGAAGGGAGGCTACCTCCATGCTTTGATATTCCCCTGGATAATACTGGGCCAAGGGTCACGAAAGCAAGCTTTTGCCCATTTTCTTTCTTTCTTTTTTTTTTTTGGTAAATTCTTTTATTGGTACATTGTAGGTATACAACATAATTACATTTCTCATTGGGAATTATACCTTTACATAATGCATCTTGGTTCTTATTTTTTCCCCATGCCTAGCCCTCCCTTCACCAGCCCCCACCCTTCCCTATTTACAAAGACTTTATTTCCATTTTTTCCATTTCTCAGCATTTTTCTTTCCCTTCTTTCTTTTCCCCTGCCCCTCCCACTACCCCTACCCCTTTGGACCTTTTCTTCCAATTTTACATTATCAATTCTTCATTCTAATCATTGGTACATTTTAGGTATACAATATAATGACATTCATCAACGGAAATTTGCAACTTTATATAATCTCTCTTGCTTCTTATTTGTCACCCTTGTCCAGCCCTCCTTTCAACCCCTCCATTCCTCCCTATTTACAAAGATTTTGTTCCTATTTTTCCATTTTCTCATATTAATCCCATTCCCTTCTATTATTTCCCCTACCCCTCCCACTTCTTTCCCCTTTGCCCCTTTTCTTCCTATTTCACATTACCTATTATACATTTTAGTACTTATTTACACTTTTAGTTTCTCACACCAGAGAAACTATTTGGTATTTACACATGTGTGTCCTATTTATTTCACTTAAGAGTACTGCCTCAATGTGCATCCACTTAGCTATAAATGTCTCTAATTTCTCATTTTTTATGGCTGAGTAGTACTCCATTTTATAAAAAAACCTACATTTTCTTTACCCAGTCTCCAGTTGATGGGCATTTGGGCTGTTTCCAAGTTTTAGCTATCACAAACTGTGCTGCTATGAACATGGGTGCACATATATCATTGTGGTATGATTCTTTTAATTCTTTGGGGAAGATCCCCAGCAGTGGAATAGCGGGGTCAAATGGGACTTCCAGTCCTAGTTCTTTCAGGTATCTCCATATTGATTTCCACAGTGTTTGCACCAGTCTACACTCCCACCAGCAGTGGAGCAGAGTTCCTCTTTCCCCATAGCCCTGCCAGCATTTGTTACTGGTTGATTTCATGATAGCAGACATTCTTTCTGGAGTGAGGTGGAATCTCAGTGTTGTTTGTATTTGCATCTCTTGAATGACCAGTGATGTTGAACATTTTTTCATGTATTTATTTGCTATTTCTACTTTGTCTGAGAAATGTCTGTTCATTTCAGATGCCCATTTTCGGATTGGGTCTTTAAATTTGGGAAGTCTGATCTTTTTAAGTTCTTTATAGATTTGAGATAGTAGATCTTTGTCTGAGGAAAAGCGGTGAAGATTTTTTCCCACATTGTGGGGTGTCTCTTCACACTGCTGGTGGTTTCTCTTGCTGTGCAGAAGCTTTTTAATAAGAAGAGATCCCACTTGTTGATTGTTTGTGCTAGTTCACAGGCAACTGAGGTTTTGTTCATAAAATCTTTTCCCACAGCGATGTCTTCAAGAGTTCTACCTAACCGCTGTTCCAACTGGTTCAGTGTTTCTATTTTAATATTTAGATCTGTAATCCAATTCAATTTTAGTTTAGTGCATGGTGAGAGATGTAGGTCTAGTTTTAATCTTTGGCAAGTTGAAACCCAATATTTCCAGCACCATCTATTAAAGAGGCTATCTTTCCTCCAGTGAGGGTGTATGGCTCCTTTATCGAAGATGAGATGGCTGAGTGTGTCTGGCATTGTTTCTGCATCTTCTAATCTGTTCCACTGGTCCTCAGGTTTGTTTCTTTGCCAGTACCATGCTGTTTTTATCACAGTAGCTTTGTAGTACAGTTGCAGGATGGGGACTGTGATACCCCCTGCCATGTCTGTGTTACCTAGTATTGCTTTTGCTATTCTGGGTCTCTTCTTTTTCCAAATGAATCTTTGGATTGTTTTCTCAAGGCCTGTCAAATATGCTGCTTGGATCTCAATTGGAATTGTGTTGAATCTATATAGCAGTTTTGGAAGTATGGCCATTTTCACTATATTAATCTTTCCTACCCAAGAGCAGGGGATGGCTGTGCATATTCTGATATCATCTTCAATCTATCTTTTTGGAGTGCTATGGATTTCAGAGAAGAGGTCTTTGATTTCTTTCATTAGGATGATTCCTAGGTATTTCAGTTTTTTGGATGCTATTGTGAAAGGAATTATTTGCCCTATTTCTCTCTCAGTGAGTCTGTCATTGGTGTAGAGGAAAGCTATTGATTTTTGTGTGTTGACCTTGTAACCAGCTACTTGACTGAATTTGGTTATTAAGTTGAGAAGACTTTTGGTGGAGTTCTTGGGGTCTTCTATATATAGTATCATGTCATCTGCAAACAATGACAGTTTGACTTCATTTCCTATCTTTATTCCTTTTATTTCTTTCTCTTGTCTAATTGCCGTGGCTAATGTTTCCAGAACTATATTGTACAAGAGTGGTGATAGTGGACATCCTTGTCTTGTTCCTGATTTTAGTGTGAAGGATTTCAGTTTTTAACCATTTAGTATGATATTGGCTGTTGGTTTTTCATAGATGGTTTCTATCAGTTTGAGGTAGAGACCATCTATTCAAATTTTTTGTAGGGTTTTTATCATCAGTGCATGTTGCATTTTGTCAAACGCTTTTTCTGGATCTATGGAGATAATCACATGTTTTTTGTCCTTGGCTCTATTGATATAGTGTATTACATTCATTGATTTGCCTATGTTGAACCATTCTTGCATCCCTGGGATGAATCCCACTTGATCAGGGTGTATGATCTTCTTGATGATCTTCTGCATTCTATTTGCCAGTATCTTATTAAGGATTTTGGCATCTATGTTCATTAGTGAGATTGGCCTGTAGTTCTCCTTTTCAGTTTGGTCTTTCTCTGCTTTGGGGATCAAGGTGATGCTTGCTTCCAGGAATGAATTTGGGAGTATTGCTTCCCTTTCAATTTCATTGAAGAGTTTAAACAGTAGTAGCAGTAATTCCTCTGTAAATGTCTTGTAGAATTCAGCAGTGAAGCCATCAGGGCATGGGCTTTTCTTAGTTGATAAGTTTTTAATTACATTTTCAATTTCATTGGTTGATATTGGGTTGTTCAGAAATTTTAGGTCTTCTTCGTTCAAGTTTGGTAATTCATATGTATCTGGGAATCTGTCCAATTCTTCTGTGTTGTCCATCATATTGGTGTAAAGGTTCTGGAAGTAGGTATTGATGATTGTCTGGATATCTGCTGGGTCTTTTGTAATTTCATCCTTTTCATTCCTACTTGCATGGATTTGGGCCTTTTCTTTCCTTTTTCTGATAAGGTTGGCTAAGGGTTTGTCAATTTTGTTGATTCTTTTGAAGAACCAACTCCTGGATTCACTGATTTTTTTGTATCATTCTCTTAATCTCAATTGCATTGATTTCTCCTCTGATCTTTATAAATTCCTCCCTTGTATGAGCTTTGGATTTGTCCTGCTCTTCTTTTTCTAGAAGCTTGAGGTTCAGCATCAGGTTGTTTAATTGGGCTCATTCTGTTTTCCTAATATGCATATTCACTGCTATGAATTTCCCTCATAAGACTGCTTTCATTGTGTCCCATAGATTGCGATATGTTGTATTGTCATTGTCATTTAATTGAAGGAACTGTCTGATTTCTTCTTTAATTTCCTCTGTGACCCACTTGTTATTCACAAGTGTGTTGTTCAATTTCCATGTGTTTTTGAAATTTTTTCAGTTTCTTTTGCAATGGATCTCCAATTTCATCACACTATGGTCTGATAATATACAGGGGATAACTTCAATTCCTTTGCACTTACTTAAACATGTTCTGTGGGTGAGTATGTGGTCTATTTTGGAGAATGACCCAGGTGCAGCTGAGAAGAATGTATATTCTGATTTTGTGGGGTGGAAGACTCTGTAAACATCTGTTAAGTTCATTTGTTCAAGAGTTCGATTGAGTTCTAGTATTTCATTACCTTTTTTTTGTCTAGTTGATCTATCTATTTGTGACAGTGGAGTGTTGAGGACCCCCACTACAACTGTATTAGCTTCATATATGACTTTTCATATCTGTTAGTATTTGTTTTATATAGTTGGGCACACTAGTGTTTGGTGAATAGATATTTATGATTGTCATCTCTTCCTCTTGGATTGTTCCCTTTACAAGAATGTAATGTCCTTCTTTGTCTCTCTTAATCAGTGTGGGTTTGAAATCTACTTGATCTGCAAAGAGGATAGCTACTCCTGCTTTTTTTGTGGTTCCTGTAGCATGGAGCATTGTTTTCCACCCTTTAACTTTCAATCTATGAGTTTCATTTTAAATTAAATGTGTTTCTTTTATGCAGCATATTATTGGATTTTGCTTCTTGACCCATTCTGCCAGTCTATTTCTTTTGATTGGTGAATTGAGACCATTAACATTGATGGTTATAACTGAAACATATTGACTTGTCATTGCCATGACTTTTTCTTTTTATTGGGTCCTCCCCCTTTACATTTAATTTATTGTCATGCCAGATGGGTTCCTTCTGCTTTGCTTCCTGGGGGTGTGAGCCTCAGTGTCTGTTCCTAGGCTATTGTGTAAAATTTTTGGAGTGCTGTTTTGGTATTCACGAAGTTCCTAAGGTGCTCTTTGTCATGAAAGTATCTTATTTCTCCATCAATTTTGAGAGATAGTTTTGCAGGGTACATCATTCTGGGTTGGAAGCTGTTATCTTTTAGGGCTTGGAGTACATCACTCCAAGCTCTTCTTGCCTTGTTGGTTTCTGTTCAGAAGTCTGCTGTGATTCTGATGGGCTTTCCTTTGTTTGTGATTTGTTTCTTTTCTCTAACTGCTTATAGAACTTTGTTCTTCTGTTGGGTTTCTGGAATCTTAACAATTATATGCCTATGTGTAGATTTTTTTGTTTTTTTTATCAAGGCTATTTGGGTCCTATATGCCTCACTTATCTGTATGTCAAGCTCTTTTTCCCTGCTCTGGAAGTTTTCTGCCATTACTTCTGGGAAGAGTTTTTTTTTATGTCATTGGCACTCTCTCCTCTTTCTTCATTGACTCCAATCAGTCTTATGTTATTCTTCATTGCATTGTCTAGGAGCTGCTAGATTAATTTCTCATGTTCCCTTATAATTTTGAAGCAATTTTTCTTTTCCTAGTCATTAATTGCAATCTTATCTTCTATATCTGAAACTCTGTCCTCACATTGGCTCATTCTGTTGTGTAGACTTTCAATGAAATTTTTCATCTCCTGGAAATCTATTTGCATCTGTTTTATGGATTCCATTTGTTTCCTATGTTGGGATTCCATCATGTTCCTGAGCTCCTCTCTAGATTTATTAATCATGTCTTGCACTAGGAGCACAATCTCTCTTGTTATCTGAGAAATTATTTCTGATTTTATTTTTTCCAGTTCCCCTTTTGTTGCCAGTTCAGTGGGTCTGGTGGTTGAGTATCAGAGTGTTCCATCTCATTTTCCTTGGGGTTGCTGTAGGTGATCTGGAGGTCTGGTTTTGAGACTTATTTACATGCCTTCTCATTTCGACTCGGGGGGGGGGCAGGGGGGTGCTGTTGGCGCCAGCGATGATCACCTCCTCTGAGCTGGGAGAGGTAGGACAGGGGCCAGGAGTAGCAGTAGGAATGGTGGCCCAGAAGTCCCTTCCTCTGGGCGGGGAGTGATGGGACAGAAGGTGGCCAAAAAGCCCTTTCCTCTGGGCTGGGAGCTGTGGGAGGGGTGGTGGCCGGGAAGCCCCTTCCTCTGGACCAGGAGCAGTGGGACGGCAGCTCAGAAGCTCCTCCCTCTGGGCCAGGAGTGGCAGGAGGGATGGTGGCCCGGAAGCCCCTTCTTCTGGGCCGGGAGCAGTGGGAGAGATGGCGGCCTGAAAGCCCTTTCCTCTGGGCTGGGAGCAGCGGGAGGGATGGTAGCCTTGAAGCCCCTTCCTCTGGACCAGGAACAGTAGGGCAGTGGCTCAGAAGCCCCTACCTCTGGGCCGGGAGCAACAGGACCTGCCCATCTTCTTGATAGAAGTTTCACAGGTAAACCAGAACTTCATTTAGGGATGTAGGGTATTTGGTACAGATGCTTTATTTCTATTATTTGGGAACTCATCTGAAACAATGACAGAAGAATGCATTTTTAGCTTTCTACTAAACATGTTAATATGTAAAAGAAAATATTTCTTAGATTTTTAATAGTTCATCTCTTAGCCATAACTTACGATGTACACCATAGATAATTAGGCCCCCATACTTTGTCATAACAGGAATTAAATATCAGAATTCTGCAAAATGAAGTGTCTTGAAGGTATCTGGAATTTGGGTCTCTGGAAACAGTGTCTATAGCAGTTCTGGCTGTACCCTCAAGCCACACCCATGTGGCACTACTTGAGACTGATTTTTCAGCCATTCATGGGACAGAGTAGTTTGGAAGCCTAGATAAAATATTGGTATTTGTTTAAAGAAAATGTTCTTTTTAAAGGTCTGTAATTTTATCTTGGGCAGATGCCTATATAAAAAAATCTTTCAAATTATTTTTTGAGAGAATTGGTATAGCTGGAGAAAAATGTTCCTGTGAAGAATATTCAAATTTGCTAATGTTTAACTTCTGGGGCTTTTTGGACTAGAAAAAACAAAATATGAGAGTGTCACTAAATATGGTAATTCAGAACAGACTAAAACTAAAGATACAAATGGTTGAAAATAAGAGTAATAATATAAGATACCATGATCGTGTTGATATTATTGCATGTATTTATCATTGAATAAGTCCATCTAATTATTCTGACTTCATCTTCTCTTGATGTGCAATAATTTCTGTCAATTGAAAGAAAGTCTGGTAACTACATAAGAGGAAAATAATGATTGAGAATTTCAAACAGAGAAGCAATGTGAGTCAGGAGTGCTTGAAATTAAATCCTGTGACTATTTGCTTTGCTGGATTCTGGAAAATTTTATGACCTTACCAGTGTATCCAAGGGTGAGTCAGTAAGTTTCCTACAAACAATTATTGATGAACTGATTATGTGTCAGTCCAAGGCCAGAAAGAGGGAGCATCTGTGCAAGGCTTAGCTCTAAAAACATCAGCCCTTCATATGTGAGCTATGGTATCTCATGTGAGGGGAATAGTGTAATGAATAATTCAATATTTATTCCAAGTAGTCTAAACCTATATAGCACTCATGGGAAAGAAATAGAGCATATGCAAATAATTGGAAATGATAATAAAAACATGTTGCTACAGGGTTGTGCCATGTAATTATCAATTTGGCTAAATTAAGAGACTCCTGGGAAGGAGACTGGATCATGGATGGGGTGCTATCCTTATCAGTAGAGTAATACACAGGTGTTCTTAGCTGCATGTGCTCTTAGGAGTAGGGGCCCATTTCGGTGGTCATTGGGGCCTTGTCTTTGGAGGGTATTTCTTCCACTCTTCCCTTGTGCTCTGCCTTCTGGATGCCATGAAATAAAAATCTTGTCTATCCGTGCCCCTCCACCATGATGTTTTTGCCTTGAGACCAGCAGACCTCAGAATGAGTCTTCTGAAACCATGAGCAGTAATAAACCTTCCTACTTCACGTTGTGTGAGCCAGGTATAATGTAAAACCTTGGATTGTGAGTCACTTGTACTGCAAGCATTCCACAAGACAAGCAAATATTTCTAATACATTTTGACTTGATAATGTTAATAACTTGATAATTAACTTAATGCTGAATGTCACGGGATTGCAACTGAGCCACTGGTGCTTCTGTCTCTCTCACTGCATGATTGGGGCTGATCCTCTCCCAACAGCAAGAGGTTATGGAGGAGATCTCATCTGCAGAGGAGGAGGAGAAAAAGGCAGAAGACTCTCTCACTGCAGATGAGATTAGCGAGAAGTGTAAAATGTGGGAAACAGTGCAAAATTTTGTGGGAAAGTAGCACCTAATAAGCCTGAGACAATGCAAGGGATGAATCTCTTTAAGGATATTGCAAAATCACATTTCAATGAAATCCTGAAAAGTAGACAAAGGCATTCTAAAAAAAAAGATTCTGAGATAGTAAAAGGACACTGTTCCTAAAGGGTTTACATAAGAGGTGGAAATAAACATGAGAGTAACAAGTAAACAAAAGTAAAAAAAAAAAAGCATGCACAGACTAGGCATGATGTAAATATTAAACAAATCATGAATATATTAAGCTATAACTTTGTAATTCTAATGTCAATCAAACATTCTTCTTTATTGGAATATTTCAAAATCTTTTTTCAGATATGAAGTTTCACTTTACATTATGTGTTATTAGTCCAAAATTCCTTTCTTTTCACAATTCTTATTCTTTTCTCCTACTTGCACAGTCCAGCTTCATGTTATATCCCTTTTCTCATTCCTATTTATCAGAGTTAGAAGACTAAATATAATAGCCTCTATTTGTTTTGAAGTTCAAATTTCAACCTGAAATAAATTTCTGCCTATATTGTATAGATTCCACTGCTATTCTCCTGTTAGTCTATCTCTTTTATGTTTCAAAACATTTTTATCAGAATTTGTGCAGTGTAGTATATAAATTTTTCTGGAGGGAAAACATAAGGGGGGAGACTTCATAGATATCTTAAAATTTATGGAGGAAAATAAAATATATGTTCTAGTTGAATGTTCATTGTTTTTAATGTACTACTGACCAAAAGGCTTTTTAAAATTTTTTTATTTTTATTAGTACGTTTTGCAGCACGTAATGTTCGCATTCCATTTGGGGAGGTGGTACATGTACATAACACATCACAACCCCTTCTTTCATCACCCTTTGCCACTCCTACCTTCTTCAATTTCTGGCTTTCCGTCCCATTTGATAAAGATCTATTCCCTAGTTCCTATTATCTATCTTTAATTTACTCTTTATACTTTGGTTTTTTCCTATAAAAGAAACTATGTAAAATTTAAACCTGTATGTCTGATTTGTTTCACTTAACATTATGGTCTCAATGTGCATCCATTTTCCTACAAATGAGTCAAGTTTATCATTCTTTAGGGCAGAGTAGAGCTCCATAGTTTGTAAATACCACTTTTTTCATTCTTTCACCTACGGTTGGACATAAGCCTGCTACTAAGATTTAGCTATTATGAATTGTAGTACTATAAACATGGGTATACATGTATCACTGGCTTTTATTTCCTTAACTTCTCCATATCTTACCCCTAAATCTCCCACAACCAGTTGCAGTTGCTGAATTGTAACATTACCTAAAAATAAGAATGTACTTAGATTAGCATGCTCTATTTAAAAATTACATATTTTGGCATATTGATATGAATGACCTTTTTCTGTTACCTTGAACAATAGCTAAGTCCTGAGATTTCTTTTTTTCTGTCACTCTGAATAATATCTGAGTTCTGGTTTGGGTGTCAGATTATGATATAAATTTATGACACAAACAGCCACACGGCTACTTATTAAGGTACATTGATAACTATTGTGAAATGTGATTTTGTTAAAGTTAGCATTCATTAAGATGAGTCAGAACATTAAATAAAGCTCAGTGAATTTTATGATGTTCCTCTTTTTGCAATGAGATTATAGGACACAAGCAAAATTTAGAAATGATCATGGTTTCAGTTTGATTTCCATAGTTTCTTAGTTTATCTCTCTGCTTTCAATCTTACCCACTATTAATGTGTCCTCCCTAGGATACCCATTATCTTTGTTTTTAATAATGTATTAACAATCTTAAATATTAGAGAGACTTTCACACTGATAGATTTAAATTTTTAATACCATTGATGAGGATTGTTCCAAGTTAAGACAAACTCCCCAAACTGTCTTCGTGGTCAATTCCCAATGATCAATTCATAGAGATGACATCACAGTGATCGATTTAAATAATTAATAATAGGCAGTTTAGCTGTGCGTTTATTTGGGTTCTATGTAACTTGAAGATAAAATGAGAACACAAAAATAAAAGAAAAAGAAAATTGTTCACAGAAGTCATGCTTGATAGCTAAACATGTTTAAAAAAAGTTGAAATGTGGGGGCAGGGAAATGATAAACTCAGACAACTGAAACAAAGTGAAATAGTCTGTTCAAGACACTGACTAAACAGTAGATTTGTGATCTTGCTCACATGTTGCAGGTTTCTTCCACTCTAGAAGAATAATGATCCATACAGGACACCAAGTGTTATATTGGATTCAATCCTTGGTGGACAGACAAAATATGTCCCAATATGCTTGCGATCACTGCTTCCTTTTGCTTGGTTCATCAGCATTATTGCAGGTGAATTCTCTTTGGCTTAATTAGCATATAGCTTTCTTCATTGAGAAAACAAGATTCCTTGGAGCCCTGGAAGTTATCCATTTTCCTCTACTCCTCTTGTCCATCTTGTTTCAAAAAATCTAAGTTGGGCTATTTTTATCATCATTTCTTTTGTTTTGTTTTGTTTTTTATTTTTTGTTTTTTTGATTCTGGGGATCGAACTCGGGTCCTTGTGCTTTCAAGGCAGGTGGCGGAACCACTGAGCTAAATCCCCAGCCCATTTTTATCATCATTTAAAAACTGTTCAGCAACCTCACAAGAAGAAACCCACATAACATAAAATATCATTTTCTTCGGGTCCAAAAATATTTGTGATTTCCGAAGACTACCAGGAAGTTTTCCCACATTCTGTTCTCCTTCAAGATCTAGCTGTAGGCCCCTCTCTAGGTGAAGCCTTTTGTGACTGGCCACTAGCTTTTCTGTACTCTAGTGTTCATAGCTGTACGATACTAGTGGGGCCATTTGCCCATGGATTCATCTTCCTGCAGGGTTGTGAACTGGTAGAAAGCTTTGAAAAAGTTGCCTTCTCCTTCAGTTGCCATGTACTTCAAGGCCCACCCAAACTGTTCCTTGGAACACCTTTTGTAAAATCTCCTGTCATCTTGGAATCAGGTAGTGACCTGTGTCAACACACACACACACACACACACACACAGAAAACATAGTGGCAGAAAGTTGATTTGAGTAAAAAAAGAGAATGTAATCTTGGAGAGAAAATATCTTCAGTCTTTTTTCTACTACCATTGGAACAGAACTCAATTCTGTATTTGTTAAAGATCTAATTCTAGGATGTAAATCAGGGAAAAGATATCCACTTTTAAACAAAGTTCAGTGATAGAGCCATAAGATGCTTTGATTTTTATAAAAATGTCACAAAGCATTTAAATGCTGCATTTTCAGTGGCAATGTACTATATCGTGACTTTAATAGACATATTACATTAAAAACATTTGACAGAATATCGTTCAGTAATAATAATAATTTCCACTCATAGCTCAAAACTAATAGCTCAAAGCACTTCACAATGTGCTGTTTAATTTCAGCTCCTTCCCATATACTATTTAGTTCATCCTCATTCATCCTGTAAGGCAGGTGATTATACGACTTTCATTAAAATAATAAAAATAAATGAAATATTTAATATAGGAAAAAACTGAATAGTCTTTTGTAACTATCTGGAGTAACTGGAGAATTGGTGTCAGGGACAAGAAAAATAAGGAATATCTGTATTTTCTGTAAGATCTAGGATCACAAGGAGCGAGAACAAAAAGTTCTTATAGATAAACTTGTATAGA
The DNA here is from genome assembly GCF_053883595.1 of Heterocephalus glaber. NCBI lineage: Eukaryota > Metazoa > Chordata > Mammalia > Rodentia > Bathyergidae > Heterocephalus > Heterocephalus glaber. The sequence continues at coordinate 26,136,040 of NW_028258379.1, forward strand.
ATGCTTATTTGAGTAGCCAGGTATATCTGGGATTTTGAGAGTTCAATTTCTGAGAACAACTGAAATTTTTCATGGAAGAATGAACTGAAGCAGATTTGCCAGTTAGAACAACTGGCTTGAAAATCTCTATAAGAATACATCTGCCACTAAATCTCAACATTCTGTTTGGGACATTCTTGGTTCCCCCTTTGAAGCTGGATTCTGAATGTGATTTCATCCCAAACACCAAGAATTTTGCTATGCACACATGGTTTAGTTGTCATCTCTCAGAATCACAGTACCATAACAGGTGTCGGCTCATACCTAAATGAAGTTGTTTCATACTTTTGTTCAATTTTCTGGTTGTTTTATAGTGAGTAGGTAAGTACAACCTCTAGTATTCTCTGGCTGCCATGATTGCACCATCCTTTTAAATTCTGAATTGTCAAATTTCTTTAGGATCATTTTTCATAATATTTTAATCTTCCTAACATCTGCAAGATCTGCTGTGATTTCTTATTTGTTATTCATAATATTTATAATTCAAATAATTTCTTTTTTTTTCCTTGATGAGTAGGATGAGATCTCTGTTAACTATGATTTTGGTACTTTATTTTGCTGTATTTTTCTTTTCTGATTCAGAAGTGCTTGCTGTTTGGCTCACCCCAACTCAGGGCAAGGGTTAAGGTTAGAGGGACATTAATGAAAGTTTGATGAATGCTATGTCAGTTTCTCACACCAAACCCCTTCTTGCTCTGCTACTCTGGTGGTACAAATTTCTGTTTATCACTACCATGGCCTCATATGTGTACCTCTTGACCACATCTCGGCACTGCTCCATGTGTTTGTTTGTGTTGCTTATATTATGAGATTATAGAGAAAGAGTACAACTAAACTTTATGGAAATGACAGCTGAGCTAAGACTGGATAATAAATGCCATTGTTCAAAATCCTCCTAATTAGGAAAGATTTTTTAGACAGAAGCTCTTGTCAACTTTGGTCCTTACCTTTCCTCCTCAACAGACTTCCCTATCTATGTCTACCTCCCACTCTTTGATCTCAAACTTCCAATGACATTTCTAGATAGAACAACTTAGAGTTCTCTCTTTGTCATGTCCTTTTCAGGCTAAGCCTAGAAGACAAAGACTTTTTCATTTCATCAAGGCTCATGAAATGATCTCTCAGAATAAAATCAGTCTAACTCAGAAATACGTCATGCAATTATAGGTTCATAGTATTCTTTCTAAATAATATCTTTATCTTGTTCTACAGAAGTGGATTTATATTTTTTTCTCAAAATTTCTTACTCTCACTTTTTCATGTAGAGATACATGGACGCAAGCACAGTAATACACCCTCCTTACAGATTACATACATCAATATATCGGTATATAAATATCTATGTATTTGTCAACAGATTTAATACAGAAGGATATAATATAATTTTAACAATGGGATTTTGGGCATATTAGGAATGTGAAAGTAAAGAACTTATGTACATAATTTCCTTTGTTTTCTGTCACTCTATGATACCTTTATGAAATACATTTAAAGGTAGCCACATGTACTGAAGCCCTCCTATAATACCAGCACTAGGCAGCCAGAGGCAGGAGAATCACCATGAGTTTGAAGACAGCCTGGGTTTCATAGTGAATTCAAGCTCAAACTGAACCACATAATGAGATACTGTTTATAAAAAAAAAAGCAGGAAAAAAAAACATTTAAAATGCCTGTGTATTCTTTTTTTTTTTTCCAGTACCGGGGATCAAACTTAGGACCTTGCACCTGAGAGGCAAGAGCGATGCCATTGAGTTAAACCCCCAACCCCATAACATGCCTATATATTCTATGTTACATTTTATTTTAGTTATCTCTCAAGTTGAGAAACATACAAAGGTAAATGAAAGATAACTGAAAATTGTTTAAAGCACCATTCCATATAAATATTTGATTCTCTTAAAGATACATTATTAATTTTTTATCCACAAATAAGTCCATAAAATTGAAATATTAAGGATCTATATACCAAAATATTTGGGAGGCAATGAAATAATTTTTTTATATCCAATATATCATAGAAGTGTGTATTAAAAGTGAGGTAGATCATTGATATAAACTGCATTTCCTATAGTTGTAAATATGTTCCACCAAAGTTCAATATATTGGAAATTAATCCTCCAAATTGACATGTTGATAATATTTAGAGGCGGGATCCTTTAGATATAATTAGGCTTAGATGAATTCATAAGTCAGGGCCCCCCTGATGACATCCATGGCTTTACATGAAGACGAAGAGGGACTTGAGCTTGCATACTTGCTCCAGCTGGACGTGTGGTGGCCTCCACCAAATTGTGGTGATACAAGAAGGGTCTCAACACACAACCATTTTTTGGACTTCCCAGTGTGCAGAGCCATGAACCAAATACACTTGATTCTTTATAAATTGCCCACTCTTGGTTGTTTTGTCTTAACAACCGAACACAGACTAATATACGCTATTTTCTAAGATGTATTTTCCTTGAAATCCTGACACCTGATATACATTAAGGCCAAACTTCTCTGAGTGAAGAGTCCAAAGCCCTGTGGACCACAATACTCTCAAACACAAAATCACAATAATGAGGAGCACTACAAAGGAGCCAGGGCTTTACATTTAGAAATTCCTGGATTTGAGCCTCGGCTCTACCACTTCTTCATCTGTGACCTTCTGGATTACACCAAACCTTATAAATCACCCTGGCTCAGCTGTGAAAGGGGATGATGATGTTCCCGGACTATGCAGAAATTGCCTCCAGTGAGGGAGGAATGCAGAGCACATAGTTCTGTACTGCTATTCCAAGGAGGTGCCCTGTGTCAGGCCTTCTTCTTTCCTCCACTTTTATTTCAATCATCTGCCTGGATTTGTCTCTAGAATTTCCTAATCTTGTATTTCTTAGCCAAATATGATTGCTTAGTTCTCTGTTTTGAAGAGCTGAAGAGGACTCATTAATTCTGACATTTGAAATGATCCAGAGATAAAGTTAGAATTCTTGAGGCATCCAGACATGGGTAGACGATTTTTCCAACCTTGGTTTAATCTCTCCATTCCTATCTACATCCTTCTCAAAAGGATAATTTTGTATTACACATTCAAGTTATTATTCTGATTCATCTTTTAAATTATGCATACAATATTTTGTTGCCCATTGGGCATCACAGATTTATCATTTTGTTCTTCTCTGATCTTTCTTGTGAGCAGCATTTGATAGATACAGTCCTAGTTTTTGTTTCAGTGAAAATATAATTATTTGAATTGGACTCTTTTCCCCCATGGATAAGTATTATTTTTGTTTCTTTCACTATCTTGAAAGAACACACCATTAGTTCAGGTTTCTATATTTTAATCTTGAGATTATTTTCGTGGCCTGAGTTTTGTGGATTGCCTGCTTAAGTTATAATTCATTTTGACATTTTCTTAATGGAATTCACAATCCTTGACTCTGGTGGGCACTCAGTCTATACAAACATCTGAAAATGGTCTTGTTTGCTTTCAGAAAGTTCCAAAATCTCCAATCAACCTCTTCTGCCCTTTACATAGGTCAGTATTAAATTCCTTTCAATTAGATTAATCATTAGGTTGACAGTCTACATTTGGATATCAGTGTTTAGCCATCACATTTCTTAGATTTTAATAAGTTTGATGAAATTTATGCTTCAAAACCATGAGAAAAATAGTTATTATGTAAGATATTTCACTTTGTTACCATAGTAATAGAAATAGGAGCAGATCGTGTTATGTTCAATTTAGAAACTTAAAATGAAAGACAGTCTAATAGTCTATACCAAGAAATGCAATACAGCTTATTTCCTACTCAAGGTCCTAAAATTCCAATGACCATGACAATATTTATACCAAAAGCTTTCCCCAAGTTCTGAATAATTTAAGGTATTAGGATGCAATAATATATTACAATAATTTAATACTCATATATCTTTTATCTTCTTTCACTCTGTCCAATTTATGCTTAAAACTATAATGAAAGGGATATAAAATTTTGTGTTTGATATCAAGATATTCTAATTTTTAAGAAAAAGTCACAATTGTATAGCTTTATGTTTAGAATAGTAAAAATCTCATACATATTCAGGTAAAGAATTTCTAAACTGTATGTTTTAGTTAAGTGCAATGAAAGGAATTTAAAGTAGTAGACAAGACTTGAGAAAGTTTTGGTTGAAAACTTAAAGAGACTTGTTAAATTATTTAAAACATTTAATTAATTAAAGACATGTTTTAAGACCCAGTTGTGACCTATATATTTAGCTTGATAATTTAAGAAATACTAAGAGAAATAAAACAAGATTCCTCTGTTTGGGATGTCTTACAGTTTAAAGGGTTGTGTGATGAAGTCCACAATAGTGAGACAACTAGGAGACTATGGAATGGCACACCTCATTCTCATTTGGTGCACCTCATTCTAATAAAGGCATGTTTGCTGGAGAAGGTGTATTTCAGTTAGGTCTTGAGGTTTGGATGGGTATTCTAGGGAAAGAATTGAGGAAAGTTACCAGGAAGTATAGTAGGAATATGACTTAATTATAACCACTCTATATCCAAGTACTTTGCCTTTTAACTGTGTAATCCTTTTCCACCTTGACTCAATCTCAGAAAATGATCCTGTTAGGTCAATAACATATTAGAAATTTTGAGGGAAGCAGAGGGTTATTTTGTTACATTTTAATAAAGCCACAAAAGTTAGATTCATAGAAAGCCCACCATATTGTTAAGGGATATATGGAGGATAAAAGGCAAACAGCAAAAACTTAAAAGGATAGCCAAGTAAAATATTAAAGCTCGAGGTTTCAATTCTCCATTGATATAGACAATAGGATATAAACATTCTCAAAAGGCATATTTTCCAATACTTTCTGCAGAGACCAGGATAAATATTTCACAGAAGTCAGGGACAATTGGACCTTGGCTGATAAATTTAAAATGTTCACTCTTGGACTGATGAACCTGGCAATGTGTGTATCATTGAGATCCAATAGAAGGAATAGCTGGGAATTTGGTGCCGTGCCTGCCTCCTAAGCTCAAAGTCCTGAGTTCAATCCCTGGTATTGGAAAACAAAAAAACAAAAAAAAAGGGGGATAAATGACTATTCCATGTGACCCATTTTTCCATTTGTGTTAATGAAAGTCACAATTGTGAATATCTTCCCTATATTTCACCATTGTATTTTAGGTGGGTGGGAAAATATCTGTCTTAGTTCATAGTTTTCCATATCAAAAGGAAGCAAATCTAAAGCTTCATGCAGAAATGATGTATATCAGAAGAGTTTGGAATTTGATACTGATGATATGACCTGTAAGTGTCTTGGAGGTGGTTGGGTTTTGCATGTAGAGAGTTGAGTAAATGAGACAATAAAGAAGAACTGAGGCAGATTGATTGCCTTAATAACTCAGTTCTCACATTACATCTGTGTGTTTTAACTTGTAATTTTACCAGGTAATCTCCTCCACTCTGGCTTTGGGCTCAGTTATGTGATATGGTCTAGAAAATACAATCCAACTAATGTGTAGTCCACAAATTGAAAGGTCAGTTTTTGCTGGCAATGTTCCACTTCCTTTAAAAGCCTGCTGAAGGATGAAAGTAGATTGATTAGAGACCAATCACCCAGCCCAGGTAATCTCAGATCAACCAAGTGACAGAAGATCCTCTCAATGTGTTGTAACTGAATCCGGCCATGACTGCCAATGAGAAGAACTATTCACCTATCTCCATTCCAGATCTCTCACCTGTGGGTTAAGGAAACTTGTAATTAATTATGATTTGAAGCCACGAAGTTTTGTGAAACATTTATTATGCAATATCGCTGTGGAAATAGGAACTACAGAAAGATCAGTTTATGTAAAATGAGAAGATCGAGTAAAATTCCTGAGTCAAGTGAAATGATTGATCATTGATGTTGAAGTCCAATTGGGCTCAGACGCTATAAATTTGTGTATCACCAAACACTCAGTTGCGAAGTGCTCAAGCTTCAGATACAGAAATAAAGAAGCATTTAGTAGTGGCTGGAGAGGCATATAGAAGAGGAAAGGAATGAGGGAGTAAATATTGCAGACGAGAAAGGCAAAGTTGTCCGTCTTGGATCCAGGTTCCATGACAGGAAAACCTGAAGCACATGGAAATTAGTAAGAAAAAATATACCCCTATGCATAAGTACAAGCGTCGGGTCAAGTCAGGTTTCTCTCTGTCAATCCACACTTCAGTCCCACTTACTGCCTCTGCCTACAGCAGTCTTTCCCAGGATCCTACATTGCTACTTTTTTCTTTGCCTTAAAATCTATTCAGATTTTGGCTCAGACATTTCTTGCCCACAGAACCACCTCTCCAAAAGTAGGATAATCTGAAGTGCATTATTTTCTCAGTTGCATATGTTTATCACCTGTCCCACTCACTCGAATGTCAGCTGCATGAAAACATATGCTTAGTTTCATTCACTACTATCTCCTTTCTCCACATGGTACCAGGCACCTCAGAAACATTCAGTGAATACTTGTTTCTGGATCAATATTATACTTAGAGAATAGAAGACAGGAGAGCTGACTTGTTAGCTAATTCTGAATGAGTAAATGATCTGTAATACGGCCAATGAGCATCTATTAAGTAAAGTACAAATAAGAGCTATTGACTTTGAGGAGGTCAAGGATAAAAGTCCAGATAATTTGATGCAGCCACCAAATACTTATTTAAATCAATAAGATTTAGAATGCACAGAAAGCTAATAAATCACAAATCTGGGTCTAGAGCAACCACAATGAGTTTTGAAAGAAGAGGAGACACAGTTGAGAAAATTGGTGAATATCTATACCTACAATCTTTTGGAATATGGTAAAATAGGCTGCATGTGGGACTTCAGTGGGATATGAAGAGGGAGAGGGAGAGAGAGAGAAAGAGAGAAAGACTACTTGAGACACAAATAGTTTTGGAAATAGTGAGGATAGAGAAAGTTATCTTTAAAAGGTGGAAATAAATACAAGAAAAGGAAAAAATGGAAACAAAGTCTTTGTAAATGAGGGGGAGGGGGTTGAAGGGAGGGCAGGAGAATGGGGAAAAAAATAAAATCCAAGATATATCAAGTAAAAGGTGCACATTCTCAATGATGAATGTCATCACATTGTATACCTAAAATGTATCAAGAGTAAAGTCTTCAGGTAAATGTTTCTTTTTTTAAAAAAAGCAGGCAGAAATGATCCATATTACTGGCCAATAGAGAAATGCAAATTAAAACAACACTGGGATTCCATTTTATGCCAGAAGGAATGACCATCATCAAGAAATCAAAGAGTAACTTATGCTAGCAAGGTGATATGGAAAAAGGTACACTTTGGTATTACTGGTGGGAATGTAAACTAGTACAACCAGTATGGAAATCAATAGAGTGATTTCTCCAAAAAAGTAGAACTAGATGGAGCACTACTCAGCCATAAAAAATGAGAAATTAGAGACATTTATAGCTAAATGGATGGACATTGAGGTGATACTCTTAAGTTAAATAAATAGGACACACGTGTAAATACCACATAGTTTCTCTAGTGTGAGAAGCTGAAAGTGTAAATAAGGACTAAAATGTATAATAGATAATGTGAAATAGGAAGAAGAGGGGCAAAGGGGAAGGGGAAGAGGGAGGGGAAGGGGAAAGGAACGAAGGGAATGGAATTAATATGAGAAAATGGAAACAAAGTCTTTGTAAATGGGGAGGGATAGAGGGGTTGAAGGGAGGGCAGAGGAATGGGGAAAAATAAGAACTAAGAGAGATTATGTAAAGGTGTAAATTTCCAATGATGAATGTCATTATATCGTATACTTAAATTGTACCAATAAAATTAATTTTAAAAAAAGTAGAACTAGAAATTCCATTTGACCTAGCTATTTCTATTCTAGATTTCTTGCCAAAAGAATTACATACATTATATTACAGAGATACATCCATACCCATGATTATAGTGGTACAATTCATAATAACTAAATCTTGGAAGCAGCCTGTACCTCCACCAAAACATGAACAAATAAAGAAAGTGTGGTATTTACACACAATAGCTTACTACTCTAACATAAAAAAGAGACACTTGAGACATTTATAGGAAAATGGATGCAGGTTGAGACCAAAATTTTAACTGAAATAAATCAGGCAAACAAGCTTAAATATCATATGATTTCTCTTATATTACAGGCCCACAGCATAACTAAAGAGCAACATAAAATATAGATAATAGGTAGTGGGAAGATAGATGTTTTTCAGGTGGGAAAAGGGTCAAGAGATGGAGGGAAGGGAAAGAAGGGGAGGCCAAGGGAACGAAAAAAGGAACTGGGATGTGTTATGCACATGTCCCAACTCCACACAAGCAATATAAGCATCATGTATTGCAAACATGCACTGATAAAAATAAAATAAATGAGTGGACCCAGATATACAGTGGGTGTTTTGCCTTGTTTTATTTTGTCTTTTTAGAATCTCTTAGTTTAGATAAAACATGAACAAATACAACTTCTAGCATTTGAGTCAGAGACAATACGAACAGCGTGGTCATTGCATTTCACCCCTTAATACTGTCCTACAACTGTTCTTTTCAAGATGGTGGCCACTGGTCAGATATGTCTGTGTAAATTTCAAGTGACATTATTTAAAATTAAATAAAATTTAAAATCAATTTTTAGTCACATTAGCTGTATTTCAAGCATTTTTACATTTTAAAGAAATGTTTTATTTATAGTTTAGAAAAGATTGCTATTATTTTCACATCACATTGGATCTTTAATAAATTGCTACAATTGTATACTTCTATTTTTACTTTTAAAATTTGAATCAATTTACATGTCTTCTCACTTTGTGGCTTTATGCTTTGTGTATTCCTATTACATATTTATTTATTTATTTATTTTAACCTTTTTTTCATTAAGTTTACTGGTACATTTTAGGTATACAATACAGTTACATTCATCACTGGGAGCTTGTACCTTTACATGAGTATCTTGGTTCTTGTTCTTTCCCCATTCCTCTGTCCTCACTTCAACCCCTCCACCCCTCCCTATTTACAAAGACTTTGTTTCCATTTTTTTCCTTTTCCCATATATTTTTTCTTTCCCTTCTTTCCTTTCCTCTAGCCCCCACATTTCCCCTATCCCTTTAGACCTTTTCTTCCTAATTCACATTATCTTCAAGCTTTTAGTAGCCACATGTGGGGCAATGACTACTATAATAAATAACGCAGAAACAGTATTTTGAACATCACAGAAAATTCAAATACATCCTTGGCCTCTTTTCCTAACTTATTCATCATATTTCATGTATTTTGACTTTCTGATCTCTGCTATACTTACTCTTCTAAGACACTGGAGTATTATATTAAAATCCACATGTGTGTTCAATGACACCATAGTGGTGCCTCTGCACACACGCTTGAATGCTGCACCACCTTCGCTTCTGTATTTTCAGCCAGGACATGTACCAGCTCTGACTTACTTTGATTTCCTCCAAACCCAGCCCCTGATGTCCCAGGATACGTATCCTTTACATTGTGAGAATGAACATTCAGTGATGATTTCCATTAAAATAAATGCTTACTCTGATATTTCTTTTTAGAAGATTCAGGTAAAATTTTAATCCTTAAATGGAGGAAGATGAGCATGGAAAGCCAAAATAGAGTAAATGCTTTATTCCAGTTCTTCTGACTCTGATTTTACCATTTATTTTTCAGTATTTTATAATTTAGTTTTTAGTATTTTTCCCATTTTTATTATCAGTAGAGTCACTTAACTTTATATTAACCTTTTCCTTTGTTGTCTTTCTTCTTATGGTGTAGGTAATTTTTCGTAGTTTTTCTTTCATTATTATTGCACTAGCTGCAAGTGACTGTATATTTACACCATTTAGTAATCATAATTGGTACAAATCTTTTTCTTTCACATTGCAATTAACATTATTAATTCATTAAATTTCTTGTAATTTATTTGTAAAGTCCATGTTTAATTCTCTAAACTTCAAATACATATCATATTTATACATACTGAAGGTAAAAATTGTAAAAGAACTATAACATTTCTTCATTAATGATACATGTACACCTTCTAAATACTTTCTAAATAAGTAATGTGCTAAAAGCCTTGCAGTCCATTAGTTTGAAAACTGAAAACAAAATAAAACAAAACAAATGTGTATACCCTTTAAAAATCATACTTTGTTATCTTCAGGAAGAAAATGGTGTTAACCAGATGTAAATAAAAACATGCCTCCTAACTTCCTAGAATGTGTTTCTAACAAACAATTCATGTAGAATTTCAACTTTCATTTTATATGAAATATTCACCATAGTCATGAGTTGTATATAGTTTTATAATATAAAAACATGAGAATAGTATTTTACAAATACATTAACAAATAATCAATTAAGTGAGTTCTTTATTCTTAAAATGTATAAATGTTCTTCTTTCTTAAGTTTCTTATTTGTTAATAAACCAAAAGAGGGATACGTATAACTTGTTCTTTCTAAATAAAATTAGAAAGGGATACATATATTTATTTCATCTTAATAACCCCTAAGAGGAAGTGAAGAAGAAATGAGCAAGAAAAAGAACCCTGCTTACATTCTGGATGTTGCAAGGAACATTTTCCCACAATCCAGCTGTTTGTGCATATGGTGGGCCTGGCCCCACTGGAGCCACATTTGTATGAAGTGAAACAATTGTTACTTTTTTAATCAAGTGTTTTGGTCACTGAGAGATACAACCTGCATGTAGTTTACATTCATGATAATTTAGTGACTTTGTGCCCGTATCAGGGCCGAACATACATTCTGCTTATGGATGTGCTAGATTCTCTGCAACACACACTCAGAATCTCAGAAGTCTCGAGGTAACTATGACCTGAGCTAATGAATTGTGGAAAGATAATTTTCTTTCCCTTTTTTCCCCTTTAAACAAATTGTAGCCTCATATTTCAACGAAATGACCTTTCTAAAACTCCACAGTGACTAATTATAGGAGAATGAGGGCCATTCACTATTAACAGAAATGAGATTAAGTTTTGCCATAACCTCAGGAGGCAACATAGCCAATGATGTTTATAATTTGAGGTGATTAGAAGGGGGTCTTCTCCAAAGGATTTGCAGATTGCTTCTGGCTCTGTACTGCTGAGCTCGGTTTATTCAAGGCTACAAAATCAGCAACTTAAAATTACCCCTGAAGTCCTTAGGTTGCTAATAATCTTCAATTTACCACCATTAGAAGGGCGGAGGGAAGTGAGGAGGTGCAGAGAGGAGAGGATTGGAGATACAGTGACAGTATGAGAAAATATAAGTAAGAAAATGTAAGGAAAAATAAAATGAAGTGCGTCTATTTACTCATTCCCAAAATATTTATGAAGAAGTTATAATGATTAAATGGTAATGTTCTAGGGAATCAGAGTTCTGTATGGAGCCACAGGTAGCCCCAGGCTTGTCTTACGGTCAAGTTGTAGAGACAGAACAAAAAATGTGAAAATAAGAAAATAATAAAATACAGTTCATAAAGTGGTCCAAAGAAAATGAAAAGATTATAGACATACACGATGCTAAGAAATTCTCCAAAAGTAACAAAATGGCTTTTGAAAGAAAGCCAATAGAAAGGTTATAGGCACTCCAACATCTTAGAAGTGTAGAAAAGAGAACAAGGTGACTGAAGTTTCTGAAATATGAAAAATGTGAGTATATCAGTACACAGTGATGGTACTAAGAACTCAAGCAGCCAGAGGAAAATGGGGATAGCCAGTGTTGAAGATCAAGGCTGGACCCTGTGGTATCTGCATTGGCAGAAAAATGCTTTTGAATTGCTAGGGTATCACATAGTTGATATGCATGGCTTATATTTTATGAGAGACTGGACAGATTAAGCATGGACCCAATCAGAAGTGTAGCGATCAGAATGATTACAGCAGCAGTCCAGGCCAGAGATGATGATAGTGGAGGATGTACAGAGTGAAAGAGACATGAAGAGCTATAACATGCTTACATTTTCTAGAGGAAATACATGTGGTTTACTGGTGTATTGGTGCTGGTGTTTCGAGAAATTGAAAATTTGTCCCTGGGTTCTAACTTGAATAATCTGATTAATCAATTTAAATATGGTAAGTAAGTTATTGTAACTCTGGAGTTTTGAAAAAAGACCAATCCTGGTGCATTAAGGCTCTCTCAGGAAACAAAATCAATAGGAAATAGAGAAAACATAAATGCAGAGATAGATAAATACAGATAGATAGATAGATAGATAAAAGATAAAGGGATATTCATTATATGAAACTGAATTTTATGCTTATGGATACTGAAAAGCCCCAAGACAAACTAGAAACACAAGAGTCTTTTGATTCTATTTAGGCTTTCAGTTGAGTGGATGGGGCACATGCACATTAGGAAAGAAAATCTTTATTTTATCTACTAATTCAAATATTAATGTCATCCAGCAATACCTTAGAGACGTATCAAGAATAATGTTTGGCCAAATATCTGGGCAACTCATACCCTAGGTGAGTTGACAAACAAAATTAACCATCATATTTAGAAATAAATTTTGAGAGATACAGGGATATTTTCTTTCAGCCATAGGAATGAGTGATCTCTCTTAAGGAAATAATATACAGAAAAAATAATAAAAGAGCCTGGCCTAAGGTTATATTCACATGTTTAAAAAGCTAAACAAGGTCGGAGCAACCAGAAAAGACGATCCAAAATATATATTCTGTTTCAAAGAAAACCTGAATAATATGAACCAGATAAGTCAAGAGAACCACTATTAATTAACTTTCTGTATCTACTGAATGAAATTCACACTCCAGAGCCTTTCCATTTCATATTATCTATGAATTCCATCTTACTTCTTGCACTTTTCCGCACTTCTGTCATTCTTTCGATAATCTAGTATGAGTGAACATTCAATCCTGACCTTACTTCTTTTATGATCCCCATTGCACACTGTTTTTTTTATTATATGCAGACATCTGACTTCATGTATCACCTACTAATGTAACAAAATATCACAGACTGAATCACTGATAAAGAAAACAAATGTATTCTCAAGGTTCTGGAGACTGGAAAATCAAAACTGAAGTGATACGTCGAGTGAGGGTGATTCATTTGTATGTATGCCTTTTAGAAGTATGAGGTAGAATACGGATAATGATGGTGAATCAAGACTGAGAGAGGTACAGAGAACTGCACCTTAACAAGGGTCCATCCTGGAGGTCCTGCTGGGTAGGTCGTCAATTCATCTAAAGAAAGGTGTATTTCTAGGTAGAAAGAAAGAAAGATTGGTAGTCATAGAAAAGGTGGCACGAACTTATGTTAAAAGAGAATTATTTGATATATTTTCAAAACTCAGATAAAAACTTTGCAATGCTAGGTAGATTTTTCCTCACATAGTGAAGGGCTAGCTGTACAAAATCCTAGATTTGGTTTTATGACGAAACATAAGTCCCTATCGCTTTCCATATTTCATTTAGCCCTTTTTTCTGGTCATCTCTTTTCATACTAGAAAGATGACTATGGACGTTTTGAGCATTGGGTCCTCTAACTAAAGAGAATAAATCCAACAGGAGATGCAAAGCGTTCTTTTCTGCTGTTCTATTTTTATAACAAGAAGAAAATTTCTTCCCAAAGTTTACAGTCTACTCTCCCATGGGAGGTGTAAGGAGGCTGAGAAAATGAGTATGTATTTTTACAGACAGTGAAAATGGGATGTTATGGCTTGAATTGTGTCTCCTGAAAGTTTGCATGTTGAAGTTCTAATCCACTGTAGATCAGAATATAAACTTATTTGGAAATAGGGTGGTTGCATACGTAAACAGTAAATGAAGACGAAGTCATCCTGGAGCAGTGGGGACTCCTCATGCAATGTGACTGGTGAGTTTATGAAAAAATTACCGTTTTATGAGTTTATGAAAAAATACAGAGGCAGAAATGGACCTGAGAAGAATATGACTCAGTTGTAGTTTGGCTGTTATAAGTCACAGAACTACCACAGGCTGCAGAAAGATCTGGAAAAGAGCCTTCCTTGATACCTTTAGGGTAATTATGGCCCTGCCAATATTTTGTGTCTTAGTCCATTTAGTGCTGCTACACCTGAATACCCAAGAATGAACAATTATAGCAAACAGAGATTTTCTCTCATGGTTCTGGCAGAAGGTTTGTCCAAGGTCAAGGAGGTGGCATCTGGTGAGCATCTCCTTGCCACATCCTCCCGTGGCCAGAGGGTGAAAGGAAAGAGCATATCCAAAAGAGAGAAGGGAGTGAAACTCATTTTTTTATAAGGAACCTACTTTTCAGATAATAACAAAGCCCCTCCCAGGATAACAATGTTAATCCATTCATAAAGACAGAGTGCATCTCTTGAAGGACCCATTTCTTCATATTGTTATAATGCCAATTGATTTTCCAATACATGTTTTTTTGGAAGATATTTTCAAGCCATAATATTTTAATTTTGATTTTGATTTCAGACTTCTGATCTTCAGAACTATGACAAAATAAATGTTCACAGTCCTCCATCCGTGGTGCTTTGTTAAAACAGCCCAGGGAACTAAGCCATTCAGTATTTGTAAAAACTGTCCTTTTTTTGCTTATATGTGGTTAGTAGCATTTGCTTTATCCGCCTATAGTTAAAATACCTGTACTTAACTGTGGGTTTAAAGTACTCTAAACTATGAAGCAGAGTCATAATACAATTGAGAATATATTTAATTTTTCTAAGTGTCACTTTATAATGACTTTTGCTCATAATTATGATTTACACTATTGTGTAATTATATTTTAGCTTCCCTCAAGAATGAGCTTTTTACAGGGCCATATTCCCCATCATGTCTGTATCCTCAGCATGCATATAGAGGCAGGATATTTTATTTCAGTGAAGGAAATGGAAAGGCTAAGAATCATTCAGGTAAAGGGTTATGGTTTAGATCTAGAATGTGCCCCTGAATTTTCAAGTGCTCCGAGGCAGTTCTTCTGGAAGGCGATTGGACCAGGGTGGAATTACTCTGAATGTGCTAACTGTGCTTTTGGGAGGTGGTACCTGGTGGGAACAAGTGAATCCTGGGGCTGTGAGCCAGACAGGTGCATCTGACTCCCCGGCTCCTCCCTTTGTTCTCTGCTTCCTGGCTGCCATGACACTAGCAGCTTCCCTCACAGCAGGACCTTCCACAGAGCTGTTTCTATGCTTGAGCCTACCAACCATGGACTGAATCTTGTGAAGATGTGAGCCAAAATAACCTCTCTTCCTTTAGCTTGTGGGTGTTGAGTTTTGTGTCCAAGCAATGAGGAAAGTGACTTCAGATAGGAAGCTTTTTGGAAATATGTAAATGTTAATACCATGAATTCATTTATGCAATAAATCCTGATTTAAACTGGGTGTGGTGATGCACACCTGTAATCTTAGTACTAAAGAGGCTGAGGCAGGAGGATCTAGGATCACTGTGAGTTTGAGGCCAGCCTGGTATACATTGTGAATTTGAGGCCACCCTGGGCTACATAACAAGACACTGTCTCAAACATAAATAAACAAACAAACAAATAAATAAATAAATAAATAAAAATAAATCCTGACTTGTATGTATTTAATTTCAGCATCATATTCTATTTTTTCATTACTAAAAGAGAAAATGAAAAGATACAATGTTGATTAAATAAAGATGAATTTATTAAGGCTATTTCATTATAATTTCAAAATACATAATAAGATCTGACAGCCCCACTTTGAGAAATTTAGCCCAACAGTATCAGTACTTAGTACAAAGATAAATATCTTATTTTACCAAGCTATTTATTATGACAGATTAGTTAGTGGCTTAAAAATAACATGTCCTTAAAATCTAAGCTTGTAGCAAAACATGTAAAAAACTCAAAGAAAATGGAAGGTAAAGCAGACATGGTGGCACACATCTGAGATGCTGTCACTCGGGAAGGCTGAGGCAGAGGGATCATAAGTTTGAGCTCAGCCTGAAAAGCAGAGGGAGTTTGAGACCAGATTGTAATATAATGAAAGCCTGTCTCTAAAATACAAAGTGAAAAATCTAAAGTGAATGCATACATATTGTTAGAGACTTACTAGTGCATTTGAAAGAAAAATCTCAGAGGACCACGAGAAAAAATTATTACTTCCATAGCAGAAATTGTAAGTAAATCCTGTGTAAGCTAAAATCATATGACTAGGAGTAAATGATTATAGTAGGGTAGTGCCATAATCCTGCCTTAGTCATGAGAAGAACATGACTATGAATCAGCTTTTTTATCATTTATTATTTTTATTTGGACAACATCTAAGCATATGTACAAAATACCTACTGTCAGAATCCTCTTATAATTTCATTAGATTTACAAAAACAGGACAGAAAAATAACTTAGGTCACTAATACTGCACAAAAATAAAACTGATTAAACAGTTGTAAAGATCAGTATCTTACAATGTTACAGACCATTCATCCAGTGTGAAAAACCATCTCACTCTACCCATGGTGATGAGGACTGTGCTAACCCTAATTGCAAACTGACAAACCAATCGGTTTATGTAATTATAACTACCACACATAATTCTCCCAAGAAGCACGATGTGGAGTTTAAAGCCAGGGCATCATTCAACAATGGTGAAGGGTTTCTTCTTTGCTAACAAGGAGAGGAGATAGCTTAACTCTTAAACTATTGAATTTTCTTTTCTTGTTTTGTTTAGACTTAAATTCTTGGTCAGTATAATAATGAGAGTAAAATGGAACAAGACCAAGCTCTCTTAAAAGTAATTTCGTCTCTCCAGTGCTTTAACCTTCTACAAAGACACCCTGGTGACTGTAATTCCTAATAGGTGACTGAACAAGCCTAAGTATTTAAGTCACACCCATGGTCCTGGCATTTTCCTGTAAGAAAGAATTGTAGCTCTCCAGTGACTCTGTTGCAAGTGACCTATGAAGGTCTTTTCCACCAGTGAAAGAAACAAACTCATTCTTTCCAGCTCAGACGTTGGATTCTGTGATGCAAGGCGATGATTTCAAATTGAGTTCTTTAAATGTCTAGTAGTTAGAGTAGGTCTAGCTTGTGAATAAGGGGCTTTAGCCCCACTTAAAGAAGAGGTCTTTCAAAAACAGACACTTTAATCTGTTTGAACCATGATAGATTTGGTAAAAGCAATACACACTGCAGTGAAATCAATAATATGGTTGAAATGAATCAAAATGCTCATAAATTAACTTGCTAACCAACATTTGTTGTTTTACAAAAGTCATGTTGCCTATGTTTGGATAAAAAGATGAAGCTATAAATAATACAACAGGCAGTTGAAAATTTGTAACCAAATGAGTGAATTATAAAACTGAAATTTTGTTTTGAATCTTATGCAACCAATTCAAAATCTGCTCAGCAGTATTAAAATTTGATGCATTGCTTCATTTTATATGAATACTGAAAAAAAAAAACCTCACAAATCTTTCAGTGTCTAGGCACAGATGTTCTAGAAATCTCAATGAAGAACATTCCTTCAGCCTCTGCCTTCAAACTTGGAGAAACAAAAATCTCTCCACCTTAAAAGTGATCCATTGCATTTTGGGGCAACTCACCTTGTAAGAAATTCCTTTTCAATATTCACTCAATATGCCCCCTTGTATTTTCCTTCCACTGTTGTACATTCAAACATTTTGTCTCCAAATAAATCTAATTCCTCTTAAAGACTACTGACCTTCAAGTATGTGAATTTAAGTAATCCTTCAAAAAGTAAAATATTCCTGAGTCCTTCTTCAGTTCCAAGATACTTCTTCCTCATTTTCTCTGACCTTTTCACATGATGAGATCTGTCAACTTTCTTTGAACATCCTACATGGCACAAGAGTTCCAAATATAAGGTAAAATCTTGGTTGCACATACCAAACTTTGATCAGTACTTCCAAGGTCCCTGCTGATTGTAATGCTGACCCAACCACTCCATTGGCTCACAATAATCTCAGAGTTGGCAAAAATATCCATAGCATTTTAACCTATATTGCTGCATACCCTGGCCTCTCTCTTACTCTTTTGAACTATATGCTTCTTGACACAAGTACAGAATACTGCTTTTATCTTTATTAAATTTCATCTTCTCAGTCTCAACACATTGCTTTAGTCTGTCAAGATACTTTGGGATCCTGATTCTGTCATCCTGCATGTAGTTATCTCCTTGATTTGTTGTCAACTGCAGATTTGATAACATATCTTCTTTGTCCTTGTCCAAGTCAGTGATAAAAATGCTAACAGGACCCAAGCCAAGGAAAAAACTTCAATGCTGCTGGCCTTCCTCCAAGTTGTGAATGCTAAGCATTTTGAATCTTACTCAACCAATTCATACTCTACTCAATAGTATTAAAATCCCATGCATTGCTTTATTTCATATGAAAAGATACATCAAATATGACCCTTGCCTTCTTTCTTGTCCTATCTGGTTCTTTATTTCTAGAACTTGGTGTATTTCATCCGGACAATCTGTCTATCCCTTACAGATACCAGGCTCCTTGTCCATGCCAGAACTTGTATATTTTTTGTAAATTTTAAGTGAATTACACAGATATTTGTGTGAGTAGCCCCTTCTCATTCAGATCTTGGCCCAAACATTACCTCTTTGAGCAATGTTTCTCATTCATAGAAAACTTGGGCTAGATTATTCTGAGTTGCAGAAGATTCCTCAGTAGTGTTTTCTGATATTTATCACACAAATTCTGTACTTGTTTTGTTCAGTACATTCCTAAATATGTTAATATTTTGATGTGAATCCAATAAAGTCAAGGACAAGATTTTTGCTTTGTTTTCTTTTGTTTTGGAGGTATTAAAATCCTCACTGAACTCAGGGCCCTCCTTAGTCATTATTTTTTTTAAATTTTGAGACAGGGTCTCACTAAGGTGCCATTGCTGATCTCAGATTTTTTTTTTAAATTTTCATGGGCACATTCAATCTTAAATATTGCATGATTTCTCTTACATGTTCTCAAATTTTTATCCTCCTGGCTCAGCCTTCAGAGCTGCTGGGATTAATGGTATGTACCACAACACCCACAAGAGAAGGTTCTATTGTTCTTTATTTGTTTATTTTTAAGAATTATTCTATAACACAACATTTCTCAGTGTATTTGAGATTGGATTAGGGCTGTTTTAGTCACTTCATTTAGCTATTACAAATAAACATTCTAATTTTGCCTATGAGAATGAACATTCTCATTTCTGTTTGGTTTCTATCATTATAAAAATAGTGGTCATACAAAATTACATTTTATAATTTGATTCACCCATCTCCCACTAATACACTGAGAATTTGGGTTTAAATCCCTGGCAAGGCTTCTTACAAACTAAGATGGAAGAGAAAGATAGTGAATGTCTCCTGGCATCTGGTCTGGGACTGTGTAGGGAAAGTAGACAGGAGTGTCATGATTTAATGGCCTGGATCCTGTGCTTCACATCTGCCTTAATAGGATTTCATCAACTTACTTTCTCCCCATATAATTGGTTATCTTCCTTGCAATGGTAAAATAAGACTGGTGTTATTGTTCTAATGTAACTTTCCCAAAGATCAGCTGTTTCATTTAGAAATATGTAGATTTTTCCATAGTAAAATGGATGCACTTACTTATTCCATCATGATTTTTAATAAGTTGGCTATAACTGGATAAAAAGCAAATTGAGGGCAGGAACTTATCTTGTCCAATTTTATATTCTCCCTTGATGTTCATATTAATAATGGATCAGCAAACAATCATAGCAAATGTGTCTTCTTTTCCCTTTCTATCTTTACTTGAGCTAATGGACTATTAATGAGATTTGGTACCAAGAGTAGTAATATCAAGATACTGCAATTTTGTACTTGGCTTTTACCAATGACTAAAAATTTAGAACAGGAGAAAACTTCTAGCCAGTATCTGACACCATGCAAAACTATTCATAATTCTTCTAGTGTTTTAGTAAATATGTTAATGAAAATGGATGTGATTGACCCACAATCTTACATAGGTATTAAAACTGGAGTTGAACTATAAACATTAGTGACCATTTTGGGCAAGAGTAATTGCTAGCCCAGATCCACTGGAAGCCACACAACCATACCAGTATGAAACTGAATTTCATCCTGTACCTTAGAATTCTGACATTTAATTTTCTTTATTTAGAACACAGGCTTTTTAGTCCCTTGTTTAGTTTCATAAGCAAAATTTTGCTGTAGCTTTTTTGGTGACATAGACAATTTTTAAAATATTCAAATTAACACTTTCATTTAAAAATTTTATATATAGATAAATCCATCCACATACACACATGGGCACATATACATAAAGATAAAATTAATATCAAGTAACTTATTTAGCAGATATTTCTGAACTTCTACACAACCTCTACCACAATCTTTTTAAAATCAATTTTATTGGTACATTTTAGGTATACAATATAATGACATTCATCATTGGAGATTTGTACCTTTACATAATATATCTTGATTCTCATTTTTTATTCATTTCCCTGACCTCCTTCAACCCCTCCACCCTTACCTATTTACAAAGACATTGCTTCTGTTTTTTCATTTTCTCATGTTAATTCCATTCCTTTCTTTTCTTTCCCCTACATGCTTATTTATTCAAACAGAAAAAGGAAATGGGAGGCTTTTGTTTAACAAAATGAGAAATACTTTGTATCTTCAAGAACCCTGGGAACCTTCCAGGCCACCATACCACCGCCATCAGTGCCAAGGAGGTGAGCCATGGGGGCACCAGCAACACACATGCCCCTGCTCCATTGAAATGAGAAGACACATAAACAAGTCTCAAAACCAGATTTTCAGATCACCTAAAGCAACCCCAAATGGAAACGAGATGGAACAATCTGATGCTTAACCACCTGGACTCCCTAAACTGGCAATGAAAGAGAATCGGGAAAAAATGAAATCAGAAATAATTTCTCAGATAACATCAGATATTGTACCCATAGTGCAAGGCATGATTAATAAATCTAGAGAGGGCACAGATAAAAATAGAGGAGCTGAGGACTGTGATGGAATCCCAACATAAGAAACAAATGGAAACCATAAAACAGATGCAAACAGATTTCTAGGAGATTAAAAACTCCATTAAAAATTTACACAGCAGAATGAACCAATGTGAGGACAAAATTTCAGATATAGAAGATAAGATTGCAATTAGTGATCAGGAAAAGAAAAATTTCTTTAAAATAGTAAAGGACCACAAGAAATCAATCCAGCAGCTGCTAGATGATGCAAAGAAGAATAACATAAGACTGACCATAGTCAATGAAGAAACAGGAGAGAGTGAAGATCAGATAAAAAAAAACTGTTCACAGAAGTGATCGCAGAAAACTTCTCAAGCAGGGGAAAAGAATTTGACATACAGATAAGTGAGGCATATAGGAATCCAAATAGCCTTGATCAAAAAAATATCTACACATAGGCATATAACAGTTAAGATTCCAGAAACCCAACACAAGAACAAAATTCTACAAGTAGTTAGAGAAAAGAAACAAATCACATACAAAGGAAAACCTATCAGAATCACAGCAAACTTCTCAATGCAAACCATCAAGACAAGGAAAGCCTGGAATGAAGTATTTGAAGCCCTAAAAAAAAATAACTTCCAACCTAGACTGTTGTATCCCACAATATTATCTTTCAAAATCAATGGGGAAATTAGGTACTTCCACGACAAAGAACACCTGAGAAATTTCATGAACACCAAACCAGCACTCCAAACAATTTTAGGCAACATCCTAGGAAAAGACAAAGGGGATCACAACCCCAGGAAGCCCAGCAGAATGAATCAATTGGGCACAACAAGAAAGTAAACACAAAGGGGGAGAATGCAACAAAAAGAAAAAGTGAATACATATCAGTTATAATCATGGATGTTAATGGTCTCAATTCACCAATCAAAGGAAATAGACTGGCAGAATGGGTCAAGAAGGAAGATCCAACAACATGCTGCATACAAGAAACACAGTTAATTAAAAAACAAAAACTCATAGACTGAAAGTTAAAGGGTGGTAAACAATGCTCCATGTGACAGGAACCTGAAGAAAAGCAGGAGTAGCTATCCTCTTTGCAGATCAAGGGGATTTCAAACCAACACTGATTAAGAGAGAAAAAGAAGGACACTACATCCTTATAAAGAGAACAATCGAACAGGAAGAGATGACAATCATAAACACATATGAACCAAACACTAGTGTGCCTAACTATATAAAACAAATACTAGTGGACATGAAAAATCAAATAAGCACTAATACAATAGTAGTGGGGGACATCAGTACCCCACTGTCACAAATACGTAGATCAAGCAGACAAAAAATAAGCAATGAAATACTAGAAATCAATCAAACTCTTGAACAAATGAACTTAACAGATGTTTACAGAGTTTTCCATCCCACAAAATCAGAATACACATACTTTTTAGCTGCACACGTTATTCTCCAAAATGGACCACATACTCTCTCATAGAACATGTTTAAGTAAGTGCAAAGGAATTGAAGTTATCTTCTGTATATTATCAGAACATAGTGTAATGAAATTGGAGATCAATAGCAAAAGAAATCTCAAGAATTTCATAAACACATGGAAATTGAACAACACACTTCTGAATATCCAATGGGTCACAGAGGAAATTAAAGAACAAATCAAACAGTTCCTTCAATTAAATGACAATGACAATACAACATATCAGAATCAATGGGATACCGCGAAAGCAGACTTGCAAAGGAAATTCATAGCAGTGAATACTCATATTAGGAAAACAGAGGGAGCCCAATTAAACAACCTGATGCTGAACCTCAAGCTTCTAGAAAAAAAATAGGAGGACAAACCCAAAGCTCACAGAAGGGAGGAAATCATAAAGATCAGAGCAAAAGTCAAGGCAATGGAGACTAAGAGAGCGATACAAAAAAAATCAATGAAGCACAGAGTTGGTACTTCAAAAGAATAAACAAAATTGACAAACCCTTACCCAACCTTACCAGCAAAAGGAAAGAAAAAACCCAAATCCATGCAATTAGGAATGAAAAGGATGAAATTACAATGGACCCAGCAGAAATCCAGAGGCTCAAGAATACCTACTTCAAGAACCTATAGGCCAAAAGATAGAAAACATAGAAGAAATGGACAGGTTCCTAGATAAGAATAAATTACCAAATTGAACGAAGATCTAAAAATTCTAAACAACCCAATATGAATCAATGAAATTGAAAACATAATTAAAACTTACCAACTAAGAAAAACCCAGGTCCTGATATCTTCACTGCTGAATTCTACAAGACATTTAGAAAGAACTACTGCCACTATTGTTTAAACTCTTCAATGAAATTGAAAGAGAAGCAATAATCCCAAATTCATTCCTGGAAGCAAGCATCACCTTGATCCCCAAAGCAGAGAAATACCCAACTGAAAAAAAGAATTATAGGTCAATCTCACTCATGAATATAGATGCAAAAATCCTTAATAAGATACTGGTAAGTAGAATGCAGAAGATCATCAAGAAGATCTTACACCCTGACCAAAGGATATTAATCCCAGAGATGCAGGGATGGTTCAACATGTGTGAATCAATAAATGTAATACACTATATTAATAGAGCCAAGGACAAAACCGTATGATCATCTCAACAGATGCAGAAAAAGCATTTCGCAAAATCCAACATTCATTTATTATAAAATCCTACAAAAAATTGCAATAGATGGTCTCTACCTCAATCTGATAAAAGCCATCTATGGAAAATCAACAGCCAATATCATACTAAATGGTAAAAAACTGAAACCCTTTACACTAATATCAAAAACAGGGGAAGGATGTACACTGTCATCACTCCTGTCAATATAGTCTTGGAAACATTAGCTACAGCAATTAAACAAGAGAAAGCAATAAAAGGAATAAAGATAGGAAACAAAGAAGTCCAATTGTCATTATTTGCAGATGACATCATACTCTATATAGAAGACTCCAAGAACTCCACCAAAAGTCTTCTAGACTTAATAACTAAATTCAGTAAAGTAGCTGGATACAAGTTCAACACACAAAAATCAATAGCTTTCCTTTAAACAAACAAAAGACTCACTGAGAGAAAAATAGGGAAAACAATTCCTTTCACAATAGCACCCAAGAAACTGAGATAACTAGGAATCAACATAACAAAAGAAATCAATGACCTCTTCTCTGAAAACTATAGCACTCTGAAAAGAGAGATTGAAGACTCTATCAGAAAATGGAAAGACATCCCTTGCTCCTAAGTAGGAAGAATCAACATAGTGAAAATGGCCTTTCTTCCCAAACTGCTATATTGATTCAGTGAAATTCCAATTGAAATCCCAGCAGCATACTTCATGGACCTTGAGAAAACAATCCAAAAATTCATTTGGAACAAGAAGAGACCCAGAATAGCAGAAGTAATAATTCTAGGCAACAGAGACTTGGCAGAGGGTATCACAATGCCTAACTTGAAACTATACTACAAAGCTACTTGATAAAAACAGCATGGTACTGGCAAAGAAATAGATCAGAGGACCAGTGGAACAGATTAGAAGATGCAGAAACAACTACAGACACACTCAGCCACCTCATCTTTGACAAAGGAGCCAAACACTCTCACTGGAGGAAAGACAGCCCCTTTAATAAATGGTGCTGGAAAAATTGGGTCTCAACTTGCCAAAGACTAAAACTAAATCTATATCTCTCACCATGCACTAAACTAAAATGTAAATGGATTAAAGATGTAAATATTAAAACAGGAGCTCTGTACTGGCTGGAACAGAGGTTAGGTAGAACTCTTGAAGACATTGGTGTAGGGAAATATTTTATGAACAAAACCTCAGTTGCCCATGAACTAGCACAATCAACAAGTGGTTCTCTTCTTATTAAAAGGCTTCTGCACAGCAAGAGAAACCATCAACAGTGTAAAGTGTCAACCCACAATGTGGGAAAAAATTTCACCTGCTGTTCCTCAGACAAAGGTCTACTATCTCGAATCTATAAAGAACTTAAAAAGATCAGACCTCCCAAAGTTAAAGACCCAATGCAAAACTGGGCATCTGAAATGAACAGACATTTCTCAGAAAAAGAAGTAGAAATAGCAAATAAATGCATGAAAAATGTTGAACTTCACTGATCATTGGAGAGATGCAAATGAAACCAATGCTGATATTCCACCTCACCCCAGAAAGAATGGTTGAGATCATGAAATCAACCAATAACAAATGCTGGCAGGGCTGTGGGGAAAGGGGAACCCTGCTCCACTGCTGGTGGGAGTGTGGACTGGTCCAACCACTGTGGAAATCAGTATGGAGATACCTCAAAGAACTAGGACAAGAGGTTTCATTTGACCCAGCTATTCCCCTGCTGGGTATCTTCCCGAAAGAATTAAAAGAATCATACCACAGTGATATGTGTGCACCCATGTTCATAGCAGCATAATTTGTAAATAGCTAAAACTTGGAAGTGGCCCAATTGCTCATCAACTGGAGACTGGATAAAGAAAATGTGTTTTTTTAAAATAAAATGGAGTACTACTCAGCCATAAAAATGTCAAATTAGAGACATTTATAGCTAAATGGATGCACATTGAGGCAATACTTATAAGTGAAATAAATAGGACTCCCACATGTAAATACTGAATAGCTTCTCTTGTGTGAGAAACTGAAATTGTAAATAAGGACTAAAATGTATAGTAGATAATGTAGAATAGGAAGAAAAGTGGCAAAGGGGAAGGGGAAGGGGAAGTGGGAGGGGTAGGGGAAAGTAAAGAAGGGAATGGAATTAATATGAGAAAATGAAAAAATAGAAACAAAGTATTTGTAAATAGGGAGGGATCAAGGGGTTGAAGGGAGTGGAGGGGAATGGGAAACAAAATAAGAACTAAGAGAGACTATGTAAAGGTGCAAATTTCCAATGATGAATGTCATTATATTGTATACCTAAAATGTACCAATAAAATTAATTTTTAAAAAGTTATGGTCACTTTGCAATAGCAGTTAAGTGTGCTAATGCTTAGGGAATAAAAAGAAAAGAAAAAAGAAAAAAAGAAGTCTGGTAAATGAGCAATGTACTGATTACCAGAGAGTTGTTACAAACTTCTGAAATGAAAAGTCTAGGCAATCCAGGTCCAACTCAGCATTTCACTAGATCACCTGAGAACAGATAACTGCATTTACAAAGCACATTAGTTTTTATGTTTCATAGAAAATAGCTTAAGAAACATTAACATCCTACCTGGTAATAATTTTAAGAAGCAGGTTACCTGACTTTCTATAAAGTAATATACAATATTTCCCATTTTAGTATTTCCTGTATTAATATTCTAATAGTTTCTAATATATTGCTAATATTTTATTTCTAATATTTCTAGAATATCTAAGTTTAATCTTCTAATAACCTAATATTCTAATATTTCCTAACATTATTTCTTATAAATTAAAATAATATTTCCTATTTTATCATAATAACATGCTATTATTATACATTTTTCAAAATGATTTTCTTTAGGTAATGGAATTAAGCACTTATTATTGTTACTTAATTTTTCTTTTATAAAAACTACTATAGCTCATTGATGCAATAAGGATAAAATTTCAAAGGCCAATTATCATTAAAAAAAGAATGACCTAGATGGCATGCATACACATAGAGTATATATTTGTATATATTTATATGTAATATGTATATTACATAGAATATATACATATATAACATTTATATTACATAGAATATATATATTGCATAACATGTTTTCTTTAGGAAATATTCTATTTTATAAATTTACTTTATAGTGTGTAGTACATATACTATACTGTATATGATATATGCACACTCTATCCATAATATATTTGTACATATATGTATATAATTATAACCTAGAACATATATATATACATATATATATATATACAGAGAGAGAGAGTCATAAAGATGGAGAGAAACGTACATAGATAAAGATAGGTCAGGATATATTCATAAAGATATTTGTTTTACGATATTTATAATGTAACAATAGGACTTCTCAATTTGATGCCAATTTTGTATGTACTGCCTTTTCTTAAAACAGCATTAATTGTAATTCAGTATTTACCACTAATGAAAATAATTGTAAAACATTTGTTCAAAATTCCTGACTATCCCTTTAGACTTATGTATAATTCTGTTATTTATTAGTACATGCTTACACTGTATGATATTTACAGTCATTATGGGGAGTTGGTACATGTACATAGTCATCTTCATTCATTTTCCTGCCTCCTCTGTCATTCTTCTCCTTCCCCTGTCTTCCATCTCTAGTTGCCTTCCCACTTGAGAAAGAAGTATCTGCCTACTTCACCCTAGGTTATGCACTCTATTATCTATCTTTTATTTTGCTCTTTATATTTTGCATTTCTCATATAAGAGAAGCCATACAATTCTTAAGCTCATGTGTCTGATTTATTACACTTGATATGGTCTCGAGGTGCATCCATTTTCCTACAAATGGCTCAAGTGCATTTTCTTTAAGGTAGAGTAGTACTCCATCGTGGGACCAGTCCTTTATTTAGCACTTGCATATAATATAGGACAAAGAAAACTAACATTAAACACATTAGCCCTGTTTTTATACCTATCACCTAAGAATCTTGCAAGTAGCAGAGCTATTTTCTTTCACCATTTCACCGTCCACAGCTGAGTGTGTTTCTTCAGGTGTTGGCCCTAAAAACAACTTTATGAACTGGATATGGAGAAGCCACTAAACTTGACATGAGAATATATGAGCTCTGGTTCCAGGTATGTTGCTAGCGTGAGCAGTGTCCTCTCCTCCGGTCAGGTCATTTGGTCTCCAGATGCACTCTGGTAGTGTCTATGACAGAACTGATTGCAGGGAATACTTTTATGACAGGATAGCATTCTCAGGGACACATACTAAAGGCAAGGACAGAGGCAGCAATAACATCGATTATGGATGCAAACCATATCATATCTTACAGGTGTTTGAGGAAATGAATTTGTCCCTCTTATCTGCTATGGTAAATATTCACATATGTTGACCAGAGTACTTTGCTTTTGAGATTTCATGCAAATGAATGGACCCTGTCCCCAAGGGGAAGTGATGCTCCTTACAGTGTCTTTCAAAGACCTATTAAGGCCTCATTTGACATTTGGAATGACCATGTGTCTAAAATATTTTATGATTTTAAAATTTCATATCATTTTTTGAGCTAAGATGTTAGACCTAGTGAATGCTGCCAGACTTAACCCTTGACTGGAAACCAATGAATCATACTAGACACTCAGCAGAGCTCTAGGAAGAGACTGGACAATGCAGGGGCAGTCAAGACAAAGGAAGAAATGGACCACAACCTGATTTCCAGGTAGCGTCGTGGAGAACAAGACGATGACATTATTAAGCAACTCTTCACAAATGAATGAGAGTGAGTATAAGTTATTTAAAGGTTGAAGCTCTTGTTTATATGATTAGATGATTCTATGTCTTTATCAGATGAAGGGATAGAATCCTTGGAACTTTAAGATTTGTTGTTCCACCATTAGTAAAAAACCTGGACATAATTGCTTAACCTTTAAGGAATGCGAAAGTAGTAGAAAATGTATTCGAAAAATAATTGATTGAGATGTCTTGAATAATGCAGACATCTGAAGGGTGCACTATTCATTCTCATGATTACATTGTTTAAGGTGAGGGGTTGTCAAGAAGAGAATGGGGGTTGAGGGGGTCTGGGCAGGCTGCCACAGTGGGCAGTGCAGCCTAGATGCAGAACAGGAGGGTCTAGTTCTATATGTTGTGATTTTTGTCCAATAATAACCCTAATTATTAGGAGTGTCTTCCAAAATTGTGAAATATTCACATTAGAATATATTACACACACTTGTACACATTTCAATTGACACTGCAAGAAGGAACGATGAATATAGTCATAAAATACACCCTCACACTCATACCATGTCCACATAGTCACATACACATGCACCCAGTTGAAGCTTTATAATTTTATCTACCCAGAGAAAAATGAAAACTTAAGCATATGGAGGAACATCGTCAAGCCCAGATTTACCTCAGAAAAGGATTTCCTTTTTCTCACATGCCAGACTGTATATAGCAGATTCACCACACTATGTAATTTTCATTCAAATGCTGGCACAAAGGAGAAATTGCACACACACACACATGAAAGAGTTGAATAAGTCATTTATATGTCGGCATTGTGATTTGAATAAATGTACTCAAAGTTTACACAATCAATTTTCTATCCTTTCATAAACAGATGAAGATAGGTGGAGATCATCAGCGCACACAGGATCCTCACACAGCATATTTGAATCCTTCAGGAGCAGTTTTGCTTGATTTTATTTCTAACGTATGAAAATTATGCTATCCAGAAGTCCAAGGTCTCTTACACTTGTTCTTGTTTTTAGTCACTCACGTTGCAATGTGCTAGACCTGGATATGCTGAGGCTTAAAAAGAAATCTCCTTTTGGCTCAAGGTGCTCATCAGCCATCTGGAACTGTTTCTCAAGCTTCATCCGTTATGCAAATGAGATTTAGGAATCATCATGTTTCATCTCGTGATACTAATACATTAACGTTGGATGTTACAGCGTGAGCCCTGAGAAGACTTCGTCTTTTCATCGGTCACCGGCTGGAGCCCACGCCTCATTACTTTTAGTGGCTGCGTGGCACTTAAAGTCACTGAGCCCCTAAGTGCGGCCACCTATGGCATCACCAGTAAAAGCGGTGTCTTCTGTTTAAGTGAAGCATTTTCGTCATGTCATTTCTTTCTTCCTATTATTTTATTTTAATGATTTTCTTTTTTGTTGTTGTTCATGTGGAATCGCCATCACTTGAGAATATATCGTGACTGTTTAACAAGTGAAGCTGTCTTTTAAGAAGTTTAGAAAAACAAAGCGATATCTCAGAGAGTTTAGAGGAGAAAAAGTCCATTGGAAATGTTCTCCCTCTCATATGCACATAAATCTTTCACAGAAATTTTCAATTTTTCTACTTCAAATTGTTCATTTTTAACATATTGTGTTAGAGCACTGGAGATAAATGGGCTGTTTTTATTCTGGCTCTTCCACTTTTGAGCTATGTGAATTTAGCTAAACTATTTAATCTCTATGCCTTAATCTCTCTCTCTCTCTCTCTCTCTCTCTCTCTCTCTCTCTCTCTCTCTCTCTCTCTCTCTCTCTCTCTCTCTCTCTCTCTCTCTCTCTGTCTGTCTATCTCAAGTCTTGCTCTGTAATTCAGGCTGACCTTGAGCTTACTTTGTAGCAGCACAGGCTAGCCTCAAACTCATGACAATCCTCCTGTATCAGCCTCCCAAGTGCTGGGATTATAGGCATGTGCCAATACACCAGGCCTCTTAGTTGTTTTTTTTTTCTTCTTAATTTTATTTTTAAAGAGGGACTATTAAGAGAAAGGTTCTGGTAGGCTGGTAGAGAGACTTAGGTGAATATAGTAGTTAAACATTTGGGCCACTATATATGCTAAATATGTGATTGTTAAATCAATTTACATTGTTAATAAATACTGTTCAGTTTTAGAAATAATTTTAAATTTTTAAATAATGAATAAAGCTCAAGCTTTTACTCAAAGTAAGGTAGTCCTACTTAATGCTAACCATAAATATTAATAAAATATTCAATTTTCAAATAAATATATCTTACAAATTTATATATAAACTTTAATTTAGAAACTTTTCCTTGACTGATAATTATAAAGTAATTATATATAGACTTTTACATATACAGTGGATATTAATATTGTAGTCAATTACTTTTCAATAAATAAACAAAATTTTACTGCTTTGCAAAAACTTCTGAGCAGTATCTTTGTACATATGTCGACATTTTCCAAACTTGCATGTAGAAATAAATATCCTAAAACAAGTTAAGAAATTAAATCTGGCAGAGAATTAAGATAACATTATAATTTATTTGATATATTCTGAGATTGGAATAATATCTTAGTAGTAACAAAACATAATGTTCCTCTTCGTATTTTAAAGGAAGAACAAATAGTGTTAGGGCTTTCTATCCAAGATACCACACTAAGGTACTGGAATTTATGATCCTTTGTTCTTCTGTTAATACAGTAGAAAGCACATAAGAAAATATAGATATATGATAGCTCCAGAAGACACTGATACCAAGGATATAGCAGAAATTTGAGAAATAATAAAGAACTTTCTGTACAAAGACCCAAAAGTAAAGGTACATGTTGATATACTTGATTAAACACATACAAAAAATTATTTAATGTCAGCAAAATATAGGCCACATTAAAAAACAACACGGAAAAAAATATGTTCATTTTTGACAAAAGATTTATTTTAGTATAAAATTATTTATTAACCAATATGCAAAGGAAAAACTCTCTAACAGACATAGTTGTTCTTACCAGGAAGGAACACATTTCAGTAAACACACAAAATGTCACGTATATACTTGGCTTCTAATAATTACAGTGCTGGCTTTTACCACATGCAATGACATATATTAAAATTACTTAACATTCTAATGAAGTGTAAATTAAAACAATGCAACATTTTCCCCCAATGGACTAACAAAAATAAAATAGAAAACTATGGAAAATATTTTGGTAGACATTATCACAATTACTTCTCATTATAAATATGTAAACATTATATACCAGATAGATAGGTAGATATTGAAAAAGTGTTAGTTACTCTGAATTTTCACTTCCAAGAATTTTCTCCAAGAAATATTTCTTTGAGTGAATGAAATTTCTTAATAGAAAATATTAGAATTGGGCCGGGGATTTAGCTTAGTGGTTTCGCCACCTGCTGCTCAAGGACAAGGACCTGAGTTTGATCCCCAGTACAAAAAAAAATTAGAATTAAAATATATTTTAACATCCAAGATAAGGAGCCATAATGTTAATATGATACTTCAATACAGTAAAATACTCTGCCAGTATTGAAATGGTGAACTAGATATATAATTACTTACATGAAAATATTTTCTTGTAGTAGTGTTAAGTAAAATATATGAAGTATTATCTCTTATTATTAATAATCATGGTATGAAGCAAAATAAAATAGTGCAGAAGAGGATATATTTATATAGTTGATTTTCGTTACTCATAGAAGTTATATTCTTTGTAAATTCATTGCACATACTGAATTAGTGAATTGTGAACTGCTGGTTCTAAGGGAACGTATTACTCTGGGTCCTTCAGAGAAACAGAATCAATAAACACACACACAAATATATATGTGTATATATAGAGAGAGAAACACAGATATCAGAGATAGAGAGAAAGAGAGAGAGATTGACTTAGAAAGAATCAGTTCAAAATTATAAAGGCTGAGAAACCCAAATCCCAGACCTGCTGAAGACACATGAGAGCTGATGGTACAATTCAAGTGCAGGTCCAGTGTGTCTGATTTATTTCACTTAATATTATAGTCTCAATGAATAGACAAACATGATATTTACACACAATGCGGTACATTCTTTCTAACTTAGCCTTTTATTTTATTCAGACCGTCAACAAATTGGAAGTGGCCCACTCACATGGGGGAAGACAATATATTTTATTCAGTTTACTGATTGAGGTGTTCATCACATCCTGAAATGCATTCACAGATGCACAAAGAAGTAATGTTTAGACAAATCACTAGGCAACCCATGCCTTTGTCTGGGAAAGTCCGGGTCACTTTCCTGAAAACACCGAGTTCCATTTTAATTAGCTAATTGACACTAACCTTACTGTACACGATTTTCTGTTTAAAAATATCTTTGTTCCCTATATACTGTTAACTCATTATTGAACTACCAGCTAGCAACACTCTTAGCTCACATCAGAAGAAGCTGGTCTAAACCATCCATTTAATTTATAAGCCACACACCACGGCCTTGTGCTGAGAAATACTAAACAGCAATTTGGCATTATCCTCAGGGATTATTTTAAACAATAAAATCACTAAGCAAAAGTATGAAAACTGAAGAACTTGTCACTAAATAATTCTTTAAAAGGATACTTGTTTACAGTATGATGGCTGAAAGGATGTAGGGGAGAATCACGTTTAATCTCAGCTGGGAACTTGTGCAAAAGGAAACTGATTTTCTGATAATGTACAGAAGTCCATAAATGACTCTGAATGAAGATTTATTTGGTGGATAGAAAAAACCTTTAGCAAGCACACAAAATTTCAAATATGGAGTCTCTGCATATTGAAGACCAATGGTATGCACAGGTAAAGCATATTTTAGATGGATGTAGAATCATGTGTTAATTTAAAGTCGATTATTTTAAAATAAAATTTTGTTATCACAAAATAGGAAAATTTGTGGTGTACAACTTAATTCAGGTACCGTAGATTTAAGGAAAGCCAAGTCTTTAATTTTAAAATTATGAGATTTTACAGAAAATATACTGGTAGACTTTAGTTCTCAAGAAAAAAGAGTAAAACTATTTTGTTTGTTTGTTTGTTTCTTGCAAATGGAAGAATGAAATGTACCTAAGAAAAACAGGGGATTGAGCTTGAGGCAGACATTTAAAAAAAATAGACCCTGGGTAAATTCCCAGCATATGTATAAATCCAGGGATAATGAATTTGATCACTAACTTTTATTGTGACAGGTTTTGATTTTAATTTGTGAATTAAGTTCATGACTTGTAAGAATCAATCTTTGACATCAATTTACCAGAGCATTCATATCATTCCACAAAGCTAAGTGCTGTGTCTGACTGCAGTGTATAGGTTTGGAATCATAGAGTTGTTTCAAAAACCAGTTTATTGAGAAAATACACAGAAAATACTTTGTAAACCGTTACTGTTTAAAAAATATTATATAATATAATTGTATTGCATCTGCATAGCAGGACCAGGGTAAAATAACATCTTAGTATGACATCACTTCACAACATATTGAAGCTAAAACTTACACTGAATACTTTCCCAAGAAATATTGCTAAAATCTATTATATGGAAATTTTAAGAATAAAAATATACATACAGCACTTATTCATTCATTTAGCAAACACAGCTGAGTGCGTGCTATAGGTTACATATGCTGTTAGCCTTTGTGAAACAGTTTAGCTAGGAGTGGGGAAAAAAGGACAGAAAATACAAGATAAGAAAAGAAAAAAAAATAGAATAGGTATGTTGATTGCACCTTAATATGCACTTCAATGAGGGTAAAGTGGAAAACCTTGAATCTGTGCATTTAGTGTATCTCAGACTTCCAAGAAAAAATGACATCTTATATAAAAGGAAATATTGATATTAAGCTGTGTAAGACAAGAAGTAGTTTACTAAATTCACAATTACTGGTGACTGGAAACTGTCAGTTGAAGACTGTTGCCTGTGGAATGGCTAGGACATAAGTTTGTGTTTGTTTGTTTATTTGAATGCATTTACTTTTAATTTTTATTCATTAAGTTTATTGCTACATAAATTTATTCTTTATTAGTACGTTTCCAGTACATAGTGTTTACATTCTTTGTGTGGAGTTGATGCATGTACATAACACATCTTAATTTCTTTTTTTTTAATCTCTTTTCCCTCCACTCTATCCACCTTTTTCATGATCCCATTCCCATTTGAAAAAGATCTATGCTCCTACTTCCTATTAGCTGTCTTTATTTTGCCTTCTATCTATAATTTATAATTTGACATTTAAGCTTCTGTGCCTGATTTATTTCACTTAACATTATGACCTCAGTGGATAAAGAAACTGTGGTGTTTATACTCAGTGGAGTACTACTGACCCATAAAGAGAGACAAACTTGATTTATTTGTAGGAAAAAAGACATAGCCTCTGAATACAAGCATGTAAGAAGGTAGACTGAAGATTTCTGCAGAACCTCTACCCTAAGGACAGTAAAAAATCATGGAAATATTTAAAATAAGAAACTAAACGACTTAAAACAGATCTCAAGGCCCTTTCAGTAAAGGACAGATAATAAATATTTTAGGACTTCAGGGCTGATTATTCATTCAATCTTTTTGGCTCAAAGTCAGTATAGAAAATATGAAAACAGATGAGCATGAATGAGTTCCTTTCATAGAACTTTATTTGCCATAACAGATGCAGAACTGGTTTATTTCAGGGCTATGGTTGTCCAACACTGATTATGAAGTCCACTGTGGCTGAAAGATGAAGAATGAATTTAACAGGGGAGAGAATGGAGGCAAAGAGAATTGATGTATGGGATATTGTCCAAAAATTTGAGTTCAAGAGTCATAATTAAACGAATAACAGTGAAAAAGCAGATAGAAGAAAATGAACAGAAAATATTAGGAATTTTAAAGTCTTAAGAATTGGATCTATAAAAGATATAAACAGATGGAATAGATAAAGGTTATGAATAGCTAGAGCCTCAAGAATGATGATGATGATACCATTTCCAGAGATAGCATACACAAGAACTGGCTCTGCACTGAGTCTCATAGGATTGATTCCTATTGTGTAAAACATAAAACCTGAAGCCCCTGGCATTCATATAGAGTGCTGATGTCTACTCAGTCTGAAACCCAAAGCAGCAATCAGGGAACAGAAGTGACAGACACTCCGACCTCCAGAATCTTTCTACCTATGGGAAATCTGGGACCAGCACATATCTAAGTACCATTTTAAAATCATAAACCACAATGTCATCAAAGAGCAGCACCTGTATTCAGTGGCAAATCATTGTGCAGGAGGTGGTAATGGCAGCTCCTGCTGAGAAAATAATTGGAATGTTGAATGACACAAAATAAAAATCATTTTGCATTACTGTAGAATAGAGTGCTTGAGGACATTTTTTCCTCTCTAAACTTTACAATGCCAAGATGATCATGTAACCATTATAAACGTGACATAATAAATTGGTAATGTTAAAATGTAATTATTTCCCATGGGTTCAATCTGAAAATGTCAGCCTAGTGGATCTGTATTTAATAAGAGGCCTGGCTATTTCACTGACAGGCAGCTTTGAACACTGACCTAAGATTCTTAACCAAAGATGAGAAGACAGGCCACCTCTCACTGGTAATGTTAATGTCTATTAAAATTATTGTTGCTGGGCACTAATACATGTTCTCAGTATTGATTATTTTATTATGTACTCTTCCTTTCTCTTTACTTATTGACAAGAATATAATTTTTCCAAATTATTTTTATGTAGACTTGATTTCCACTGTAATGTTGTGTTCCATGATTATATGGATTAGAGATATATCTGAACTCAAATAAATTTCACTGAAACACAATTAGATTTCACAAATACAAAAAACATATGGATTAAGCTTATTCCTATAAAAGCATGGGAATGAAAATGCTTCATGATGTACGTTTAGATTTTATTTAAGGTAAGGGAAGGAACAGTAATGTTCAAGGACATTTTCCTAACTGTATGCTGCATACAGTACAATTGCATTGTCTTTCTCTTAAAGGCCGTGAATGTCATGTTCTTAAACCATTTCTCTGGATGTTTTCAGTCTTAATGTGATGTGATATCTAAAGACAAATTATCTGGGGATTTAGCTCAGTGGCCTGCCTTGCAAACGAGAGGTCCTGGGTTAGATTGCAGGAACCAGAAAAATAAATAAATAAAATAAAAATAAAAACAAATTAGATCCTAATCTATGGTAAATATTTTATCATCTACTTAGTAAAAATTTCCTTACTCAAATGTATATAAATATCCTAGATCATGAGACATTCAATGGAATTGTTTCAGAGCATGTTAAATTAGAGAACAATGTACTCTAGTTACTTGCTATAATCATTATTTCCATTCTCACCAATTCTGATTTGCAAAAACAGTATTTGTTTCTTCACTGAACAGAACTTAGTCAACCAGCTACTACCTTGTGTAAAAAGTAAAGTTGCAGGCAGGTTGCGGTGGCACATACCTGAAATCACAGCACTCAGGAGGCTGAGGCAGGAGGATTTCAACAATTTTGAGGCCAGCCTTGTTACATAGCGAGCTCAAGGCCAGTCCCATCTGCATAGTAAGGCTCTCTCTCAAACCCACCCCCGCAAAAAAGTGAAGTTGGGTCTTCTGAATGTGATTTGAAAGTAAAATGTACGTACAAATAGAAGTAAGAAATATTATTGCCAGATACACTGACAAAATACTCAGACAAAAGAAATTAACCGACTCTTGATGCTTTAAACTATGGAACTAAACTGTTGCTTATTCGAAGGAAATGGCTCCACTATGTTGAAATTTACACAGGTACAATGAAGCCTTGTGCAATCAAGTAACTTGCTTATATGGAAGAGAAGCATGAACATTTCATGGTGAACATTTTATGGCACTATTGAGTGCAAAGTCAGTGACCAGAACCAGAAGAAAGAACCTATCTATAAATCAAAGATAAAATTTGCAATGCATCATAAGAAAATTTTACATGGCAAAGGCAATTAAATGAGCCACCAGTGACTTAATTACAATTAAAATTTATGATTTTGCTGTGTTTTTCCCTAACCACACTTTTCGGTGATCCATGAGAGCTGATGATTTTACGGTTGATCTTTCACTGAGAGCTGTACTTTACATCATGGATTTTTTTCTGAAAATGAACCTCTGATGAATCCATCCTCAAGAAATATTCAGGGGTTACGTGTTAGAACATGATATCTTTCATGAAAGTAGTTGCTTTGTGAGCCATTGTTCTATTTATATTTTACCTAGTTAAGTAATCACATTTTAACCTTCCCCTAGGCTATCCAAAGCAGATACAATCTACCTAAGCAGTGGCAGTAATTTCAGAGTAAGCACTACACCTACCTCTAGTCAGGTATTCCAAAAAACAACCCTGATATCCATTCACAGGTGAGATTGAAAACTTGCCTTTGTTACTTCGCCCCAGAATAGCAGACTAAAATTGAAAAAAAAATGATGTACTTAAAGTAGGGGCTCTGTCAGAATTTTATGCAAATGTTTATGCTCAGTTGGTCTGCTTCAAATCACTTCCTTTTAAATTTTTTTCTTACATTTGATGGCATTTTCCATTTAGTAAAATATTTCTAAAAATATTGAACATGAACTCTGAGAAATAAAAGTTTTGAAGTTGAAGTATGTTTTTCTATGTCATTAGCTGTCTTAAACAATATGAGATGGATCAAGTTTGCTGCCAAACATGAACTGTTGCCTATGCTTCTGTTTGTCTCATATATAATTCATCTGGCTATTATTTATAGAAGCACATTTTGAAACAGACATAGAAAATTGCAGCCTTTTAAATTTTCTGCATTTACTACATAATATCAGAGCTAATTCAACTTTACTCATTCTGCTGAAATTGAGCTCCATTATACATCAGTGCTTAAAATGAATTCCAACTTGGAAAATCAATAGGAGACTTGTAAATCCTCTTTCTTATCTAAAGTTCTAGATAATTTCAAAATTCACAATAGATGTAGAGGTTGTTTAATGCCATTCAAAGTATTCTGAAGAGCCATTTAATTTCATCTGGACTAAAGGCAAACTATACATAAAAGATTTCAGCATTAATCCATGTGTCTCAGAAGAGCAATATGTGACCAAGGAGTATGAAATACAAGTGAAAAGATAGCAGATGTTTAAAAAAAGAAAAAGAGATTAGAGTTGGTCAGTGATATTATCACTTAATCCTTCACCTGTATTAGCTTTTGCAAAAATCCTTTCCAGTGTTTTCCCAACCCTTGGAGTATTTGTTATGGAAACCTAGATTATTTATTTAAATCATGAGAAATACCACGTAAAAGTTGACTATTCTACTAAAAACTCTTCAGAAGACAATTGTTCACTGAGTGCAAAGGTGGACAAAGCTGTGAAGAGCTATGATTGAGAGCTTACATATACATAAACATCAACATGTCCACTTATATATGTAATATATGAAAGAGAGCGCTGTACACATTCCAAAGTCCAAAAGTGCATTTGATTTTTTTTTAATGTCAGACTTTCTGGTGCTTTCAGAATAAGTTATTATAATCGTAGAATGAATGTCACTGCTTCTAAATAGAAATCAGCAGTGGTCATGTAAATATGCCCATGGTACTTAAAATTACTTTTATTCTTCAAAAGCACAACTAGGAGAAACTAAAAACAGTTTTTGAAATAACATTTAACAATAAGTAATAAAATGAGATAAAAATAATTTTTACAAAATTTTAAATTAATGTTTCAAAAACTTTCTT
The DNA here is from genome assembly GCF_053883595.1 of Heterocephalus glaber. Classification (NCBI taxonomy): domain Eukaryota; kingdom Metazoa; phylum Chordata; class Mammalia; order Rodentia; family Bathyergidae; genus Heterocephalus; species Heterocephalus glaber. Next base: position 26,175,177 of record NW_028258379.1, read on the forward strand.
AATGAAAGTGAACATATGTCACTTGCTTTTGAGTATTACAATAAAAGCTTTAAAAGTATTCAGTATGACAGCATACATTTTACATATACAATATTTCAAACATTATTATTATTTTATTAGTTACAATTAATTAGGTCAATTGGGCCACATATACCAAGCATCAGCTTTTATATTTATCCTATAAATATTATTGAAGAAAATGACCTATTGACTAAATTAGCTTTTATAACCTAATAGAGATACTAAGAGTGTCTACTATATTTTAGTTTTTTAAAAAAATATGGTTCATAAACATTTTAAAAGCTACAATAGTTGTATATTTGGTTATTGGATTCATATTTGTTTGTACTGGTGGGCAAACATGTTACAATGTATTCAATGACTTAAATTTCCACCCCAAAATATTAGTGCCCTTGCACAAATTCCTATAGGAACTCCAAAAGTGATTTCAACTTTCTAGTCAGTATCTAAGAATCAGTGGCAAAATAACATGAAATTTCTCTCTGCTGAATTGTAGTATTGTGAAAGAATTTAAATTGTTTTATACAAGTACTGAAAACCCTAGAAGTTATAAAATCATTCTTTATTTATCTGCTTTCCATGTGTATGCACTAGAAGTCCATACTCCTTCCATCTATCTAATCATGCTTTCTACTTCCCACTACATCACCCCAACATTTCAGAGACTTCCTTGAAATACCACGTTTCCTCTAGCCAATTGGCAGGGCTACTTTCTTGTCTTTTTCCTTGAAACACACTATTTGTAGAAGATGGACCCACATTTCTACTTGTTCCTTTCATTTATTTGCTTCTCTCCATGGGTGTATTCTTTGTCCTATCTCCATTTTTAATCCGATACCTTCATTTCTGTTCTGAATCTGTAGAGTCCAATCCTGTCCTACCCATACAGTGAACCTCCCTGGGATATTGGATCTAAGATGGTCCAACTGTTCTTTCCATGTGAACTTGCTCCATGATCATCAGCCTGACATTTCCCACCATTCTTGCCCTGAGTTTGACTTTCAACCTTGTGTACCTGATTTATTTCACTTAACATTATGGTCTCGGTGGATAAAGTAACTCTACCTTGGCCCCTGTCCCCTGTCCCCTGCCTTATGATCGTCAGCACAGTGTGGTACCATCTAAATTCCTGCTACAAGTTAGTAATGGCTACATGCTTTAATAGCCCTGTATTGCTCAAACTCTAAGAAAGCAGGGGCATCTTTATACATTGGAGAAGAAACGGTGACACATTAAACAGAAGAAAATGTCATCTACATATACTTCTGTAATATCTCTGTGATATTCGGTAGCCATGTTATTCCATCAAAGTGTAATTCATTCATTTGTTCAATTAGCCATAAAATATTAGGCATATTGATCACCTTTCTGTGCCAGATAATGTCTCTAGATCCTGAGAATTCCATTTTTAACAACATAGTTATAGGTTTTTTTGCCCCTTATGCACCTTACTGACTCCTGTGGGCAAGATATATTAAACTGCACAGATACAAACCTCTGAGAGAGAGAGAGAGAGAGAGAGAGAGAGAGAGAGAGAGAGAGAGAGAGAGAGAGATAAATTAATTATAATAATGAAAAGTATTATGGATAGACGTGCTAAGATATGAAATGATAGTGTTGAAAAATTAATCACTGGTTAAATAGGTAAGGCAGCCAGTGGCCTCATTGAAGGTTGACTTGAAGTTGAGCCCTAAGGAATGAAAAAATCCTGAGAGAGAGGAATAGGAGTAAACATATCTTAGCAAAGGGAACAGCATCAGTTCCAAGTATAAGACAAAGGAAACAGTTGAGTGTGTTCCAGAAATCACAGATCATACCAAGGAGAAGGGAGGCCAGGGAATGAGGGGAGAGCCTAGAACTCATGATCTTCCAGAGATGGCAAGAGTCAAGAACTGGGGAACGAGGCAATTAAATGTGGCGAATAAGTCTAATATTTTAAGTACAAATTCAAAGTTATGAGATGTTTTTTAAAAGATCATGTTTTCTTGGTGTGTAAAATGTTCTCTGTGTGTTCAAGAGAAGACGCAGAAGAATAAATAAAGTCCTCCGCGAGAAAGGAGATGGTGGGCTAGACGGGGATGAAGCAGAGATAGAGCAGATTTTGCCTCCCTTTCTGATTGTCTGTGCTCTTTGTCATAGTCCTCATTTCTGTCCTCACTCTCTGTTTGTATACAGCTAGTGTCAATTGTGTTTCGCCTAGTAGCTTCTATGCTTTCATTTTGAAAGCCCATTCAGATGCCTTTATTTCCATTTCCTAGTTTTCTAAGCGATCTGAAGATTTCTTCCAATTATTCCATCATAGGATTTGCTCTGCCTTTTTTCCCAGGTCTCTGTGTGCTGTTTTATTTGATCCTGTATTCACTACTTATCATCAAAAACTCAGCTTATTCAATAGGTTACATGAGAAATTCACTCATAATCCCCATTCATGTGTTTTGAAACTTAGCAACAAATGGTGAGTTGTGAGCAAAGGAAAAATTACTGTGAAGCATAAACTATACCTTTACCTTCATCTTCTGTTTCTCTTCCTTCTTTTCTTTCTTTCTGATCTCATCATTTCCTTGTTATACTCTGCTGTGAACAATGGAAAACTTTCTCTAAACATCTCAACTGGACACTCCTTTCCTCTCTCACTTTCAAACACTTTGTACAAGTTTTTCTGTTGCCTCGTATGTGTGATATATTTCCCCCTTTTAAAAAATGAGATAACTGAGGCCATGAAGTTATTGACGACTTATCTCCGATTGTACAGCTACTAAATGAGACAGATGTGAATCCAACACAACTGTCTGGTTCCCGAGTTTAGATGTCAAGCATAGAGCACTTCACAGAGCATATGGATGTGCTCAACAACAGCTAATTTCCTTCCTATCCCACTACCTTCTATAGCCTCAGACAAGAGCTATATGTTAGTGATGGAAAATTGATTCCATCAAAGCAACATAAAGGTTAATGATGATAAATTGATCCCACCAACGCAATAGAAATACATGTGTACTATTTTGTGTTGAATAACTTTGGGGCCACTTACATGCATGCTTCAGTGGCTGCCTTTATGAGCCATCACTCTCCTTTCACTGAAATCCTCTCTCTTTCTAATACTAGTTCATCTCCAGAGCAAAGCTGTCAGGCACACCTTTACTGGTGGCTGAGATTGATCCCTGAGCTGGCACTGTGACATTGAGCACCTTGATTCTCCTCTTATCTTATACCTTACGTTTGCAAAGGTGTTAGCAATGTCACTTTTAGCCCATGCCTATAGCCGCTCAATTGTCAACCTCTTGACTGACATGTTTGCAAATCTTTCATCACGTAATTCTTGTCCCTGGCGTTATAGATTGTGGATGGTGTCAAAATAATGACTCAAACTTGATTTCCTTCTCAACTCTGTTTTAGATGAATCTCTATAAAATCAATCAAGGAAATACCTTTTCTTTCTTTTGAGGACGACATCAATCTCAAAATCTTTTCCACATCTTCCAGTTTTATGGTTGCAGTTTCAGAGCAGCTTTACCACTGAATTTTCTTTGTATGTAAACAATTTTGTCTGTTATTCCTAAATGTTGCCTTGTATTTCTATGTATTCTAAAAAACAGCAGATGATTTTGAAGAGTTGTATTAGGTTTGAGGTCTCTTGCAATGTTACCAGTAACTTGAAAAATTGTGTTAGTGCATCTCTCTTTTATGCTTAAGACCATGCAAGTTTCTATTCAGATTTAGCAGCACAGAAGTGGTTTCTCCATTCCATCTGTTCATACACTGCTGATCCTGTCACTCAGGTGGCCATTGGCACTACTCATTCCTCAGCTTGACCCTACTCACCAATTCCTCCTCTTGGATTTATCTGTCTAAAGCACATGGTCTTCTTCCAGCACTGGCCACTGAATAAGCCTTCCCCACTTCCTATAGGGCACAGGTGACCACACTTTCCAGTTTGCTTCCAATTCTTTCCCTCATGAATCCAATAGAAGCCATTCAGTCTTCTTGTAGGCTGAAACACAGTTAACTACTCTCTTCATGTCAATATTTTCTTCTACAGACAGTGGGACTTGAACTTTTCTCCAAAAGGCTCTCTCAGTTGTCATGTTCCCTATCTCCTCTGCTTCACCCCGTCTAGGCCACCATTTCCTTTATCCTGGAGAACTTTACTTATTCTTCTGCCTCTTTTCTTGACCACACAGAACATTTTACACAGAGAAAACCCTAATGGGTTCTTACTTGTCCACCTCTGGAGGACTCCTGCTCTTCCTTTAAGACTCAACACAAATAGGATCTTCACCATGAAACCTTCCTGCCTACTCCAGCAGGACCCCCACTCCATATGTCCTCTAACTTTTTGCTTATCTTAAAGCATCAGTGTCTTATTTTGCTTATTTGTAAATGTGTTTCTATATGATCATATGTGTATGTGTTCATTATAGTATCTTCAAGTCCCAAAATCTGTAATTGGCACATATTAGATATTTAATACTTAATGATGAATAGGTAGGAGCAATTCTCAGATGGTTCCTGACTTGAGATCAGGATTATAACTTTGCAAACTTTAGTATCTCTGTGTTCACATGATATAGGAATCACTGTTAATTTTTAATATTAAAAGTCTTAGCATAGGTTATTCTTATCTATACAAATCATTTCAATTCTAAAGGGACTACTTATCCTATAGAAATCACTGAAATAATATATTCTTCATCATTTTTGTTGGAACGCATTCATGCTTCTGTACTGTATGATTTAGTAGCTTCTTTTAATTCTAGACCATTTTCTTAGGCTCCTGATAGACTCTCTTTCATTTGATCACTTTTCTGACCTCCTAGAACCCAGCACCCTGCCTTGTCCACTAATTCATTTAAGATGTTTATTCTGAAACCCTACTCTGTGCTGAGTACTATTCTAGGAGCTGAGATAACCTTAGCAAACATATCAGGCAGAAGCTCTTGTCCTTGTGCAGTCTGCATTCTGATGTGATAGAATAAACACATAAGCAAAACAATTACACCATTTACTGCATGTTGATAAAATATATTTCATACATGAAATCAGAATAAGGAACTTCAAGATAGCATGGATGCGGGTGGTGGTTGCAATTTTAAAAGGAATTGTCAATAAGGGCCTTGAAGAAGGTAACACTGAGCAAGGAGTTTGAAATAATTGAGATTAGAGCCATACATCACCCGTGATGACAAACCAAAAAATAGTATGTGCAAATGCACAAAAGCAGCAGCATGTGTAGGATATTCTAGGAAAAACAAGGAAGCTACATGACTGGGATAGAGTAAAAGGAGGGAAGATTATTTCAAAGACAAATAGAAAACTTTAGAAAATAGTCACTTGTTTTGAATAGAAGTTATATGATTGAGCTTAATGAAATAATTGGGTTGATCATGTTGGTAATAGATTATAGATTGGAAGTCAGGAGACCAGCTAGGGCATGAAAGAAATACTTTAGCCCAGAGATAGTGGCCACTGGGAACATGATGATTGTGGAGAAGGTGATAGGAATATGCTTTGAAATAATAGCCAATAAAATGAGTTATAAATGAAGGAGCAGTGTGAGAAAAAGAATGGAAGTAAGGATGGCTACAAGTCCAGATGTCCTGAGCAATGGAGAAATTGCTATTAGATGCAGAAGAAATTGTTTCAGCATGGTGGCAATATTAGAAATTTAGTTTTGTATGTGATAAAGTTGAGACATTTATTATTATATGGTTATTAGACATTAAGAGGATACATCAAGTAGACGATTTTATACAAATCTTAAGAGAAGAGAGAGAGAATGGAAGGAAATTTAGTATACAAAGTTATTGCTTAGAACCATGTGATTAAGTGAGAGATCTGAGAAGTGGATCCCATCTTTTTCTGTTATTGTTTTTATTAGTACAAGTTTGCAGTATACAATATGAAGTATATAATGTGCAGAGTTGGTAAAATATGAGGGGTAATTGAAGAAAATCCATTGTAGTAGACATGAATAAACAGCCAATGAAGAAAAAGGAGAACAAGAAATGAAAATTTATTCAAATGGGAGTTCAAATGACATGAAGATTAGGAAGTGACCACTGCACTCAGCATGGTCAGATGCCAGCATCCCTGGCAAGTGGTTAATGAAGGAGCAAGGCAAAACCTGATTGTAGTTTAGTGCTGTGATCATTTCATTTATACTCTGAGAAGAAGTGAATGGTATAATCTGTGTTTTCTCAGCTCATTTATATTGCTTCCCTGACTGCTTGTCAGTTCTGTTCAATAACCCGCTATGCGTACATATCCACTGTCTGAAAAATAGTTTTGGCAATAAAAGGAGGAAGTAACTGAGAGATTTTTCCTAAGATCAAAGAAGATACAAATGCAAATATTGGGGGAATTGTTTCTATAATATCCAATAATAATGATATGGGGAGCAGAAAGACAGTGCATCATTGTGCAGGTTACACCCTGCAGAAGTCCTGGAGATGTCTTTCACATAATAGCTGAAGTGGGTGGAAATATCCAGGGCTGCACAGTTTATATATGGAATAGTTGTACATGGTGGCTCTGCTAGGGAGAGGAATGGGATGTGAGATACTAACATACTATTTCTATGTGTCTCTTCTGTGAATGTTTCCTAGTAAAAGTTGAGTTTCATCCATTTAAACAAACATTTTTATGTAGAGTAAAAATTTATTCCAATTCTTTTAGAGTGTACAAAACCAAAAATACCATTTTATTACCAATATTTTAAGATTGGTTAAGGGTGATTTTTTAATGTGTTTTTGTTCTGGCATTAGGACTTGACCTCACATTAGATGAAGAATGTTTCTTTATCCAGACTTCCTTTTTACATAAACTTTGGAACTAGGATGATATAATCACATTCTTTTATTCAATAATTCAACAAATAAATGAAACTCTCATACTTTTATTAATCTTTCCATTATTGAAGAATCTATTTCTATAATCTTCTATGTATCCACTCAAAAAATTCTCTGACACTCTCAAAATGTGCCAGGTTTATACACTAAGTATTCCCAGAAAATGAAAATGCAATATTCACTATTCCTTTCCAAAATTAATCATTTTGGGGGAGCAGTCATTTTACTATCTCTTAGGATTATCTAGATCTGGAATGTGTTCAAGCCTCCCCTGGGAAATTCTTCTTGGTATAACCAACTGGTTACACTGAGCTAGAGTCTGTTTGTCTAGAGGGTCCAAAACAGCTTTCCTCACTTTCCTCGTGTGTCAGGTGGCAAGATGGTTGGAAGTTTAGACTTTACTGGAACTCTTTCCCTTTCTATAGTCTCAGAATCTGTCTATGTAGCCTCTGCAACAGGGTAAAAGGACTTTTTACATCTTGATAAGGAATCCAAAAGCAAATGGTTCAAGGAAAGGAAATGGAAGCAGCAAGTCTCCTAATCCTTGGCCAGAAAACTAGCTTATCAATAAACTTCCTTCTATTCTATTGGTGAAAGCAGGCCCGTATGCTTCCTAGATTTAAGTCAATAGTACATGGACTGTATTCTCAGTGGGTTATATAGTAAAAATTTTGTGGTCCCTTTTAGTCTGCCACAACCACTAATCTTTTAATGGATAAAGTTAATTTATTGAGTGCTTTGACATGACTGAGGAAAGATTACTAACATTCTAGACAGTATTTGATAAGATCGTTTTCTCTTGCCAAATACAGCTGAAAAGGCTTTGTTAGAGTTGTTAGATGACAAAATTTTTGTTTTGCTAAGCCAAATGAAGCTGAAGATGGAGGAAATCTGAGCCTTACATTCTTTCTAGTTAACGTTTTTCTCATTAAAAGAAGTGTTTGTGAGAAGCCAAGACCACCATCATGATCAACAAAAATGTGACATTTCATTTTTAAGATCTCCTTTTAGGTCCAAGTCACTCTCCTTATATTTTCTTAAAGCTGGATTTGCATAGCGATAGAACAGCAAGATGACTACCTGGAAAATCTAAGGAAGCAAATCACTCTGCATGCAGTGACTCTGCATTGGAATGAGTGTGAGACAGAGAAAATAAATCAACTCTTCCCTTTTTCCCAATGGAGAAGAAAAGGTAACTTGTGCCTGTGACAGATATCATAATTACCCTGTTGTGTGGGACACTCATCACATTACACTGCTTGATGGCTCCAAGTCATACTGTGGAAGAAGACAGTTTGGACATATTGACCAAGTGTTAGGATGCAGAGGAATTATCCATGATTCCATTGAAGGTCTGTTAAAATAACTCGTATCTGTTAAGAGACTTGAATTTCTAAATTAGTGTATGATTATGATACATAATAATTAGATTTATATAAATATATATATTTTTAAAATCAATTTTACTCTCCTTTCCCTTTCTCACCCTCCTGTCTTTCCTCATCCCCAGGTCCCTGTCCCATTTTCACAAACTCTACCTCCTTGTTTCCTGCAAGCTAACTTTTATTTTGCTCTTTAAATTATTTATATTATGGGTTTCCCTTATAAGTGAAATCATGTGACATTTAACATTTTATATATGATTTATTTCACTTAACATTGTTGTATCAAGTAGCACCTATTTTTCTAAAATGACTCAAATTTATCCTTCTTTATGTTAAGAGATTTATTTAGAGTTATTATAGAGGTAATACATATCTGTAAATAAGGCAACTGTCATTACCAGGGAGCAGATTTGGGGGAAGCTTTATGATTTTTACAAATACATTGTATACTGCATTCTCACAAGTCTAAAATGCTGGAAATGTCTCTGCTCCAAAAGCACCAGAGTATAAATATTTTCTCCATAAGGTATTAAGCTTCAGATCTTCCTTTAACTATACAGCAAAAATTTTGTACTTTTATGGGTAATTAAAAGTGTAGTGAGAAAATATTGCTGTTCAGACCTCTTCTTAAGTTTTCAGAAGTGACAGAATAAAGGAAAAGCAGCAATCAACACAAAATCAATAACCACTCAGATGATGCTAGCAGAAGGATGTTTGTTGGGGCGTTCGTAACCTCATAGCATCACCTTTACTTGTCCTGGGTATGCTGTTTAAAAAAGGAGAAAGAGAGAGACAGATCAGGGTGGGAGGGGCAGAGTCAGAGACAGAGAGACACAGTGGGAAAGAATGCATTAAAAAATAGCTTCCTAAATTCACTTGCAATAAAATAAATTACTTCTAATGAGTTATGCATTTTAAATGATTTTTCCCAACATAAACAGATTTGTCCAAATGATCTATTTTCTCAGCAACATGATTATGGAGGAAAAACATAGATATTTGTAGCAGTACAAATGTAATTTTAACTAGCTAGTTTTCAAAATTAGATATATGAGTATTGTACTTCTTTGAGTATTTCTATGGCAGAACTTGAACTAGAAACTGAAGATTTTGCTCTTCCCATGAAAAGATAGAGAATTTTAGATTAAACATATTTGAGGTCTAAACTACAGTTCTAACACTTAACAGTCTTCTGAAAGTCAATAAACAATATTGAACATTTAAATTTGAGAATACTCATGGAGTCATCAAAGTAGAGTGTTTTATATTTATCTAGCAATTTACATTTTCCAAAGATTTTCTCAGCTCTGATTTCATTCAGTTTCACAAATTGTGAAGCAAGTTATAGTGAGTGTTGTGGTGTGAGCTGCAATGTTCAGAGGAATACACTAAGCACAGTGACATAATCAAATTAGCAAAGTCAAGTATGAATGAAAACTCCATCTCTATGATATGATCTCTTATCAATAAACCCAATTACATTAAATACATTTTGCCTTTTGGCCAACTGGATGTTACACAAATTGCTAACTGATTCTTTATATTTTATTACCAGGAGATAAATATGTGTTTAAATTTGATCTTTGTTGCATTTTATGATGCTCAATTAGAGTTCCAACTGGGTACCAGTCCAAATATGTCTGAGACTTGAGGCATCCTCAGAAAATGCTCAGCTCTTTACTTACAACTAAAACTCGGACGTGAAGAAGGTCTAGGTGGTAGAAACCTTTAGTGCTCACCAAATTCTGTGATTTCTTTTGAAGTAAGGCTATCGTCAAGGAATTGTTGTTGGTCAGTGAAATATGAGGCATGTTGGTTGGTGCTACTTCTAGATCAATCTAGTTAAGGGGGTGATGGAACATCAGTGAAATCTCTGAAATGCTATTTTTCAAATGGATGGGTTGACAATTAAAAGACGAAGAGATCTTCACCCTTAGTACTTTTCGGTACACAAGAAGAATTATTAGCCACCTCTTTGCACACATACTTGGACCATTAACAAGATACAGATGTAAAAGATCTAAAATGTAAAAGATATAAAATATCTAAGAGGAGTTTAAGGAGACATGTTCTTTTTTGTTTAAAGGGTATCTGCCTAATAATTTTATAAGGTTCTAGAAATGATAATAAATTGTTAACAGCTAATCACACTTTCAAAAGTTGTGTTCCATTTTGCTGTTTGTGTGCATGCATTTGTGTGTAGACACGTGTTTAAGTTGCCTTTTCAGTGGTATGTTATTAGTTCCTATTCCATTTATGCATTTAATGATCTTCAGTGTTTCTATTACCCCCAAATTACAGATTTAAAATATTTTGAGTATCTGTGTAGTCAGAAAATTAGTTGAGCATCAGTTAATAGTTTCAGATTAAATAAGCAAAACAGGTATTCTAGGTCACTAAGTTCCTCAAGAGGGCGACTCTTCACCAAGCTCTTTCCTGTCTGCTCCTAGGACCCGTGGGCTGAGAGCTGGTAGCTACAAGTAAACACCCCACAAAAGTGCATGAGTCCCATGGTTTTGGTCTTCATGGGATGTAGTATGGAAATCAGGAACATGCATTCTCAATTTATTTTTAATAAATTAGAATTCTAGGTGATTTAGATTATAAGGGTCCATGCAAATCTCCTACAGGAATTTTTATTTTTAAGTGGATTGTACCAGAAATGAGATGGGAGCCTAGTTCTCAATTAAAAACTACATTCTGTTAGAAATAAATGATGATATTTTGATAGAGCTAACTTGACTAAGAACAGACTCTAGGAAGAGTTTACCTCCAGTGCTTCCATAATAGCCTCTGGGATACAAGACATCGAAGCCCTAACTTTTTCTCTCTCTCTCTTCCTAAATACTCCTAAAATCCATAGTAAAGAATGCTGGGCACTATTTTCTGAGAAAAAAAGGGCCTCTAGAGTTTGTTCTTGATCATATTTTAAACTGTACCTTTGTTAAATGAGGCAGAGAATCCCAGTTGAAAACTGTAATAGCTTTCTTCCATGAAAACAAATATGTGAGATAATCAACCTATAAAGCGAAAAGTTTTAGATCACATGTTTAGAGGATGTTGTCCAGGATCTGTTGGCCCTGTTGTTTTAGGATTCTGGTGGCATATCACAGCGGGAGCATTCGATGGACCAAAACCTTTCACCTCATGATCTGGAAGCAAAAGACACAAAGCAAGGGCCTGGGATCCCACTGTCTTCAGATTCCACTGTCTTGGGATCCCACCCTTTTGATGACTGGAAGTTTCCCTATAGCCCCTGCTGCTTCCAGTAGCAGCAAGCTGGGAACAAAGCTTTTGTCATATGGCTGTTTCAACACACATAAGATAAAAGCAATAGTAGAAACCAATAGAGGTTGTAACTGGTTTTAGTAACTTTTCCTATTTCTTTAATCTTCAAAATATTAACAAAGTAAGGGAACTAAGAATACTCAAATAGAAGTTATCTTATTTCAAGCATCTTTTGATGCTAGGCTAAGTATCTCTGTTCTTATCTGAGACATTTTCAAGTCCACGTGCATTTACATACACACCTAGGCACATATACATCTCTAAACACGGGGACAAGAAAAGAATGAAAATTATAAGAAAAGTTGTTGGACCCCAGGAAAATCGTGAAGTAATTAGTCAGCGGATTATCTGATAACTTTTAATTCTTTCTTTTTTTTGAATGTCTTTGAAATGACATCTATATGCTTTGGCAATAAATTGCTTGTACATGTTTTATTGGAGGTATCTGAAGCTGTGCTGGGTATTTTTATACCAACGAGGTCGAAATCCTAAGAAGCATCTAAGTAGCAATGACCAGTTTTACTTGCCAAAATTATGTGATTTTTAGAAGAAAGAGTCACTAGTGATATTTAGACAAAGTTAGAAGCTTTTCCAACATTTCTAATACATTTGCAGAGTGGTGATTTTTATCTTCTCTATCTTGTATCTATTATTTGAGTTCTTGAATTGCACATCTATTCCAGTCAGCAATGTAGTTACCAACCTTGTACACTCCTTGTCTTTGATAAATAAGTGTTCATTGATTTCTTTTCAAACTGGCATTTCCAATTTAATGAATGAAACCTTTACTATGTGACCTTAGGAAAATGCTTAACCTCTCTGAGCACTACTATCTTCCTTTGTAAAATGAGAGAATAGAAATCGTTCACTGATTTTCTGAAGTTTTAATATTTCGTAGAATTTTAATACTGTTCCCAAAATATGTTTTATAACTTAAAAATAATTATTGCTATACACTGATCTTGACAAATGAAAGTATAGAAGAATATATTTCTAACACCCATCCCAATAATCCTAGATTCTTTTTTTTTTTTTGGTACTGGGAATCAAAATTCCTGGCCCTAATCCTGGATTCTTCAAAACGTATTTGGTTAGTTTCCACTTTCCAGAAAAGCACTTAATATTTTCATATTTTCTATTGAAGCTTCTTTCCTTTCAAGAAGAGAAGCAATGTGTAAAAGAAGCATATGCATCTCAGAAATCACAGCCCCTGCTAATTTCTGTCCAAGGACAAGAATATATCAAACAGGAAGGAGCCTTTGTCCTGTGTTGAGGTTAAGTACTTGCCACTCCTAGGGAAAGCTTACATTTCTTTTGTACTGTGTGTCTGTGAATGTTTTATGAATCCAACTGAGCTTAAGAATCAAGTTTCTTGGACAGACACAGTTTATTTGGAGGAATAAAGATACAGCAGAAAGTTATTGATTTGGGGGGATCTACACCTTGTGAAAAATTAACCAGACATTTCTTTAGGATCAATACAATTGCCCCGCTGCTTGAGAGCTGTTACACTGAGTCTGACTAAAGAATGTCTCCATTGCAGAGGACATTCCTTAGGTCTCAGAGTTTGAAAACCACAGTGCAGTGAGTTCCCTTATTTATTTTATCCTTTTTCTTTAACCCCTTACCTTCTAAAATGCATGCATAAAGATGTCTTGCATTTCTCAAGGTCCATCTGGGACTTTATGGCTACCATTGTGGTAGCAGAAAGCCCTGGAATTACCCACTAAATCTGCTTCCAGTATTTGTATTTAATAGGACATTGAAATTAGAATTTACCTCATTATCAAATTGTATTATTTCTTTCCACTTGTGGTCACCACTCTGTTCTCTGTAACTTGTAAAGTCTGATTAGTTTCTCCTTTCCTTTTTTTTTAAATAACTGACAACAGATTGCCCTTTCCCATCTCTGCTCAGACATGATAGTTCCTTCCTCTTGTTTCACCAGTGAGTATAAATTCATACATTTATGCATTCCTGTAATTCTGTCCTGTCCCTGGCAAGCAATTGAATTCCATTTCCAACATGCAGGTCAGGCACTATGCTTGTTGCTACAACATCAGAGGAACGTTTGAAATCCTGTGTTCAATATGATCTTGGACTTACTATGTTGTTCTAAGGGGATCCTCTTGATATTTAAGCCAAGGAAACTTCATTGCTCCGCCACGGTTTTACAGAGCATTTGGTTGTCACTATCCTAACATATGAAATTCCAGGAGCACTACTCTGTTATGATCCCAACCAAAAATGTCCTTATATTTCTAAAAATAGTTGAGAAGTATTTTGGGAACCATTTAAGCCTCTGGTGGGCTGCTTTATTTGTGCCTTAATGTTTGAATGCCAGATTCCTATTTTGCTTCTCATGGGAAAAACTCTTTACATTGGTGGTTTGAATTCCCAAAGTTTTGCTCACTTAAATCTCTGGCTCTTTATGAAAAACCTAGTTCTTGGCACATCAGCTGTACCTCTGAATCTTTTTCCCATCACTTCTGCTTAATTCACTAGATTGCCTTATGATGGACAAGGTATAGCCTAATACATCTAACTCTTCAAAGTAATGATTTATTCAACACCACAGTGGTTTCAGTAAATTCCGTAGGAGAGTATTTGGGACAAAGGTATAATTATTCCCAAGTTTTTCTTGGAAAATTAGTAAAATATTTGTTTGGCTTTACTAGGAAAACCAACATTTTTTGTTCTTTCATTAGTCATGCAATAAACTGTTTATTGTTTATTGAATAATGACTCAATGCCTGGCATTTGTTTGGTCTTGGGGAGTACAGATGAAAGTTGAGGGAATATGATCCTTATCCTCAGAGATCTTGCATTGTATTAACAAAAGATACTATTCTAAGTATCATATACATAAGTAAAAGGATCATATACATAAGTAAAACTTCAATGGTAAGTGTAAATAAAGAGAAAGAACCTTGGAAGAGAACAATGTGAGAACTGTCCTTCTTAGTGACAATTATCTCATGGAGGAAAAGTTAAAGTGATAACTAACTAGAACACACATAATTAAATGCAATTCATACACATAAATGTGTATATATTAATATAATTAAATCATGCAATGAGTATATTTGAGTCCATTGAGACACAAACACACACACAATATACACACACACACTCTACTTCCTTAAGAGCCAATACAAGACAAAGGTTTATTATACAAAAGATAAAGTTACTGTAAAGATATGAGTTGAAGGAAAAAGGAGAGTACTTTGAACTCCAAACCACAAGTGTAGGGCTGTCCGACGCAGGAGCAACAGCCCCTCTTTCGTAATAGTATGGAAGGAGATTATGACGTTCGTTACAGTAGTTAGTTGAGGCAAAGGAAGAGTTTTTCTATCTTTTTCATGTAAGCAAAACATATTGTTTATCTTCGAAAAGGAGGAATAGGAGATGAAAAGACAGATTGAAATTTTCAAGGGAGGACTCTCCTTAGGTGGTTAATTTTGTGAAACCTGGAGCGAAGTAATAATAGTAAGTACAAAGGGGCACTCCGTAGGCACCAGTGAAAATTCAGACAATGGCCAGGATGCCACAGGTGTGTGGCAGCCAGGTAGTAGCTATGAGTGCATATAACAATTAGTTCAAGTGCAAAGGAGAAAGGCTTTCTGTTTTACACAAAAGTCATATTTTGTTATATTTGCAAACAAATAGAAAGGCACAAATGGAGAGTGGGTATGATTAGTTTTGTGCATGTATACATATGTTTATCTAAGCATCTGTATACATGTGTGTATGTGTGTGGTTGTGCATGGGACAAAAACTTTCCTTATTTGAAACAAATGTCCTGAATTATTTTTCTAGGCCTGGCACAAATATTCTTACTTAATTCACCACATCACTTAACCTCTTTACACCTTAGTTTTCACCTATCATGGATGAAACGTAAAACAATTAAATTTGAAGTATTTTAATGACCTTGCAAGCCTAGGGTTGTAGACTTATTTGGAAACACACCTCAGGATTTGAAACCAGGCAAGAAATCTACCTTAGTTACATTCTAATTTCTGAGATAAAATACCCAACACCCAGAAATTAAAGGAGGAAAGGTTTCTTTTAGCTCACAGCTTGTAGAGGTTTTTCATAGTTGGCTGCCTCCAAGGTAGGATGGCATGGCAGAGGAGAAACAGTTCATGGCACACAAGCAGGAGACAGTGACCAGTGAGCCTTCATTTGCCTTTTTATTCCATTCAGGCTATAAGCCTATTGATTGGTGCCACCCACACCAAGGTGGGCTTTCTCATTATCCAAATCCAGCAAAATGTTAAACCATTCAGTGGACTCATTCAGTTACCACACCCATAATCCAGCATCACACACCCTTGGCCCAGTCACTTCCAAAAGTCCCGCTTATGAGACCATGAGGCTTTGGGGGATATCTAGCTAGATACAAGACATAACAAGAGCAAACCCCATTCTTCCATTTATTTTTTCTTCTGATGATGAGCAAAGTGTTTAACTCAGATAAAGTAATGTCACTTCAATAAAGCATATAATGAATGCATTTTACAAGTTTCTAATGAAAATTAGAAGAGGTTTCAAAATGTGCATAATTTCTAGTCCTATACAATTAATAAAATGTAACCATTGCTGTTTAAAATTGAAAATTTTAGAAATTTAGGAATTGAAAGTTCATATAAGAAGAAATAAGTCATTTTAAAAATGCATAGATTCATAAAGTTTCTTAACCTCATCCTACATTTCATTGAGGTTTAAAAATAAAAGTTCTATAGTAGAACAAAAGAATCCTTTATGAAACTTTAGTATTCTAGAAATTAAAAAGGCATCTTTAAAAAGTCACAATAAAATGTAAATATTAATAAAAATTAAAATGTGCCGAATATTTGGTTTTTTTCAAAACTATAATTGCTCATTATTCACACATATTTTTTGACAATATGAATGGCTATTTCTGGATATGACAGCTCCCAATTTGTCCTAGTTTATGTTTTCCTTTATGTTCTTGGCCTACAAGAAATGACTTTAAAAACCTTTGTTACAGGAATTAGTAGATACTGATTCATCTACCAACCTGATTGCTGGCCAGGCCACACACACTGCAAAAGTCAAGACAGACTGTGTATGAATTGGTTAACATCCCCAATTAGGGGCTTTTGCATTAGCTTGATTATATCTATCTTAATCAAATGGTTTAAATCTGTCTGTATTATTTTTTTTCTTCAACCAAATTGTAGCAGAAAGAATTCTCTTCAGAATGATTATTACAAAATTGAATTGAACTGAATGGAGCCAGTTCCTCCCAACCAACCACATTTGGCAAGAGGTACCTTCGTTATTTATTCCCTTATTTATTAAATTTGTCCTTGACAAAGTACCAGTAAATATCAGACTATATTTCTTAGGGCCTTACAGCTTTGAGCAAGTGCCCCTGAAGATGTCTTAGGGAAGGGAAAAGAAAAAAAATTTTATAGAGCAGTTTTACTTTTTATTGATCTATACTTGGACACTATATTGAATTTTTCTTTTAATGGAGAGTTATATAGACAGGCCAACAAAAAACACACTGAATTGGACTTTTTCTAATACTCTTCTTATTTCTAATTCCCTGTGTATTTATGATTTCAACAATTGAAGAACAAGAAATCTATGCAACATTGGCTAATAAATGCCTTTAGTGAACTATAGACTCATCAAAGAAAAGACAAAAATATTTTCCCTAACCAAAAAATCAATCAGTTCCACTACATGAAAGTGTCTGGTTCATGAATGAATTCACTCATTTTGTGATATGTTAGGGATACAAAGGTGAACAAAACACAATCTGCTGTCTTGCAGCTCATGATATTTTGGAGGAGACAAGAACTAGCAAATTTCAACATATATGGGTGTATGTCTGTACATACACATATAAAACCACATACTATGTACAGATGCATGTCTTGAAAAAAAAATGAGAGAACAGGTATAGTAAGTTATGGGAGTTTCTCAATTATTTATTGTTGTGTAATAAACAATCTCCAAAATAGTTTCCTAAAGGAAACAAATAACATTTTACTTGCTTTTGATTCAGTATCTGAACTGGGCTCAGCTGTGTGGTCTTGGCGGCCCTGCAAGCGACATCAAATGACCATATCCAGCTGCCTGAGTAGAAGGCAGCTGGGCTCAGCTGGATGGTTCCATTTTTTTCCCTATGAACTCAGGTTTTCCACAAAATCTGTGCACTTTCTTTCTCCACCGAGTCGCTCTGTCTTCTCCCTAGCATGGTAGCCAGATTCTGACATGGAAATTCAGGACCTGAATGAATGCAAATGCAAGAGTTCTTAAAGTTGCTTAATGTTGGGGGCCTAATGTCATTGCCTAACGGCCTAATGTCACTCTCTAGTTCTACTGATGAAATCTAGCCCCAGGGGTGGATCAGTTACAGAGGAGCTGGCTACATGAGTATATGAGTAGCAGAGGGCATGGCCAGGCTTTCTTCATTCACAGCCAACATCATAAGTGTAGTAAACTACAAAGTATCATAGGAGGTTCTACTTCAAAACTTTTGACCAGGGAGCACCTGTCAGAGCAGAGATCTGAAGTCAGAATGAATGAAAAGATCATCAGAAGGTCTGGAGAAAGCCTTTTAACCAACAGAATAGCAAATACAAATGACTTTAAATTGGGAAATTGTTGCGTATTCAAAGAATGGAAAGAGGAGCTTGTGAAGAGATGGAATTAGTAGGAGAGTGATAAATAAAATATGAAAGAGAGATGAAATTTTTATCATGTAGATTCTTAATGATTATGGCCAGGTGTTTGAATTTTTAATTGTTGTGATACAAACCCTTTTTAGAGAGTATAGACCAAAGTTGTAGCCTACTTTTTTTTCAAGAATTGAATATCTCCTGTGTTAACTGTTTGATTAGGGCATGGATGGAAGCAGAGGTGAGTTAGGAGCCAATTGTTCTTGTCAGTGAGAACATGACAAGAACTGGTCATGAGGCTCATAGAAGGGTAGGAGGTAGATTCTCGAATGATTTAGGGGGGGAGTTAGACAGGAGTCCATACGGAATATGTATTGCCAGACAAAGACACAATTACAGCTTGAATAACAGAGTCAGATAGATAGGGTGAAGATGGAAGGAACTGGTTGGGGCAGCTGAAGAAATAGAGAGATCTGTTTTGAACTTGCACTGTTTGAGATATCTTGTCAACATTAAAATGGATTTGAAAATGTAGCAGTTAAATATTAAAGCCCAGAGGCTACAGAGAGTCAAAAGCATTTATCTGATCTTTTTTTTTTTTTTTGGTACTGGAGATCAAACTAGGGACCTTGCACTTTTGAGGGAGGCAGCGGAGCCACTGAGCTTAAGCCCCGGCCTTATCTGGTCTTTAAAGTGATTGGACAGTGTGACATTACTACCTGAAGGAATACAGAAAGATAAAACTGACACGGAAAGGAGAGAAGGAAGAGCCAACAAAGGAGACCAGCGGTGGACAGAAATGCTGCCATGGACTATAATAGCAATGGTGCTAGGTGCAATTTGAGTCAATGAGAGGGAGACTTAGTGACAGGCAGACAATCTAGGAGGCTGTACCAATAACACAGGGGAGACACGGGGGCCTTAAATTTAGGTGGCAATAGTAGGAAAGGGTGGGGGAATCTTAGAGTAATTTAAGAAAAGATATAGTAAGATTTAGAATCTTGTAAGATTTGGAAGTACTGCCAAAGCTCTTTGTTTTGTTTTGGTACTTTTGTTTTTCTATATAAATGAGAATTATAAACTTTGAGATCAAATAGCTCTCTTAACTGAAGACTGAGTCATTTGAAAGATTATGAAAATGAGATAGAAAATGGCTTATGTAGAATATATTGGATTGATAGAGCTGGGATTTCTCTTATAGCCGAGGGTAAGAAAAAATGTTATAAATTAAAATTTTTGGTATACTTTGGGGTAACTTAAAGCATTGTCTACGTTCAGATCTCTCTCACATTTTCTCCTTTTCAAAACTCAGTTGACTTGGCATGCTAGTATAGGCCTGTAATCCCAGCACTGAGGAAGGCCAAAGCAGATAGGTCAGCAGTTCAAGTGGAACCTGGGTAACTTAAGGAGACCCTATCTCAAACTAAGAAATAAAAGAACTGGCTGTTCGCTCGGTGGTAGAGTACACTTTGGATCTGCTGGATCTAATTAATTAATTAATTTCAAAGTTTCTTCAAGTGTCATTGGACCATTTGTAGTAAGAGTTATTTTGGTTGCTTATAGTCTTGTAAAAGACAAGTTAAAAGTTGAACCCATTGGAAGAAAAAAATATGAGCTAAAACTACTAACTACATCTCTGTTATGGTATTCTTAATATGAATTTTGGTACCTTAGAAAGTTTTGGGATTAAGCAAAGTCCTGCTGCCCCCTAGTGGCAAATAGCTAGTGAACAAAATCTATCGGTTTCTTGTTTATTTTGTAACTACATGGGGTTACGTAACATCAACATGGTACACGGAGAACTAGATACTGAGACTTTCATAGAATTCTAACTTTTCATTCAAAACTTTATAAAATATCAATTTATTATCGTTGTAACGGGACTCAGTCAAGAATATTATTTAAATGATTGTACTACATCATTTGTCAATTAGAAATAAATTATGTCTTCATGTGCTCTGAAATCTAATCATCTTAATTACTGCATCTAATTTTTAAAAACAGGTGCTATACGAACACCTGGATTTATCACAACTTGAACAAGTACAATACCAAAAGGAAATGGGTCCACCTTGATACTTCACAAAGTTTATTTCTTGATTTTTTTTTTTTTTTTTGTCTTTAATGTTTGTCTTCCCTGTTTAAATTCTTCACAGGATCATGACCGTGGGAAATGCCACTTCCTTTAGGAGAAGCCCATTACCCATTCATAGTGTTGAGTCATTTTCTTCTGGCCACATCACAACATAAGAATTCAACTTCGATGTTCACGAACTATTGTTCATTTTCTTATTTTTATAATGATTGAGACAATAAATGGCCATCACCACCTTCCCAAGGTCTAGCAGGTCAATTTCTCATTTTCAAG
This sequence comes from Heterocephalus glaber, assembly GCF_053883595.1. Lineage (NCBI taxonomy): Eukaryota > Metazoa > Chordata > Mammalia > Rodentia > Bathyergidae > Heterocephalus > Heterocephalus glaber. The sequence goes on from NW_028258379.1 coordinate 26,195,749, forward strand.
CAACTACTCAAGATGACTGTATAAAACTCTACAAGAAAATTAAGAAGGGTGTTCTAAATTTTTTTTAAAAGTAGCCCCACCCACCAAAAAAGGCATAAAAATTGCACTTGGCTTAGCCTGATACACCAGTTAAATTTGCCAGACAAAACAAAAGATTTGTTGACCTAAGATAACAACATTTAGGTAAATGATGACTTGGTCTTCTAAGAACACAGTCATGAATTGTCATATACTAAGATTTCTTTCGGTGATTTTCCCAGAACAAATGTACTTGTTGCTCACGTCAAGATAAATCCACCTCTGAGAAGGCAGGAACAATTTTTAAAACAGTTTGAACAAAAATATGTTCTGTTTAAATAGTATCTTTTTAGTGTAAGTCCTCCAAATCTGCTCTTTATCCTTTAAAATTAAAACTATGGCACATGAAAAATGGGGTACATCTTACTCATAAATTTCTGGTAAATTTGGCAGTCAAAATGATCTTGTATACTTTCTTGCTCTTATGTGAGAAATTTAAATTTCCTTTAAGGCAGAAAAATAACAAATATATTGTATTGTTCTAATCCCAAGACCTGGAAATAGACTTGCATATGGTAGGTAGTCAGCAAAACTTTGGTAATGGAAGCAAGAATAGAGGGACATAGGATATATTGATGGCCAAAGATATAATGACAGATGTATTCACTGTGAAAAAAGATGTAACTAAGGGAAAAACGGTAATTAATAATCATTGACAAGAATTACAATTTCTAAATTATAAATCAAAGATTGCTGGAGTATTTATGATATTTCACTGTAAATTCATATTTTAAAACATTGAATATGCCATAATGTTAAGCCCATGTATGCACCCAGCTAAGTTTGATACTTATCCCAGTTATGGTGGTGAAGTAAGCAACATTTTCTGTTGGTATCTTCTGACTTTCATTGAAAAATACTTTACATTTTTCAGATTGAGCAAAGATATATTGTCAAGAAGAAAGGTTGTATAATATATATCTTCACTGTTGGAACACCGATATTTAAAAACAGACTCCATGGAAGAAGGTGATACTAAACATAGTCATGTTATTGTAATAGATGTATTTCAGGCATAGTACCACTGGACACACACTTGGAAGGGAGTTGTGGGAAATTATTTCTCTCAATGGTAAGAAATGGACAACATGTGATATTGATATCAGTGGGTCTAGGGTCAGTCATAATTCGAGAGTGCTGTGCCTCATCCACAGATTTAACCTAGAGACCTTGTCAGCTCTACCTCTGAATGAGTTTCTTCGTGAATCCCATTTCACATTGAAATGCTTTGCTTGTATCAACTTTTAACATTCTTGAAGTATATATACTACAGTTCATAAGTGAACAAAAATATTAAAGATTTACTGGTTGATAAGCTAAAAGAAACAAAAAGACTTTTTAACTTTGGTGCTATAAATTCTTGGGTTGTATTCAATTCTCAATTTTCATCTTATTAATGACCAATGACACATTTCTTTTTATCCCAATAATTAAGATACATGATAATAGAAATCGTAACTATTTTCTAGTGATTTTAATCATTCTTTTATCTCAAATACTAGGCTTGATTTTTCAACTCCAAAGGAAATTAATGTAACTCTAATTTTAATCCCACTTTCAAAAGTAACACTTTGCTGATCATTTTTTCATAGAAAATTCTCTAAATAATATTCTTTCCTCCTACTTATATGATTGTAAAGATAATTACCCAAATTATACATACTTTGAACTGCATAAATCTGAAATGAGTTAAAATGAAGTTCATGTAAATTAAAAGCAGAGTAAAATAACACAAAAGGTAAACATTTTAAGCCAGACCAAACTAGACCAGTACCTTGTGTCTGAAACTTACAAGAGATATGTGACTGGGAAAATTATTTCAATTCTTTAATGTTCTTCCTATGTATTAAATTATGTTCACTATCTTCTCAGCTGTTTTGATGATTAATGGAAATAATACCTATTTTAAGTACCTGGTGCAAATAAGTGCCAAAAAATATTAGCTCCCGCTATTTCCTATCCAGTTTTTCATTATAGCTCCTGTGTCCAACTTTTACTAAAACGTTCTATTAAATGCCTAATTGAAATGAGCAGTTGCAGCTAAAATTACTTATTTAATATATAAAAAATGAATGTAATTAGACAAGTATTGAAAATACTTTTAAAGAACTTAAATAAGTGTTCCAGATTTATGCAGTTCTCTCCCAGAAAATACAGCAAGTGATAAGAAATAATTAAGAGCATAAGCAGAATACAGTAGTGTACTGGACCCTATATAATATATTAGCAACAATAAAAAATGAGCAGAAAATGAATATAATTAGGTGCTTTTCTGTAAAGAAATTTTAATATGTGGTGCAATGCAGGAAAGTTAGTGAAAGAAAAGCATTTTAAATATAAGAAAATTATTTCTGTAATATCTTAGAGTGAATTTAACTTGGCCTTCTATAAACGTACTGTGTATATCAGTTAATTGCTTAAATAGTGAAGTTCTTTTTACTAGTTCTTCAGATAAATTGTTCCTATATGCTAGGTGAAGTTAACCAGGGGTTACTAAGTTTCAGCTGAGTTTTTAAAAGGTGACCAGACATAAAAGAATGCATCAACAAACTCTGCTGAGGTAATGTTTTAGAAATGATTTAGACTGTGTTAACTGAGTGGAATACTATTAGAAATAAGCAAAAAGTCTCATCAACATTTGAAGCTGAAAAGAATTTCTCTCACTTACTGAGAACATCACATGTTTTAGTGAGGTTGTACCACACAGACCAAACTTGCAGACCTCCCTCCTTCTTGCAGTATTTAAAATAATAAATAGCTTCACCAGGTCCAAACACAGCTGGATATTTTCTAATAATATTTGCAGAAGCCAACATCAGGCAACTTTCATGGCCATGCTTCCCCAAATGTAAACATGGCATCAATAAAATATTGTTTAATTTATTTGATGAGACAACATGCTGGAAAGATAATGGCAGATGTTTCAGTCATTTTGTCATTGACTTGCTCTATAACTCTCTGTCAGTCGATAGGTGTTTGCTGCTTTGTCTTGCTGAATTGGTCAATGGAAATGGAGTTATCCTTACTCTTCTTGACTCATTTATTACCAGACAAATTGAAAAATATCATCTGTTAAACACGTTTTTCCAACTACATAGTGAATGCATAGCATTATCAGAAACAGAGAAAGAAGGCTTCATATGCTGTCCAAAACAGGCCTCAAAGAGATTATGAGAAATTGAGTGTATAAGTGTGCTTTCAGAATCATGAAGAACGTCATTAATGAGATATTCCCATAGGTCATTCTATTTCCATCTTCTAAATCACATCCTAAAGTGGGACATGACCTAGGAGAAAGTCTCTCAAATCAGTGTGATGCCCACATTGCCTCTCAAATACCACTGCCAAGTGGTCATCGGATGCAACCCTGTGCACTCTGAATGAAGGCTATTGATTGCACAGTTGAACAACATTTATAGTTACAATGAAATTCTTTACAATAATTCCAAATTTGAACACCTCTATTTTCTACTTCAGTTGTGTTTGTGAGGCGATAGTAAGAAAGCTTAATGGTTTCTTCTTTACATGCAGGAAGCAATTAACAAACGCTAACTATATGCCTACTATAAGTCAAGTTTTGTTTTGACTAAAGAAAATAAAATAATGAAAAAAGGGGTTTCTCATTCACATACTGTTAACCATCCCACTGTGTGTGATGACTAGGAAACAGACACACATAGGAAACACAGTATCATAAGGATCACTAGGACTCATGATGCCCAGAATATAAGAGTATCACCACAGAGGTAGCTGGGAATAGAGGTGGTATTGAAGTGAAAAAAAGATATATATCATTTCTAAGTAGAAAACAGATGTTATTCTCATTTACAGCAAAAATATAAGCTACACTAATTAACCTAGTTAAGCTACATCTAGTGCATATTAATAACATTCCTGTCACTGAGATACAATATCTGATCTCCCCAACTTAAGTGAGAAATTTAATTTGGCTCACAGATTCAGGGGTGTCCATTCATGGTCAGCTAGCTCCAAAGTAGAAATTTAATGGCAGAAGAGTGTGGCAGAGCAAAGATGCTTATTTCATGATTGCTAGGAAATAGATAAAGGTGACAGAGCCAGAGATAAAGAGTGAGGGTCTTAGTTATAAACTCCAAAGTAATGACTCTATGATTCACCCACACATATGCAGACACATGCTTTACTAATTTACCAGGTGAATCCCAAGTGAATTAGTTATTCATTTTAACCACCATATTCTACCCCTTGTCAATATGATACCAAAGGCATCTCCTTTAACCATACTTAATCTCCAAAAAAAGCTAGTAATTTGATCAAATATGATATAAGTAACCTGCTTATAGCCAGACATACAATAATTCTTTCCCAAAAATCTCAAGTTTCAGGATTTTTTAAAGGTCCAAGTCCAGGTCTCTTCTGAGACTCACAACAAACTTATCTGTGAACCTCTGTAAAAATAAAACAAAAACTAGCAATATAATTTCAAAGTACAATGGCACAGGGTAAACCTTTCCATTTCAAAAGGGAGAAAGAAAATAATCAGACCAGAAGAAAGAAACCCAGAAATGTAAACATTAAGTCTTATAGCTCATGTCTGACATCTAGGGCACACTATGGTAAGGTGTGCGTTCCAAAGGTCTCGTGTCTCCATTCATACATTCTTGCAGGTTGCAACCCACATGATCCATCTTTTGTGTTGTCTATGGTCACAAATTGCAGTTGTTCAAAGCAGACATTCTATGTTCCTGGAATCTACAACTTTCTGCATCTTTAGCTTTATTAGCATAGCTTTGTGCACTGCTCTGCCAGGGGCTCATTTTCTGTTAACCTAGGTCTTTTTTTGAAATATACATGGAAGCCTTCAGTTTTGCTTTTTGTCCCTCACATCCCCTCATGTTTCTAAACTACACAGTCAAGTATAGTCACAGCAACAGCCCCAGTCCTAGTACCAAATATTTTGTATTAGTTTCATTGCTGAAGCACAGTACTGAATATTCACAACTTCAAGGAGAAGAGGTTTAATTTGGATCATGGTTTCAGGATATTCAGTCGATGATCAGCTGACTCCAAGGAAGAAACATCATGGATAAAAGTGTAGCTGAGTAAGTATGCTTAGTTTATGGCAGCTAGGAAGCAGAACCAGGGAGCAATGTCAGAGAGGAATGGGTGAATGACTAGTTATAGACCCTATCTTAGTTACTTTTATCATCACTGAGAGAAAACATCTGACATCCACAAGTTAAAGGAGGAAAGTTTTATTTTAGCAAAAAGTTTAAGATGTTTCTGTCAATGCTCAGCTGGCTCCGTGGCAGGGCAGCATGGCAGAGGAGTCTACAGCAAGACAGGCAGGAGGCAGCATACAGCAAGCAGCAGCACCAGCAGAAGCACCCTGCTTTCTTCTATCCCTTTATGTTCCATCCAGGGAACAAAACTATTGATTGGTGCCACCCACACTCAGGATGGGGTTTCTATTATCCAGACCCTTAACCTAGTACTACACCTTTAATCCACATTTACACACTAATCTAGCCACCTTCAAAAACTCCCTACCTACAACCACATGAGGCTTGTGGGGAGGCATCTAGGTACAAGCCATAACAGACCCCAGTGTCATGTCTCTCTGACATATTCAAACACACTCAGAAGTACATTCTTCTGATCTCCTGGCATGATTCTAAATCAGTCAAATTGATGAACTTAACCATCACAGGAGAATTACCATGTTCCTTTCTCAGTACCTTAAACCATGCTAGTTCATATTTCTAGATCACTTGTGATAAATGTATCATTAGTATTTCCCTTTTCAGATGAAGAAACTGAGGTATGGTGAGATCAAACCATTTACTGCATGCCCAAATTCACTTATGAACCAGTGTTAAAGGGGAGATATGAATCTGAACACTTACCCTATCGTTCCTGCTGGATAATGATGTGACAAAGAGGTTCACAGCAAAGACAATTTTTACTCATGTGAGCTACCTTCTTTATCAACCCTCGCAGTTTAAGAAAATGAGGGATAATTTCTAGAATTGCATGGCATAAATTTCAATTCATAATCCAAATCTAGATAGTGTGGAATACTTCTCAAGTTAACTAAACAAGCTCTGGCATCATCTCTGATTGCATTATAGGCGGAGTTCCTTGACAATTTAAACTTCTAAAGCAACACCCTGTGGCCTGATCCTGTCACCTCCTGGAAGCACCTCATTTCTAGAAGTCCTCTTACTAGCTCACTGGACTCTCTCTGGCCTTTTCTTAACTCCTCAAGTATCTCTGATTTCATCAAACCAACATTCCTCCTTCAAAACCATTCATCTGTTCTTTCCTTTCCTTGTAAGCTTATTTCTTCATTTATCGTAAGTACGTTTTTAGTTCCTTATGTCTCAGTTCAAATGAAGTAGACAACTTTATTGGCTTGGAATTCTACTGTTCTCCACATCCACAACCAATGGTTGCTTCCATTGTATTAGTCTAAGTTATTTCTTCAACATGCTTATTACCTTAACCTACAGTGCCTACTTATTTGCTTCTTAATTATTTTGAGTATTCTTCCCTAGAATGAAAGAACTAAGATGAAAAGCTCTGCTCAGCTTGATCTTTATATATCTGTAGCAAACAGTGTCATATAATATGACTGGGAGACATGAATCTGTCCTGTTTTCTATGCATTAGTCCCAAGTTTATTTGTTTTAAAAAACTAATTTTCAATATTCAACTATCAGAATAATGAGGAAATTCAGACACTGATGTTGAATGATTTAAATAACAGAAAAAATCACTCTGTCTGAAACCAGCCAGCCAAAAAATAGCTGGATAACCTGGAATTCAAATTAAACTCTAACACCAAAACATTTACTGTTTGTATTCCTGTATTTTATAAAATCTGATTAGTGCTGAAATACATGAGTTCAATGAAAATAAATCACAGAAGATGTGGAGCAAATGATTCTGCCTGAAAGAGTCAGGGAAAGTTCTCATAAAAAGATTTTTTTTCACTGTGTTTTGAAATTTGAGGAGGAATTTGACAGGTGGAGATGGGTGGCTGGGAGGCATTCTCAAAAGAAAGGAAACAGTGCTTGGGAAGTTTTGGGTGTGCAAATAAACAAAGGTCCATTTTACACCTGCTTTCTTGAAAACAGACTCAGCCCTAGCAGCAGGGTTTTATGAGTTTCTTGTAAGAATATCTATAAAACAAGATTTACCCACAAAAATTCAAACGAAAACATCAATATCTATCACTCAGCCTACTTAAAGTGTAACAAATCGGCACCTGGTTCTCTCCACCAATGGCAGACCAAGAAATCGAACACAGTGCATCAAAACTTTGCTGGAATGAGCCAGGATGATGTAATTAGATTCTCATAAAGGTGAATTACATTCTGCCATTTTTATATGCAAGTTCATTTGATACCTACCATCAGATCTTCAAGGGAAATTGCCCACTGAACAGGAGTGTGATGTCTAAGAAAGACAATCGGAGTATTGATTATCATGTGTTTTCAGGATTAGCTACAATCAGAAATTTCCTCTGAAAAGAGCATAAATACTTGTATCCCAATGTCCTTGGGAAATTGTCCCTAAAATATGTGTAACTTATAGTTGAAAGATTTGTTAAAATATTTTATTATTAATTGTTAGAATGGAGTTACTCATAGTCTATGTCTGTATATTAGCATTAAAATCTCACTGCAAAAAGTCCTTTGCTGTATGGAAACAATTTCCTAACAGGTTTCTGGTAATGTGAATGTGCTAACACATATCAAAAACAAAGTGATTCTGTCAGAATCATTATCTCTAACAACTTTCCCTACAGTAGTCATGGAGCATGGCAGCTTTATTCAAAAAACTTCATTTCAAATAATATCAACACCTGGAATTAGAGTTGTGTGTGTGTGCAGATGCACGTGTATTTCTCCAAAGAATATTTTATTTTATCATTTTTAAATAGCATAACTAGATCCCTGTTATCAGAAATCAGATGATACAAGGGGCCATTTTTTCAGATAAATTCTTATAATGGTTTCTTTTTTAGAGGTGTTCCTTTGAATTGCTTGCATTTTAAACATCTGTATTAAGTTATGTACCATTTCTAACCATATTAGCACTGAATCATTTCCTTTTCCAAGAAATAAAATCGCTTTCTCTGTTTCATCATTTTTTATTTCGTGATCATGCACAAGTAAATGTCTTAGGTTTCTTTGGCTCTCAGAGATTTTTCACACTGCTGAAGAATGAAATGGGAAGAGGGTTAACTAACCCCTCAAACATTGCTCTCTCCTGCAGCCAGCAGTAATGCATTTTTGAGCTGAAAACTGGTATGGTTTGAACTAAGGGAGCTGTTAAATGTACCTTTAGAACTCTATGTAGGATATAAAATTCTGGAGATATAGCTCTGTTTTGATTTTATCTCAACCAGCTTTAATTTCTGCACAAAGGGAATATTAAATGTTGAAAAGGTTTAAAAAAGAACAAAGAATATGTCTTTGTAAACACATTAAATATACCAGGCTTCTACTTCGTCATAAAACTTGCATTATCAGATATAAGACAAAGCAAGAAATGAGGGGCATTGCTTTTTCCAAGTCAAATCCTCCAATTCTCTGCCCAAAATATCATTACAGTTTCGATTAAAATGCGAGTTAATGAATTTAATGAATTATTGCACTGAATATTCACTCGCGACAAGATTTTACAATGCATTTTAAAAATATATTTCTGTGAACTAAATATTTTAGAAGAAAGACATAAGAAATAAGTTGATTAGGAACAGTCTTACCAATACTTTCAGAATAAAGTTCCAGAAACTCTCATTTTTATGGAAAATAAAAGGGAATATGTAAGAAATGCTTATTTGTATGTAGAGAAAGTATGAAATATATATAAAATAATCTGTAGACTCATCTTTAGAGAAGTGATTTTTGCAGAAATAAAGTTATTTGAGCAACTTTTCCACAAGTATCAATTATACTAAAGAATTTCATGAATATACTATAGAATAATTTTTTCTTTTCATGTAATTTATACTCACATGTAGACACATAATGAATAAAACCAACTGCTTGCTGCAGGGTCCTATTATTTTTCTTTGTGGAGAAACGAAAGCCACTTTAGATTTGTGTAGGATAAAACATTAATAAAAGATACTATAAAGCTGAAGAATCAAAGAATATCCATTCATTGATATATTAGCCCACCAACATGATTGTTCTAAGGTCCTCCTGGAAATCCAGGTTCAAACTCTTCAAATGAAATCTCAATAATCAAGGTATAAGTGAGGCCTCAATCCAACAACCATTTAAAAATGTTTGATTTCCTATGGATTTGGGGTGGAATGTGAGCTTATATGACCTAATTTAAAACAAGTTAGAGCCTGGTAGTCTCAAAGAGCAATTGGGGTTAACACTCTGTATGCTTACAAAGGCTTGAATTTCCACAACATCTTTATTCAAAACTACTCACAACCATGCTTGGGACATTAGAAACTATGCCACAATCATAGCCATGAAAAATTTACTTTTCTTCCAGAATAGAAGTGGTCGTTTTCCATCAGGTCAGCCTATTTTGAAGGGTAGCTTTGTCACAAGATTTCTTCTTCATCTAGAAACTTAACCAAAGCTGCCTACAAAGGCAGAACTGTTTATGTGTAATCTACTGCTGCCCTTCCTACTGAAAGACAACTCTTTTCTGCTGACTCTTGTAATAGAGGAACTGAGAATCCTTTCCCTTCTTCCCCTTCAGTTATTTATAGGACCACATAATGTCTCTGATGTGCAAAGCAAAACTAGCCTATAAAAAGCAGCCAGAACTACAGGAATCCTATATTTTTAAAAAAATAATAGAAATCCTCTTTTCTCGTCATACAGAATGATACATTGAAAAGTGTCTAGTTCTAAGATTATGACAAAGATAACTTTTTAGTTTTTAAAGCTGGTGAAATGACAATTCTTTTAAAACTCTTTTTGTGTGGAAATATTATGCATTTTGGTTCCATCATTCCTTCTTTGAAAGCTCTAGAAAATAAACGTTTAAAATAGTGCAGTGCTGTGTGGTAATAGACAAGAAGGGGAATGGGTTAAGATTCTTTATTAGTAACGTACAGAGGCAACTAGAGTGTTATGCTGGCTTTCCTTGATTTTAGAAAGGTGTTTATTTTAAAACACCAAGTATACAGGCTGAGAAGAAAATGTAAAGGAGGATTTGACCAAAATAGAATCCAGTTGACTAGACATCAAGAACTTCTCATGTGCATCTGGGGCCAGCTCTGGAAAATGTAATTACAGTCACATACACATAGCACTTTTATAAATTAGCCATTCAAAATCCGTAGTTGACACATATCTTCATTTTTATTATACCCAGGCCAAACTTTTTTATTTGGCAGGAAATGGAATTTTGATGTGGCAGAGGGCTTGTTGGTAGCAAATACTCAAGTTCCATGAAGCTTCTACAAATCAACTGGAGTATAGAAATCTAAGTGAGAGATTTGACAGAGTAAGGAGAGGCCTGCTATTGGTTTGACATAGCTTTTGAGTTAATGTATGTTATATATATATATATATATAGAGAGAGAGAGAGAGAGAGAGAGAGAGAGTCATTAACTTAATCCTTGACAATAAACTCAACATATATATTACTATAGGTATATATAAATGCATATAAAGACTGCATATGTATGTGTAAATGTGTGTGTGTATATATATATATATGCGTGTGTGTATATATATATATATGTATATATATGCCTCCCTTGTCTACAATAGCTATTTTATTAGAGGACAACATAATTTTCCTTCACTTCACAGTGCAAGGCTCGAAGTTCAGTCTGAAAAAAGAATAATTGGAATAGTTTCCCCTTCCTTGTTTCCTTCTTTATCATATGAATATGCAAATACATGCTACTCTCACACATACCTTATTTTATTTCTCCACCAGACCAATCCCAGATGGTTTGTTTGCTGTTGTGAGGAATTTGAACTTGAAGGAAGTGTGATGGCCCTCACTCGCTGACCTTCCAGGCACTATTCAACTCTGCTCCAGTCAGAATGCTACTTTCATTCTTCTCCCATTCGGCCAAATCCCTTGCTCATTTACCTGCATCTTATTTGGTAGCATTCAATATAATCAATCAATTTCTATTTTTTAAAACTCTCTTAAACTCTGAGTCATCCATTTCTCATTTTTTCACCGAGATTGCTGATCTTTTCAGCCATTCCATAAGATTTATTTTTCTACACTTTACCACTAAATAAGCATGTTTGTTTTCCCTATGCTGCATGCCTACTTTAGAGTATCACAAATTACTATGGCTCTAAATACCATGTATTCATTGACCAATAAATATTGGAATCATATATTTACTCTTGGATCAGAACTCTCCTCTGTCTGTCAAGCCATGAGACTAAGGTTCAAAATTATGTACTTGATTCAATAGTTGACCTACACTCTAATTCCTTGATTTCCCAATCATTCTAAAATGTTTTACCATCCATTTAGTTACTCAAACCAGAAACCCTCTCTTATAGTCTAAGTCTAATATGCTATTCCCCCAGATTCTAATGTGTGTGAAAGGTGATTGGATTATGGAGATGGTATTGTCATCAGCGAATTAATCCATTGCTAAGTTCATAGCTAAATGTGCTATCAGGGGACAGGGCCTGATCAGAAGGGATGTGAATGTGACCCGGAAGGCCGTTTTTCCCTCCCTGGCTCATCCTTTCCTTCTCTGCTTCTGGGCTCCCATGAGAATAGTAGCTTTCCTCCAGCAGGTCCTTACACCATGGCTCTCCTGCCTTGGAGCCAGCTGACTAGGAACTAAATCTTCTAAAAATCATGAGCTGAAATAAACCTCTTTCCTTGAAATTGTGGTTGTTGAATATTCTGTTCTAGAAACAAGGAAAGTGGCCGAGAAACCCTCCTTTACCACTAAGATTCAATGATAAGTTATATAGCCTCTATGGTCCAATATTCTTGGCCCTGCCAAAATACTAGGTGACCTTGGCAATTTTCTGCATCTCTCTGCATCACATTTTTGACATGTGTGTCTTGGTCAGTTTGGAGTACTTTAGCAAAATACCATAGATTGGATGAACTAAACAACAGACATATATTTTTCACAATTTCAGAGGACAGGCTGAGATCAAGATGCTGACCTGGTGAAGTCTTGGTGAGAGCTCACTTTCTGGTCTGCATATGGCCACCTTCTTGTGCTATCCTCACACAACAGACAGGAATCAGCCTTCTTGTGTTTCATCAGGTAAGGACACTCATCCTTTTCATATAGATTCTATCCTTAAGACTTAATTACTTCTCCAAAACTCCACCCCCTAACCCATCACATTGGGGATTAGGGCTTTTCCATAGTGATATTTGGTGGGCACAAACATTTATTCTTCATCATCTTATAAAACAATAATACCTATATGTTGAGTTTATTGCAAAAACTAAGTTAATGACTGTCTTAAACACTTTCTTGTGGCTGGGATACAATACCCAACACTCACAATTTAAAGAGAGAGTTTATTTTGGCTCACAGCTTCAAAACTTTCTGTCCATTGTTGGTAGGCTCAAATTCAGGAACAGTATGATGGATGAGCCTGTCATGGAGCTATTCTGGTCAAGTCAGAAAGCAGAGAGAGAAGGGAGATAGATCCTTCTAGGTCACACACCCCACAGTTGAAAGGCCCCACCTCCTAAAAGCGCATTTAGCTCTGATCTCATCCATGAATTAATCCAGAGACGAATTCGGTGCCTTCATTTACTAATCCAAAAGCCCTGTTTCTGAACACATGACACCTTTGGGGGACATTTGAGGTTTAAATCCCAACAATGACTTTATGAGAAGTGTTCTGCAAAGCACTGTGAGAAATCACATAACATACATTACATATATTCATCATGATTATATCATCATCATCATCATCATCATCATCATCATCATCATCATCATGATCCTTGTATTTGTGTTCTCTACATCAAGCCTATGACAACTCGTGTTGCTTTCCACATGCATTTCAAAATATTGTAAATCCATTCATTTCTTTTCTTTACCCCAGACATGATTCTAGTTTAAACTGATAGCCTCTCTTAGATTACTGCAGAAGCCTTCTATTTGATCTTGGGAACTTTTTGTCTTATTGCCTTCGAGCTTTCACTGCAGGATTAAATAATGCATTTCTAATCATGCCACAAATTTGTCTCTCAGCAACTTCATGCTTTAATTTAGAATAAATTAAAACTCCTTATCAAGTCTTAAGAAGTGTTATACACTATGGCCATATACTAACTTTAGAGAATCATCTTATTTCACTTTCTACTTTGCCCATTTGGAAGACAATGAAACTTTTTATGGTTTTTTTTCTCTTTTTTTTGTTGTTTATTATCATGCCTTGCCTTTTTCTGGAAAAAGGATTTTTATATACTTTTCTATGTCTAGCTTCTCTTTGTCATGTGATTTTTTCTTAAATTTAAATAATGTTATAAATATTTAGAATGGAAATATATACAGTAGTATAGAGATGAAAAACACCCAAGCTACTGCTGTAGTGTGCAAAATTAATAATAAATTTGTTCAGAACCAGTTTACTTATGCACACCATATAAGTTTTTAGAATCAACCAGGTAAATATATACTAAATATACCAGCTAAACCAATCTATCAGAGAAGAAGAAAAAGAAAGTAGAAGGAGTAATAAAATAAAACATGCATCAAATGGATAAAGCAAGTTGTTATTCATGGCAATATTAGATGAAATGATTGTTAACATACAACAAATACATTTAGATGTAGATATATACCTAAGAGACCTCCTTAATAAAAACGAACAAATTATGAATATTTTTCTTTCAAATTTATTCTATTTCTCACTTGAAATGTTAAGTGCCTTTACATATAAGAAAATTCCATAACAATACAAATAAAGAAGAAAATCACTAAAGACCAAAAATCAAATGCAGCTACTATTATATTCATGTGATGACTTTCAATTATACTTATTTTGACAAAAGAAACGTGTATAGATTTATTGAAATTTCCTGCCAGAGAGTGGACTAGATATATATTTATTAGTAAGAAATCAGCATTAACTAACAAAGCCTAACTTCCATTAGTAGAAACTTCGTTTTTTTTAAATAAAGAAAATTTATGACAGTGAAGAAACTGTTTTCAAACTTTTCCTATACATCTAAAACAATAATGATGACAAACTAGATAATCGAGCCCCCTACATCAAAACAGAAAATTTAGAACCAATGTTGTTTTTTTTTAAGTACAGAGAACGATATTCATCTTGACTGTGAAAATACTTTTCTCTCAGGAGGTTTGTAGCCTTCAGTGATGTAAACAGAAATATGTATAAAAAAATCTAGCATTTAAAATGAAGTAAGATGAAGTGAAAATACTTCATTCAATTTCTCAGATTTTATAGGTTTTTTATTCATTATACATTTTGACAGATGATATATGTAGGTTAGTAAGTTTGTACTGCCTTAAATTTTATGTTTTTCTCTTGATTTTTTTCTTCTGCAGTAAAATATTACCATCTTTTGATTAGATGAAGTGAAATATGAAGCTAATTAAAAATTCCAAGCATTTGGTTATTTTGAGTTTACTGAAGCAAAAACAGTGTTTCTTAAAGAGGGGGGCCAGAAATCTAAGGAATCAACCATGAAATCTCAGATATCTCATTGCCTCTAAATTTCAGAGCCTGCCAAAATATGTATTTATGATAGTGTTGGCACAAAATAATAACATACAAATATTCATGCTGATTTATGAGATGAACATTCTGCATAAATGATGAAACCAGACTGAAATAATGTTGAACAAGACTGAAGCACACTATCTGAACAAAGGTTGTCTGCTAGTTTAAAATGAGAAAATAGCTGAAAAAATAAATTATGAGTTACATAGAAGTAATAATGCACTAAAAGCAAAATGAATTTCATTTTAGTAGTCAAAACTATATTCATATTATAATTGATAATTTAGCATCAAAACATAATTTGTAATATTAATTTGGGCTATTTGTTTGGATTTTATTGTGTGTTATTTAATTTATACATTATTTTGACTTTCTAGCTTTGTATGAGCTAAAAGTAAATGAGTTTAGACACTGTGTATGTTTATATTTAACATTATAATACAAAAGAATATAAGTCAATAGATAAAGCTAACAAATACCATGATTTCTCAAAAAATACAATAAAAATGAAATACTTATCATGATATTTATATGTATTTTCCACACATGTGGAAATCAAGTATAACAACAAAAGAACAAGGATTTGTACTTTGCCCCTTCTCTCTCTTATTTTGGAAATTTTTTTTTTTATTCTGCAATAATTGAAGTCTCATGCAGTTGTAGGAAATAATACATAAAGCCCCACTATACTATTCACCAGACTTGCTCAGGAGTAGCATTTTTCAGAGCTGCACTACCATATTTAAATCAGGATTTTGGCATTGATGTGATCACATCAGTGCAGAACATTTATATCACGAGGACACCTCCTGTTCTTCATTTCTAGTCAAACTTGTCTTACACCTTTGCCTCCCCCATCCCCTTAGCTCCTCCTAACCACTACCTTATTCTCCACTTTTCATTTCAAGGGCATTTTATTATAACTGAAATCAAGACACTTGTAACTGTTTGCATCGTCCTTTTTCGCTAGGTACTATCCTCTGGAAGGTCATTCAGGTTGTTGTGTATAGGGTATCAATAGTTCATTCCCTTTTGTTGCTGAGGACTATTTCAGAAAATGAATGTACCACAGCTTGCCTACCCTTTCACCAACTGAAGGACATATCCGATAGCTCCATGTCTTACTTTCTGGTCGCTGAGATGCAATATCTGACACTCACAACTTAAGGAAGAAAGGGTTTATTTTGGTTCACAGTTTGTAGAGGTTTCAGTCCACACCTGACTGGCTCTGAGGCTGAGTGGTGTAGCAGAGGAGAAGCAGCTCATGTTCCGGAGGGAGAGGAGGGCAGAGGTCAAGATCCAGGGAGGAAAGAGGGAGGAAGAGAGACCCTTCCAGGCCACGGCCCTTCAGGGACCCCACTCCTCCAACCAGGCTTCACCTCCCACATCACATTTAGCTACAAATTCATTAGTGGACAACCCACTGATGAGCATCATGACCCCATGATCCAATCACCTCCCAAAGCCCCACCTATGAGCACATGAGTCTTTTGGAGGACAGCCAGATTTACACAATAACTTCCCAGGTATGAATAGAAGTGCTATAAACCTTTTTGTTTAGTTTTACATGTGTGATAGTCAAGATTAATTGTGTTACCTTTATT
The DNA here is from genome assembly GCF_053883595.1 of Heterocephalus glaber. Classification (NCBI taxonomy): domain Eukaryota; kingdom Metazoa; phylum Chordata; class Mammalia; order Rodentia; family Bathyergidae; genus Heterocephalus; species Heterocephalus glaber. The sequence goes on from NW_028258379.1 coordinate 26,212,109, forward strand.
GGTTTTGGAGCCACTGAGAGGATTGGTAAATACACTACTGGGTGTATCTGTGTGGGTCACGGAAGCATCACCTTGGTTACTACATTTGGTCCTTCACCCCTTCTCTAGGGTGATGTTCCGCAGCTTTGCTTTCTGCTCACAATGAACTAAGCATCTTTGCTTCACCATATCCTTCTGCCTTGCTGTTTCTCCCTTGGAGCCAGCTGACCATAGACCGAATTCTCTGAATTATGAGCCAAATGAAATCTCTCCTCCTTTAAGTTGTGTGTGTCCAGTATTGTGTACCAGTGACAAAAAAGCCATCATATCATACAAGCATCAATTTTCATAAATGTCCAAGAATCCAATTGCTGGTAGTGCTATGGTTAGGTTTGCAATTAAACTGTCAAAATTTTCCAGAGTATCTCAATGGTTTTGTATTTTCATTAGCACCATATGAATGAGCATTTTCTTGCATATTCACTATGATATGGTGTTTTTACTGTCATTTTAAAAATTAGTCAATCTGAAAAATAGGCATTTTGGTTTAAATTTGTTGTGGGGTTTTTTTTGTTTTTGTTTTTTGGCCTATCTTTGTGACACATAATAATTATGTTTATCTTGTGGAATTAGTATACGTACACATTGCATCTCAATCATTTTTATTTCCTGCTGCTTATAATCCTCTTCCTATTGACATAAAATTTATCTCTCTGTTTCTTACCATCTCTTCCATTTTCTCTTTACATTAATTACTTTTAGAGTTACTTGAGTTTTTAATTTGTATTCCCATAATAGCTAATGAATTTGAGAAAAGAAAAAAAATAGAAATAAAGTCTATCTACATTTGGACATTTTTGATATACCTATTTACCATATTTAATTCCTACTATTTCATTTATTTTTTCTACTAATTGCATTTTTATTATTGAGTTTCGAGAGTTCTGCACATATTTTAGGTAGTAGAGCATTGTTAAATTTGTGATTTTCAAATAGACCACATCCCACAGTATCCAGTTTGGATTCTTGTTCTTTAACAGGACCTTTGCAGAGCAAAAGTTACTTTTTAAAAATTTTGCTTAAGTATAGTTTATTATTGTTTTCTTTTATCAAATTTACTTTTTTGTGTCAAGTTTAAGAACTCTGCCTAGTTTGAATCCTCATAATAATTTTCTACAATTTTTATTCAAAGTTTTATAGTTTTACGTTGTAGTTCTTATATGAAAGGTCAGAGTTAGTCCAACACTTTTTTTTTTTTTTTTTTTGCTTCTGAACTTCTAACTACTTTAGCATTATTTCTTGAATAACGTATTTTGCTCTTTTGCATTACTTTTGTTTCTTTGGTTTTGGGGTTTTTTTATTGTTGTTGTTTTTGGTTTGTTTGGGGTTTTTATTGGTACTGGGGATCAAACTCAGATCCTTGCACTTGGGAGGCAGGTGGTGGACCCACTGAGCTAAATCCCCGGCCTTATATTGCTTTTGAATCCTTGTCAAACATCAGCTGGACAGATATGTGTGGGTGTATTTCTGGGTGATATTTTATGTTCCTTTGATTTATTATTCTACCAATACCCTACATCCTTTATTAGTATCACTATTTACTAAGTATTGAAATTAATTAGAATAATATCTCCCAAACTTTTATTTTTAAAAAATTATTTGTTATTCTATTTTGCCTTTCCATCATCATTTTGTATATAATCTCTTTGTGTATATATTCCAGTAGAAATCACATTAAAATCATATAACAATTAAGCAATAATTTATATCTTTGTAATATCTTGAGTCGTTAGATCCTGAAGATGGTGTATTTCTCTGTTTATTTAGAACTTCTTTGATTTCCTTAACATTGCTTCTTTAAGTAAATATTTGCTGTTTTCCTCATATAAATCTTATGTTTATTTTTGTTAAATGTGAACCTAAATATTTACATTTTTGAATCACTGCATATTATATTTTGTTTTTAATTTTGGTGTTTGCATATTTATTCCTAGTACACAGAAATGTGAAAGAATTTTGCTATATTTATCTTATATCCTGCCACATTGAAGTTACATTCAGTTATTATTCATAAGGATCTCTTTCCAGATGTTTTGAGATTTCCTACAGAGATAATTATGACATTTGCAAATAGACAAAAAAATTTTCCTGCCTTTCTGATGCATAATCTTTCTATTCTTGGTCTTATTTTTATATTTTCCAGAACTTACAGTATTTTGTGAAGAATTATGAAGTACATGTAATGGCTTTCCTCCAACTATTTTATCTGAAAAATATTTATTACTTTCTTTTTTTCAGCTAAAACTCTTTTCTTTTTTTTCCCCACTGTATTCTTTTTATTAAATTGGGAAAGATCCCCTCATTTACTACTTTTCTGAGATCATGAAAACTGAAACAACCTTAAATTTTGTTAAATATTTTGGCATATCAAATAATATCATGTGATTTCCCTCCTTTAGTCTCTCAATATGGTGGAATACCCTGACATTTGAATATTGAGTTAAATGTGCACCCTTGTATTAAACCCCACTTAGTGACAATGTATAATTATTTTTATAACATTTTGAATTTAATTTACTAATATTTTAAAGGCACTTACTTCTATGCTCAGTAGAATATATTGTGTGGTTTTGTTTTGTTTTGTTTTGTTTTATTTTTAAGTAGTGGGGTAATGCTACTTTTATCAATAAATTATGCAGTGTTTCCCCCCTTACATCTTACCTGATTTTTATTTCCCCTTTATTAATGTATGTTTGTGATACATAATAAATGCCTTCATTGTGGGAAGTTGGAACATATACATATGGCATCTTGATCCTTTGTACTTCCTATCCCATTCCTTCCTTCTCCTCCCATCCCCAGACCCCTTCCCATCCCCACAAAGTCTACCTCCCTGTTTCCTACAATCGAATTTTTATTTTGCTCTTTAAATTATTTACACTCTGAGCTTCTCATATAGGAAAAAACATGTAATATTTAACCTGTGTATGGTTTGTTTCACTTAGCATTGCGGTCTCAAGATGTTGTCTATTTTTGGAGAAAAGTTGTACAATTTTTGTTATTTCTATGAAAACATCTGGATTTCTTTGTAGGGGTATTCTTCAATTATAAATTCAATTTCTTTAGTATAGGGACATACAAATTATCTATTTCATTTTAAGGAAGGGTAATTTAAGGTTTTCACAAAATTCATCCATTTTATTTAATTTGCCAAAATTTTATGTTATAGTATAACCTTTTTTTCCTTGTATGTATACACAAATGTACATCTTAGATATTTATGATTTCCTTTGGATATTTATAATATGTGTTTTCTCTTTTTTCTTATTTTGTCGATCTTTGCCAGTTTCAGTGTTTTTTCAAAAAAATTGCTGTTGATTATTTTGCTTTTTTTTGTTTTGTTCAGTGCTGTTCTTATTTCCTTCCATCTACTTCTCTTGATTATTTTTATTCTAATTCATAATATGTACATAACTTTTTGTGATTCTTGATGTGGCTATATACTGATTTTAAACTTTATCTTCTTTTTAATACAATACTTAATTACACAAATTTCCACCCAAACACTGTGTTACTTGTGGTCCAAACATTTTGCTACTTGACTATTTAGTTCTCATTTAGTTTGACATATTTTTATACCCCTTGAGACTTTCTCTTTCACAGACTGCAAAGTTCAAGTATTTGAACATTTTCTTCTTGTGTTTCTGTTATTGATTTTGAGTTTTGTTCCATTGTTATTGAAGAACATAGACAACATAATTTAAATTATTATTATTATTGTTATTTTTTGGTACCGGGGATCGAACTTGGGTCCTTGAGCTTGCACAACAGCTGGCCAAACCACTGAGCTAAAGCCCCAACCCAATTTAGATTATTTATTTATTTATTTATTTATTTATTTATTTATTTATTTATTTTTTGGTACCAGAGATCAACCTCAGGACTTTGTGCTTGTGAGGTAGACACCGGAACCACTGAGCTAAATTCCTGGCCCTAAATTATTTTAAATTTATTGAGTCATGTCTAATAACTCAGGATGTGATATATCTTGGTAAAAGTGTCATGTCAACTTGAAAAGAAGACATATTTCATTGTTTTTGGTAGAGTGTTCTACAAATGTTGTGTAAACTCCATTCATTAATGGTGGTGTGGTATTATATCCTTATATCCTTCCTGATTTTTTTCTCCAGTTCTTTTATCAATTGTCAGGGCACAGGTTAAAATATCCAAACACATTTGAGGATTTGTCTATTTCTCTAAATTTTTATCAGTTTTTGCTTCATATTTTTGCAGCTCTGCTCTTTGATGCATAAATGCTTATTAGTGTATTGACCCTTTTTTCATTATAAAATATCCTTCTGTATGTTTTCTTATTTTATTTTTTCTCCATTATTTTAAGCTGTTGTGTCTTATTTTGATTAATATATGCACTACATATGTGCATATATAGAAATATATATGATATAACATGATACTTTGTTAAATAAAATATATAACATATATATTCATATTTTTTCTTGCTGTGCTCTGGATGAACTCAGGACATCAAACATGAGAGGTAAATGCTCTACTACTGAACTACACCCCAGCCCTCATCCTTTTATTTTCAATCGCTCTATCTCATTATATTTCGAATGAGTTTCCTCAAGACAAAATATAATTGAGTTATATTGCTAAGTTCTCTCTGCTAGTATTTATGTTTTAATTGAAGCATTTTTGATCATTTGCATCGCATATGATTACCAATATTAGGGGTTAAGCCTGTGTTTCATAGCTTGATTTTTGTTTGGTTCTTCTGTTTTTCATTTCCTTGTTTGTGTCTCTAATTTCTACTTGTAGATTACTTTCATATTTTTAAAAATCAATTGTGACTTTTCTATGATGTATTTGTTTGTCCTTGTACAGCTCTTTTCGTGGTTGTACTATTTCATAACACACGCATAAAAACACCATCTTCTACACTTTCCATTTTCCTAGAGCAAAGTATAGAAACCTTACCTCCTTTTACATTCCATTACCTTTCCTCATTTATAAAACAATCTTAATAGTTAATATATGTTTATTTATAACTGCTTTGAATAACTCAAAAGACATTGGAAAGATTATTATATTTATCCATATTTTTTATTCAGTAAGCTTTGTTCTACTGTTTCTAGGTTCTTTTGTATTATTTTCTTTCTGCTTCAAAAACTTGCTAAGCAAGGAGAGTCCTTTAGGGTAAGTCAGCTGCCAATAAATCCTTTTCATTTTCCTTTTTCTGAAAATGTCTCAATGTTGTCCTTCTTTGTGCATAGCCCCTCTGAACAGAAGCTTGATAGTTGTGTTCTTTCAACAATTAAACAGTCATCTGTCATTTTCTTCTGATCTCCCTGACCTCTGATGAGAAATCGGATGCTATTTTCATTATATTTCCACTGTAGGTGGTATTTTACTTCTTTTGCACTGCTTCCAGGTTATTTTATCTTTTGTTTTCAGATGTTTAACAAACATGTGTCTCAGTGTGTATTTCTTTCAGTTAATTCTTTTATACATTCACTTATTGTATTCTTCATTTTTCTGTTGCTGGAACAAAATAGCTCATATGCACATTTTAAGGGAGAAAAGGTTTGTTTTGATTCACTGTTTTACAGTTTTTCATTGCAGCCACTGACCTCAGGCCAGAAACATGGTGGCCAGAAGGCATGATGAAGGAAAACTGCTCACTTCATGGCATTTGGGAACTGAGAGGCAGGGAAGAGCCAGAGAGAGAGGAATGGGGCTGGGGGCAAGAATACCCTTCTGGGTTATGCTTCCAGACAACTCCTTTCTCTAAGCAGTCCCCACCTCCCAACAGTGCATTCTACTGTGAACTCATCAATGGATTAATCCACGAATGCAGTTAGTAGCCTCAGGACACAGTGGGCTCTGCAGGTCCCAGCTCTGAACACTGCTCCACTGGGTATGAACCCCTCAGGACATGGGTCTCTGGGGCACAATTCATAATTAAGTCACAACAATTATCTTTTTGAATGTAAAGCTAGGCTTCTTTTTTTTTTTTTTTTTTTTTTTTTTATCCTGACTTTTACCATATGCAGTTAGGAAATTAATCTTGTTAACTCAGTTATACTTACTAGAGAAATTCTTTCAGGTTTTCTGAATTCTAGACTCTTTCTTAGGCATGAGAAAGTTGAGCTCCTTAACCCATAATAGAGGGCTATAACTAGTAATGGAGAGGTTAGAAGACTGTCTGCAAAGATTAGGCAGGTCCAGATGAAGTACTATTATAATATTTTGCACTTTCTAACAAAAATACAGCTGACAAATTGGCCACCTTACTAATTAAAATTCTCAGTATAATTAGTTTTGTACTCATAAAAATGAATGAACAATAAGTATACCAGAATTTCTGGGAAACGCCTCAATCAAGATATCAGAGGCCAACACAAAAGGACAGAAGATGGAGTCTCAGAGACAATGTAGTGAGCAGAATTTCAGTGTATAATAATTAGCACATTGGAGATAAGTATCTTTCATGTGTAATATACAAATGGAAGACTAAATGAGAAAATAAGAAATGGTTCTTATAAACTCATAGCTCAATAGTCTTTTAGACACAAAAGATTTGGAAGATAAAATGTAGATCAAAAGAAACAAGAGGATGATCTGAATAAGAAAGATAAGACAGTTACAGCATTGAGCCAGAGAGCATATGATCCAAGTAATCGGGGTTCCAGAAATAGAGAAGAATGACAAGAGAAGCAAGGAAAATTGTTATAATAGAATGGAAAAAAATCTCCACATAGAAGTTATGAGCTTAGAGACAAAGATTTTATCAACTGCTTATCACAAGATATTGGAAATAACTTATGGACAATCATAAACTTCAGAGACAGAAATCCTCAAATATTTTGGAGATTAGGAGAAATATAAAATATTACATGATGGATTTGAACCAAAACAACAGTAAACATCTCATGCAAGACTGTGGCCAAGAGGCTGGGGATTTAGCTCAGTGGTTCCACCACCTGCCTTGCAAGCGAAACTGCGGCCAAGAGAAATTCAGTGGTGTATTTCTTTGAAAATTTTGTAAGGAAATGCTCACCCAAGGTCTCTACAACCATGAAAATGCCAATAAGCATGAAAGGCCAATAGCAATGTTTTTCAGACTTGTACAGTCTCAGATACCATAGTTCATAATTTCATGATCAACCTCTCCTCCCTCCAAGAAGATATTTATTGGAAGATATATTTCAACAAAGTGAGAACACCTGGAATCCAGGGAGATGGAATCTGTTGTAGACCGACTGTTTCTTCTGCTCCATTCCAAATTCTTATACTGAAACTGTAGCCCCGTTGGCATGGCATTTAAAGGTCTTGCTTCAATTACTAGGTCACGAGGGAAGAGCCCTGATGAAGAGATTATAAAAGAGATCTCAGAGAGTTCCTCACCAAGAGAGAACAAAGTGGTAAAACGCACAGCCATGAGTCAGGAAAGAAGCCCTCACCAGAATATTATCAGGCTGGCACCCTGTTCTTAGCCTTCTAGATTCCAGAATATGAAAAATAAATGTCTGTCATTTATAAGCCTCTACTTCACAAGAGAGAGTTTGTCTTAGCAGCTCGAATGGACTAAAGAAGCATTTTATAAGGGGGAAAAAGCAATGAAGAAGTTCCAGGACAGGTCAGTATGGCAGATAATCCATCCTGGCTGTATCAGGAATCTGTAGGACGACTCTGCAAAGTGGCAGTAGCCCCTGATGAGTGACAAAGAAAAAGCAATACAACTGTTTAAAAGAACTCCTACAATGGCATCCAGCTTTGTTAATTACATTTAGAGGAAGTGGTAGTAGAGTAACGTTTAAAGAGAGCTAAAATCCTTAAACATTATTGGAAGGAACAGACAAATAATATCTAAATAATTAAATCCAGAAATGGCCACATAGTATCATTAGAGTATTCAGAAATTTCTTAAAAACCAGAAGGAAAAGCTAAAAGTAATGAGGGTCATTACTTCTGGGGAGTCAGAGTAAGAATCAAAGAAAGAAAAAGAAAAAAAACATAGGAGGTAACTGCTAGTGTTTTGATTCTGAATAGTGCAGATTTGAGATCAATTTTTCATTTTAAAACCAATATCATGACAAAATTTTAATGATAACTAAAATACAGAATTGAATTCAAGACCAAGTAAATTAATGTATATTATGAAAATACATGTAAAACAATGGGTGCTGAGCATAGGATCCTAGTTTCTTTGACTATTCCTTCCTGGAGTTTTCATGTTTGATCTGCCATGACTTTCCTCTCTCTGTAGATCACACAGATCAAGAGATGTACTTGTAGGTAAAACTCACACCCAGCCAGCACAGTGCAAATTGAAATATAGAGAAAGCACTTGTATCCAGCTATATGTATGCTGGATGAAATGTGACTACTCTGTAGCTGAGCTTGGACAGTGAAAGCCTTTGCCCAGTTTCTTCATTTAGAAAGTAGGGCCAATAATGCAGACTTCTTAGAATTATGATGAAAATAAAAAATATTTTGATATGCAAAGCACCTAGAGGGGCTGACTCTTTATCAGTATTCTGCTGTGGAATGCAATTCACCAAATAGCACCTTCCACCTACAAACCTTGGCATTCCTGACACTCGATTACCTGAAAGCTTTATCCTTTCAGTGCAGGAAGTTACACAGGTTTAAATCAATTAATCAATGCAATCATTTGTCAACTCTGCTGTCAGATCAATAAACGAATTTTTTTTTGCTTATTTAATTTTCTAAAATGTTTTCTGTTTCCATTTCTTTCATTTATGGACTCAGCAGAATCATCTGACAAACAACATAGACCAAGCTCAGTCATGCTCTCATGGATTATTTTGCAGTAATTTAATCTCTGTATCCATAGCTGCCTCCATAAAATTTACTCCATAAAAATTGTGATAAACATGCATTCTAATTCCTCTTGCAAAATAAACATTTTTTCCTATAAAATGGTTTTTTAGGACAGCAGAATGATTTTCACTAAGAATTATCCTGGCAACACATGCTTTTATATTCAGCGTTTACTTACGAGAAACTGCATTTGAGCATATTTTCAAGAATTACATTTCTCTAACTGAACTTATCCTTTAGAAAATAGCTGAAGGTTTATTATTCCACTATGTAATCCTTTGAACTTGGGTGGCTTTGTTACTTACTGTGAGAGACTAAATTGTGTGTCTGTGAGTTTATATGTTGAAGACCTAACACTCACAAGGACTGTATTGGAATGGAAGATCTTCAGGAAGGTACATAAAGCTAACAGTCATAACAATGAGGTCCTAATCTCTCATTCCATAAGACTGGTGTTCTTATAGGAAAAGAGAGACACCAAAGATCTCTCTTCATGAATGTGCAGAGAAGAGATTGTGTGCGGGAACAGTGAGAAGGCAGCTGTCTGCTACCCAGCCAGGAAGGACAGAAAGAAAGAAAGCTTTAGTCATGTACTCAGTTGCTGGTACCTTGAGCTTAGACTTCTAGCCTCTAGAATTGTGAGAATATACATTTCTATTGTTTTAGCTACCCAGTGGGCAACATTCTATTATAGCAGCCTGAGCTTACTTTATTTTTCTTTGGCATCTCATCTGTTGCCTTATACCTGATACATAGTAGGCTCCCAATAAGTACTTTCTGAATATGTTGACTAAACATGGTACGCAGTTCTTTTCTAGATCATTTTATGTTGCTGATCTTGGGCTGCTTGCTCCAGGAAAAAGATCTTCTCTCATGTTCTTCATGGATCCTTCACTTAAAAAAGAGAAAGACACATAGTGAACACTGATTAAGGTAAAAGAAAAGCTGTAAATTTTGCAAATTGAGACAGAGTTGTCTTCAGATGGTCAATGATGTTGACCGTGCCTGTTTCTCACTACATCTTAGGTGTGCTCTTCTGTCTTGTTGCATTTGTTCTCTAGTGGATGCTTGAAGGGAAATGACTATTAGTAACTCCACATTTATATCCATTCATAATACCAAAACAAATACTTATTCCAAGGATAATAAACCAAATACTTCGGTAAGTCTGGATCCAAAGTCTGTTTCTCTTAACAACTGGTTCATGCTATATTTTTCTCATTTTTTTATCCATAACTTCCTTATTAGCTCCAGATTGAAAAAAAAAAAGTCTGACCTTATTTATTAGGCTTGGGTCACATGGCATTCTTGAGCCAGTCCCTCTAGTTAGGGTGAGCTGCAACAGTGAAGTTTGCTGATTGGCCAATTCTCAGATGGTGAGACAGTGATAGAGTAAATCTCACCACAAACACTGATAATGCATGAGGGAGTTACCCAAAGAAAAACAAGATGTGTGTGAGTGTGTGTGTGTGTGTGTGTGTGTGTGTCTGTGTGTTACTGAGGATTGGATCCAGGCCTTCACAACTGAGTTATATCCCCAGCTCTTTTGTTATTATTATTTGTTTTGAAACAGTGTTGTACTAATAACTAAGTTGCCCAGGCTGAGCTCAAACTTGCAGTTCTTCCAACTTAGCCTCCCAGAGTGTTAGGATTGTACAGGCATGTGACAACATATCCAGCTAACATTTTATTATTTAAATAAAAAGACAAGATTTTAGAGAATGAAAAGCAATGGCTTTCTATTGTATCTTTAATTCTGCTTGTCTTTTCATCCCCACAGAGGTACATATAACTAAGAATAAAGTGGAAAATCACTTTTAATTATTTTTAGCTTATGTAGTGTTTTTTATTACCAGTGTAAAAAGAGCATTCTCCTCAAACATGAGTAATTTTCAGATTATATTTGGAACAAAATAGCACTTTACATACCATTGCTTATACAATCTAGGCAACATGAAAATTATTTTACTTTTTCTTTGCTTTCTTTGACTTTTCTACTTAAGGCTACTTAAAACAACTAAGAAATACCAATTTACTTAGTGTAAATGGGTAAATTATAAAGTAGTAATAGATGATAAAAACTGCTTCAGAGAAAATGCGCATATATATATATATATATATATGCATATATATATATGCATATATACTCATAGGTACTAAAAGTTGAATTCACTCCATGGATGACCCAATTTGGTCAATGATATGTCAAAATTCATAAATCCCAAAGTCAAAAAGAAAGAGTTAAGTCTCTGTGTGAAGAAATGCACAAATTCATTGACTCTCTGAAATCTGGTTCAGCATTCAATTCAAGCACATCATCTTTTTTCTTTTTTATCCTATGATGCATCATCCCTCCAGATGGGTTGTCTATCAGTTTTTAAAATTCTTCAAGAGTTAATTTATGCACAATGAACAGAAGCTAAAAGTTGAGGTCCTTTCCTGCATATTAGTAGAGTTTGCTCCATCAGGCAGGAGTTTGTTCAATTTGGTACATGACAATAACAGGGGTGGGAGACAAGATGCAGCAGAAAAAGCAACAGACAAGTTCGTAAACAAATAAATAAAAACAGTAAGATAGCCATAGCCAGGTTGAGAGTTTAATGTGCTTAGGTGGGCAGGATAATGCCAGATCTACAGCACATTTAGATTATAGGGCTTCGGAAGAGGATGTCAGTCCTGGCAGATGGGATAGCACCCTGAAAAATGCAATATGGAAGATCAGATAGGCACAGTGATTTTGCAGATTCTGGAGTTGAAAGAGGGGATACTACAAAAGACATTTTTGTTGAAACTAATGTGAGTTATTTACTTGATTCACTAGATTGCTGAGTGACAAGATGGGGCGGACGTGCTAGTCCATATTGTTTCTGCAAAGGACACAAATAGAAACTCCAGATATTGTTATAGCTTGGATTGTAAATGTCCTCCAAAAGCAGATGATGGGGGCACAAGGAGGGGGCCCTATTGGGACGGGGCACTCATAGGTATGTGTATTCATGCCCCTGTCACACACTGAGAGCCATGGCCCCTTCTCTCTCATTTTCTCTCTGGCTTATTATAAGGACATGATTAGCCCCATACTACCGGATATTTTCATCTGTCACCCCCACCAGAGGTCCAAAACAAATAAGTTTGTTCCTAGGGAAAAGGGCCTCCAAAATGATGAAAGAAAATTACCTTTTCACCTTACACATAAATTATATGGGAGATTTTGTTACAGTAATGAAAAGTAGACTAACACACACAGACTAATGAAATATAAATAACAAGTCTCTGAAAGATAAAGAAAGGAAAGCAGACCAGCCAGAAGCCTCAGAATTCAAGGAAGGATATGATAGTGAATTTCCTTTTTGCTTCCTACTTCCCAGATTTTGGGCTGAAGAAGTTGGCATTTGTGTAATGCTAATGAGTGTTGACAAAACAACCTTAAGAAGAACCAACTCTCCCTAATGAAACAACTAGGAGGAGCAAGGCATAAATGGTTTCTGTATTAAATTATCTGATCTAGCCACACACAACAGAAAAAGAAGTTCTCTATTCCAAACCACCTCTCATACCACCAAAGACTCAAGGAGAAGTGTGGACTTACAACTAACTACCTTAGCTGCAGCATGGTGTCATGGTGTGAAAAAGACCAAACAGGAAAGCATAAATTTCACACCCACCACACCACAGGACTGAAGTCCCATCCCTCTGCAATGTTAATGGCGAATATTTGAGGGGCCTGGATTTTACCCCAACCAGCAGTGTGCAAAATTTTCTCACCTGGTTCAGTGGGTTGGTAACAGATGATGGCTTGTGAAGAGTTAAGATTTGCACATCTTGCCAGTGGTAAGGAGGACACTCACTTATGTTGTCACTGGAGATTGTATGGGCTGTAGTTATGAATCACACCTATGTCTTCTAGCTAGGGTTCTCCATGAGACTCAATGGGAGCCTGAATTACCACTTCTCCCAAACAAAGTGACAAAGGTGAGGACATGTGTCTTCTACCTGAGTTTGGCAGCAGGAAGACCAGGTTTCCTTCCCGGGCCGAATGCTGTCAGAAAAAGGCAGCTACAGTGGAATTCTTCAATACGATTCAGTGTCTCAAGACTTTATACAAAAATGTCCATGTTTCAATAGAAAAACCATCAATCACATCCAGAAGCAGGAAGACCTCAAACTGAATGTAAAGAATGGATTCCTAAACTGAATCAAGAAACAACAGATATGAGGTGACTGAGATTATAGTATTATATGAAATTATTTTAAAGTTGTCATCATAAAAATGTTTAAGTCAGTAATTACAACCACACTTAAGTTTAAGAAGTGGAAATTCTCAATGAGATAGAAGGAAGAGAAATGAGTCCTAACCCTTCCCTTCTCCCCTTGACAAGCTGAAGATGTGATCTGACTGCCATCTGTCCTGCCTGCCTCTTCGTCCTCCTGCCTCCCCAAGGGACCCCAGGGGCAGCTGTCCCCAAGGCCTTCTCACCCTCCTGATGACTAACCTGCAGCCTCCACGGGACCCTGCCATTTGTCTCACTACCCTGAAAGTCTTCAAATCGGTCAGTGAAAACTGGGACTCTCTTGATGCTGGAAGCTCCTGCTCTATGTAGCGTAGCACACAGTGCTTCTTCATGCTTCTGGGATCAGCTAAGAGGATACTTTCCTGTGTTATGGCACTGATTTCAATAAAGCCTCACTCCAGTGGTCCTACTATCTGCTCACCATTCTTATCTCTGATTGTGTGGGCTGAGGGGGTTGCAGTAAAAGAGCTGGTGACACTAGGGACTACTCACCCCAAAGAGTTCCAGAGACTGATGGCTGCGAACAGGGACAATCAGTGAAGACTGGTGGCAACCAGCAGCAGAGACCAACAGTGGCCGGTGGTGAGGAGCAGCCATCAACAGAGAGTGGCAGTGGTCTATGATGATCTGCACAGAGCTCAGGGAAGCAGTAGAAGCTTCTGGAAGAATTCCAGAGAGCTGCTGAGGCCGAGGATGTGATAGAGGAGGCAAGGAGCTGGCAAAGGCTGTACCACTAAGAGATATAACACCCAGGGCTAAGAGCTACTGACACCCAGAGCCCAGAGCTGCTAGAAATGAGAGCACCCACATTGCTGGAGTATGTTTGTCACCTGAATTGAGCAAAAGAAGAATGCTAGTTCAACTGGTGACATAAGCAAAGAAATAGAATAGATAAGGAACCAATGCAAGCTTTTAGATGGAAAAATCCAACAATAGCAATAAAAACAAGATTATCAATGAATGCATTCAACAGAAGAATGAATGGGACACAGTAAAGAATTACTGAAATGAAAGGTATAACAATAGAAGTTGCTACATTTGAACAAAATGAAAGTAGATTGAAAAGTATCTCAAGAAGCGGAGGAATTAATAAAAGAGCAAATATTTCTGCTATCAAATTCTTTGAATGGAGAATGTAAAAAAAGAGGAGGGAAAGGTGATTTTAAAATACTACATCTTCTAAACTTAGTAGAATATATAATCCTTCTATCTAAAAGTCAGACTCCATTGACAAGAATTAATGCAAAGTTATCCCTTGGGAGAGCCTCACTCTTCCACCCCCTTACTGTTCAATGTTCTTTTGCATGAATGCATTATAATACTTTCACAATAATCTGCAGATGCTGTATCTATTGGTTTATTCTATCTGTGTATGCATTCATCAAATGTTTATTAAGAGCTTCTATAATTCAATATGCAAAATACTGACCTACTAAAAACAGAAATCATAGAATTCATCTTCTGCCCGCCCTCACTGTATTTACCATAAATCCTAGAACAATATGGCATTCACTAAAATCTGCTTGAAGTTGGGAGCGGTAGCTCATATCTGTACTCCAAGCATTCAGAAGGCTGAGGCAAGAATATCACCATGAGTTTGAGGTCAGTCTGGGCTACACAGTGAGTTCAAGGATAGTTTTAAATACATAGCTAGACCCTGACTTTAAAAAACAAAAACAAAAACAAACCTGCTTGAATGAATAAAATGTAAGATTAGAATATTCACAGAAACTATCATTAAAAGCCCGTTGGACCTCAAAATATACTTAGAGACATCATTACATGTTAATATAACACAAATATGATAAATGTTTAAAATAAAATGATGGTGACTTTATTTTTCCTTCAGGTTTCTACAGTGTGCAAATTTTGACTGATATGGATAATAAATATCAACCTTTATATCATATCCCTTTTTATCCTATGCATCTTCTCACAGATCTTTTGTGAAATTAATGAAGGCATTTATTTCTTATTTTGCATGCTAAAAATAATTATCTGGACAATAATGCTCATAAATTCATTGTATAAACCCTCAAAAACCAAAGCTTGGCAGGTACCTTTGGGTAGTAAAAGAAAATGCAACACAGCAGGATGGAATTCTGTGACATTCCACCCTTTTGTACACAAGAGAAATGATGGAATGAGGATTGTGTCTGCCAAGGGCAGAGCAGAAAACAGAGTACCATCAGAGCTCCGCACTAAACGAGCAGAGAGCTCATCAGAAACAATCTCCAAACCGAAGGACACTCTTCCAAGTAACATATGGAGAACATCAGCTAGCCAGCACGACAAATTAATGGCCCCATAATAAAATATGTTTTCACATGCTATTAAAGCTGTTGTCACACTTCATTGCATAGATTACTGAGAGTTCATGGTGACGGAAGGTGAGGTCAGTTTTTTGAACCATCCTGGGTTATGAGAGAGCAGTTTCTATCCATTAAATCCTTGAGAGCTCACAGAGAGCTCTGCATTATTTGATCCCTTTTTAAAAGATAAATAAATGATGGTCCTTCCACATGTAGACCTGGAAATAGAAGTACAAAATGGTCCTTCTGCATAGACATGACTACATGGGGCTCCATTCAGATGACAAAAACAGAAAAGTGTCTGAATCCCTCTAGGAAAACCAGTTACCTACTTTTAAGAAGTCTGGATTATGAAAGATGGCTTACAGTTTCTGTGACAAGAAAAATAAATTTACATTCTTGATACCAAAAACTTCCAATGTATTCACTTAGAAATTTGCCTGGACCTGCATTAAGGATCAGCAAAGAATTGCAGTAAAAAGTGGAACTGTTCTACTCATTGATCATTCAGTGACCAAGTTAGATATCAGAAAAACATGTCTTTCATTATCTGACAATCTGTAGTTGTAAAGGTTTCGCACTTAGTCCAAATAAGTACAAAGACATTTACTGATTTAATTTTTACCACAGTGGTTGCTTAGTAATATTTAATATTTTAATATATACATCCTAGAAACAGCACAGATGTGATGGGGTAAACATATTAGGGATGAGAAATAATTCTGCCAATATTGGAGCCTCATCTCCCTTTCTGTGTCATGCAAATCGTCCCAACTTTGAGAATCATATTTATCTCATATTGTAAAATAAGAAAAATAAACAAAGACTCTATCAAATTCAGTCTTTCTTAAAAATGTCTTAACATGTCTATGCCATCAGCTAATAGCTCCTTCTTCAATGTAAAACATTCAATATGTTAAAAGCATTTATAAAAATGAAAAGTTAAATACATATTTTACAAGGTAGGCTTACAATGGCTGCCTGAAGAGTCAAGGGTAAAAGAATGCAAAAAATGCTGTCTTGGAGAGCTGGAAGATCTATCAAAATTCAAAGTCCTGGAGCTCACTCCAGAGTCCCATGTGAGTCCATATCTGGAAGCTGAAAGGTCTATTTTGGAAGGCAGAAGGCTCTGCGCTGGAAGCCTGCAGATGGGCATTCAGAGGTAATGGAGCACCTCCAAAGAAGCAAAGGTGAGACTTTCTTGTTCTTCTCTCTTTATTCCATCCAGGCTACAAGCTTATTGGTTGGTGTCACCCACATCCAGGGTAGATCTTCCCTCTTCTATAAGTTCATCATTCAGACACACTCAGAACTGTACTAAGCAAACATGCTAGGTGTTTCTCATCGAAGTTGACCTCAAAATTAGATAAATATAGATATAGATATAGATTTGCCTTATAATCTGTCTGTTATTTTATTATTCATTCTTGGCATGCACTCTGTATACTAGAAACCATATACTAGTTTCTCACCAAACTATTCTAGCTGAAGAGATGAATGCTTGTTTTGTGTTAGATGTATCACAATCACCGCAGCTGATCTGATGCATAATTTATTATTGTAAAAGGAAGTGTTAAACTCACAGGAATGGGATGTAATCTCCTTTTTTTTGGCACTCAAAGCATTAGCAGTTTTTACTTTTAAAAAAATCTCTTTTCAGACTGTGAGGTCTTTCTTTTACGCATCTAAGATTCAATTTTCTGAACCTAATCTTACAGATATCTGCATTCACCTGTGACAGGATTGCCTAAGGACTGCAAGGTCATGTTACCAGAGGTCAAAGTATAAGCTGACAGCTTGAAAAATCAGGGAGTGGGTGTGCACACCAAGGTGTAGTTAATTGCACCATTCCTGTGGACCTCACACAATCTTCTAACACAAGGACATGGGCACCAAAGGATCAAGAGAAAGAAGAATCTGCATTTTATTGAGCTCTTATAATATTTTAAAACTAAAACTGGAATGCAATATCTGCTCTGCACATACAAATGTACTTTTGAGGGCACTGGCTAGGCTTTCAAGAATTTTATAATTACTCAAACAAAATAAGAAAATCTAGCTATTTCCTACATATACAAATTTAAATCATGAATAGAATATATAAAATAATAAATATTGATGACAAAATAAACATAGAGAATTTATTATACTTAGTGCTTAAAGACCTCCAATTAAAATAAAAATTAAGAATTTTTTGGTATAAAACAAACTATTAAAATATGTAATGTGAAAGATTTAGCAAAATAGGGACATTTCTTCTTTCTTACTCCCAAAACCTTAGCTAAATAATGGATTTAAGTACATGCTGATTCCCTTCAATAGATCTAAAAAAATCACTAACATATGTAACATACAAGTATTATTCACAATTAAAATAAGTAGATACAAAAATACATAATTAATGGTTTCTAGAGGAACAGAGTTAAATAAACATAAAATGAAGAAAATGTGCTCTTGAAATGTTCAGAACTAAGAGGAATCAAATTATGAAATTTAAAAGAGAAATTACCTCCTTTGTTATTCTCTGCACCATGAGCATCTATCCTAGCTCCAGAAATTATTGAGTGCATATTTATATATCTAGTTCTCTACATTTAGTATATCTTTTAGCTGTTGTATCAAATCTTTTGGTTCTTTTTTCAGTACTTAGCAAAACAGAAGCATGTCTGACATTTCTAACCAAGGAAATCCCGTGGAGTGACTTTAAGTGAGCTGTGACACATCCATCTGCCTTTGGAAGACGTCCTATTGGGGGAAGGGCACTGTGCTCTGAGTTAGTTTATTACCATACAAAAGCTGATAGCCAGTATACAACATTTAAATGCCCCCAAATAAACATTTCCCACTCTTCTCTTTGAAGGGATCAGTACTCCAATCCTAGCTACCTCGTTTTTTAAATTGTTAATCTGTTAGGTTTCTTTGACTTTGCATTACCTTGTTTGGTGCCTTTTCTTTGTAAAAGAATCCCATTATAATGTACTTTTCAGTGTACAAATTCTCTCATACTTCATAATATTTCAGCCCAAGACTACCAATTACTATATTTTAAAACAGGTAATAAAAATAAAGCATAGACAGATTAAGTGACTTCCCAAGATCCATGCTTCTGAAGGCCAGTGGAGTGGAGGGTAAACATTTATACCTCCTGTAAAGAATGTTTTGGCTTTTTTTTGAAGTGGTCTAGACAATTGGACAATTGCCCTGTATAATTTCGTGTTAGTCTATATTAAAACTATAGCAAGTTAAAACTTGTAGATTTGTAAGTAATAGTCTTGATTGATTTCTCAAATGAGCAATTGGGAAATAGAAACCCAAGTTAAGTTTAAGGTTATTTTGAGTCATTTGTGGGAAAATGGATGCAATGTGAGACCATAATACTAAGTGAAATAAATCAGACACAGAAGATTAAATATCACATGGTTTCTCTTATATGAAACCAACAGTAATTTTTTTTTTCATTTAAAGAGCAAACTAAAAGATAGAAGATAGGAGAGCAGGAAATAGAGTGTGGGCATGGGAAGAGGATGGGGCATGGGGAACTTGGAAGCTGGGAAGACGTAGGGGAAGAAAAAAGATCAAGGTGTGTTATAAATATGTACCAATTCCTCATTATGAATGTATTTATTATGTTCTGCAAATATATTCTAATATGTTTAAAATTTGAGGTTATTAAGTGAAAATATTAACTGATTTGATAGAAAGGAATATATTTAACTAAAGAATAAATTAAACCATAATAGCTAATGATGTCTCATGCTTCATTTTGTTTCCCACTATATTTGACTTTATATTCCTATGAATTATGTAAATAAAATTTTCCTTGTAAGATCTTTTGTCCTAAGTCTTTCAGAAATGAAACTCGATTTATTCAAAAAACATTTTTCTATCAGCTTTATTATTTAACATTTTAATTATTATTCTGTATTTATTTTACTTGAATGACTAACAATTACATACCTGAGCCCAAAGACTATAAACATATACTTTTCCTTATTTTCTCTAATAATGCAAAATTAGTTTAGCAGGTATATAAATATCTTCTAACTTGCCAATTTGTTAATTGATCATCCCTAGTATTTAAAACCATCAATTACAGTGTACATTCTTCACAGCAGAACTCTAGTACTTTAGCCTCGATTACATATGCATTAGAAAAAGAATGCCTTGCCCAAAGCCACATTCCTATGATTGTCACTTTCACCACTCTGTGTTCACTGATGATTAAATCAAGTTCAGATTGTGCTTCTAGCCCTCTTTGATACCATACATCATTCTGTTGGAAAGTATTTACAAATGGAATTGAATCAAATATTTATACACACCCCCAATCATTATGGATGGTTAATTTTCTTCTCTAGACTGCACTAAGTGCCTTCACTGATAGTCTTAACAGAGGTTGAGGTCTCTAATTTATTCTTCTCCCCACCTCAACACAACACCCCCTTTTTAATGGTTCAGGTTCATGCTGGGATACTCATTAGTTTCCTGCTAGCTATTCTGCAAGCAGCCTCTGAGGACTTAGCTCCACCTCAGAAATCATTAATGTGCCTGGTGCTCTGTTCTCCACCTGCCAGGCACAAAGTGATCATTTAGAGGCTAAAACCTGCTCCTCCATAAATGAGCATGTTGCAAGGAGAGAGAGGTGGGAAAAGGAAGCTCATGTGTTGCAGTCATTTTCCCTAAATAAAGGAGATCTTGGTAACTGAGGTGAGAAGGCAGATGTTTGCAAGCATCCTCGGCTTGTGTGAAGAACAGAAATGGTTTGGTTGGAAGCAGATATGAATCAGTCTTGGCTTAAAGAAATAGCAACAAGAATATGTTGAGGATGTCTTACTCCATGTGTGATTGATTCCCTAAAGTAGACTTTCTCTTCTGTAATGTTTGCACTTGCTGGTAGAATCCATTTGAAGATGCACCCTTCCCTGAGAATACGATGATCTTATTCTTAACAAAGATGTGGGAAAACCATTCAATCTTCAATCAAAGAAAAATCTCTAGTCAGGGTGGCACATGACTGTTAATTCTGCCTGTGAGGCAGAAGCATATGAATCACAATTTCCAGCTTAGTCTGGACAACTTGGCAAAATCTTGTCATAAAAAAAAAATTTTTTTAAAGGGCTGGGGATGTAGCTTGGTGTAAAGGCCCTGGTACAGTCCCCAGTACCACACACACACACACACACACACACACACACACACACACACACACACATAAAACTAAAAGAAGAAGAATACCTATGTATTTATGTGTCTGTATTGGTGTCTGGCTTGGTGTTTAAAGATGGAATTATTAGCTTCATCCCTTATGTCATCATTCAAAATTATGCCTGATAATTTCAGGATCCATGGTAAGTAACTGACATCAAAGTGTAGTTCTAAGAGAAAGGAAATAAAAGTAAGCTCAACTAAACTAAGCAACAAAAATATTTCTGAGCCCATACAAAGTTTCTCTATTACAAGTGCATAGAAAATATAAATTTTCATGCCAAAAATGGGCAGCACCTCTTTTTAGAGGTTCCTGTGGACAAAAACCTGACTTTTCCCTCTGCAAACACTATGATTTTATTTGCACAGTGTGCTTGGCCACCACACTGGCTTAATTCTGCAGCCTGAGAACTTGCCATGATGGAACAGGTGTGTACCCGAAACCAAGCAGGGTGGAAGCAATAATTCATAGACATTAAAACACATAGACTATGAATGCCACACAATAAAGCTGGGCTTTGTTCACTAGCTATGGAATCTTAGGGACATTTTCTCAATCCTTCTAAGCCCTGGTCTCGTCATTCATAAAATTTGGTTAATAACTGTCTTAGTCCTGGAGTTGTTATAATGATTAAATGGCTTAGTTCAGGTAGAGTACTTAGCACAATGTCTAGTACAATACTAAGCATTCAATAATTAGAAACCAGGGCAGCCGTAGAACTTACCAGTCCAGTGTGAAAAGAGCATGGTCTGTTCATTTCTAAAATAAAAAACTGTTTTGTTTTATTTTTCAAATTTTGTGTCTTTCTGATGACACATAGTGTTGTTTGTTATTTATTTTCTAAATAGTTCCATGCAGTCTGAGGCACAGTAATAATCACCTGAAAAGTATAAAACCTTACAGATGCCTGAGGGATCTGCCTCATTAGTAGGAAGGCATAGCTCACCTCCTCCCAGGTCTCCCTTTCCTGGCAGTGCAGACCCATGAGAAACGAGTGAGTCAGATCTTCTCTTCCTTAGGACTGCTGTCCTAATCCATGGTAGACAAGGAAACTCAGGAGATTCCAATTTCTTCCTTAGAACAGGTAGAGTGCTATAGAGTGGATGAGAGAACTGTCCTTGCCTTGTTATCCATAGAGGACAATGTGGCTCTGCCTGCCCCGTGCCCTAGCCGGCAACAGTGCATGGAATACACACCTGTCCTTGATCCACCTCATGTGCTCAGCTAGCTCCCTGCTGGGATAGACCAGCAGGAAGAGGATCTGGGTAGATGTCTGGGGAGAACAAGTGGTGGATTCCCAGGGTCCCATAGTGGCAGCAGGCAAGGAGATGCCACTCCAAGCAGGTGTGGGATCAGCAGGATCTTCTCAAGAAGGTAAGTGTAACCAGCCCCAGCACATACTATGTTGTCCCTCAGGGCTTCACTTACAAAGCTTTGATTCAAAGACAACTTGTTAAGAATTTCATGCTAACAGCTACAAAATACTAAACCTTTTTGACTGCAAACCCTTGAGCATTGCCACACACCAGTGATGCTGCTGAGTATCATCACCTCTACCACCACAGTCTTACTACCAGTTTCCGACCTTGGTTTCATTACAAGGAGCCAGATGACTTAGAGTCAGTTACTTGCTTGTTTAATTCCTGAAACTAAAGCCCCATTCATAAAATGAAGGTTGATGTTATTGCTTTTGTTTTAAATGATGTTTAACATCTCCTTATTTCTAAGTTTTAAGAAACATTCTTTCAGTGCGGGCACTATTCCATAATGCTTTTTCTTAATTCATAGTTTTTGTCCACAGAGATAGTCACATGATACATATGTAATTTACAATCAGTTACAGGTCCTATTTCTGTTACATCCTTGCTGAAGAAACCATCTCTTAAATATCTCTTTGGAGAGGCAATTCCATAAAATAATAAGAAATCAGACCCTGGAATAGACTCATGTGAGTTCTCATCCCAGGTCTTTGAGCTTTTATCTCTATTTGGTGACAAAACTATTTGCCCTTTCATATCTATAAAAGAAGAATACAGCACCTATTGTATAGAGCTGTTGAGAGGTTTAATATGATAATGAATATCAAACAATATGCCATTAAGTGAATGTTTCATAAATGGCAATCTTTGTATAAAATCTTATATACTACATCACATAGATATTAGTTTCATCCGAGTTAACCAACAAAATACACTTTAGCACGATTTTCTTAATTACTTTATTCCTATAACTGACCTGAACACTGTGTTTCTCTATGGGCATCTAGGGTGGGACTTATTTAAGATGACTTTGATAAACTTACTCTTATATTTTGGAAACAATTTATGGTTTCCAATGCCAAGTTCTAAAGCTGCCACAGTGCTTGTTCATGTCAAATGTCAGGTTAGGCTTAGGCTTGAAGCTGCTGTGACAAATGATCACCCAGTTGTCTTTGCAAGATCATTCATCCAGCCCCTTCCCTCCTTCTCATGATACTTGACTAGAGACATTTTAAAGAATCTCCTCTCGCAGGCCTCAGAGAGCCATTACCCTAAGCACTCTGAAGAATTCTGAAGGTCAAAGAGAAGCCAAGCTAGTAAGTAATGAAGCCACCATTCTGACATCTTTCCTTTTCTTCTCATTTCTGCCCAGAGGCTGACTTCCTAGTAAAATACAGTAGTTATTCCCACAGTGACATGCATGACAGTGGTAAGGTGAACCTTGCTTATGTTAACAGATAATGAAGAAAGCGTCTGACACTCGGTTCTTCACTCCATGGCATCTATGATGTTATTTTCTGACTGTTGGGGCCCTGAGATGCTCATGCCAACAGAATAGTGTGAAGAATGTCTCCAGAACTCTCCCTTAGCATGATTTCTGTTCTTGATTATCTGACTTTGCTCAAAAGAGAATTAGTTTGACAGCACATTCCTGGGCAGTTATGTAGTTTCTTCTCAGTAAATCAGGCTCATTAGACAGCAAGCTACTTGCAGGCCAAACTGTGTCTGTCCAGCCCACAATTACATGCTCACTGATCAACTCATTCTCTAATATAGGACATTTAGAAAGTAGGAGACAGAAAGAGAAAAGGAGGAATGAATAAGTTTAATGACATTTTTCACTAGCCTTTAAAGTGATTATCATTGGTATGGAACAATTGAACTTTGTCTAAAGTTCCAGATACTTTTGAGTATTTTCTAATTTTTGCATAGTAAATATACTTTGATATAAATGAAATCATATTGTAATAATTAACAGATACCCATTAATACTAATTATAATGCAATGATATGAGTATCAAAATATGATAATTTTAACATAATCTAAGTAGATATATATTGATGTCATAGTTGAGATAAAAAGACCATTGGAGATGTAGAGAAACACTGAGTTTATTTCAAAACACCTACTCATGGATCATTAACTAGGATTCCATAGCTCTGCAGTCTTTTTTCTTCCTCAAATAACTTGGTAGGTGCAAGCAGAAATTGACCTGAGAAAAGTGCCAAGAACTTGACCACACACTTCAGAAAGAGAAGAAATAATAAAAAGAAAAAAGTCCAGTTGCAAGGAGGTTCACAGACTATCAGTCAATAATGTTCAATAAAAGGGCAAGTGTTTTTGTTATTAGAAAAGGAGAAATGCCAAGCTGTTTGGTTACCTCTCAGTTATTAGTATGATACTTTGGCTAAGTGCACCTGATGGTGTGGCACAAATATATGATGTGTGTGTGTGAGTGTGTGTACAGTGTGTGTGTGTGAGTGTGCTTACATGTGTGTAGGCTCCATATAATCTAAACGACCACATGCTAAGCTTCACAAGCACTAGTTTTTGGTATAAGCAAATCCCAAATGACAGGGGATCACACCAAGTTGTAAATTAATATTTTAGGCTGACAGATATTGCACAACAGTAAGAAAAATAATGCACTAAGTGATGGAATAATTATTTCTTTAAGAGCATTGCATATTTTGCACATCTCCGTGGCAGACCCAGTGGATGGACTCTGCATTCTGCTGAGTGTTCAGGCAGCTGGGGCAGTGCGGTTATGCTGAGGTTAGTCAGTGAGCAATGATACCTTAGGCTGCAAATATAGGGAATAATCAGATCCAAACATTGAGACCACAAATCAAGTGCCTCATTTACACATTTGTGAGGACTGTGAAGGGTGAAAACTCTTATATCTTCTTGCTCCTATTTTTTTCTGGAGGTGTCTTCTTATCTTTTTTATTTATTTTTTTTTCTGAGAGGGAAAAACATAGAGCATCAAGAATTCATCTCTCTCTTCTTCCTAGAGTGAAACAGTGGATGCAGTCCATGCTCTATTACTGTTGAACAATTCCCACCACAGTTAATAGAAAGACATTCCAATTTAGGAAACATTGAAACAGGAAATTCTATGCCACTAATATGCATGAAGTAAAGCTAAAATGTTTTTGAGGGGGCTCAATCTTTACAAGAATCTGAGATTAAAATTATGAGAGTGTAAATACCTATGTGGTGAGTTGTGAATTTGAAAGGTTTAATAGCATTAAAAGGAATTCTTTAAAAATTCTAAAAGCAAATGGGGAAATGACTACTCTGTTCAATTTGGGATTTGATAAGAAACACACCCTTTCATTGAATGGTAACTGTCTCTCCCCTCTTCCTTTTACTTTCCCTCCCTGCCACCCTCCCTCTCTTCCTCCAGTCTTTTCTCCCTTCCTCCCATGTATTAATTAATTCATCATTAAACATTCGTTAATTTATGTTATTCATTAGTCATTTTGTTGTATCCTTAGGACAAACATATTCATAAATAGTTACTACATTTGAGGATCTGAGTCTAAAAGGGACCATTTTTGCAGGAGTATATAAATATATCAAACCAAAGGATGGACTAATTGAGCTATGTTTAGATTTCATGATATTCCTGCCTGTTTCTTTCATTCTCTAGTATCTTTATGCTTATGATAAAATTATTCAAGAGAAAAGTCTTTCACAGAATTTTGCTTCTTGATAACATAATCACTGTTGAACCCAGGGAAGGGCCTGGAAATGCTCAGTTTACTGTGTCAGAGATAAAGATATTCTTGTCTGAGAAACCTGGAAAATGTGCGTATGCCTAGTATAAAGATATGAGATGATGTCTTCAGTTCTTGCTTATCTCCTATGAAAATTAATTCATTTCCAAGTAGGCAGATTATATATTTTCACAGTTCTCTTAGAGACAGCTCCAGCACTCCCTAGCAAAGGCACGTGGGTGTCCATCTAGAGGCCATGAACCATTATGATTCTGCCACTTTCTAGCTGTGTACCTCACCTATGGGCCTTCTTCTTATTTGCCATTATTAAATATTATGGTAATACTAATATTGATCTTCCAGATCCATTTTGTGAAGTATTTGAGTAAAGATTTGTGAAACAATTAGATCAGTGGCTGGCACATGACAAGTACTATGAAAGTGTTTGTGTTAAATGGTATAGACCAGGTAAAAGAATATTCCCCTGAGTATATTTCAAGCACATTGGATTCTTCGTTGGACTGTGTTTTTTTTTCATTGAAAGTCAGATGAATTACTGAATCTGAAGGGTAAATAGCACCTGAGCTGTCTTAGAAGAGGCTGCTGTGATGATTTCCTGGTGTCATGTTTGGCAATACACTGCAAGGACGTGTAAGACCTCACAACAGAGTCAGCATCTGATCACACTGCCTGTGTTTTATGAAAAGCATCACAATACATTCCTTTGAGGAAAATCTGAAGGGCAGAGCGAGAGTGTGGCATGAGAAGAATTTTTAGCAATGATTTCACCATAAAGTCTGTCCTTATTTTACCTGATTTGAACATAAAATTGAAGAAGGACAATAAGAAGCAGGAGGAGGAGGAAGAGGAAGAAAAGAAAGAATGCCACATGCAACACTGTATTTATTTAAATTTGTATTTTACCTGGTTACTTATCTGAAGTCATTATTTTTCCATATTAATCTTTTCAGTTTATAGAACAATTATTTAGATTGAGAAATAGCCAAAGAAACCCAAATGCTTTTTCAAATCTGAAAGTAATAAATAACACCTATTGTAGACATCATGTGATTTTTTTAAAAAAATCTTGGTTTATAAAAGAAGAAAGAAAGTTAATACTATAATTGTAGGATAATGAACCCATATAGAATTCTTTAAAGAACTCACTTGGAATGAATGATCCCACAGACTTTCAATGAAGCAAATCTAATTGTTTATTGAAATGGTAGAAAAATAATGAATAAAGTCATAATTCAGAACAAAGATAATGAAATCATGGAAAACAAGCAGCCTGAGACTGTACTAATAAATCATATTATACCAACTTCATAATAGTACAAAAATTAATAAGACAATAAATACAAAAAGAAAGTAGTAAATATTAGATGTGTTTTTTGCATTTTAGGAAGTCGCTTGAGATTCCTCAGGCATACTTATATTTTAATGTATTCTTGGAGCAAGTGATTGGTTTCTGTCTTATTGATTTCTAGTTTGTGTGATGTGTATTGAAATTGAATGAAAGAAAATGATAATATGTTGGTGAAAATAATACACTTCAATGCATTTATATGTCAGTGTATAACAAGAACAGGAATTGGTTCCTTCTTACCGTTCATGAGATATGTAAACATGATGGTGTGGTGGTTAGGATGGAGCATCAACTTGATGATTAACTTTTGGACCCCACCTGGGCCTTGTGGGACACACTTCTGGATGTCTAGGAAGGTCATGAAAGTATGGCGTTGGGGTTTCTGCCTGGTCCCTTTCCCTTCCTCTTTGGCATTGTTCCCTGTTCTGCTTCCCAGAAGCCATGAACTGAACATCTTTGCTCCACTATATCCTTCCAGCATGATATTTTTCCCACAGACCTTCCAATCCATGAATATGAGAATCTTTTTTCCATTAATTTTCTTAAATCTTTCATTCTTTAATTTCTTTCAACAATCTAGTTTGGTTTTCAATATACAAATCCTGTACTTATTTTTATAAATTTATTACTAAATATTTTATGATTTTGATTTTATTATAAATGGAATTCCTTTTTGAATTCCATTTTCATGTAGTAATGTTCATTTAATTTGAATATAATCTATATTCTTGAAGAGTTATGAAGTAGTTATAAATATATAACTCTTAATATTGCTTAATTTAAATATTATAGTTAACACATAACATTTATGATGGGCCTGATATTTCTAAGTATGCTACACATATTTATAACCACACTATGAGACACCATTTGACAAAGAGGTTAATAGATCCTTTCTTAATTAAATGAAAATGATCATAACAATATATTTTGTTTTATATCTCAGGATACCAGTTCAGTTTAATGGAATTTTGTCCTTTTGCACCCTGAACTCTGTCTTTCCTGTGAGGTCCCATTTTCATGATGGCTGTGTTTTTTTTTTTTTTCTTTTTCGTATTTTGTGAGACTGATTTCTTTGTCCATGTGCAGGAATTATTAACTGTTGGGCTTCTGTATGGGGAGATCCTGGATCTTCCTTGGGAAGCCCACCCACTCCAGTATGAGACATACAGGACGGTATAAAACTGGCCACAGGAACTATGGACAGCTACAAAGAGAAATGCATATGAACTGTTCTTAATAAATCATCCTTTTAGTGTGGACCCAACACCTGTTTTGATTATATCCATAAATCTGAAAGGTCTAGTGTTGAGTTTTTTAGAAGACACTTTCCCTTGGGAAAGGTAAATGACTGGGAGGAAAAGGGAATAAGGTGAGGAGTACTTTAGGTCACCCAATGTTAATTGCCTGAAGTACCTCCTCATCTCCTAGAGGACTTTAAAATTTTAATCCTTCCAGTGATGTTGACATCACTCTCCACAGAGACTTGGGTTTTAGCCTTTTCAGATATGTTGTCAGTTATCAAGCACTCTGTGTGTTTTTCATTCTTCCAAAAAGAACTTTACAACACCCATTCACTGATTCCTCTTTCTATTTAGTACATCTTAGTGGTCTTTTTTCTTTTTCTTTCTTTCTTTCTTTTTTCTTTCTTTCTTTCTTTCTTTCTTTCTCTCTCTCTCTTTCTTTCTTTCTGTTTGCCTGCTTATTACTATATGTTCATGACACATACTGAATATATTCATTGTGGAGAATCAGTACCTGTACATATCACATGTTAATTAACACATCTTAATTTTTTTTTTTTTTTTTTGGTACCAGGGATCAAACTCAGGTCCTTGCACTTGCGAGGCAGACGACAGAACCACTGAGCTAAATCCCCAGCCCCTAACATATCTTAATCTTTTTACTTCCCTTTCCCCTCCTCTTTTTTCCATCTCCCCCTTCACCCTTGGATCTATTTCCCATCCCGATGATCTTATATATTTTACTCTTATTTACTCTCAGCTCAGTGATGTTGGAAGAGGTTTTAGACATTAATTCATATAATCCATCCACCTCCATTAACTTCAAGTTCGATGAGTATTTATACTTCCTTTTCTCATAAAAAAATCACTATGCTTGGTAAATAATTAGCAATAAAATATCAATGGACACAATTAAATCAAGTGAATTAAAATTGACATAGCTTAGAGAATGATAGCCAATGTAACTAAATGTAATTTAGTAAAATTATTACAGAATGACTTAAAAATATATACCTTTTTCTTAAATTATGTAAATTAACTGCTAATGCAGCCACCATGTCTGGAGAAAGGAAGCCAATAGAAATAAAGATACTTGGTCAATCAAGTGTAGAATTCTCTGCTGTGATGGCTAGATATTCACTGACTGTTCACATTCCTTTCCTTGCAGTAAAGGTATCATGTACATGTTGCAACCCAGACACTGAAATAATTTGAATGTCCCTCTTGCATTCCTGTGAAGACACTGTGACTTGGCTCTATATGGAAAAAGTAAATCTACATGTGACATAACTAGTCTTGGTCCACATATAGTACATCTATCTCTTCTTTTGACTAGACATCCATTGCAGAAAAGCCATATGTTAAAAGCAATGAGCCCACATCAGACTATCCCTGGATAACATCACAAAGGAGAGTTGCCTCATCTCTGACTCATTAACAACTTAGACACAATAGGAATAAGAAATTAACATCTGTTAATTAAATTACATCAGCTTAGTACTTGAGGGTTTATTTGTTACTAGCATTGCACTGATTATAAAATATAAGCAGACATAATATCATCAGCATGTTATTAATAGGAAATTGATAAAAATTGTTTTAAAATTTATTTGTATAAAGCATAATTCCTGGACAGAGAAAATCCTATCTTAATTCATTAATAATCATTTCAGCTGGGGAAGCCTACGAAGGAAAGTATTTTGATCAAAAGATTTAAAAATACTTATTTCTGTTTATTTCCCTGTGTGTCTGTTTGCACACATGCACGTGTACATTTGTGCATCTACATTTTGTTCTTGTTTTTCACAGTATAATTTTCCCAACTAAATTGACCAGAATACTCAAAAAGTAAGACTTTCTTGAACATGGAAGTCATATATTGGGTCCAAATCCAGATACTGTAAACATTGTTTAACCGAGTATAGCTGGGAAGAATTTTAAAACTTCATAGAAATCTAGGATATTCAAATTTGTTTGCAAATGATAAGATCTGATAAGTGCGATGCCTTCCAGTGTGGCCACAATCTGCTGGAGAGGGCTCTTGTCCACTCTGGTGGGAGGTTTGTTTCCAGGTCCTCTTGGGTGTCGTGATTCTCTCAGTGTTTTGGGCACCATGACAGCAGGCTGCATGTAGTCTCCTTCTGATCTCAACAGGAATTTGAACTGGAAGTGTTGTTTAAATGATGCCAGAAGGCTGGATCATTTAGTCACAAAACTAAATATATTAAGATTGTTTTTTAGCACTTGAATTTTATAATTTTTATTCAGAACTGTTAGCATTGTATAATCTGTGATTATCTTAGCTGAGTGTCGGGGAAGTTGTAAGACAGGCTATTATTATCTTACCTTTGTACACCAGTTCATATTAAAATAAGAAAATATATGTTAGTTACATTTCTTCTTATCTGTTTATTTTTAAAAGAAAACATGAAACAGTGACTGTGTTTTCATCTTGACATGGATGGTAAATTTAAGAAACATAAACTGTTAACCATAAGTTATCCAACACGAGTCTAATAGGAAGAACATGTATATCATGGGTCAGACTTTCATGTCATGAGGAAAACGTTGTCATCAACTTACCATGTGGCCAAATTTCTAAATAATCTTAGTCACTATTTCAGATGCCAATGTGGAGAGATTAGTGCATGCTTACCCTTATTTAATTTTTTAAATGGAAGTATATTTTATTTTAAAATTTTTTAAAAAATTTTGTCTGCCCAGGAACTGGAGAATTCTCTATTGCACTAGTTAGAATGTGTTGAGTTTAACAGAAAACTTGAGTTCAAATATCTAAACAAAAGGGGTTGATGGGTTTATTTTTCTTACATAATGAAAGTATAGATCTTATTTTAACTGACATTGTTCATTGGCTCAATAATATCCATATTTGCATGGGTAATTTTTCAATACCTAGAACAATAAAAAGATGTTTGTTACAACTCTAGACCTCATGTCTGTGTTCATAGTAGGGGAAGAACAAGAAGAAAGAGGAGGAGGAGGAAGAGGAGGAGGAAGAAGGAGGAGAAGAAGGAGAAGAGATATAACCTACTAAAACTATCTTAATATCAGGAAAAGCAAAACATTACCAAAACTTCATCAATGTAATTCAATACATGTCTTTTTGCCTAGAAATATTTCAAATAGTCACTCTTAATTCAACAAAAGCATTGGGAATGAAATTACTTAAAGGTGATAGTCAAGAGAAAAGGGCCAAAAATATATGTTCAGTTAGGTAACCTCCTTGTAGATAGATGCCCCAAACCCTATGGATAATGATGTGGAGACACAGATACTTTACTAAGACAGAATTGGTGTGGAAAGTTCTGGATAGTAGCTTAATCAGTCACACTCTCCAGGTTGATATTCCTGCTCCAATCTTCTTATTGGATCTGCGGTAAGGAATAGAGATGAAACATCCATTTTATTAGTAGCAGTTGTATTGAAATTCTAGAACCAGCAGCATCAAAATTGCAGTAGCAATGACGAACCCACTGCGTACCGTACCTACAGCACAACCTGTGATGTGCATCATTGGCACAACCCTGTTTTGTTCTGTGGTCCTGGCTGCTACCCCCACGTTTTTTCTTATTGCTGCCCATTTCCCTTGCTTGATTCTCTAGTTTTCCTGGATATTCTCTTAATCGCCAATGTTCTTTTGTTTTAAATTCCTTTTCTACTTGACGTATCCAAGAATACTAACACAAATTGACACATATAGTGGGTGCTTCCCAAAATATTCAGAAAAGTTAAAACTTGGGATTTGTTAGTTCTAATTGTTTGAAACTAAAGACAATTTTTGAATTCCAATAACTATTAAGAAACAGGTGTCTGGTCAGTCCAGGGTATGCATTTCAAATTGCAGACCAATTATATAATTAAAAGAGGTCACCTGGAAAAAGGTGCCCTTGTAAGCAAACCTTAGAGAGCCAGGGGAGGTGAGAAATAGACTTCAAAATGGCAGGGTGAATTTTATATTGCTATCATTCATTAAGTAATTAATTAAAAATAAAAGACTGTAGGGCAGGGTGATTTGTTCTAATGGGAAAGTATAATCTAAATACATAGATTTATATGTTCAAATTTCTTTTTTTTTCCTTAAATTCTTTTATTTTTATTGGTACATTTTAGGTATACAATACATTTCCATTTATCGTTGGGTGCTTGTACCTGTACATGATGTATCTTGGTTTGTATTTTTTTCCCCATTACCTGTGCGCCCTTTACCCCCTCCACCCTTCCTTATTTACATAGACTTTGTTTCCATTTTTTTTCCTTTTCTCATAATTTTTCCTTGGTCCAAAGTTGTAGGGGTGGTGGGAGGGGAAGGGGAAAGGAAAAATTATGTTCAAATTTCTTTGTTGGTAATAGATTGTTGTCCAAAGATACAAATAAAACAAGAAAATCCCTGTGACTTCTCTGAAAGAGCCCTTATCTCCTAAAGCCACTGGACTAACATTGTCAAAACCCAGACATAGGGTTTGCTTCTATAGGTTGCCACATTATGCTGTTAATTAAATCTCCAATCCCACATAATAAATTTAAAGCACTCTTTAGGAGAGAATGAACCTTTGATTTTCATAAAATTTTCTAAAAATAAAGTCTCAGGCAATTGTGAAAACACAATTGGCAATTCACTTTTAGAATCATTTGGTGGCAAATGTAGTCACTCTTCCTAATTTATCGAGGCTGTTCCTTACCTCAGCTGAAAATCCTGAAAAACATGTAATAATTTGTGGTTTTGACAAAAGATTAGAAACTTATTTTTTTAAAAAAAACATTTGAATGGTTGATGACATGAAGTTTGAAAAAAATTACATAGGAGGCACTCTCAGAATTGACCTAGAATGTAGGAAAAATTGTAGTATAGTAATTTTTTAAATGGTTTGCATTTCACAGGAGGTTCTTAATAATTAGAGTCAAAAGGACATTTGAGATAATATCAACGAGTAACATTTCCAGCTACCCTGGAGATTGCTTAGTAGAATCATGGACAAATTGATCATGGCAATAAAAAGGTTCAGGCTAAAACGGCTTAGATACATTGATATCCCATAGCAAAGTCTCACCTCTCCAATGATCCTACTGACTGATGTTCTTTGCAGGAACAATGCAACAACTAAGGCCTGATATCATGTGCTTCAAAAAGACCAATCACCCAGTGGCTCTTGAACTTTGTGGCATACGGTGGAGGAAATAATTTGCCCTTCATAGAAGAGTCATAGTCTGGATTTTGTTTTCCTTATTGGATGTGACTGGGAAATTGCATGTTTTGAAAACAATAATGACATCCCACATAACATCACAGTAGATCTAAAAGCACTCCATTCCACTAAAAAGAAATGCAAACAAACACATAAACAAATAAACAAATAAATAAATAAGGGCAATGTATTGATGCATGTTGGTGTGGGAAAAATCTTTCCTATAACAAGATTCAGAAACACCTGAATATTTTGAACAACAGAGTGGCTTTTTCTGTATTTGTTATGGTGTGGTTGTTCTATATCACCTCATGCTCTGAACCATAACTGATTCATGGTTCTGTTTTCTCTATGGTCAGAGTCACAGAAATAGGAACTCAGGGAAAGAAGTAGGAGTGACCCTTTTCCTACTATATACAATGATCTACTAGTGACATGTTTTTTATTCATACTCTGGAGTTGTACAGTTCAGAAGTTTTATTACCTGAAAGCAAAAACTATTACCTAGTGGATAATACAGGGCCCAATTCAGTTAATATGAAGCTAAATTACCACTTGCCACCTGGGGGTATTAGAGCCAATAGATTAATAGAACAAAGATTTTAAACCTGTTCTTGATGTACTTGATTCTGAATATCTAGGTGAGATAACATTGCTGCTCTATAATGCAGACAGAAAAGAATATAGATGTAACCTAAGGTTTATTCTATAATGTTTCAGAACAATCTTGTTAAGTGCTAAGAGTTAATAAAATTATATATCTTTATACATGTAAGGGCAACTAAAGATCTAATTCTTAATACAAAGGTTTGGATCACCTCGCCCTAATACACAGTGAACTGAGATTCCTGGTGAAAACAAATGAAATTTAAAAGTACTTGTTACTTTTAAGTACTTGAAGTGATAAGTCATAAATTTTAAATATGTGCTTAGAAGTACATCTGGACTACAGGTTCTAATCCGTAGTTTTATGAGGTGAGATATGTCTGTGTGTGTTGTATCATTTGATTCAAACTCAGTTCAATCACATAATCATTTTACTAGTTTATCTCATGAATCTACAACATTTCTTTACCTAGGAGTTTATACTGCATTCGAAACAACGCTGGAGTTTTACAGAAAATTGTGATATTACCGAATAGCTATCAGTGGGGCAAGCATCTAAGTTGTTATGTCAGTTGTCTCAAAACACTTGCATTTAGTTCTTAGCATTTATACACCTTATTCTTTTGTGACTGATAGCCTAAACATTAGAGTTGGGTAGATAGTCATAAGAATACACTCAGCAAAAGACCAGTACTTTAGAGAAACGAATGCAAGTTAGTGGTTTCAGAAGGAATATTCAATTCAAGGGAAATAAGTAATCACAGATAAGTATAGTAGTAGCAGCTTCTTATACTTGTGTATTGTTTTCTAGCTTATAAAGCTCTGATATGTGGATTACTTTGCCGTTTCTCTCAAGTAGTGGGCACATATGCACATGACTACATTTTTTCTGTAGATAAAGAAATAAGGCCAGAAAGGTTGCACTCCATCTCATAAAGATTGTAAATGGAGAAGGTTGAACAGAAACATAGTACAGAAAAAGCCACATGAATTTCCATGAACTACAGAACAGATGGAGTTACAGACATGTAGAAAACAAATGCAATTGATCCTTATAAATAAACTAACGCTTGACCACATAAAAGTAGGTCAAACTTCTTCTGGAGATTAGGCATTACAATATTTGTAATTTAAGAAATAATAATGATTGATCATAATCGAGAGTAATTTTCATACCTTGCTTTGTTCTCCTGGAAGAGATGACTATGAAGATCCAGAAAGGGCAAAGGTAAAGGCAGTCCTTTAGCTTCCTTTAGCTTCATTCCTTCATAATAGCACTACAAATTATTGATGGTTTCTCATTTAAAATAATGTTTAGGGCAATGTGTATATATCTAAATGACCTAGCAACTTATGTTGAAAGTGTTTGAAGGTGTCACTTATTGTCCCAGAATGGACTGACACTTCCTCCAAATAAATTTGAATGTTTACTAGGCACTTGTTTTAGTTCACATTCTGGGATCCAACTACCTCTTGCTGAACTTCCATTCGATTTTTTTTGTTTTGTTTTTGTAAGAATAATCAGAGAACAAAGAAACTCAAATTCCAAAGTATATATTTTATTAAACTGTATGATAAATGATAGACAGATGAATAATTTAAAAATTGTGAAATCAAGGGAAATTTATTATTTGTTCTCTAACATTATATAATTCTGAAAAATGAACAAGCTAAGAGCATACTAATAACACAAAGAAGAAACAAAATAAAAATTCATAAGTAGCAATGTTTTTTATTTCTTCGTAGGCACAGTTTTATTTCTATTTCAATTGACACAAATATAAAATGCTTTTCTTTAACTGAGTGTCCATATTGATTTTTCTTTATGATCCATGCATTCTCTCTGTGATTTCATCCCCCTCACTAAGACCACAAATAAGTCAAAAATCTATCTGTTCTTTCTAGTAGTTTCCATTTTCATGATGGATCCACACAATTTGAGCAGAATGCCAACACTAATTCTCTTCTTTGTCTTTTTTGACAAGTAATTGCATTAGCTCTATAAAAACAATTCTCATTAATCCACATTGTTCTTTTCAAAACTTGAGGCTTAAGATTTTGTTAGATGTTGACTGACCATGCATCTCAAATAACTTTTATTTTACTGAAAAGATTCAGAGGATGCTAACCATAAATGAACTCCATAACTCGTAAAACAACGTAGTTTAAAAAAGAATGGCATAGAATCCTGCATGAGACCTGAATTAACTAGGCATCTTGAGAGTGCTGAACGTTTACATTTTTAGCACATCTAATTAACCTTGTAGGTATTACATTTCAGTCGATGCAAGGAAACTCATAGACATGCAAGAAAAAAAACATTGCCAATGAAATGGTATTTCACACTTATACCCTTACAGTGTCCTTTTTCCAGGAATTAAAATATGCATCAAGCTCTATATCAGAGTCCACTTGAGACATTTCACAAAAGTAATGCATTTTTCATGTCTTTTCACATTTAACTCCTAGTGAGAATAGAACATGAATTTGGTGGAGCCATGAAAGAAAATCCCTACCATGGTGTCAACCACAGACACAAGGAAAACATTGCATTCAGGTTTCATGGGACTTGTTTTCATCAAAGTCACTCCTTTACAAATCCATTCCTCCATTTCCCCTCTAGAAAACAATGTCCAATTTTCACTTTCACAAGAAAAATTTTCACGGCAAAAGCTTTCTTCAGTACTTATCTTCCTATTAAGAGTACAGATGTGGGCCTGGGATTTAGCTCTGTTATGGCGCCACCTGCCTCGAATAGGCAAGGTCCTGAATTCAATCCCCGGTACCCCTCCCCCTCAAGAAAAAAACAAATAGAGTACAGATGAGGTCTTCAAAAGCCTACAGACATCCTTGTTTATAAACTGACACTTCTCAAATTAATGTCTCAAAAGTTAAATAATTATTTGAAAAATTCCTTTCATGGAGACTATGTACTTTTAAACTTATTATTACTTGTATCACTAATTTCAGGCCACTAAAATATTTCTTTTCTAAAATTATGTATAAAATTACTGAGTTCAACATTAAAACAATTCGAAATAAATCCTTTTCCAGCTTTTAAGATTCTTAATTTCTTTCAGTAAAAATAATGAATCAAAAGTCATACTTAATTATTTGGACATTGTTAAATGGACAAATAAGAATGTTTGCTTGACTTATTCTTTTAGTTATGTAAAATTTGCCTTTCAAATGGTCATGAAATTTAAATATAAAATACATCATTTCTGAGGAAAAAGTTACTATTTACACAGAATAAATGGAATAGGCAACAATGTTTTTCCTACAGAAAAGCCAAAATTCTGCACACAGTTATATCCTATCAGAGGAGAATACTCATCAGTACTGATTATTTTTTAATATTCGGGATTTTTATTGGTAAGGCTATTTGATTTTGCTTTTATTCTGGTAGAACTGTTTCATTTTACTCTCACGAGGAACTATTAACCTCTATGATTACCTACGTAATCCCAAAGATAACATTACCATATTTCACTTTTTTTCTTCAATATACACTTAAACATATCTAGGATTAAATATATGAGGAATACATTTCTCAAAAACAGTGAATCCTATAAATGCTTTCTAGCAGAAACAAGACACAGAAAAAAAGTAACAGCATCATGCAGCTCTGAAAGACTGAAAGGGAGAAAGAATTTCCTCCCAATTTTCCTCCAATATGGAAAAATTCTTTATCTCTTCAAATTTTAGACAAGGAGAAATTTTTTCTAAAAAGGAAAGTGCGTC
This sequence comes from Heterocephalus glaber, assembly GCF_053883595.1. Lineage (NCBI taxonomy): Eukaryota > Metazoa > Chordata > Mammalia > Rodentia > Bathyergidae > Heterocephalus > Heterocephalus glaber. The sequence goes on from NW_028258379.1 coordinate 26,249,915, forward strand.
TTCTTAATCTCTTTGGCAACTGTTTGCCTTTTCTCCTTCCTTAACTGTTTTGCCAAGATAGATCCAGTGTGCATATCACAGAAGTAAACAGTGCATTCTGGAAATACCATATTACACACAGCAATTTGTATGATAATGTTTTCTTGATTGAAATTTACTCTTTAAAAATGCAAATAGTATAATTACTGCCAAACAGTGTTCTCCCAGTGTAACAACTAAAAATGATGCTCAAAACTATCTTAAATTTTGCAGAATAATGGACTACAGATTTTAGAAAGGAGTCTATTCTATTAGATGAGTCCATTATGGAAGACAAATACACTAGTCCCCAAATTCTTGAACTAGAAATCTATAGATTGTTGCTGATTAGTTCTTTCAGTTCCATCCCAAATTCTTCCAAACCTGTCAAAGCAGATAGAATTCTACTTTCTTTTCTTCTTAAAAGTTACCCAAGTTATATCAATTAGGACAAAATTATTCAGAAAGACACAGTTACACTTTCAAATCTGCAACCAACAGAGCAGAGTAGTGAAAATTTTAGTAAAGTCCTGTCTGTGATCACAACCAGCTCTACAGATCATTGAAAATGTGGACTTCAGCAAGTACATAAATGTTCCACTAGACACAACCTCTTTACATTTTGAACAATTTTTATAAATTAAAAAATGTATAACAATTAATTTCCCTCATGCAGTGTGCTGTTATAGTACTTAAGTTAATGTAAGAGTTAAACTTGCCTGAATAATTGCAATGTGTCAAGATCTGTGCTCAAAGAGTTACAAAGCCTTATATTATTACAGTTCTCAAGTGGAAGGTATGAATAACATGCAGATTACAAATAAAACTTGTAACACAAAACAGGCGATGAAGAGATGTATCACAAAGCCAAGACTTAACCCTAATGTCTCTCATCCAGCAGGCTGCACATGCACTGCTATACCCACTCTCTCCCCTAGGGGTCTGCCATCTCTAGTTACCAGATGGCATGATTGGGCAGGGCACATAAACAACTGAATTAATTGGTGTTTGCCTCAGTCACTGTCATCTGACAAATGGAAAAGCTAATTCACTTGCTTACCTACTCACAGAAATGCTATGAAGCATTGTATCAATGAGCCTTGAAAATTGATGTTGTATGTAAATAAAAACAATAGAAAACTTATAGATAATAGGTTTTCTCATTTGCTTTATTTTTAACACATGAAGTTTAAAGATTAACTAGCATGTACAATGAAAAACACTGTCTTGGAGATCAAACGCAAAGCTAAAATAACAAAATTCTGAATCTATTATTTAATAGCTATAAGCACCACAGGAAGTGTCCTTAAAACTAGTGAAGTTTTTCTTCTCTTATAAAATGAGTAATACTCACTTTACAGGATTATTAGAAAAACAAAAGTAATACATGAAAAAATTTTGACATGTAGCAAACCCAAAGATTATTTACATTATTATTCTATGAGTCAAGTACATACATGAGCATTAAATCAGTAGATGAAATCTTGGATCCATTACTCTTTTCATGCAGCTCCTATACAGGAAATTATCTGCAAACTGGATTAAAAAGAAGTCTAAGTTTTATTAAGCAAGAAAGTGTATAAATGTAATCTTCTTTATCTCTCCTATTATCAAATATAATACCTGACTTAACCATATTAGAGAAAGCCATTCTGGCTATGGCAGATTTGTAACATACCATACTGAATTTATATTATCTATCTATTTATTAGTTAAAATGTGATTTACTTGATGTCAGCTTTATGTGAAGGGTCAAGCTAATCAGAGACACAATATGGTAAGTGTCGCTAAACCACTTGTGCTGGACTTACCAGGAAGTTGAAAAAAATAAAGAGTTCTTTGATGATTGATGACCGTCTCTTTAACCTTAAGGCTTACTCTCTCAAGCCAATTACATGTGATTAGAGAGTTCCAGAAAAGAGAAAAAGATTTTCAAAACATTTCTTTGGAGAGAGATCTACTGTAGCTACTACCTTTCTTTAGTACCAGAGTGGTGGGCAATATCATTCCCATCTCAAGTCTAAAAAGAACAGCTTTAAAGAAATGATGCAAATATCTTGGTAAATACTGTTTGGTGTTATGAGTACAACTGACTGATGTTTCCCATACACACGATTAAAATAAAGCCAACTGCTTTACTTTATGATATACACACCTATCATCAAAGGGTGCACTGTGCTTTTTATGGATCAGATGTAGGACATGTGTGGCAGAACCATCCAGGGTATGTCTTAGATTCTCTTTAAAAAGTCACTTTTTCAGCAAAGAAAAACTCACATGACAACGTAGCTATGTTCTAGCTGGTCTAGAGATGAAGCCAAAAAACAGACAGCTAGAGCCAAGAGAATGACCAAGGAGTGGAGCTCAGAAAGTGATAAACTGCTTCCAAAGCCTGCCTAAACTCTGATATATCATAAACATAAAACAATATTTTTTTTTTATTATTTAAGCATGGCTTGGTCTGGAATTTTGCTTCTTGTAGCCCAGAGCATCATAATAACAACATTATCTCACCTATAGTGTTGGAGGGATAATTAATGGAGATGTATAAAGTGCCATTAGAAAAATATCACCAAACGTAACTGTCAGACACTGGATAAATAGATATTAAAGTTATTGATAGAAAAGAGTGAGAGAAGAAATGAGCTGTGAATACATCAAAATATAGTAAGAAAGATAACAATATATGTAAATTTTAGAATAAACATTATAATATGTTAAATAGTATACAAAAGAATGAGTTTTCAGGGGAAGAGATTATTTCTGGCTTATGATGCATTTGAAGACATTATCTGAGAGATAAATTGCTCTCTGACTTCTCCCTAGTAAGTTTGCTTAAATGTCAATCAAAGCTCAGTCAATCAAGGTTCACTTCAACAAGCAGAACCCCACAGTTAACACAGAATAAGGAAATTGCTTTGGAGATTTGATCTTCCACAGTCGTGGGAGCTGGAGGAGAGTTCTATGCAGGGCTGTTGTCCCTATAACTGGTATTGAGCCTGGTGTTGCTCTGTATCAGCCAGGTGGGAATTTAGACAGGACAGGGAGACCTGAAGTGAGTAAGACAAAGAAAATCTGGCACCCTTGTTGTTGTTTAATTGTTGTCAATTAAAATAATTATCTGTCTTCCTCTCTCCCAACCTTGCTGACCCAGTTAACCTTCGGGGTTGCCAGTGTCTTTTAGCACAGACTAACATGTACTGGGCCATTCCACCGGGAGACTGCAGAAGAGCCAGGATGAGGCAGAGGAGCAAGAAGTCAGGTCACTGCGCCACACCAACAGTGCAAGCTTGCAAACCGAGTTAGCAAGCCAGACCAGCTGCAGGACTGGCTTTCACAGAGCAAAAATGGCTCCTCATTTCTAACTGAAATTCCACCAAAAATGTTCTCTCATCTTCATTCTTAACTCAGAGCCACATTGCATTTGGATGATTGCATTTGAAAGCATTTTGGATGATACAATTTGAATTTGGCTCAATTGACATGATACAAAATCACTGGATCCAAAATTTTTTAAATGAAATTACTTGATAGATTTTCAATATTAGTTAAGTTCATAGAGAAAATGACCAAATATTAAGGCTTTCCATAAAAGGAAACGATCGGCTCTGCTGTCATTTGCACATGGCAGCTGGTGACTGGCACTGCAGCCCCTTAAATGTGCCATTTTTCCATTTACCTCCATCCCCATCATTTGATAAGGACCATCACCCAAATCATGTCAAGAATACTTTAACATTGCTATGGATTAAACGTCTAAGTCCCTCCAAATGCCAGACCATGAAGTTTCAATCCCCAATGTCATGGCTTTTGGAAGTGTGGCTTGGGGAGGTAATCAGGTTAAGATGAGCTCAGGGGTGTAGAGCTCCCACTGAAGAACAACGGGAGAAATAAAGATAAGTAGAAAGGAGACAAGGAAACTCATTTTTTGTCTCCCTTGTTACCTTAAGAGTCTTGGTCAGATTCTGGCTCAGGTCAGCACATAGAAATGTTAATTATTTAACAAAATTCGGCAAAACAAGTTTTATTAGCTCCAAGTTTACTTAGTGTCTCTCAATGCTCTACAAGAGTGAGATCGCCAAGAGCAGTCTTCAGGATTTACAAGGACATATAATTACCAGTTCCAGACCCTCCCTGGAGCAATGCCTAGAAGTCTCCAAACCTGTAATCACCTCAGCTCCCAGGAAAAGCAGAGCCTCCCAGAACATCCCAAGATGATTCACCTTCTCAGACAGAAAACATCGTCTCGTAGGAAGAGAAGTGTCCTGCAATCCATCAGGATTCATCCAAAGCTATAAAAGCCCGGGGAAAATGCTCAAATGAACCCTGGCCACCTCAGCAAATCAAAAGCTGGCCCTGTGCTTTTCTGAGCAGCCCAGTGCGGATCTCTGCAGCAGAGTGTGCCCGTCCAGGTACTTTAGCTGTTGTTGTTTCTCTTCCCCTCTTGCTTTTTAACTTTCTCTAATAAACTATCTATACCTCACACTGAGGCTCCTGAAATTCTCTTTCCATGATATGAGTGAAAATGTGCTTAGAGGACCACGTAGAAGTACCTGAATCTTATTGGGGGGACCTCACTGCTCCCCATCTGGTGACACCATGATGAGATTGGGGCCCTTCCAAGGGTACAAAAATACCAGATCATCATCTCTCTCTATTTCTGTGTCTCTCATCCTCTCTCCCCCTACACATAAGTAACCTTTCTCTTTGTGCCATGTGAGGACAGAGCGAGAAGGCGGTCATCTATAAACCAGTAAGAAGGTTTTCACTGCACCCAAACCATGCCAGCATCTTTATTTCTCACAATTCTAGAGAATAAATTTATGTTCTTTAATCACCATTTGCAGCATTTGTAATTGCAGCCAAACCTGATAAGGGCAGTCATCAAGGCATTCTTTTGTCTTTCACTCATTAAGCCTGGATTTTGAAGTGTTTTGTGTTTGAGACTCCACCTTCCAAAGAAGACTTTAGATATAGTGCCTAAGGTGGATTTGTTATTGACAGGTAAAATAATAAGTATTTGAGGGAGATTATTAAGGCAGATATCTTTAAACTCATGACCAGTTTTAGGCTTGGTGAAGTTTAACAGAAAGAAGAATTTGGCCACATGTGGTAGTTTCAAAGTAGTTTGGGCCAACCGGATGTGGTGGTGCACACCTGTAATTACAGCACTCAGGAGGCTGAGGCAGGAGGATCACTGCAAGTTTGAGGCCAGCCTGGACTATACAGTGAGTTCAAGGCCAGCCTGAACTACATAGATAGATCCCGTCTGAAAAAAACAAAACAATAGCAACAACAAAAATTAGTTTGAGCTAGATTCCAAAGGGTCTCAAATGCTGGATTTATTGAAGCATTTCACAGAAGTGAGGGAAATGATGGGAGTCATGTATAGGGAAACCTGTCTAGAAGTTTTGCAATAGAAAATTGCAAGGAGCAGGTATACAACAATACCTGGTGTGATGCAGTAGTTTTTTTTTTACTTTCTTACCAGTGTATTCATGAATATCAATCTATTTTTGTGGTGGTTCAACTATTGTCCTTTTCTCACTTAAGCATATCACAAAATTTGAAGATTGATATGTATTTATCATTGCAGTCGATGGTTGGAACTCCAGGTTTCCCTTTAAGGGGCACATATTCAATCTGGTATTCATGTTGTATCCAAACTCCACAGATGCTTTGGATGCCAAGACTGTTCTGAAAATCATGCATCCAGTACTTTGTAGAGTTTTAGTACTGATGCTTCTTGCCTAGAAACCATGGAGGTAACATTATGTTCATTGTACTGAGGAAGAGGGTCTTAAAACATGGTACTTGAAAGCAGGCATACTATGGGCATAGTATCTAATTCTTATACACAGCAAGGTACCAGATGGACAAATAATGAACTGTAAGTTCCAGGACATCAAGGAAATGATATTACTATCACCAAAGAACTCTGTGGTCTCCGCTACATTCTCTGACTGATTAGAAAGAAAATGCATTTAAAATATTGTGATTAGCGCATTACCTTAGTGAGCAAATCTGTGTTTACTCTAAATAATGGGGTTGCTTTTTTTTTTATAAGAAATCCCCAAATTACAATGAGCTAAAGGGATATTACTGCATTGGTTATATTTCAAGTAGTAGAATGACAATGAGAAAACTAGATTGCAGAAATGAAACCATGGTGAATATCATTAAAATGTCAAATGAGTTTAGAATATGCAACCTCTCAAAATAGAGATTACAAGTAAATGAACAGTAACAAAACAATTGATTTATGTAAACTATTGCTGCTATCTTATGGTCTATTGTTTGGGAAATCTTGAGTGATGATTGAGCAAAATGGCGTATTTCTCATCTCCCCATTAGGATCATGATGTCATCCTTCTGCACCCAGATCTGATTTGATTCCATTTAGAAAGGTTTAGTGTTCTGTGAAAGACCTACAACTAAATGGTCAACTGTTAATGATTGCATCTAGAATACTTTGGGGCTGAATAAAGTTGACTGTGTTAGAATACACTGTCTGTCCAGAAATCTTCTGTATGCGGTCTCTATTGACTTGTTTGGCACATCCAAAACCCTGTCACATGTAAGGAAATAGTACTGCTAGAATTCGTCTCACCTTCCTAGCCAAAGGATGTGATTTCAAGACAAGACAAAGTCATTATCCTGTAGCCAATCACCAGTTTCTTTGTTTTCACATTTTTGTGAGCCAAGTTACCCAAATTGTAACATTCTAATCTGAAACTTCCTTATCTTAAATTATCTGGTTTTTTTCTATTTCCCTATCTTGTTTGAACTATAAATTCTGGCCAGGATTATAATTACAGTATATTGGTCAGTCTGGGTCACCACAACAAAATACCACAGTATGCATGGCTTTAGAAAAACAGAATTTATTTTCTCAAAGTTATGGATGCTTGAAAAATCCAAGATCAAGGTGTCACTGTTTCAGTTTATGATAAAGGTTCATTTTCAGGCTTATAGACAGCTGAATTTATGTTGTATCTTCACATGAGGTAGAAAAGAGAGTAAGCTCTGTTTTTTTTTCCTTTTGTTTTAGGTTTCTTTTGTATTGCTATATGTTTTAACACAGAATAATTACAAGATAAATGTAATTATTATGCATTGCAAACAACTAATCTCATTGGATTAAGGTCCCACACTTAAGACTCATTTAATCTTAATTACCTCCTTAATACCCTACCCCCCAATTCAGTTATATTGTGGGTTAGAGTTTCAACACTTAAATTTGGGAGAGACACATAATTCAGTCCATATTCTGTAAGAAAATACTTTAATTCTAATCCTTAGTATCTTAATTTTGAGAATCAGAATAATATCTTCCTCAAATAGTTTTTTTTCCAGAACAAATGAAATAACAAAAATATAATAGGTGTACAACAAAAGACTGAAAAGATGGAGAAATATTTAATTCTGACACTTGATCATCTTATCTGGCCCTCTTGCTTTCTATTTTTATCCTTTTTCCTCCTGCTTTTACCAGACCACTAGATTAACAGTTCTCTCCTGCAAGATAAACAAAAACGGTATTTATTAATTGTTGTGAAGATGCTTTGGAGCAATTTTTAAAATAATGCTTTATTTGTGAAGAAAAGAAGCGTAGCATAAAAGCATAAAACTATTTTATATTTCCAATAATTGCTCTACACTGTTCACTGTTGTTTCTTTCACCTTTCCTAATGAGACTCTTGTAATGCCTAATAGGGCAATTGCTTTCTGGTTTCTAAGCCATGCATGGTCTCACATAATCTTCACAATGATGCCCAACAGACACTGAAGTTTTCTCAAGGTCACCGAGCTAGAAAGAGGTAGAGCCAGAGTTTGAACTCTAGCCATCTGTTGTTAAAGGACACACTCAGCCATTGTGTAATATCACCATAAGTCATAGGGTAGTGGAACCACACAATCAGCATTCATCGGCTTCATCTCTGGGATGGCATGTCCCTGGTCACACGTTATATCAAGCCTGAAGAATGGTCACGCAACTATTTTATACTCCTGTTGGAAAGAACATTGCATCCACTAGAAAAGGATGATGAGAGCCTGGTCAGACTTCACTCAATGTATTAAATGTAACCCAAAGCAGCAGATTACAAAATCTCCCCAAATCTCATGTCTCCATGTTACTTTAAGATAAACTTTTTTTGAGGAAAAAAATCCTTTCAAGAAGCCTGCAAGTGAAAATTTTAAGCAAAGACTGAATGTCTGTGTTTGAACTTTAAATTTGCATGGTCTAAAATAAATGCATAATTAGCTTATTAGTTTTGCATTCACACAGGAAAACAAGATCCTGTCTTTTCACTTAGATTGTGGACAGGTTGGACATTAGAAAGATTTCAACCTCACCAGATATTGGGCTGTTCCGCTTGGGATTTGATCTCTGGCATGCTTAGAATGAAGGAAATATTCCTTTGTATAACTGTAGGAAGATCGGGGAAAAGAGAAAATGAGAGACAAGATGCAAACAGCATCTTGATTCAGCTTTCTCAAGGTCTGTCTTATTCACACACTATTCCTTGGAGATTTACTATTTGCCTTCTTCTGAAGCAATGCATGCAGCTGTAAGAAGAACAAACTGTCTTTAAATGTTACATAGGGAAAAAATACAGCACAGAGATCTGAAAGCAGCTGTTTAAGCATTTAGGTAACATTTTAAGCCGTTAGTCAAATATAAACAATCACCGCTATATAAATAGTAAAGAAAGCCAGTATAATATGAGAGTTTCTGGGTACTGGAATCTTAGAGGATTAGCAATCCTAAGTACCTCAAGTTAAGTTTTCTTATTTTTGAAGCAGGGATTCATTTCACAGGGTTCTTATGGGGAAAAAATGAAATATTCCTTGCAGTGCTCAAAGAGAGGAGTCACAGTGTAGGTGGAGAGGAGAAACTGGAGAGATGGACTATGCCCAAATCTCATCTCTTTCTTTAAGCTGGGAGACTTCAGGAAAGTTACTTTAGCACTCTGGCCTGATAGACTGAATCAATAGGAATAGTGCCGACCACATGAGCTTGGTGTGAAGATTTAATGAGTAACTAATGTAAAGTGCCTGGAACAGTGCCTACATCAGAGGACGGACTATGTACATTTTTGAAAAATACATAGTATACGTGCTAATAACAGTCTAGCATTCATTTTCTTAGTCTGAAAACAGCACCACATATTCACTTTCAAAAACATTACTTCTTGTCTTTGAATGCAAATTTAGTGATGTGGTCTCTTCAGATACAGCAGCTAATCCTGACAGAATGATGGGGATGTGACCAAAACTGGGCCAATCGCTCCCCCTCTGAAATTTAGCTCATAAACAGGTACACACAGACTGCACTGTAAGGTATTCATCCTGACGACTGCATTCTTTATTAATTTCTCATTCCAACATTTCCATGACTGCCTTGGTATCTGTCCATGTTGGGACACGTTTCTTATCTCATCCATCAATTCTACGAGTGCATGTATGTTCTTTACCTGAACTAGTCCCTATTTTCTTGTTTTCTTTGGTCTGTTTCTGTTACTTTCAATCAAATATTCACAAATTTATAATAGACACATAAATTTTTATCATTAGAATCTGAATATTCACTTTAAATTGTTCTTTTTAAATGAGATTTATTCATTCATTAGAATCATAAAAATTTACTAATATTGGAGTGATTCCCCAAATCAAGACGTGTTTTGCTCATTTAAGCTTGATGAAGTTATTTGATTCTATACCACCTCTATTCTGTGTTGTGTAAGAGGGGGGAGGGCATTTAAAATAATCTGGCAGGGCCGGGGATTTAGCTCAGTGGTTTCATTGCCTGCTGCACAAGCGCAAGGACCCGAGTTCAATCCCAGATACCAAAAAAAAAAAAACAAAAAAAAACAGTGGAATAATCTGGAAAGTTTTGGAAGTGCATATGAATGGGAAGGAATGTTTCACTGATAACTAATCCTAGTTTGGGATGAAAGAGGAAATCTAGCCAATCAAAGACCAGGTATGGCATTTCATTCGTGGGAAGTCTCAGATATATAGAATCTAATAATTCAGAGGTGGAAATAAAATGATGTCATACTTGATATGTTCCTGATTTGCTACTATGCCCCTTCTTTTACTGCTAAATGATGGAAGGAAATTCAGCAGAGAATAAAGAACAACATATTAAATAATTTGAGAATGACTAACTGGACTTTGAAAAATACATACAAATACAAATACGTACAAATACACACAAAATTCTAATAACTAACATTCCTGAACCTCATACAAGATACAGAACTTCATATTGAAAAGATAGAGATTAGGTGGTGAGCAATTTAGAGAGAAAAAGGGAGTCCTTCAGGACTCATTAAATTATGTAGCAACAATTATAAGCACATCTATAGAGACACAAAGTACATTAGTGATTGCCTAAGGCTGGGCGACAGTGGTGTGAGAAGTGATTTCTAATGGATACAAGATTGCTGTGGGGAGTGATGAAAACATTCTAAAAATTACAATGATGGTTTACCCAACTCTTTAAATATCCTGACAATCATTGAATTTAAATTTACAGCTGATGAAACTTGTAGTATGTAAATCATACAACCATAAGTTGTTTCGAAAATGATTGCCTAAAATTATTATATTTTGAGTGACCAAAAGTTATGAAAGAAGAGAGGCAAGCTTATATATAGGTGTCCAAATTAAGGTGAAAAATATGATGATTGATTAAATATATGCAAACAAAAATCCACATTTACATCCCTGAAATTAGAATAGATAATGGAAATCAGGACCTTGATTGCAAATGAGAAATAGAGCTGAGTTAGGAAGAAGTTAGACAGTTGCTCAATGCAACTTGTCCCTCTTAATGACTGAAGGTGATTGTTCAGGGAGCAATTCCCAAATAAAATATAAATTGTGCAAGTACTCTATCCACCTGTCCAGTATAAAGTCAAAGAGCTCTATGCCAAGGATTTTAAAGAAAGTCCTTCATATTTTCCTTCTTTCTCAATCCTAGTAGGTGTCGTCAGGTTGTCAGCATTTGTTGCATACCTGACTGTGACCACATGGATCACACACTTGGTTGCCTTATGGCTCTACAGTGCATCTGGTTATTTAGCTGCCCAATGGATGATTGATGACAATTGCTTCTCTCCTTTACATCACAGCTAACCACTCTCATTGTGAAGAACAAAGCTAATCATTTTCAAATTAGGTATTAGTCATATAGCGAAAAGAATTAATGATAAAATTAGAAAATTTAAAAATGGTATGCAAGTTGAAATTATATTATTCACTTTTCTTGCATGGTTTTATACACTGTGGTTCTGCTCATTAGATGTTTTTATCAGAGTTTAAGGAGGATTCAAACACCACTCACTCTAAAAGTTCTCAACTGGTTATTCCTATACTATACTTGTGCTGAACAGCATTTGACATAGACCAAGTCTATTATATGGTACTGTGGAGATAAGATACAGGGATAGCAATCCCTACCTCTTCTCCTTGGAGGAAAAATGTTGAATGCTGGAGAATGAGAGTAGTATTGAAAAAATACTCCAAACAAACATTTCAAAGTAGAACTCATTACCAACAATTATATCAGTTCAAATTAAATCAAAATGTCTCTCAGAACTGATTGCTACACATACACAGGGCACTAGAGCTCCTCAGAGGACCTCTAAAATGGTTCTGATCTGTGATGGCGAATCTTCATTGTCAAACTGATTAGCCTAAGAAACTGCTAGAGGATTTGTAAAGCACACTTCTGGTTAAGTCCTGGAGGTGTAAACTTTGGATCATATCTAGTTCCTGGTTCCTTCCTCTAGGTCTCTCTGCCTCTTTCTTTGCTTCCTGACTCCCATGAGGTGAACACATTTCTTTTACTGACCTTTTCTTGCATGCTGTTTCTGCTTTACAGCCTGATGACTAATAAAATGAACCAAAATAAACTTCTCCTTTAAGCTGCCCATGTTAGTTTTGTCCCAGCAAAGGAAAAGCTGACCATTACAACATTGTAGACTTAGAGAGCAGAGAAAGAAGATGCAGCTATGATTTAGCTTAAGCATTAACCAATCTAATTTAAAGCTGATTATTTCCAAGATGAAGGACTTTGTCTATTGCTTGTATCACACCCTTTTAGATCAGTACTTCTCCAAATGAATGTCCACATGAGATATTAATCAACCTCCCATTCTTGTCAAAATCCAGAATCCCACTTTGAGTTAAATGGTTCTACTTATATTTGAGAGCACCAGTATAATTTACAAAGCACTTTACATGGGGTAACATTTCATTGTTTTCACAACACCCATGAAAATGACACATATTAGAAGCATAGTTTGATATATGGGAGTGTTAGCAATATGCCTAATATTATACACCACATGATAAATCAGGAGTCAAACTAGGAAGCCATGACTCTCTGTCTTGTCCTTTTCCCTCACTTTTTTCTGGTAGAAACATACGGCCTATGAATGTTTTCTTCTGAAATCTAGGAGAAGGCTATAGTCATTACTTTACCAAATGTCCTCTTGTTTTCATTTTTTAAAATTTTCTGTCTCTGAGATGTTTTTTATTTCTAAATATGGCCCTATTATAATTTTTACTATTAATGTCTACCATAGTAAAGTAGTAGTTTCTTCTCTAAGTTATTTACATACAGCCACCCCACCCCACAATGTGGTTTCCAATCTTCTCTATAGTTGGTCATTTAAATACAACACATTAAACATTTTAAATTCCATTGTTTATTTTATAGATTAATTTACTGTTTGATCATATTCACTATCTCTCTAGACAATGTTGGAGCTTCTTAACCTCATCTGTGTATCAGAATAACTAAAAATAACACAAATTATAGGAATTCTAATCTTCACGTGTCTGAATCTAAATAGCAAAATATCTTGGGGTTTTTTTCAAATTTTTCTAAATGATGTCCAATTTGTTCCACAATATTTTTGTTATTTTAAATATGAGACAAATAAATAGTAATATAGGAAAGAAGAGAGGAAACCTATATGGAAGTATGATACACTGACATTAAAACTTGTGAAATCAATTACACATTATTTTAATAAATCTAATACCACATATTTATTAGCTCAGAATTTGATAAAACATTAAAAAAAATTACAATTAAGTTTTCCAAGTGCAGATATTAAAAATTCATAGTATCCCTATTAGTTAAGAGTTGATTTTACAATTATTTCTAATAAAATATTTAGCCATTCTATTAATGATAAAACCTGACTATCATGATGCACTCTCTCTCTTTTTGTTTTTTTTTTTTTTTTTGATCCCAGGGATCAAACTCAGGTCCTTGCACTTGTGCAGCAGGCTGCGAAACCACTGAGCTAAATCCCTGGCCCATCTCTAATATAACAGTGACAGCCACTGAGCAGAATTATAATTATTGAAGAAAACCCAGGTATTATAATACAATATTTAGATTTGAAAACCATGATTTTTTTCTGCTTAAGTTTTCTTAAATAATATGAAATGAAATCTACACCATCCATTGTAATCATGCCTGGCTAACAACTTAAAAACTCTGTCTTTTATTTCTCCTTTTATAGAAGAAGGAAGGACACATGAAGAAAGACAGGTGTCCAAGAGTGACTGTGCTTTCTGCATTTTCAACATTTTGCAACACAAAAGTACACCCTTTCAAGAAAGAAAGATTGAGGTCCTAGGTCTGATTCTCAGGCTAAGTTGCATATTAGGATGGATTAAGAGATTTGTCTTGTTTGTTTGTTTCTTTGTTTTAAATAACTTTATTATCAAACACACACACATGCAAAGATTAAAACCATTCAAAGAAGAGCAATGCAAGGGAAAAATTACAATAATATTCAAATACAGTAGAACTCAACCAAAACAGAACTGAAAAGCACTTAAACATTTTTGCATATAACTTAAAAAAGCATCTCAAGCACCAAGACATCAGAGGATCTGATTTGTTTCAGAAAGATCCCCAAAACCAACACTGAACAAATAGTGGTCTGGAAAAAACCTCCAGTTGGACTTCACATAAGCCAAACTTCTCCTTAATTTAAATTTCGATACAGTCATATGACACGCGATGGAAACACAATCTGAGAAATATGTTATTAGGCCATTTCATCCGTGTGTATCCTTAATTACACTCTCAGTTTCTAACACTAGAGAAACTATTCGGTATTTACACGTGTGTCCTATTTATTTCACTTAAGAGTATGGCCTCGATATGCATCCATTTAGCTATAAATGACTCTAGTTTTTCATTCTTTATGGCTGAGTAGTACTTCATTTTATTAAAAAAAAACCCCACACCTTCTTTATCCAATTTCCAGTTGATGGGCACTTGGCCTGTTTCCAACCTTTCGCTATGCCGAACTGTACCACTGTAAACATGGGTGCACATATATCGCTGTGGTATATCGTTGTTGGTTTTGTTTTTGAGACACTCTCACTATGTAATTCAGGCTGGCCTTCAACTCACTGAAACCCTCCTGCCTCAGCTTCCCAAGTGCTGGGATTACAGTGAGAGGAAGAAATTTTTAAAAGCTACAAATGTCCTGTTTCTATTTGTGACCTGTTACCTTAGATCGTCTAGGGATGGAGTCTTAATGCTGCAAATCTTCTCCACTGATTTCAACCTGTACCAATTTGGGAAGCCACTTTGGAAATAAACTAGGTATATAATTTAAAAATAAATTCAAGATATATTGGCCACAGAATTAGAATGATACATTTTTCAGCAAGCACTATTTTTGTTTCATTAAGAATTTTTCCAAGTAAATGTAAAAGACATTACAAATTAAATGACCATTTAGCAAATTACAACTGAAAAGGAAATGGATATATATTTCAGTAAAGAAGGGTAACAGAAATCAAATTTAAAATTCCAAGGGGAGGAAATCACCAGGACCAGTGAAAGTTTGTAGCTTGGGGAGATTATGTCACATATTTACATTATTATTTAACTGTATGTTAAACAGGATTTGTAAAATAGACTACAAATCCAAACACCCTCGTGGAGGCAGAGTGCTAACATTCTTCATCTTAGGTGGAGACGATTTGAGATTTGAAAGCCCACTTTTCCTCCTACCACGTCAAATTATGAACAGAAAAATAGAATGTCGATTTGAGTCTCTAATGAAAGGTAACTCCGCAGTGATTGGAAACACACTTCCACTGCATAATCAGATCTGGTTACAGCCCAGAGCCAGGTCTGCCTCTTCCTGCCTATAGGTTTGGAGGGTGAGAACCCTGTTCGCTTTCATCTGGTTCTCATTTGACAAATCCCATCTGTGCTGAGCCTGAACGAACTGTAAAAATACGAAAGTTACAAGCATTTAGGAAAGGTGAACAGAATTGCCTGGGTTTACTTTGCTTAAGTGATGTTTAAGGAAGATTTGGTGATGTAGGCTGTAAGACTGTTATAATATACCTGCTATAACTAATTGTGTGTCTGAGAAGAGACACAAAACAGAGATTCAATCCCAGAGAGGAGGGGAAAAAATACCCTGGCAGCATTTAGACTGAGTATGGACATTTTCAAAAGTGAATGTATTGCACTTAAACTAATTATGCAAATCTTGGGATAATAACATATTTATCTGCCATTTTATATTGTAATCCAAACACTAATTGCTATACACATATAAAATGGATATGGTGGAGTGAAAGAATGTTTCCATATTTCAAATGATCTAAAGTAAATACAATAAAAATAAACCAGAAAATTTTCCTTTCATATATACTCACAAAGGATCTGGTTAGCTATGAGAATACAATGTGTAGCTTAGTCTGACACCACCAAAGAATGTGTGTCTCTGAAGAAAGAGAAGATGAGGAAGAAACGGAAATGTCAGTGTGTTTGCTGTACATGTTTATAAGCTATCACTAGAGTGAATATTATAGAAGTAGAACTGAGAACTGGGTCAACATGACTTTTTGGCAAGTAGTACACAGTGATGTCCACCCTACACCTACCTCAGACATGCCATTCATAGTAATGGAATTAATTCAGATAACATATTTGGAAGGATTGTCTAGATATCTCTAAGGTGCTCATTCTAGTGTTCAAAGAAGGCAACAGGCATCAATGAATCTTTTGTCCAGTGGTTGGCTAGTCATTCGTAAGTGTTTTGATGAAGTTCAAATCAGCCCAAGGGACAGTCCATGTTTCGTAATTCTAACCCACCCATTTCAAATCCCCTATAAACTCTTTACATATGCATTGTGGCTTCCATATGCCTTTGCAAAAATACAAGCACAATTGAAAGCTCTAATAGAGACCAAACTCAAACTCTCACATTTGCCCAGTGGGCAGTGTAGAATCCACAGATATCACTCGCTTCCTTTCTCATTTCTTACTCGGTCATTGTTTCAGTGAGGAAGTATTCTATAAAGTTTAAAAAGTACAACCAGAACAATACCAAAAACCACTAAATTTGTAGAAATGCACAATGCAGAGTTATATCAGGGACTTCTGCTACCTAGGTCGCTCTCTCCTATTAAGATGTGTAAGGTGCACTTAACTTTTCAGAGATGAGCTGTTCACTGAAAGTAAATTCTGAGGCTCAATGTTCACAACCCAACAGCCTCCAGGTAAACTTCCCTGACCTCAGAATTCTGAGAGGTTTTTATATGCAGATTTTTCACATTAAGCTTTCATAGTGGCATGAGCATTTGAAATAAAACTTTTACTCCTTTATGATTACTTAATGGTGTGTTTTTCCCCTTGAACCCTGAGATCCTTGAGATCAGAGACAATATCTTATTTAATTGACCAAAAGCATGCATCAATAAATATTTTTTCTGAATATATAAGACTGTGAATAAATATTTAAATTGTGTTGAGTATGCATACGTGCCATTGAATATACTTCATTGCAAACTTTTGTGATCCTCAAATATATAATCAAATATTCAGAAGTTTTTTTCTTTCTATATTATCTTATATAAGTTATTTTTCATGGGAACTTAACCACACTATTTTTAGGAAATTTAGTTTCATATGAAAATGGAGTTGGAAAGTGCAGGGAATTTCCATATACCCTCTGCCTTACATGATTCCCTTACTATCAATCTACCCCCATCCAAGCGGAATGTTTGTTATAATCTGTGACATATCACAGTGACATATCATTGTTGCTCAAAGTCCACAGTTTACATTGGGATTCATTCTTCTTGTAGATGCTATGGCTCGGATCTTGGATGTCCCCTAAAGGCCCATATGTTAAAAGTTTGGTCCCCATCCTTGTGCTCTTGGGGAGTGGTGGAATTTTTAAGAGGTGAATTCTACTAGGAAGACTAGGTCATTGAGGATGTACCCTTAAAGGCTCTTGTAGGACTCTGGTATCTTCCTCTTCTTTCTTTTCCTCCTTGGCTTGTAAATGTCAGTGGTATGTGCTCTGCCGTGCTCCCACCATAATATGGGGCCTTACCATAGTCCTAAATGGGTGGGACTCACTGATCATGAACTGTAATCTCCAAAAGAGTGCACCACAACAAGCTTTCTGCCTTTGTAATTTGATTATTTCAGAATTTTTAGTGACAAAAATCTCACAAACACAGTACCTCTTATGAGTTTTGGAAAAGTATGCTGACATACATCCATTATTACAAAGCATGCAAAAGATTTTCTCTGCCCTAGCCATCCACTGGGTTCTGTGTATTCATCCTTCCTTTCCCCTAACTTCGGGTAACTGCTGATATTTTTTTTACTCTATCCATAGTTTTATTTTTTCCCAAATGCCCTACATATGAGTTCATACATTTATACATTTTCTAGCCTCCTCAGATTGCCTTCTTTCATTTAGTGACATGCATTTAACATTTTTCATATATTTTTCTTGGTTTGGTAGTTCTTTTCTTTTGAAAGCTAATTAATATTCCACTGTATGGATGCATTGCATTTTATTCATCCATTTCCCTACTATGGGATATTATGGTTGCTTCCTAGTTTTTACCACTATAAAATAAAGCTGATATAACATTTACTTAAGGTTTCAATTCTTTTAGATAAATATTGAGTATGCTTATTTTTGTAAGGATTCACTAAACTGCCTTTAGTTGCTAAGCAGTTATTTTGACTGTATCATTTTGTATTCCTACCAACAATGAATGAGAATTCCCATTGCTCCACATCCTCATCAGCATTTGGTGTTCTCAGAGATTTGGATGGTGGCCAGTGTAATAGATTTGCAATGCTTTCTCATTGATTATCTGTTTTTATTTGCAATTTTCTAATCATAAACTCTTAAACTTCCTAATGCTTATGTTTGTCATGTATTTATCTTCTTTGATGATATGTGTTAAGAGCTTTTGCCCATTTTTAAATCAGATTTTTCATTTTCTTATTGCCATGTTAATTTTTTTCTTATGAAAGATTTAACTTGAAACTATTTTTCAAATATCTACCAAATTTTTAATCGATAAACTGTTCCAACACAGTTCTCAGAGATACTGATCAATGGTTATGAAGTTTAATTCTCTCTTTAAAGGTTAATAATCTGTGCCTACTCTCTCATCTAAGCTCACATTTTGTGAGCAAGTATTGTTTAAAGAGCAGTCAACTTAAACAGGAACTCCAATTATGGTTATCCTTCCATCTGATGTTGTGGAGGAAGAAAAGATTTCAGAAAAACAAATAACAGCACAATGAAAAAAGTACTATAGATTATCCAATTTGATTTTCTAAAAGTTAAATGAATGGTCCTATGGATTCCACTGCAAAAGACAGCTTCCTCCCCAAAATATTCAATGAAATCAAGTGACATGGAAGCTTCATGTCCTAGCTTTATGTCCAGTATTATAATCTCCCAAGAACTATCCAGGAGGGAAAAAATATTTAGAAATATTCTGGGGGCTGGGGATTTAGCTCAGTGGTTTTGCCGCCTACTGTAACTCTATTTTATGACAATCTAAGACTTAGTTTTGGAAATTTATTTTTTAAAAAAACTCAATAAACATTGCTCACAAGTCTGTTTTAGTTCCTTAGATCAGTACCTTTTAGTTTCCCCAATACTATTCCTATAGGGTTAGGGAGGTATTCATACCATGACTCACTTTCTGGTATAATAGCTTGTTAAAAAATGAAAACGGAATTCTCAACTAGAAAAATATACATAATGTGCAAGTTATGTCCAGCTCTACAAATTGAAGGGATAGAAAATAGCAAATGCATTCCATTTACATAAAACAAACAGATTTTCCTCCATAGGAGGCATCTATTAAAGCACGACTCTGCCCAACCAATTTGAGCTTCATGCAAATTCAAATAAGCCAAATGTCAGAGATTTCTGGAAGCCAGTCTTAGTTTCTACAATATAGAATTTAATATTTTAAAGGAAGGAGGAAGAAAGCAAATTGTACCGTTAATATTGCTTGTTTATGCTACCTGAAGTCTAAGAAATTCTTTAATATTAAAACAAGTTTTATTAATTAGTATTGAGGATATTGACTGCTTATTTTTGGTCTTTCTTTTTGTGACACACTGTGATATTAATACTAGTTGTCCATCATGAGAAGGGGAAATGATTCTATCCTTTGGGCAAAACTGAACAGCTCTTGTCTTCAAATCTGACACTGCTCAGGCAAGATCTATGCTTTATGGACTCCCCAGTTGATTTGCTTTGTAATCGTTTTGGAAGCAGATGTCGACTTTGACTTCCAGTCAATGCTTATTTTTTTCAGTATTTAGTACAACTGGTGAAGTATGTGGTGCTTTTCCTCATGCAGCTCATAATATGTGATTGAACATCTTGATTAATTTATCAACTATCTCAATTAAGAACTCTGTTAGTTTGTGTGCCTATCCCTACTCCCAGCAGCTCTCCATCTCTTCAATATTCTTATGTGTTGGATGCTTTTATACTCATTTCACAAAGGAGAAAATAAGAGCTCAAGCCCACATACTTCTAAAGTTAAAAATGCTGGAATTTAAAACTAGAATTATTGGCTCCCAAAGCAGTATGAATAATTTCTCACTTTCTACTGATATTGGTTTTCTTTAAACTGCATCAAGATGCTTCCTTTTGTTGTCAACAACTTTTCTTTTATTGTCACTAAATAGAGCTTTCTTTGCATTTAAAGTTTTTACATTAAAAACAAAACATGATCGTATAGTTTTAGACCATAAAAACTTTAGGAGAAACCAGGAAAAATTGTGAAGGAATTATCAAATATTTTTAAATGCTCGATACATTGACAAAGTATTTTTGTTTGGTGAACATGTTGGGAACCTTCCAGTTTTATGAAGGAAATACACTCTAGAGTTAATAAATGCCCACATCAGCACCAAAAGCAGTAACAGAAGTCATTTACAGCCTCGTTCCTCTACAATATTTCCAATGAAGAACTAAATGTATTACCATCACTTTGTGCTTGGAGCATTAAAAATAACTGATTTATGGCATCATCAATATTATATTTTGGTTGAGTAGATTTAATCAAATCACAGGATTTATGAGGGAGAAGCTAAGTAAAACTGTGATATAGAAAGAAAGATACTAAGCAAGCATTTTATGTGGCAGAGATCACTGTTTGAACTTGGAAGATAGCCACCAGCCAGACACAACTCAGAAGGACTGTACACCTAATGTGCGTTCAGTGAATTGTTCTGTGCCAAAAAAGTCCTGGGAAAAGTGTATTGACTCAGTATTTTTCAACTTGATTTCCCTCCTCCTTAAGAGTTTACATTTTTATTTCCATTAAGATTATTGGTACATTTTAGATATACAATACAGTTACATTCACCATTGGGATCCAGTACCTGTACATGATGTATCTTGGTTCTTATTTTTTCCCCCTTCCCCTGCCCTCCCTTTACCCCCTCCACACTTCCCTATTTATTCCCATTTTTTTCCTTTTCTCATATTTTTTCTTTTCCCTTCTTTTCTTTCCCCTACCCATCCCACTTCCCCTACTCCTTTAGACCTTTTCTTCCTAAAATAATTAAAAGAATCATATGACAGTGATATATGCTCACCCATGTTTCTAGCGGCACAGTTTGTAATAGCTAAAACATGGAAACAGCCCAAATGCCCATCAACTGGAGATTGGATAAAGAAGATGTGGTTTTCTATAAAATGGAGTGCTACTCAGCCATAAAGAATGAGAAACTAGAGACATTTATAGCTAAATGGATGTATATTGAGTCCACACTCTTAAGTGAAATAAATAGGATGCAAGTGTAAATACCAAATAGCTTCTCTGGTGTGAAAAACTAAAAGTGTAAATAAGGATCAAAATGTATAATTGATATTAAGACTTTACTTTTAAAGTAAATAGCTACCTATTTGTTGGACATACTCAAATGGTTTGGTAAACACTTTTATTACATACACTTTGTACAATGATTCCTTGGGTCATGAATTTAATTTGTTCCATAACTCTAGGGAAGATGGCCTTAATTCTGTTTGTTATCTGATATGGAGTTTTCAGACAGAAGGAAAATTGTGCCAAATGCTTCCCTTTGTGAATCGAATTATTCAGGAACAGAAGTTGTTTTGAACCTAAGTATATATGTGCCAGCATAGTCCTAAATTCTTCATAAATATGAATTATCTACTCATTTAACAATTTCTGAGGGCCCTGTAGGCTTCTTAACAATAAACGTTGCTATTATCTAATTTAAAATGCAGAATTTGAGGTGCTGCAAGGCTAAACTGTCAGCCACCTCTGGTGGAGATACTGATGATCGAAAAAACATGCATATGTGAAGTAAGGAGTACATGGGAAATCACTATACTTTCCTCTCTATTCTGCTGGGGACCTGAAATTGCATTTAAAAAATCAAGTTTAAAAGAAGGAGGAAAACTTAGCCAAGAAAATGTAACACTTGGTCAAGATCAATCAGCAAGCATCAGAAATCTAACTCTAGAATTTGTGCTCTTAACTGTTATGCCGTGTGCTTCCCACTTTGCAAGGAAATTGTTCAGATTATTCAACCTAAAGAGCAGTGGCAGGAGATCCAATGCAAGAAAAGTAAATATTTCCTAGCTATATTTTTAATTCATGATAAAAGTAATATATTGGGCATACATAAAAGGTCAGACCTAGTTGGTCACACAAGTTAATGTGAGAAAATCTGCCCTTCTTAACAACAAAAACGTTAGTAGGGAAGTATGTTTGGGGAAAACAAATGAATTTGGAGGCTGCACTTATTTTTATTTTGAAACTGATACCTGGGCATTTTACAAAGCTCAATAGCTCTGTGCCATCTTTCTCAGCATAATATTTATCAGTGCAGATTTCAGAAGATAGATACCTTGCTACCATAAAGGGTGTGTAGAATTGTCTCAGTTCTCCATTTTTCTGAGAATAATGTAGGCTGGAAAGTGTAATGAAGGCTTTTAGAAGACATTCTAGTCAGTGCTGTGTGCCATTTCCTGACTGCCTTCATATTTAATGCAGAGGTACTGTTGGTGGAAATTGCTTTACAAATCAGAGGAGGGATCATGGTTTCCATATTAGACTAGCAGGTCACAGGAGCAGTATTACAAGTCAGATGGGCCTTGTGAAGAGTTTGGTCATGCTTGACTAAACCCCTATATTTATTTTGAGACTCTTGCATGTGAGAAATACATAATGTACTTGTGTTATCAAAGTAGCCAAAATTTTTATTATTTCCACAGTATCTTTCCATTTGAATCTGTCTATGTAGATCATGTAATTTACAGAGAAATCAAACTGATTATCATTAGACCACTCTTCTTTGAGATCCCCAAATCTGTTGTTAATTTCCTCAGCCATAAAGAGGAGTCAGTTTTCCAGAATGGCATCTTGTTTTATTTATACAAATGGGCATGTTCCTTATAAGAAGTTCCATAATGCTTACAATGGGAAATGACTAGTTTCTCACCCAATATTACTGTCAAAAATTATATTGTAAGGCTGGGTTTCTTGGACTGAGGTTTTAAATAATGTATAGCACATGTGCATACCATAAACAAAAATATATTTGAAGTATATGAATAAAATTTTATTTTTTTTATTTTTTTAAGAGAGAACAAGTAAAATAAGCCATGTTTCAATCTGAGATAATTAAATGTCTCTTATTTGCAGAAAATGAGTGATTTGTATAATCATGTTTAATCAAATGTATTTATGTGTGAGGGCTGGCATATTTTCACTATGGAAGGCAACAAACTGTATAAAAATGATGGTAATTGTGAAGACTGTTATGTGTACATACTGTGTGGTCATTTTATTGTCCACAGATTGCCAACTATAGAAGACAACAGGATTTCTTTGAAGTGCTCTTTTTCTACTAATTTTCAAACTTCTTTCTATTCTTCCCTCCCACTTTCCACTCATCACTTGATAGTGATAGAGGACAGACCAGATTTTTGACATGAATGTGGAGCAAAATGTGTTCTTAAATACAGTCTTTAAAGAAATTCCACCGGTAAGTGCAATCACATTGTGGTAAAACCTCCTTTCACAACAGTTTCTAATTTATTTAATAGCAATTGCCACGTTTGCTTTCTCTTTCCTTCCACCTCTCCACCTCGCCCCTGGAGTCCTGATTCTTTTCAAACCCGTATGCCACAGAGAGAGAGAGAGAGAGAGAGAGAGAGAGAGAGAGAGAGAGAGAGAGAGAGAGAGAGAGAGAGAGAGAGAGATACATACATTTTGGACTCAAGTAAAATTGACAAAGATGGTATAAAAGTGCTCAGCTGTGAATTCCTTATCTGTTATAATAAGAATCAGATGAGCAAGTGACATCACTATAGTTCAGGCGCTGCTTTGGCAAAAATCTGTTTTTCATTTTTTAGTGGCCTAGAAGCAAAAATAATACTTAAGCAAAATGGGTTATAAAATCAGCGTGTTAGCTGGTATCGTGTAAGTCCGCCATTTTATCACTTTAAATATCTGAAAACACTCATGTACATCCATGAAACATAGGGATTTAGATCAGGGAACCAGATACCAGAACATCAAAATAAATAGAGATGACTTAATGTCCCCATTACTTAGGTGTTTAGGTCATGACCACACATAACTTTCAACAGGTAGTTTATTGTATTCCCTCAACATAGGGGTACAGCAGTGAAAAATCTTATTTTTCTCTAACTACAATCTCCAAATGATCTACAGGAATCTTTCTTCCCTCATTTGTTTCTAAAAGTTATAAATTTCTTGGGCTAATCTCATAGTTTTCCTGCATTGCTGAGCTAATAATAATACAGTCGAATCCAAGTCAATATTTGTACCTCTAGTCTGGTTACTCGTGCCTAAGGGAAACATGGCCTTGCAGACTTAAAGCATGGAGTGGTTTTAAACAGGCTCTGGAATGAAGCTTTATATAAGAGAATTCTCTAGCCAGACTCAGCCTGTAGTTGTTGCTCTTCTGTATGATCAGCCACAGGCTTTTGGTGATGTAGATCCCTCACCAGACTGGCATGCAGCCTTGTAGGTAAGCTGGCAGCCGGGAAGAATGTTCTTTAATTCTCTGTCTCTTGTCCTATTTGTATTGCTATATGGGAACTCCAGATAGTGGGGAATTTATAAAGAGCAGACATTTAACTCTTATAATTCTGGACACTGGAAGGTTCAGGATCATAGCAAAAGCATTTTGTCGAGTGAGATGATTCTCGCTGTGTCCTCACATTACAGCAGCAGAAGGGTAAGCTAGGTAATGTTTTGTGAAGCTTCTTTTAAAAGGGCCTTGATCCTATTACTGCAGGAGCAGTCTCTGCAGCCTGATCACCTCTTACAGGACCCACTTATTAATAGTATCATGTTGGCTACCCTTGAATTTTGGCTAGGATGTATTAAAGCTGAAGCAATCTGCTCTAGGATACTCTGAACCCTAGAGGACACTCAATTACCTCTGCCAAACCAAAGGTGGCAGCATTGTGTGTTTCGCCATTGGACACTCTATCCTGGGGGAATCCTTCCACTTCTTTTGTACTGGATCAGGTTGAAGCAGAAGAAATAAACAAGGTTGCTACCTAAACTTACAGCTAATGAAGAAAGGAGACAGAAATCTTCCCTTCTTGCAAAAACTCTCTGGGTTCATAAATGATTCTATTGGTACCACTCTTACTAGATGTGAAGGGTAGTTGACACTCCTTCCAGTAAGGATCAGAGAGAAAGATTTATCTGTCCTTAGTTCAATGCCTGATCCATCTGAAGATTCTCCCTTCTCTGCTTCCCTTTATAAAGTCTGGGAGTGGAAAGATTGGACTGATATGTAAGCCACAGAGTCTTTTTCTACCAAGCCCCGAGGGGGATTCACATCCTTCAATTTGGACATCTCCTTCTTTATAATGTGTGTTACTTAATGTCCACTTATCCTGTCCTTGATGTTTAGTCATTAATCCAAGGGAATTGTGGAAGGCCTTTCTGAAAATGATGTTCTGCTAGCCTGACATCACCTGGAATTACTATTTGCAACATCTGAACCAACTCAAAATGCTCTGCATGTTTAGCTGTTTCATACATAGGAAGTGAACAAATGCAAAATTTTCTTACTCTGTCATTCCTATCACCTTTCTTGAGTTGCTTCCTGAGTAAGTATATTCCAAGACAAAGAGCAGAAGATTCAGTATGTTTTGGAGTTAAGGTACTTTTGTCTAGCCAAAATACACATGGAAGTTCAAACATGAAGAAAGGTGGCTTCATCAAGGGACCTCAGGAACTCTGGAAGCTCAGTGAGTGTTTTGTTATAAAAATGGTCAGAACATGGAAGAATTTGGGCTTTTCAATTCATTAACTTGAATTTGACCATGATGGCAATAATAAAAAGTGACACATGAGAACAAAAATTGTCATATTTTTTTCATCCAAACTGAAAAGCTTTATGACAGCTATTATTACATTGGCATTTCCTGTTTCCTATGGAATATTTTGTTGGAAACAACTACTGTTCATTTTCAAATTTTCTGGATTTCAAATTTGACAAATGATGCCCACAGTAGCTTATTCCTGTGCTTATAATCTCAGTGGTTAAGGGAGCCAAATCCAGGACTTTTGGAAATTTCAACTTAGGCAGCTAGTTTTGTGAGCTCAGCTTGAAGCTGAATATCTTGGTTTCCTTCTGCTCCTGCTTAAAATCAGATTCCTTTATCCTAGAGAGACTTGGCACATTCAAGAACCTCAAATTGCATGGAAATAATTGAGGGTAGCTTATTGTGGCTAGTCATTTCATACCCAAATCTTGTGAGGTTAGTTAGCTATGTGAAATAACATCACTATGTCCAAGCCACTGCAATTATTCATTTGAATGGTTAGTTAACTATGCCACTCTAGTCCTCAAAAAAGTAGAAGGCAACTTTCATGCCAGTCATATGCATTCAGAATTCTTCGGCACAACATAGTTACCGTGAAAGTCAAACCTATGTACGAATTCCACAAGCTGCCTGTTCACAAACAACCCTCAGGAATTCTTCCTTCACCTGTAGATGTAGATACTCCTGAGGACAGCATCTGGGGCTTTCTCTGTCTTGTTTATAAGAAGTGATACTGAAATGAACCACGTCTCAAAACACTGGACTAAGTTCTGACAGAACGCATATTTCTCTTCTGCCAGGATTATTTTGAGGATTTTTAAAACTTGGCTTCTGAAATGAGCAGCTAAATGTACAACATGTCGTGGAGTGTAACACTCCGGACAAGGGGGAAAAAGTCTGCGTCAGGCAAAGAACTCTGTACTACACAACTGTGTTTACACAGATGCATTCACGCATAACCTGATGAATGAGCATTATTTTTTCCCTTTTGTTTTAGTGATGGAATAGAATATGGCTATTACTATACTTCAAAAACAGTCTTTGTTTCAAAATTTTTCTTTTCAAAACACGAAAAGCGTACTACTTTCAGGTAAGGATAAATTGCTACCTTGTTTTTTCTGTATCTTATGATTTAAAATTACTTATATTCAATATCTCTCTTAGCAAACATCAGTAGGGCTTACATTTTTGCAGTTATCTCAGGCACCCCCTACGTAAAGCAACTGGCCACTCACTACCTGTGCATGATAACTGTGTCCACCCTTTGCTTAGTTCTGGGTCTCACGGTTTCATGTCCTGGGAAGAAGTCACTCTGTACCGGTGAAGCCTGCTCTCTGTCTCCTCATAGCTGTACAAATTGTCTTTCTCACTGGTGCTGATTTCTTCAACAATCTCTGCAACCTGTCAAGGACAAGGAGGGTCAGGAATAGCTTTCCCATTTTAAGCTGCGTGACAAAACAGCACAAAATGTCCCATTTCAGCAAGTCTGCATGAAGCTGATTCCTGTCATTGGTGCAATCACATCAAATCTGTTCGTCAGAAGTCAAATGTATTAGTTCCACGCTCTTTTATAATTCAGGAATGAGAGAGCCACCTACTGGTGAGATCTTTTCCTAAGTGGTTTTCCAGAACAGCTAGGAAACTATCTTAAATAATTGTATCATAGGCCAAATCTACAGGCTATCGATAAAATATTTATTTTTTCATTATATGTTGGAAAGAAAAACGTTTTTCTAAAGGAAAATGTTTTTCTTTTTCTTCTCTGAAACTAATGAATAAAATAGAAATATAACTTCCATTGGGCAAGTGAAAAATAAATATGCAATACAAGTAAAATGAAATTTAAAGCCCTATTAATTAACCAGTTAGTTATCCAGCATGCAGTTAA
The DNA here is from genome assembly GCF_053883595.1 of Heterocephalus glaber. Taxonomy (NCBI): domain Eukaryota; kingdom Metazoa; phylum Chordata; class Mammalia; order Rodentia; family Bathyergidae; genus Heterocephalus; species Heterocephalus glaber. The sequence goes on from NW_028258379.1 coordinate 26,277,527, forward strand.
AGAAAAATCTGGTAAAAATATCTGGTAAATATTCAGTTTTCCTTATAGAATAATTATGACACATGCTAACTTCTGTCAGACAACTTATGGTTTAGTTAGAAATAAAAACCACAAAACAGTCGAGGAATGATAACATCATTTCAAAATCAAACAATGTATGCAAGACTTGGAGTTCCAGTGTAAATGTTGCATATTTGTTATTAACCTGATGATTTCAGACAGCTCAATTATCCTCAGCTTTTCTATCTGAAAATTAAAGAAGATAAAGTCTGCTTCACTGATTTATCAAAATAATATGCTATAAATTATAGATAGATAGATAGATTTATATTCAGGATTTAAACTGCTGAGATTATGGAGGCTAATGAGATGCATGCCTGAAATGCAAAAATCTATTCACTATGGGAGGAGTAATGAAGGCCAGGATACTTAGGGCTGGGGTTACATAGAAAATCTGAATGATGGATAATGTGTCTATGAGTAAAGGCAAGGTGGGTGGACAGTCTATAAATTATTTAAGTAAACTAAATGTAAGGACTCATGAATTTCAAAGGAAAAATACATTAACAAGCATGATTACCTTAAGGCTGATAGCATTTAGCTCATACCCAGTGCTCACCTGAAGGGAAAGAAGACGAACTAAACTAAAATTTCATGTCTCATGTCTGGCCAGCCAACTGTATGTTTTTAAAAATCAGTGAGAGACAGAATAAAAAATCAAGTATAAGGTAGAATAGAAAAGCAGGAGGCAGTTGAGGTCAAGAGCTCCAGAAAGCATTAAGCTGAGAAGGGAGTATCCAAAATATCTAAAGGAAAATTTTCAAAGATTCAAATTAACTTTGTAATCAGTAATCACAAACAACATTAGTGACTGAAATTTCTGAGATTTCTGGATGCTTTTATTAACATTAATGTTGAGAGTCGAAGCTGAGTGTAGTCAAGGCAGACATGTGGTAGCCCTCTGTGATTACTAAACAATGAAGTAGATTCCTGGGAGAACATTGCTTCCTTTGTTCAAAACACTGAACTAGAAATTTGCAACCCCCTTAGACCAAACTATCTGTGATTCCTGAGAAGCATCTTTGAAAAAGAATTCTAAAGCCCACTTGAAATTCAAGTAGAAAACAAAATATGAGTAGTTTTTCCAAGCGTGTCATCATTCAAGAAAAACTACCATAAAAATAAGAAAAGCTACCATGCTTCCTCAGAAGATAGAACACACACACACACACACACACACTCACACACACAGCCAAACATCATCATTTTCTTTCTAAATATTGCATAATAAAAATGTACAATATATAGCTACTGCTAATCTTTAGGCAAAAAAAGGTAAATTAATACTAGATAATGCATTTTTCCCAAAGGCTTTCATATTTTTATTACTAATTAAAATGTTTTCCCCTTCAGTTTTTATATTGTTTTGAAATCTCATTAAGCACAACTCCTATTTAATATTGATGAGCTAATGGAAAACTTAGGTTGTCTAATTCTTTCATTTCATTTTCTCTTTTATGGCAGATTGGTTGGTTGTTTTCCTTTGGTTATCCACAGCCTCTGTATTTGAAATACGGATTTTAACTATAAACCTCATTCCTTCTGAAGTATATGTGCCATCTCTAAAAGCCTGGCTTTCATGATACCCACATCCTCATGCAAGTTGATACCCAGGAGCGTAAAAGCCTGAAGGTGAAATCTGTCACAGTTCTCAGAGCACACTCCCTCCCCTTATTTATTGGATCATTGATTTCTACAATCAACAAAAATCATTTGAATCTCTCTGTCTTTTACCCTCTCTGATTCTGGTTCTTTCTCAATTGCAATGCAAAATGTATTTTTTGCACATGAAAATGTATGTCCTATCTCTAATAAAAATCACTTCTTTACCTTTTAGCCCTAGAATTTTTATGGACTCCTTACTTACAATATTTCTACTCCTTTCGAATTTTAATTATTTTTGTTATTGATAATTGATCATACAGTTGTTTTTAATCAAATAAGTGTCATTCTCTGGGAGAAGTCAATGTATATATGAATTATCCCTCCTTGCCCCCAACACAAATAAATGCAGATTTAAAACTCTTACACCATATTAGGGATTTAATAGCAACAAGTTCTATATATATAACTCTGTAAGAGTCTTGCTATGCTCACCAGACCTAATAGGCTAGGAATTTGGTAATTGTAGTTGACTATAGGATCTCACAGTATTTGTCAAAAATAATGAGGTATCAAAATAACTGAGGATCTATAAATTTTGTTTCAGTTAATTTAAAACAGTGTGTCTAGAAGTACTGAATTATACTTAAAGATTAAATTTTGTAAGTTTCAATTGTATGAGATCCTTAGTAATTATGTGCCAATTTGATTGAACTGATTTCTACCATACTAACTAGTGCAAGAAAACTTACTGGATTAATGACATCTCGAGATACATACATTTAAATTAGATGGAAGGTAAGTATGCCTTCTACTATTAAATTTACCAAATGAGAATTCTATAAAATATTTTGGTGCTCAAATACTACTTGATATATTGTTTGCTTTTCTTAGCATTATTTTGTATGTTTTTCAAGCAGAATATTGTACACTTTTCTAGAATTTATCTTTTTATGTCCCAAATTACTTAATATTCCAATCTCCCCAGTGTTTTTAGTACTTAAAAATTGATATTGCTTTTACAAATTAAACTGAACTGACTTAAAAATAAGTTTACAATCAAAAAATAGCAAATAATTATGGTATGATTTCTAAGAGGGAAAAACTGAATGTGAACCCACAATTCAAGCCATATAGTATAGTGTCAGAAACCTTTGAAAAGCCATTGCAAAAGTGTGTCATTTTTCACTCAGACAATTTGAATTCAAATCAAATCTTCTATTTACTTGTTTGGAATCATGCCCACATTTAATCTTTCTAAGGTTCTGGTTCCTTGATCTGTTGAATGGTAATAATCACACTCTGCATATTTGTTCTAAGGATTACATAATCCAAATAAGGTACCTCACGTCCAGCAAGTAAGTGTTAAATACCTCCCGACATCTTGTTATAGAATTAATATAATTCTATTAGAAATTTTATAATAGGGACTCATAGAATTTAGAGAAATCAAGCTTATTTCCTTAGTTTTATTCATCTTTGGGAAAGTGAATACATAATAAATGTACACTCTTAGGGTCAAAATTCACTGTAAGTTCTGAAGCTTATCCACTTACTTATTAGATTATGGCATCCTACAATACACTTGTAAGCACAAGTTCCTCCTTTACTTCCTTTCCTTTCTCAACAGAAAAAAAAAAATGTTTCATACACCGAGATACAAAATTGCTCTGAGAGACCTGGACATTTTTTCATTGATTAATGAAAATTATATAGATTTATGGTGCACAAAGTGATATTTTGATATTCTGCATGCATTGTAGGATAACTAAACCAATTAATACACCTATCACCTTATTTAGGATATGTAGAATTTTTATGAAAAAAAGTTACAATCTACTCCCTCAGCTATTTTGAAGTATAAATACAATAATGCCTATTAATTAATAGTTACTGTGTTGTAACATATTTCTCCAAAATTTATTCATCCTGTTTAACTGAAAGTTTGTACATTTTAAAGTTCTCTGCATTTCTCTCCTCTCACCCTAATCTCCAGTAACAACCATTCTATTCTCAGCTCTTATGGGTTTGACTTCATTAGATTCCACATATAAGTGGGTCATAGAATATGTACCTGGCTTATTTTACTTACTGTAAACTCCTCCAAGTTTATAGATTTTTTGTCAAAAATGATAGAATTTCTTCTTTTTTAAATGTTGAGTAGTGTTCAGTTGTATTTTATACCACATATTCTTTATTTATTTATCTGTTAAAGGATACTTAATTCCATATCTTGGCTATTGTGAATATTTTTACATTTAACTTAAGTGCATTTAATATTTCTGCTTTATTTTTTCTTGAAGATATGACAAACAATGAAATTGTTTGACCATGTAGTAGTCCTAGTTTTAATTTTTTGAGCAATCTCTGTAATGTTTTCCATGATAGCTAATTAATTTACCTTCTCACAAATGTTATATTCTGCCTTTTTGATAATAGTCATTCTAATAGATATTTCATTTTTAATTTACTTTTCCTTGATGACTAGTGATGTTGAGGAACTTTTCATATAACTGTTGGCTATTTTTATGTCTTCCTTACAAAATGTGTATGCAGATCCTCTTCCCATTTATTAATTGGGTTGTTTCTTTGTCAGTGATGCAAGTTTCTTATGTATTTTGAATATTAGGCCCTTAGCAGAGATATGGCTTTGCATATACTTTCTCCAATTGCCATAGATTTTATCTCTGGTCTCATTTCTTTTGTTGTATAGAAGGACTTCAATTTGATATAATTCCACATGTCTACTTTTCCTTCTGCTATGTGTATTTTGAGGTCATATTAACAAACTCTTTGCAAAGAATGATATCAATAAACTTTGCCGTATTTATTTTAATGATTTTATAGTTTTAGTTTTTATATTCAACTTTTAATACATTTTGAGTTGATTTTTTTTATATGATGTGATCTAAGGGTCTAATTTTTTTCTGGATATCCTTTTGGGTTTTTTTGGTTTTTTTGGTACCAGGGATCGAACTTGGGACCTTGTTCTTCCAAAGAAGGCAGCGGAACCACTGAGCTATATCCCTGGCCCTGGATATCTAATTTTTTCAACACTATTTATTGAAAATGCTATTCTTTCCCTATTTGTATTCCTGGCAACTTTTTCCAAGGTCAGTTGACCATAAATGAGTAGATTTCTTTCTGGGCTCCTTATTCTGTCTGATGGCTCCATATGTCTGGTTTTTGGGCCTATACAATGCTGTCTTGATTACTGAGGCTCTGTAGCAGATTTTCAGGTAATGATATGTATTCTTCTTTGTTCCTTTTCCCCAAGATTTCTTTGACTACTTGAGACATTTAATGTTTTATATGAATTTTGAGATCAATTTTTGATTCGGTCTTTTTTTAAAAAATCATTAGCGATTTGGTAGAGATAGCATTCAATGCACAGGTCACTGGATAATATGGACATGTTAGCAATATTTCTGATCCATGAACACAGATTATCTTTCCATTTGTGTCTTTTTTTATTTTCCCATGAATATCTATTAGTATTCAGTTTATATGTCATTCAGAGAGGACTAGAAGCTCCAAATGGAGCTTTGGGATTATGGGAAAGTTGCTTAATCTGCTTTCTTCTAATTCTACCTTTAAAACAACAACAAAAACCTATAGCAAAAATATCTGTACAGAATCAGATATTTTTCTGCACACACTGAGATACTACTATGAAACAAATCAATGAAAAATAAAACATTAAATAGACTATATGTGAGAATAATGACCCAGATGCTTACCTCTACCAATAGGCTGGTTTTAATCTCTAAATTCTTTATTATTATTGATTGAATAAATTGATATCTTAGTTATGAGAGCTACATTATTTACACCTCAGATCACACTTCATTTCTGGTGTGTTGTAGCTGCTACAGCACACTGTATGGTTTTATGTGTACATATTTATGCCTTTAAAAATGATCTCAGTATAAGCAGTTAATTATGAAATGATTAGTCAGTAGTCCACATGAGGTGCTAAGTACAGCCCAGCTGTATCACCTGACAAGTCCCTGCAATTAAGGATTTAATTTATAACACCTACTAGAACAAAGAAAAAACAGTAGAATGCACTATATTATATTGTATATCTTATGCATCCCAATTCCTCCAGAGGTGAAAGCTATTGAGCCAGCTAGACAAACTGAAAGAGTCTTACATTTTCATATATGGAGGACCCTCAAATCATCCTTTTACACACTATAATAAGAAGGTAAAAGTCCTATTCCTATAACCTTAGCGTTGCTTTAAACAGATGTTTATGTGTTTGCTATTGTCATGAAATTTTAACTACTTTTGCAATTTTTAGTATAAAATATAAAAGCAGTCCACAAGTAAGGTAAATTTTTCAGGGTTTGAGAATAAGCACTTTTGCAATGTGAATACTTGTACAAGTGAGGTTCAGTGGTCTGCCCAAGACATATGGCAAGATATAAGATAGAGAGATCCAGAAGTTGGCATTTTAATAATTGATGGCTTTGAAGGTGTTTGATTTGGTTGAATGAATTACTTTCCAAAATATAAAATGCTGGAAAAGGAGTGAGGAGTAGACAACTGGAATCATTCCCAGAGTCCACAGGTCTCACTCTGGGTAATATAGGAGAGTTTATTTCATGTCTTCAATGTGACAGGCATGAAAGAAATATAATAATCTGCTATAATAAAAATAATAGTAGCAATGCCAATCATGATGATACCACATCGAACATTTGATGATTGGTAACTATGTGCAAGCACTCTTCTGTTGTGGCATGTGTTTTATGTCATTAGAAAAACAAACAAGTCAACACTATCATTAAAATAATTAAAAAACACATTAATTTCCTCAGGGAACAAGGTCTATAGAAAATGAATTTTCTAACATTAGATTAAAGCATCTAAAATGAAGGGAGTCTGGCTTAACTTTTTTGCATCTCCACCAAATAAAGACTTGATACTCTGCAAGTACAAGACCCTCTCCCTTGTCTGCTCTGCCTCTCTCCTTCCAGTGTCTTTTCAGCTGCTATTGGAATCTAGTTTACAATACTTAGTTTTAGTGATAGTATTTGTAGGTGTGAGTGTCCCTTTGCAGAAACAGCTATCCCGTATGGAGACTTTCTAATTCTCTCTTGTATTTCTCCCAAGCTCCTCTTGGTCCTTCCTTCAGTGACCAGGTCAGATAAGTCCTTCCTTTGTGAACTATTCTTCAGAGCTGGGAGGAAAAGAAAGTGAGGGAGGTTAGACCTGTTGTAAGATCAGGGTCAGCTTATATCTTTGTTAAAACTATTTTACATTTCATTCTTCATGGATTTTTGCATTAATATTGATTTTCCTTAAATATTCCATTGAAGAAGTATTCATCTTACTTACTGAGTTGTTTTGGTGCCTTCTTACTTTTATGGCCAGGGGTGGCACCTTACCCCTATCACTCGCCAAGCATGGATTGGGATAGTCACCATGTGACAGTTAATTTTATAAATTGACATGATTAGGCCACAAAGTGTGCACATTGATAGATGTTTCTTGCTGGATCTGTGAGGATGTTTTCAGATGAGATGAACATTTAGACTGGTGGCTGCAATACCTCAGATTGTGCTCCCCGGGGAATGTCAGCCCATCTGTTGAGAGCCTGAATTAAACAGAAGGTAAAAGCAGGAGTATCTAACTGTATTTTTCACCCATCGTTTTTCATGTCTCTGCTTCAGCTGGGACATCTTATTTCGACTTTCCTGCCACAGACCAGTGTTTACACTAACTGCTCCCCTCACTGGCCACTGGCTTTCCCAGTTCTCCAGTCTATAGATGGCAGATTGTGGCATTTCTGTCTTTGTGATCATGTGAGCTATTCTCAGAGAAAGTCTGTTTATCTATCTTCCTTGCTCTCTCCTTTCTCTGTCTCTGTGTCTATCTTCTATATACCATCTATCTATCTTTCTTTCTATCTGTCTATCTGATAATAGATACATATGTACAGTTAGAGATAGATAAGTATAAACAGATATACATAATGATAGATTGCATATACTTAAATATATACTCTAAATTTTCTATATATATGAGTATGTATATGTTTATACAGCATTAGTTAATTTTTGTTGTTAGGAAAAAGTAATTGACATACACAGCTTTGAGGAGCAGGGTTTTATTTTGGCTCATGGTTTCACAGGTTTCAGTCTATGGTTAACTGGCTTTAGGTAGAATGGGATGATGGAAGGGCCTGTTAGAAGGAAGCTTCTCAACCCATGCAGCCAGTACACACAGAGAGAGGAAAGGCCAAAACAAGAGATATACTCTCCAAAGTCATGCCCCAAGTTATACACATTCTCCAACTGGATCTCACTTTGTAATAGTCCACCCAGCTTTAAATTCTTCAGTGCAATAATCCATTTATGATCTTAGTGCCCTTATGATCCAATCACCTTCCGAAAGCCCAACCTCTGAACACAAGAGACTTTAGGAAGACATTTTATATATAAATCACTAAATCATTACACACACGCACACCTGCTTATACTTCTCTAGAGAAACCTAACACACTTTTTATTTTGTATAAATTTATTGTATCACATAATATCATCACACAATATTTACATATATTTAAACATTATTTATACACATTTTAATTATCAAAAATTGTATAGCACATATACAAACTGTTTTGGGGAAGATAATATTCTTCCTTCCATTTCACAGATTTAAACACCAGGTCTTGGAGAGAATATACAATTATCCAATGCTACACTTTGGTAAGTGGCCAGTGAGGGAAGTGAAACCCAGATCACCCAACAGAGAATCCACTCCTTTTAGACAGAGGACTGTACTGAACACATTTTTAGTTTCTAATAGCCACTAAAGGAGGTACATAATCTACACTGGGTTTTTTTGTTTTGCTTGGGAAAGTTAAAGATAGAGCTTGTGGACACTCTTAGCCTGAAAAACATGAACCCATAAAGCCACCGCATTCAAATCGTATGAAACCAGTTCTTATACAGAAATTTAGCGGCCAGTTGTTCACAGGTAATTTTCTTGTATGAGGTTGTGCTCACCGTTTTGAGCTCTTACATTCCATACTCTGTGTAATTGCTACTTCTCCCAGGTATTCAAGAGACATTTAACAGAAATCAATGTGCAGCTTTAACTGTCACTGACAGAGGAAGGTAGGATCCTATTTCCCAGTATTTCCAAGTAACTTGTTCCTGCAAAATTGTTAGGTCTGTGTGACTTGTTGGTCAACGTGACTTCATATAAAGTTATTCAATAGATAATGAAAATCCTCCAAGCCCACAAGACAAGGAAAAACCTTAATTAAAATCAACGAAGAAAAAAATCTGTAAAAACAATTAAGCACTTAAGTTAACTCCTTTTAATTTCAGGTCTGAAGGTCTTCTTAAGAAATTACTGAATCATTGCAATGATTTAATTTGGCTGCTTAGAATTAAGTTTTGGTGAAATCAAAATGGTCTCTCAGATATTGTATAATATGTAATACTCAGAAGCAACAGTAATAACAAAAATGTGAGGATAAAGAAAACATTTATTTAAAAACCAGATGCAAGAGTCAGCTTTCCTCTGGAATATATTCCTTTTGTTTAAATATTTAATAGGCTAAATTTTATTTGGTTTTGTTTTCACTGGAAAAAAGCTCATTGTAGCCATTTTCTCTAAAAAATGAATGAACCTTTTAATACGAGTTTTATGCTAAGAAGCATCTATCCTTTGGTCTCGGACTTTTTTAGACTTCAGTGTTTATTGAAATAGAAACAATGATGAACAAAACAGAACCCTTATGGGCTGGAGATGTAGCTCAGTGTCACCGCACCTGCCTGGCAAGTGCAATGTCCTGAGTTAGATCCCTGGTTCCTCAAAACAAAAACAACAAAAAGAACCATTATATGATTTATTTTAAACTATCATATAAAGTAGGAAAAGTCATAAAAGATTTCAAAAATGATTAATTTGTTGCTCATTTTGATAGCCATCTGTTGTCTCTACTTTCTAACATTAGTTGACTTTTTTTTTTAAGGCAAACACCTCTAACTTTCTTATTCCATAGGGTTTTTGTCACACTAACTACAGTTACCAAAATATACATATGAGCTAAGTCATTCTATTTGTCAAGATGAGGCCTGGACATATGATTCAATTTAGTCCAAATTAAGCAAACAAAAATTAGGCCTTAAACTTCAAGTTCAAAAGAATAGAGTAAATTCTCTCTTTTTCCTTCTTTTACTCTCTTATTATTTCTCTCTCTCTCTCTCTCTCTCTCTCTCTGGAGTTGACCTTAGGAAAATTTGAACTTCTATCCACTAGGACCACCACGTAAAGATGGAAAAAAATAGATGAAAATGGAGAGATTCAAAGGCCTCCTGATGTATATGGTCTTTTTGGTCAAAATCATCCTGACATTTACACCTGAGCTTTTCAGGATTGTTACCCTTTCCACATCATACAGTTTAGATATGGCTTTATATCCTTCATAAACACTGAAGTAAATATTTGTGAACAACCTTATTTTTCTCAAAGCTTACTTTCAAACAGGTAATATCATTTCATGAACAGAGTGAATAGAGTTACTCAGGTTATTTTCTGTGGAAATAATTCTCTTTTTACAATAAATATTTCCTGATGACTAAGTTTTTAACACCTTGAAAAAGATAATTAATCTATTTGGAGAGCTTTCTCATTTACCTCAATTTTAATAGCTATAATCACTGAATAGATATAAAAACTTAGTTCTTAAATTTTAAGAGAACTTCTCTTCTTCATATGTGAAATTTTGGACTCTATGTCCTCTCAAAATTTATATTCAGGAGTTCTAACTCCCAATAATGTCATGATATTTGAAGATAAGGACTTTGGGAAGTAATTAGGTCATGACAGTGGATCCCTCATGAGATTAGTGTCCTTTTAAGAGGAAACATTACAAAGAGTTTGCTTCCCCTCTCTCCGCAAGAGAAAACTAAGGACAGGGCCCTCCCCAGGGTGGTGAAAAATCAAGCATCCTGAACTCAGACTTGTAGCCTCTAGACCTAAGAGAAACAATTGTTTGTTACTTAACATACTCAGTAAATCTCACCTTGTTACAACAGCCTCAAATGCCTAGCACATGACTTAATTTAATAAAACCCCATAAGACAGAACAATAACATGAAATTTCAAAATTTATTATATAGAACTGATCTTAAAATAGTCAATTAACAATTGTTATAGGCAGAAGAAGAGTGAATAGAGAAAGCTGCCATTTTAAAGTGAGTTCAAGTTTACAACCGTTGACCAATGGATGAAGAGTATTATCTGGAAAAAAGTCTTCTTAAATATTTAAGAGTAATATTTAATTAAATGTGATCTGGTTTCTACAACTTCTTAAATCTATGACCTACTGTTCAGTAAGTCACTATCGTACTAGTATCTAAAAGGTTTGAGTCTGCTAAATGAAAGTCTTTCCAAAATTTGTATTCAGAGATTAAAAAAAATAAAAGTGCTATCAAAGGTAATGATACTCAGTTATATGAATTCTTTTTTCCTTGGTTGATTTAGTTTGGAGTGAGCAGTTTTAAGAAAGCTGTGCTCTGACCTTCTTGTTAATGATGAGCTAGCTCTGCAATTGTTTAACTACCTTTGGTTTTTCTTGCCCATCTGTAATGGGTGACATATCCCCCACTGAGTCACTTTTGGCGTTAAATTATGAAATGATGCCAAAGTCCTTTGAAAAATAAAGTGTTCTATGTATGATTCATAATCAAAATAATGATTTTAACCTCTACAGAGTCTCCTAAAAATAATTCTGCTTCGTAGACTCCAAATAAGTACAGCTGGCTTGAGTTTCATGTTTAAATCCACATTAAGTTAGAAGTATTTGATCAAGTGAACTAAGTTTAAAAGCAACACACATGCTAGAAAAGGGACAGGGAATCTGGTTAAGAAAAATAATGAAGAAGAAAGAGTTCACACTTATAGCAATTTCTACATATAATCACAGATTAAATATAACAGGGAAATAATTCTTTATTAAGGAGCCTAAGGGGCTAGAGTTGTAGCTTAGTGATAGAACACTTGCCTAGTACACTTGAAGTCCTGGGATTGAAACCAGAACCAAAAAATATAAGAAAATAAATAAATAAATATAAAGGAAAAAAGAAATGATAGAATGAGATTGATTAAGCCAAAATGGGCTAAAATTCTCAGAAAGAACAATGACAATAATATCAAAAACTAGCCAAGTTGGTCAGCTATGTCCACATTTTTCTCTATTGTTTAATGTAACAACTTTTTTATTAAATTCCATATTTTACAGAAACCAAAATGAAAGTTTACAGAGACTAAGTAGCTTTCTGAGAATCATAAACTAGATAGTAACAAAACTTATGTTTACAACAAGTTTGACTAGTTACCAAAACACATACAATATGTATCAAGAAATACAGATTCTCCATTTTTGTGGTATGCAACTGAAAATAACAGTTTTTCTCACTCTTGACATGAGCGAAAACTTTATTGTTGAAACAATACATATAAACATACATAGATTTTTCTTAATTTTTCACTTCTTTCTTGACTATTTCTTCCTTTTTTTACTTCTTCTTTTCCCACTAACCAATGTAGACAATGATAAAGAGTGATGACAATCAGGACAGAGATTTTTCTCAAAAAGACTTCAAATTATACCAAAACTTGCTTGAAGATTGTAATATGGTTACAAGAAAGTAAAAAATATGCTCAGAAGGTACTGACTGGATGACTTCTGGCAAGGATTAATTCTCAATATAATTAGCATAAGTAATGGAAAAGATTGGGCCAATTTATTGGATGATATGTCCAAGAGTAGACAGATTATGAAACTCACTAGAACCAAGGACTGAAATAATGAATTGAGTACCCTCTTCACTTTCTCCTAACCACACACAGCCTCTGTCTGTCAGAGTGGCTTCCCTGTATGTAGATCTTATTCTTTTTATGGGAAGAGGGTTACCAACAGCTTCAAAACCAGAACTTTAACTTATTGGGTGCACTACTATGAAACTTTTATTTCTTTCCAATAGTTCTGTACCAATTTCTGGGGAAAATAATGACTGACTTTTTGATCAAAATCTCATGGTTATGCATGCTTATAATCCCAGCACTTTGAGAGCCTGAAGGAATTGGATTGGAAGTTCAAGTCCTGCCTGGACAACTTAGTGAAACCTGCCTCAGAATAAAAGATACAACGAGTTGGGGATGTTGTTCAACGTAAAGGCTTTGGGTTCACTTCCCCCTACAATACTGAAAACAAGCAAACAAAAAACAAAACCCTCAATCTTTGTGACAGTGAATGTCACCATGTGGTAGTAACTGGGGATGTACAGGCCCATAAATATCTGTTCCACATCCTAACCTTAATGGGTGCTAAAAGATAGACAGTGACGGCAGATATTTTTTTACAAAAATTGCTGTTTTCTTATGCAATATATGTGATACATTATTTGGCCCTCACAAAGCATCCAATACACTGGTACAGGATTATTATAGATGTTTTAGAAAAAATTGATTCAGAAACCTTAAGTATTTGAGTTCATCATGACATACTTGATGCTATCTTTGGCACATGGACATGCTCACCATGCAATAATGTCTCTGAGAAAAACAGGTGTCATTTGCCTTTCAAAGGAGCAGAATAATTCTCTCTGTCTACATCAAATCTGTAAAGGTCCAATAAAAGATAACCAGACATTGTGAAAATTCTCTATTTTCTTTAAATTGGACTTAGAATTTTCCAAAATGTCAGCATATGCAGACAAATCTGTAAGGGATGACATCTAGTTCTATCTTAGGCTTCTTAAACTGTAATGGAAAAATTTCTGCTACTTTGCAATCACACAAGAAAAGTTTATGAAGCACAGCATTATGATTGCTATTTGCCTTACCATTCTCATTGATGTATTATATATCCAAAGTTTCAAAACAGAAGTTCATTTATAGAAAGGCAGAGATAATATTCAGGAATCTAGTAGAGATTTCAAAAATTTCCAACTTTTCTTGGACTTAGAGATACAGATTTTACTCAGATACAGATTTGCAAGTACACAGTACTCTAAAGTATAAATTGTTAGATTTAATGGAATGAGCCCCTGGATAGGAATGATTCTCCAATTATTTATCTTAAAAAAGCAGAAATGAAAAGGAACAAGACACAGTCTCTTCAGAAGATCCTACTTGAATAACTTCAGGCTATTAAATCCAGAGCAAAATTAGACTGAATTTTTATTAATGCTTACTTCTGGACATGGAAAACAGTAGTAATGTAGGTCAGTTTCTAAATCCCCTAATGCTTTTCTTTTTCAATAATCTCATTTCAATGTTTTCATTTTATCCCAAGTTGTCTTTAAAAAATTTCCTTTATACTGTAATACTTGCCTTGTTTGGTCAATGTGCAAAGACTGGGCATACAATAGTCCTCACTTAAACACAACTTTTCTTTCTTCAGTTTCAGTTCCCTGAAGACAATTGCAGTCAGAAAACAATAAATATGAATTGCCAGAAATGAACAATTCATGAGTTTTGAATTGTTCGCCATTCTGAATAGCATGATGAATAATCATTTTTAGACTCTTTCCTCCTCCATTTTATCTAGGAAATAAATCATTGTTTGGTCTGGTTTATTCATGTTGAATGTACTCACTTAATAGCTGTCTCAGTAATCAGATTGACTCTTGAGGTATCACAGTGCTTGTGTTCAGAAAATTCTTACTTTACTTAGTAATGGTCACAAAGTACAAGAGTAAAAATGCTGGGAAATCAGATATGCCAAAAAGAAGTCATAAATTGTTTTCTTCAAATGAAAGATGGAAGTACAATAAGGGTGTATAAGTATAAAAGATATTGTTACAATCTCTCTATTAGTATTGCTATTAGTCTCTTACTATGCCTGGAAAATTCTGCTTTATCATAACTGTGTATGTGTGATGGTTTTGGTGGAGTGTCAATTTGATTGGATTTGTAATAGCCTTAGAGTTTGGTTGAGCACAATTTTGGGTATATCTATGTAGGTTATGGAGGTCTGATCTTGGGGTCTACATCTAAACCCTTACCCCTTCCTTTATGGTACATCCCCCTACTCTTCTTACTAGCCACCATGAAAGAGAAACTTTGATCTGCCACACAATTCTTCCATTTGTGTTTCTGCCTTATTAACAACACACCATGGACTGAATCCCATGAAAACATGAAATAAATTAAATTTCTCATCCTTTCAATTGTGGTTGCTCTGTATTATATTCCAGAAACTTGAAAGCTAACTCATACAGAAAATTGGTACCAGAAGTAGGATGCTTATTGTGATTGTACCTAGCCACATCATTTACAGATATTTGGAGTCAGTTTTCAGAAAGAATTTGGAAAAGTTTGGCAATAAAAGCTAAAGAATCCCTGAAATTTTATAAAAGAATGTAACAGGTGATTCCGATCAGACCTGCAAATATTAGAATGTTGGTAGGAATATGAAAAGTAAGGGCCAACTTCAGGAGGTATCACGTGGCAGCGGGGACTCCTGTGGCACAAAATGTATCTACATTATTCTCTTATCCTGACACTTTGCAGGAGACTGAGATTACAGATAGTGGGTTCATTGATCTGGTATAAGAAATTTCAAGACAGATTAACATTCAGGTTGTGACATGGGTATTGCTGGCTGCTTTAAACCAGATTTGTAATGAGAATTCACAGAAAATGGCAGAGTAGAAAAATTTGAAAAACATAAATTTTGGCCTAGAAGGAACCATATGTAAAGCTGGAGCCAAAGGAGGTATGGTTGTTAAGGAGATAAGCACCATTAAAAGAAACTAAGCATTTTGTATAGGGATAAGAAGAAATTGTTTGAGGGCATTTCAGGAATCAGCAAATGCTTACCCATTACAGGCTCAAGGGTACAAAAGTATGAACCTTTCATTTTAGAAGATAGTTCCTGGAACCCCTTCTCAACAAAGATCTCTCAGGAAATCTGTCCCTCAGGATTCATTTCACTGTATTTAGCCATTCAGTCACTCAAAGTATGCTGCAGGCATGAGTCAAGAAGACCTCACTACCACTCCTGCTAATGAGATGCCATGGGTTCTTTCACACAATTCTACTTTTACAGCATGCAGAATGAAGAATTGTAAGGCCAGGAAAGCTTCCACTCATATTTCAAAAGAAAGCCTGGGAGGCCTGACATGAAGTCTCTGAAAGGGTTGTGAGTGAAGCTCTGTGAAATGAAGTCAAAATGTAGTGATGACTCCAAAAAGTATGAGATGCCAAGAATTTGGAATATCTGAAGAAGAAAGTAGTAGGCTATGAATGGAGTCATTTCAAGAGAGAGTCTGTAGGGGCTGAAATTGGCAAGAACAAAGGATGGAGTTACCCAAGCCTTTAGAACTAACATTTTTACCATGATGTGACCTGGGTACTATATATGGAGATACTGGTCTTAATGTTTGTCCTAATGATTTCAATATTGCTTTGATTTAATTTTTTTCTTCCTTTTTGGAATCAGAATGTTTACCCTGTGCCATTGTATCTTGGGATTATACAACTTGGTTTTGATTTTTACACAGGTTTACAACTAAGTGTTTGCTTTGATTCTCAGAAGAGATTTTTTTACTTCAATTTTGAAAAATAGCCAAACTGCTGTGACTTTGGGGAAAGAATTGTTGCATTTTCAGTTGAATTATGCTAGAAAGAGTTAGGAACTTGCTATTTGTAGATTTAAGTATGATTTAAGGAGATCCATTTGGATATGAAGTTGACAAGGGGTAGGAAGTGGAGGTTAGGGTTGACTGCCTTGGGGTTCCCTCCTAGGATATTGTTGCAGCACGTTTCTGTGTGTGTCTGGATGGCTCATGGACGCATGACCAAGAGCCAGTGTCTGCTCTCTTGCCCCTTTCCTCTCTGGCTCTTTCCCTCCTTTGTGTCCTGGCTGGATTGTACTAAAGAGCTTTGCTCCAGAATGTGTTAAGGAGCTTTGCTCTGCCATGCCCTTCCCTCATGTCATGACATTTCTGCTTTGGAGACAGCTATCAGTGGATTTAATCCCCCCAAATCATGAGGTGAATTAAGCTTCTCTCACTTTAAATTGGGTATTGTATCCCAGGAATGGAAGTACTGACTAATACAGAAAGTATGAAAAAATAAAAACATCATATATAGGACATAGTACTATCTATATTTTCAGGTATCTACTTAGGATCTTGGAACATATGCTGCATAGGAAAGGGGAATTATTTTAATTAACAAAAAGTATTATAGATGAGTACTGTTTAGTTGCACTATTTCCCAAGAAAAGTTTATGCATTTTTTATTCACATAATCAAGAGAAAATAGTGTAGTAAGTAAATATCATTTTGATGATTCGCCATAGTGTTTAATTTCTAAAATTGTTTTATATCAAGAATTTAGATTTCTCCCAATTAACATTTTTGAAGTACTGACTAAATATTGAAGAATATTTTTTTAAAAATATGAAGACCACTATTGAAAGATACAAGGATTGTCTAACTACTAAGCATACCATCATAAATTCCATGCTGACTATGGCATGTAGAGAGGTGAAGAATAGTTACATTCTTCTCTGTTAACTAAGAAATATCCAAGGGCTTTGTATAGTGGAATTCCATCCCAGAACACTTAGTACACACAACCTTAATTTTTAAGTGTACTGTTTCCCAGAAGCATTCAGAGTACAGAAATCTTAGGAGGAGTCTTGAAAGGACAGGGCAAATATCCACCTGTCTCAATCTAGAGTACTGTGGCAGGTAGTGAAATCCTAAGTATCCCAGTAAATAACTATTTCACTTTCCCTTTTTGCATTTGGTTTCCAACATCTCTGAGCTCTATGGACTCTCAAATTATTGTACCTGTTAGTACTCCTTTAGATGAGCGCAAAAGACCATTAGCTGGGCAGAAAAAAAGAAATCCTTTTTATTGGTCCTCAAATGCTAGATATTAATTATAAGAAGGTATCTTATTCTTTATCCCCTTCATAGTTAATCTCAGTGTTAAGAAGATTTTGTAAATAAAAAGATTAAATTGTCTACATGAGGATTACACAAGGATTAGATGAGTACTAATTTTCCCAGCTAGTCTTCACATCAAAATCTCAGTAAGATCTATTCATCCTTCAAGGATTTCTTACACTAAAATAAATTATTGAACTTTGACAAGCACAATGGCCTAACCAATAAGTTGACATACAGTAACTGTAACTCAAAAATTAAGGTTTCATTTTTAGTAGCAAGTAAAAATAAGGAGATAATATTTGTTTAAGGGTTCAATATCACATTCCTTTTGGAGCCAGTGACTTAGAGAACAGAAAATATACTTAAATATAGTTTTTTTATCATGCTTTTAATATATTATTTTTTCTTGAGCATGCTAACTTTAATTTTTATTAGTACACACCTGCAGTACTTAATGATTGCATTCAGTGTAGGGAATTGTACATGCACATTGCATATCTTCATTCTTTCTACATTCTTCCCCCTCCCTCCATCTCTTGATCTCCTTTCCATGTCGAAAAGATCTATCTCCCTGTTTCCTATTATCTTTTATTTTTGAGCATTAATTTTTTTTGGGGGGGTACTGGGGCTCAAACTCGGGACCCTGTGGTTGCAAGGCAGGCAGTGGAATCACTGAACTAAATCCTGGCCCTTGAGGATTAATTTTAATAAGCAGATTTAATCTAGTCACATTCATCATGACTTCTGTATGTTTGGACTTCTTCTTACCATCTTGCATTATTTTCTATTTCCCAATGTTTATTCTTCCCTCCTAATCTTTTGCAGTTTTTTTCTTTTAGTTAAAAATAAATCACACAATGAAATATAAAGATCTCTACTGGTGCAGTTTAATATATTTTGAGAAATTCTGCTTTTAAAATAATTGAGGTTCCCATTTCCATTTCTTCTCTGTTGGTTTAGGAGACATCCATGCTGTATTATTTAGGATTAGGCTTGGTGATATATATGAACACAAAGCCCAGGTAGCCTCTTCCAATGTGTTGGCAGATATGATTTCTCAATTTTGGTTTTTTTTTGGTACCAGGGATCGAACTTGGGACCTTGCATTTGCGAGGCAGGTGGCAGAACCACTGAGCTAAATCCCCAACCCATGATCTCTCAGTTTTAAAGCTTGTATTTATTACTCGACAATTCTCCCACCAGAGAGCAAACCTGTGAGATAGTCCTATATACAATTATATGTTTTTGAGATTTTGAAACTTAAAACAGAAATCACACTGTACCTGTTTACAATTTGCTTTTTCCTCTTAATGGGTCAGTTATTTTTTTTTTTTTCGGTACCAGGGATTGAACTCAGGATCCTGTGCTTCTGAGGCAGGTGCTGTGTCACTGAGCTAACTCCCCAGCCCAGTTATTTCTATTTAATGTAGTTCAATCTCATTGATTGATTGCTTGATTGCAAAACTGGGTATTGAACTCAAGGCTTTGTGTGTGCCAGGCAACTGCTCTACCCTAGCCCTTAAAAAATTTTTTTTTTAACTTGTGATACTCCTGCCTCAGCCTCCTGGATACCTAGAATTATAGATGTGGACAATTACACCTGGCTTCTACCTCATTTATTATCAATGTTATTATTTGTGGTAAAATACACATAGAATTTCCATCTTACCCATTTTAAAGCATACAGTTCAGCAACTTCAAGCACATGTTACTGTACAATCAGTTCTGCAGAATTCTTATCATCTTGTAAAACTGAAATCCATGTCCTTATACACTTCCAAGTGTCCCCCTTCCAGCCTCTGGCTACCATATTTCTACTTTGTTAATACTGTACATTTAATTACTCTAGATGCCTTTCTTTCTTTCTTTCTTTCTTTCTTTCTTTCTTTCCTTCTTTTTTTCTTTCTTTCTTTCAAGACTGGGTCTCTCTTTGTAGTCCACGTTAGCCTTGGACTCATTATGTAGCCCAGGCTGACCTCAAACTCATGGTGATCCTCGTGCCTGATTACAGGCAAGTGTCACTCTACCTGGACTCTAGATGTCTCTTGTAAGTAAAGCCATACATTAATATCTGTGAGTTTGAGGCTAGACTGGGCTACAAAGTGCGTTCAAGACCAGCCTACACTATATAGTCGGACCCTGTCTCAAACAAACAAAGTTTCATTAATTTTTTTCCAGTACCAGGTTAAACTCAGGGCCTTGGGCTTGCAAGAAAGACATGGCACCACTAAGCTAAATCCCTAGCCCTCATTAATTTTTAATTGATTACAAGTTGAAAATAAATTGGATTAAGATATATTGATTTCTCCTGTTTCTCTTTACTTTTTAAACTGTTGTTACTAGAAAGAAAATTTTGTTTTGTTTTGTTTTTAAGAAAAGGTCTTGCTATGTAGTTTAGGTTTTGAACTCACTATGTAGCCCAGGCTGGTCTTGAACTCATAGTGATCCTCCTTCCTCAGTTTGAAAATTTTAAATTAAATGTGGTTCTCTGAGATAGTGCTGTGCTAAGACCCTTGTATGAACTAGAAAAACTAAGAAGAATAAAGAAAGCATAGTCTCTGGCATCAAAGACCTCATAACCTAGTTGGAGAAGATAAGAAATTAGGACAATAGTTACAATATAATGGCATTAAACCCATTGATAAAGATATATATTGAGGTATACAGACTGAGGAGGGCCATTGTGGACTCAGATAGAAAGGAGAGGTGAAGACAGCTATTAGGTTAGTCTACTCACAAATATATTTTCAAGTTCTTGCTTTTGCTAGGTATGGTGGCATATGGGTCTCACCTCTCGGGAGGCTGAGGCAAGGGGGGTCCTGAACTCGAGGCCAGCCTGGGCTACCTACCTAGCAAGTTCTAGGGTGGTATGGCCTATGTAGTGAGATCTTGTCTCAAAGAACAAAAAAATTAAAATGAAAAAAATTTAAAACTTCTGCCTTTAATTATTTTGGATACCCAGAAGTATAACTGCTAGAGCATATAATAATCTCATTTTTGAGGAACTGGCATACTGTTTTGTATAGTGTAGTAGTTGTACCATTTTACACTCCTAACGATGCACAAGGGTTCAAAGTTGTACAAATCCTTGTCATCTTTTTTACTGCAGCCATCCTAAGGGGTGCGAGATAGTATCTCATTCTGATCTTTCTGCCCCCACTCCATCCCTCCCCTCCTCTTTCTTGAGACAGAGGCTTACTATGTAGCCCAGGCTGACCTCAAATTCTTGATCATCCTGCCTCAGCTTCCTTTAGCCTCCAGAAGAGGGTTGGTCATTCTGGTTTGCATTTTCCTAATAATTAGCATCTATTCATCTGCCTTGTGGCCATTTGAATATTTTCTTTGTCTGTTTAAGTCCTTTTCAGCCCTTTCTAAATGTACTTCATTCTTTTTAAATGCTTACAACATGCCATAGTTAAGTCACTTTTGATGGACATTTAAAGGTTGTTTTTAATTTTTCTTTATTATAAATAGTTGTGCAATAAACATTTTCATATGATACTTCTTGTAATGTGAATATTTCTTTACACATATATATCATATTGTCTATACAAAGATATTTTAAAGTAAATCACCTATATGATATAGAATTGGGGACAGGTTAGCAGGAATTTTTAATTTAATGGGTCCTGTCAAACAGCAGTCTAAAATGGTTATGCCTGCTTGCACTTGTTATCAACATAAGTACCTACAGAGAATAGAAGGAAAAAAATGGAAACAAAGCTTGTGTAAATGGGGAGGGGAAGAAGGATTGAAGGGAGGGGAGAGGAATGAGAAAAGAATTAAGATATATTATGTACAGGAACAAATTCCCTACGATATATGTGATCAATATGTATGACAAATAGGTATTAATGAAAAATAAAGTTAAAAATTTTTTTTAAATGAGTAACCATTTCTCCATACCTCTGAATGCTGGAAAATCTTTTGATTAGTTGCTTCTCACTTAAAGGAGCAAAGTGACTTGCACAGAAATCTATAATTTTAATACATTCAAACTTATCAATCTTTTTATAGTATTTAGATTCTGCCTGTTATTTTAGAATTCTCAGGATCAAGTCCAAATCCTTTGAAATGCCAGATAAGGCCCTCTCTCAGATGAGGGTATATGCCATATCTCCCCATGAATTTTCCTATGTTTTACTCATAAAAATGTCCTGAAAGTCCTCTGAACAGGTCAAATACAGTCACACCATGTGACCATATGTCTCCAGGCAAACAAAAACCCTGGAGTACTCACACCCCCCTTTTCTGCAGTAAGAGACCATCCATGTTTCCAGCTGGATCCTTGGACTGGATACTCTATCCCAGCCTCTCCTGTAGCTAGAACTTGTAGCCAATGGCATAAGAGTGAAAATGATTCACACATCCGTCTGGGGTTTTCCTATTAAGGGGAAGCCATATTCCCTTTGTTTTCATTTTGTTTTTTTGAGACAGGGTCTCACTATGTAATCCAGGCTGTCCTTGAACTCACTCTGTAGCCCAGTCTGGCCTACATCTTGTGGTGATCATCCCAAGTGCTAGCATTACAGGGGCGTACCACCACACCCGATTTATTTTATGGTATTTATTCATTTATATGTTTTTCTCTTCTATATAAGTGTCTTGAGGACAGGAGAATGCCTCAATAAGTACCTAGCATAAACTTAATAAATATTTGTTGAGTAAATCAAACCCTGTGCACAACCATTGGAGCACCTGATTTATAAAAAGATGCAAAAAATTTTAAAGTAGTCAAATTACCATTTTCAAAAAGCATCAAAAAGTGATGTTGGCTGATAATAGAGCAAATAGGTGAATAATAATTCTCATTATAGCATGTTCAATGAACTAAAAACAGGAAGTTGGTCAGAGGCTGGCAAAGGAACGTTTGTCCTGTAAGAATTAGAACCAAGGGGCTCCATCATCATATGGCATCTGCTCGATGTGATGTTGTATCTGTGGTTAGAAATGTACATGATAGGAACTCCAGGGATCTTCCAAATTCTCCACTTAAGGTCCTGGTCAACCGTGGCCACAATATAACCCTTGTGCTGAGTTACTCTCTGCACTAAGCAGTCATCTGCATAGGTCTCTTTATGTGTGCAAGGTAATCTTTCAAATCATGGATCCTTGGCAATCCTTAGAGGCACTCGATACTTCTGTCCCAATTTCTCAGTTTCAGCCATTACACAATCAGTTATACCAGGGGTACACTTGGTGTACAGATAGTCCTTCATTGATTGTACTAAGTCCAATTTGGCTTTGATGGAAAAGTTGATAAATTTGGTATCAACAGGATATGATAAGGTGGGCCCAGCTGTGTATTACATTGGAAGAATAAGCAGGAAGGATGTTGGGGGACTTCTCTTTCCTTTAGAGCACTGGGATCTTTCTTTTTTTTCTTTTTAGGTTTGAATCTATCCTTTTCTTTGAGTTCCTCATCTCTGAGACTAAGCATCCTCTTCATGTTTGCATACTTCCTTGCTTTCTTTTGTTTCCCCTTGTTGATGCCAAACTCCAGTTTCTTCCAGATTAATATATTATTTTTGAATGACATCTTTTCATTTGATTATTCCTCATTTCTTAAAGTCCGTTAAATGAAAGTATGATTAATACATTGCACAAAATGGAGTATGAGTTTATCTTCAGTGAAAGAAATAATGAAGGTATTTCAAAAATTCGAGTATTTATTGTAAGTATATGCTGAGTTAACTTGCAATGATGTTTAAAAACCCAGAATGATTATCTACCCATCCATCTCTTATGTGACCCAGATACTTGGGGACATATAAGTTTACTTCAGTTCATTTGTCAATTTGGAGTATTGTTGACTTTTTTCTGAAAAAGTAATACAGATACTTAGAAAAGTAACATGGGAAATACAGTGGAAATTGCCTAAGGCAGTGTTAGCAACATAAAACCTCCCTTAAAAATTTTGCCTTGAGACAGCTGTGGTCCAAAGCACCCAGGCTTCAGGAATTACATAATAGTTGTCACAGAAGTTTAGCTCACCTCAACTGAAACAATTCAACCTCTAAAGCCCTACCATGGAAAAGAAATGGAGAGAAGTCAGACATTTTCCCCCCACTGGATAACAAAGAAATCCACAATGATCTAACCAAGGTTTGCAAAATTGCATCTGGCTTGATAAACATTTGAGCAAACATTTCACACAAAATAATAGATCAACTAGAAAAGAATACAACCTGAAAATTGGTAGTTTGGAAGCAAAAAGTCTGTTTTTAAAAAACAAATCATAAAGGTTCCATTCCAAATCTCTCTGGGGAAATAGAAAGATGTTGAGATGAGAAATGTTAAGCAGGGATTCACAGAGCACAAAGAGAGATGAAAAGAAAAATAACTATTGGGAGCTGTAGTAATATTGGGATGAAATTTCAGTCAGTTGTTTAATAAGTTAATGTTAGTCAACATTATTAGTATTTGTTGGTAGGCCACGACTTTGTATTTGTTTAACAAATGCTCCCATGTACTGAGGTAACATTTATTCTTTTTAAAAACAAATGTTCATTTTCTCCTCTTGTATCTTAGTGCTCAATCTATATGGAGCTTCATCTTTCGCTTGGTGTTAGAGTTACGATTTTCAACATAAATATAATTTTTACCTACATGTGTTAGACAATGCATTCCGTCCTCCATGAATTTTTTATTCTCCCTCTTTTATTTATACAATTCTCATGACATGAAGCTGCTTTCCAGCTCACTATTCTGTTCCACTGTTTAATACTCTTTTCTTGCTTAAACATCACATTGTCTTAATTAACAGTATATTATTACAAGGTTTTTCTTTTTAAAAAACTACCTTGAATCTTCTTTCAGATTCATTAAGTCTCTACGATTTTTCTAAAACATTATTTTACTGAAAATATAACATCCAGTAAGGTATTTAACATATAAATGTGCAGCTGCCTATGATATTATAATATAATCACAAATAAATAGGAAGAAGCTTTCTCCTGAGAAGCTCCCCAAATACCTCCATTCAGTCTCCTTTTCCCCGAAGGTAGGCATCAATCTGCTGCTTTTCTTCATAATCATTTCCTTGTTGTTGTTCCTTTCTAAGCATCCTCTAGTAATGTTTTTTCTTTATTTGTTTGTTTTTTGTTTTTGTCCTGGGGATCAAACTCAGGTCCTTGCGCTTGCAGGGCAGGCAGCGGAACCACTGAGCTAAATCCTCAGCCTAGCATGCTCTAGTAATGTAGTACAGTTTTGACTGCTTTTGATATTTTATTCTTGGAAAATAAAGTACTATTTTGTGTCTGGCTTCTTTTGAATAACAAGTTGGAAGGATTCATCCTTGTTTTGCCATATAAGTGTAGTTTCTTCATTTTTATTTCTAGCTAATGTTGCATTGTGGTATGAATATATACCACTTTGAATTTATCTGATAGAAATCTGAACTGGTTCCACTTTAGAGCTGTTAGGAGGGACATCCACATGAATTGTTGCACATGTCTTCTTGGATATATCCACACATATTTCTCTAGAGTGATGCTGAGAATGAAATTTAGGATCATAAGTTATGTCTAAAATATAACTTAGTAGATAAATGATGAACTGTATGGGTAAATTTGTACACTCAGCAGAATATATAAATGTTGTTAATATTCAATATTTTCACCCACATCTACTAGTCTAGTTTTTTTGTTTTGATTTCATTAAACAATGTTTTTAGTTTTTCCAGAGAATAAATGTGTTATTAAAGAATCTGTATTTTTTAAAATTATTACTAATACCTGGTCTCTTTATCCCATTTTTCTATTTGTGGTTTCTTTTGCTTACTGAGTTATAAGGTTGTTTTTTGTAGTCATTGTAAATTTTTGTTTTGCATATTTGTACTGTGTAGCCTTTCTTCCTACATGGTTTGCTTTATCACTCGCTTAGCTGTAATAACTCCCAAATTGTAACTATAAATGTAATCAAATTTATTGATTGTTTCTATTGTGACTTGTGTTTATTTAATAAAAAATGGTTACTTACCCTAATTATGAAGAGCTATTTCTAATGGTTGTAAAAGTTGTACATAGCTTTTTAAACATATGAGATATGATTTATGATCTTTGTGGTATTATTCCTTTTATATATGGTATCTCCCTTGCACTCTAGATATCAAATTGTTGCTAAATATTTACTAAAATTTCTTTCTGCCATTACCCTGAAATTCTACCTTTGTCTAAAATTAAGTGTCACTGTAGGGTTAGCTTTCTCTTTCTCTTATGTCATCCATTTGTGTATTTGTGTAAGAGAGAGTCCGTAGTTGCTTCAATACTCTACAAATTTCATGTCTCGTTACAATTTTTTCATTCTCTGAAGCATCATAGATCTTTCAATTTTTATATAGTATTTTGAATTATCTTGTTAACTTACACATATACATACATGTATGTGTGACTAATGAGTTTTGGTTAAAACAGCGTAAAAACTATGAACAGTCTGAGAAAACTGTATCTCTACATTTTTAAATCATCTTATGTATAAAATTTTGTGTATTTTCTTTATCAATATTTGTTTCACTAATATGATAGCTGTCTTTCCTCAAAATGCTGCCCCCCAAGTTCTTCCCAAAGTTTCTCTATGTTACTAGTCATTGCAAAAATCCAGCATTTATGACTGAATTCATTTTTCTTTTTTAGTTGATTTTTGCTTTCATCTTTACTTTCTCCTTTTGTGATCTGGTTATGCTGTTGTTCTTTATCTTTTCAACTGGGTGATTAACTCATTTATTTTTTACCTGTCCTATTTTTAATTTAAACATTTAGGATAGATATTGCCCTGAAGTTACTAGTTTTGCTGTACCCTTCATATTTATATATGTAATTTTTCCTTATCAATCATAACTGAATATGTTTTTTAAAAAGCCACTTTTTTCTCTTCAAACCCACAAATTGCCTATCAAAGTTCTTTCCAAATTCCAAATGTATGTGAATTTCTAAGATACGTTTAAAATGGATTTTGTTGAGGTTACAGAAAAACTGTCTAGATGATGCTAACCCTTTAATTGTTGTTGAGAATTGCTTTTTATCCTATCATCACACATAATGCTTTGTCAATGTAAGTAAATGTTCAGTGTGCTTGTATCAGTTACCTTTTGCTGTAGTAACAAATAGTTCTAATTTCTCACAGCTTTCAAGAACAACAAAATCTTTCTTTCTTAATTCATAGTACATAATGTCTAAATATCAGTCTTACTTTATGTACAATTCTAACGGGCTCAGCTGGCTACCACATATCTTTTCATTCCAGACCCTGTGATACAGGGCAGCACTTACCGGGACTGTCATCTGCATGGCAACGAATACCTGAGACTGAACAAAATCTCATAAGCAAAGTACCATTACTTCTTAATTCCTTTGGGCTTATATTCTCTGGATAAATCAAGTCATTGATCAACCTGACATTGAGGAGGGGCATATATTGAATCTATTTGGAGGCAGGACATAATTGGAAATACTATTCTTATAGGTAAAGAATCATATAACTCAGTATAGTAAAACATACCACAGTGTTTCAGAAGAATGTTAATCATATTTTCTACTTTGTAACATTGGGATGTGTTCATTAGATGATGATTATTAATTTTATTGTTAAAATATCTTTTTATTGATCTGTCTGCTTGATATAACAACTGAGAAAAGTTCATCACGAAGATAAAGTGTACATACTTGGTGAAGTAGTTTCATTTGTATGAAACAAAATTACTAGAAGTATTGAATAATTAAATAACTTCATTATTATAATGGAACGTTTCAAAATATGTCCTGTCACTGGCTAAATATTAAGCAAAACTTTGTCTTGTTTTTACTTAAGGTTAAGTTTTGTACTTTTTATAGATTTTTAAACATATTTTTGTCTTAAAATAACATGAAGAATGAAGAGAATAGTTAATGTTTGAACCTACTTCTGTAAAATTTATTTAACTGGACTATTTTCAATCATGTGGTTTGAACTAGGAAAGGCAAATAATTTTTATTTTTGGAAAGGATTAATGAGTATTAACTTGATGCCAACACAGATTTTATTTTAAATGGTTATTTTGCCACAGCATACTTAAGTGCAAAGATGCAGATTCTTTCCCAAAGGCCAAAACTCCAAGTATGCTCATAAGTCAAGTGCAAATTGAGAAATTTGGAGAAACATAGCCTTTGCCTACAATGGAGCCTAGAATTGTAAAGTTCAGGTTACATGAATGGTAAATGTGGGTACAAATTAAAAGATGAAAGTAGCTTAAAACAGTAGTTGATTGAATGAATTAGTATTTCCTCTACAGTTTGTTTTAGTAGATAGTTTTTAGTTGAAAGAATTGCTAGCAGCAATTGAAATTTATAGAACAAGGCAAGATTAACAAAAGATAAAAAAATAAGAATTCTGCAGGTGTGTGTATGCATGGGGACTCATATGAATAATTGTGCTTTTCAAATTGAGATTTACTATCTAGTTGTCTTTTATAGTTTTGTCATTAATATACAATAGAATTTTCTCAGCTAGATGCTCCAAGACTTCTAATTTCAGGAGCATTTTTTTCAATGTCCAATTCCCATGTTTGGCAAAGGGCAAAAATGAAATTTTTCCTGTCCTCAAAGCATTTTATAGTTTGTGTGTTGATGCAGTTCATCTTAGATTGAAAAAGAAGTCATTTCTCTGGGTACTTAACAAAACTATTAGCCTAACACCTTCAGTGTGTAGAAAAATTTAAGTGTCAGTTTACAGAAAGAATCTCCAACCATATATGGAGTCCTCAGGCATTAATACAGCAGCTTCCCTGTATCAGTCTGCATTCTTCACACTTAGTATATCCTGAACTATACAACAAGAAAAATGACTCCAAACAAATTCACTGCACTGGTCATTAATTCATTTCAACTATTTCCTAGATGCTCTCTTCCCTCAAATTATCTATTGACAGTAAAACTATTCTCACCCTCTCAATTAATTCTAGCAAATCAAAATCATGTTCATTCATTCATTTATTCAAAACATTGTACTGTGAATACAATTTTGCATGCTAGAAGTACCTACCACCTGTACAAGACTGTCCTCATCCCTGTTCTCCTAGTCTTTTGAGTCTGTTTTAGTACCTCTGAGAATTTCAGGGGAAAAGTTAATTCCATCCATGAGTTTTATAGTCATCTCTTAAATACCTGATATTTTCATTTTCAATGGTTCTGAATATGATATAGGCATAGGTAAAAGGTTTAATAGCAAATGCCACTCCCATTGTTAAGCACAATTTATAGCTAGTAGAGTCCAACTGTACTCATCTAAAATTTCATAGGGTCAGTTCTTACTTTACAAGCACATGAAGATGTCCAAGTTAGTAAGGCACTTAGTAAGTTTCTCATCAAATAACTGGAATTCTTAGCCTTCTCTTCCCACCAACCTTAGCAGGCAAAAATATGAGATCAGCTCTTTTGCATAGGCTTATGATCCTGACATTGTAAAAGATATGTCATCAAGGTTGTGCTGTGTCATGACAGGGATGAACAAAGCCACATTGGAAAGATTCGGCAACTTCCTGGAGAATCAGTTTTGTTGAGGATTAAAAAATATAAACTTTTATGCTTTGTTTTTTTTTCCATTAACTTTATTGGTACATTTTAGGTATCTAATACAGTTATATTCATCATTGGGATCTTATACCTTTACATTATGTATCTTGGTTCTTATTTTTCCCCATTTCCCTGCCGTCCCTTCACAAAGATCTTGTTTCCATTTTTTCCTTTTCTCATATTTTTTTTCTTTTCCCTTATTTCCTTTCCCCTACCCTTCCCACTTTCCCTATTCCTTTAGACCTTTTTTTCATATTTCACATTACCAACTATACATTTTGATCCTTATTTACACTTTTAGTTTTTCACACCAGAGAAACTTTTTGATATTTACACATGTGTGTCCTATTTATTTCACTTAAGAGTGTGGCCTCAATGTGCATCAATATAGATATAAATATCTTTAGTTTCTCATTCTTTATGTCTGAGTAGTACTCCATTTTATAGAAAAAACACATCTTCTTTATCTAGTCTCCAGTTGATGTCACTTTAGCTTCCAAATTTTGGCTATTACAAACTGTGACATTGGCATAGGAAAAGACTTTATGAACAAAACCTCAGTAGCATGAGAACTAGCACAAAGCATCAACAACCGGGATCTCATTTTATTAAAAAGCTTCTGCACTGCAAGAGAAACCATCAACAGAGCTAAGAGACAACCTATAATGTGTGAAAAACATTCTATCATCTGTTCCTCAGACAAAGGATTACTACCTGGAATATATAAGGAACTTAAAAATATCAGAACCCCCAAATATAAAGATCCAATTCAAAAATGGGCATCTGAAATGAACAGACATTTCTTGGACAAAGAAATAAAAGCAGCAAATAAACATAAAACAATGTTCAACATCACTGGTCATTTGAGAGATGCAGATGAAAACAACACTAAGATTCCTCCTCACTTCAGAAAGAATGGGTGCTATCAAGAAATTACCCAATAACAAATGCTGGCAGAGCTGTGGAGAGAAAGGAGCCCTTCGCTATTATTGGTGGGAGTATAGACTGGTGCAACCACTGTGGAAATCAATATGGAGATACCTCAAAAAACTAGGATTAGAGGTCCCATTTGACCCGGCTATTCCTCTGCTGGGGATCTTCCCAAAAGAATTAAAAGAATCATACCACAGTGATATATGTACCACCTTTATGCTTATATCAAAGCAAATAGGGTTATTAAATCAAGAAAAATTTTACATCAATTTTGAGATAATAATTGTAAATACAGAATATGTTCTACGTGGCAAGCACGATGCTACCTACCTTGCATGTATGTCACATGAATTTTCATAATAATGAGACAGGGACATTTTACAAATTAGGAAACAGGAAAATGTCAAGTAATTCAGGCAATCTGAACTCAGAACCCACACACTTAACAACTGTGCTATATAATGAAATACAAAACTTTTAAGGAAATGTCTGATGGTTGAAGATCAAAATTGCTATTTGCTTTCCTCTATCAAAAAAGGATGTTTTGTGGAAGAGATACCAAGACAGTGATCAAACATTAGGTTATGTGATCTTACTCTCACTCCTCTCACTTTATTCTCAATCCAGAACTCAGTATCTCTTCCAAGAGTCAATTGTCACTTTCCTATTCTGAATCCATCTTTCACTGGCTTCTAATACAAACCTCTAGGACATGCTCCCAGGGCATCATTCCTCATCTAAAGACCTAACCATTTCTACCTCTCTCATTTTTGTTCAGCTTAAACACAAGACTGTTCTACCTGGCCTTTCTCTATCTCTTCTAGTCAGACAATTTGTCACACAGGGATGTCCCCACTTGATCTAGGCAGGCAAAACACTCTTCGCACTTTTGCATCAACCCATGAACATCTGACTTCTTGTGAGCTCATTCCAATTCCAACAAATCAACTTTTTTGTTTACCTTGACTGAATGAATTCAAGATAATGTGTAGTACAAAATCTCATTTTATGCCCTCAGGAAATTATGTCTCTTTTTCAGGACTAAGCTTACATTCAAATCCAAACTATTTTCTATGCAGGAAAATCTCATTTTCATAGTAAGTTTGAATGAGTTTAGCACATCTCAGTTCTAAATTGTGATTTATCTTGGGAGTTTGGTATGAATGTGAGACCTTAGTGAAAAAGTGAAAGTTTCATAAGCACTGGATCAATAGAAAATGCATTTAAGGAGTCTTACATTTGTTTTCAGGAGCTGAGAAAGGGGAAAACCCTGATTTATGAGTTAGGGATTAAGGATAAGTTATGGCCAAAAGAAAAGAGAATGTTGGGCTTTATCTTTTTCTTTTTGTGAAAATGAGTCATCTCTAAAACCAAAGCAAATAGATCCCTTTTACCAAGATCATTCTGATCTTGGTACTTGAGCTGAGAAGTTGACATTATCACCAAACTTTTCTAATTGCATTATACAATATTTTGACTTTTAATGTGAGATTAGAGCCATGGACAATGTGAATTGCAGTGGTCCAGTGAAAGATAAATTACTAACTAAATTAAAGTTAATTTCATGAAAATTGAAGAGAAACTACTGTATGACATGAGAACAAATAGAGATATCATTACCAAAACCTTAAGAAAATCAATTAAGGCAAAAAGTTGTTGTTCAATAAGTGGGTAATATTTAATAATTTAAATTCTGTTTTTGAGCATTTAAAAATTCTCAACATGTATTGATAGGTCCAGTATTGTACCAAAAATATTTCTAATAAGTCAATTAAATTTTTCTGCCTTTTTGATATGTGCTTGCTGTAAAAATACTAAGGACATATACTTGCCAAAATCAACTGTAGCTCATCAAATAGCTTTCTAATCCAAAATGGAGAAGAAGTTGTTATTTGGTACTCAGGATTTTAGGGTCTGATTATGCCCTGTTAGATAGAAGATAGGATTAAGCCCTGATGAATTATGTTTTACAACAAAAATTTTATTGGATTTATTGAAGGTAAAGGGGACTTCTTATTTGATTGTAGAGTAGCAAATAAAACCCATTCCAAAGTCTCTTTTCATAGTCTACAGGAAACTTCTGAAACTCTATCCACCTAATCAGTAGAAGTACGTGTATACTGTATAATCAATATTTATGCAAAGTGAAACAAGGTCATACAGTTTTGGGAAACAACCATCCATCAGGCTTTTGTCTAGTTCCTTAAAAAAAAAATCTATCAGCTGTTTCTCCAGTTACTGCCTCCCCTCCTCTGACCTTTATAATACAACATCACAATTTAATGTGAACTTGACAATAAAGATGTTATAGTGTTTATCTACTGCTCTGCATGTCATGTAATATTCATAGAAGATAGACAGTGTTTTCCTCAGATTACAGGTGGAGTATGTAAATGTACTCTGTCTCTTCTGGGTGATTAATAATTTTTCTTATGGTTTCTACTAGGAGCAACATAGTTTTCTACATTGTCCACATTGTGATTAAATGTGATTCATCTAAGAGGAGAAAGGAAAGGGTGGAACATCCCATGGCTAGCCATCCTTTCTGTATAAAATGCAAAAAGAGTGAAGCATTTGGAGTGCTTATCTATGACTTATACTGGCACATAACTTACATTCAGACAGCTACTACTTATACCTTAGTGTTCTTATCTTTATCATGAGGAAAATGAGAATCATCACCCTTTTAATTCTTGAGAATTCATGAATTATAGAAGGACATAATCTGTAGATATGTCTTGTATATTTTGAAGGTATATTTTTATTTCTGGGAGTATCACATAGTAGAAATATTTTCCCATGGCTCTTGTTGTTCCCCTAAATTGCTCCAAGTGAACACTGAATGGAATCATGAAGGCTGTCTCTTTTTTCCCAAAGCCCTGGTCACTCTACTTGTCTCACTCTTCTTTCTCCCTGGATTCTATTTCTGATTGGATTGGATTGTTATAGAACATAGTATGGTGATTTAAACATTTAAAAACTTATAGAGTGCATTGGCCTCACATAGAATTACCTTTATTCAAAACTCAGAGCCATTATTTCCTCTTTCTGATCTTTGAAAACTGAAGTCTTGGAATTCTAGGAACCGAATTCCTGACTGGTGTTCTGCTGTTGATTCCTAACATCTATGCAATGTTGCTCCAACCCTGTGCTCTGTAGGAGTTAAGTGACATCTTCTTAGTGTTGTGTTCATTCCATTTTGGTTGAGGTAACTATCTTCCTTGATTACATTTAAGGAAATGAATAATGAGACAGAAATAAGCTATAAGCAATCAATTTTAATGCACTATCTACACTAATTGTATATATGCAATATCAGATTATTTGGATTATAGGATGTTTGAATAATAGACCTGATCAAAATCTTGAGTAGTCCACAGACTAACTCTTTTGCTTATCTAAATTATCAAATTTCCATTTAAAAATATTAAGTCTCTTCAATGCTTATTTGTTTTTAAAACTTGAACTTGTTTTCAGTAAATAACTGAAATACCATTGATGGGGTCTGTAAATCCACAGAATCCTTCCAAGAATCCCCTGGAGGATCCAAGGTCAATACTGATGTGTCAAAATGCAGAAAATAAGTAAGATGTTAGGCTCCTGGGACAATCACAGTGTTGGATTTTAACTATAATGTATGTACAACCTTTGAACAACATCAGATAAACTAAACAGAAAGCCCAATTTGACAACTGAATAAATATGCCAAGTGTTATATTACACTGAATACTGAGAATTACTTTTGTAATTCACTATTTATTTCAAGGCTTGTTTTTTTTTAAGTGATTATTTTAGATTGCAATTATGTAAGCAGACACATCACTCTTACTGGCTTCTCAGCCAGCCTCTGGATGGTGTTAATCAGTTTTTAAAAATCATTTTTGAAATCTACACATCCATAAATCCCATTTAATCCAAGTGTAACAATTAGTGCTGAGCCAAATGGCCAGATATTGTATGATCCTATATATGTAACCAGAAAATTTGGGCAGCCAATTCAAAAGAAATGAAAAACTTCTACACTTAAAAATATTTTTTCTTAAAATTTATTATGCAGCCAAGGAGCAGAGCCACTCCTAGCACTGAGGAGGAGGCTTCCGGGCCTCCATACCACTACTTCCAGCACCTAGGAGGTGAGTTGCGCAGGCACCAGTAGCAATACATCCCCACTCCCTGTTGAAATGAGAAGACACGTAAACAAATCTCAAAACCAGACTTCCAGATCACCTAAAGCAATCCCAAAGGGAAATGAGATGAAACAATCTGATACTCAACCACCTGGACTCTCTGAACTGGCAACAAAAGAGGATCTGAAAAAAATGAAATCAGAAATTATTTCTCAGATAACAGAAGAGATTGTGCCCATAGTGCAAGAAATGATTAATAAATCTAGAGAAGACACAGATAAAAAAATAGAGGACCTGAGAAACATGATGAAATCCCAACATAGGAAACAAATGGAATCAATAAAACAGATGCAAACAGATTTCCAGGAGATTAAAAACTCCATTGAAAATTTATGCAGCAGAATGAGCCAATGCGAGGACAGAATTTCAGATATAGAAGATAGGATTCCAATTAGTGACATGAAAAGAAAATTTTCTTTAAAATAGTAAGGGACCATGAGAAATCAATCCAGCAGCTGCTAGACAATGCAAAGAAGAATAACGTAAGACTGATTGGAGTCAAAGAAGAAACAGGAGAGAGTGCAGGTGACAGAAAAAACTGTTCACAGAAGTGATGGAAGAAAACTTCCCAAGCAGGGAAAAGAATTTGACATGCAGATAAGTGAGGCATATAGGACTCCAATTAGGCTTGTTTAAAAAAAAAAATTTACACCAGAAACCCAACAGAAGAACAAAGTTCTACAAGCAGTTAAAGAAACAAATCTCACGCAAAGGAAGGTCTATCAGAGTAATAGCAGACTTCTCACCACAAACCCTCAAGGCAAGAAGAGCTTGGAATGATGTATATCAATCCCTAAAGGAAAATAGTCTCCAACCCATATTGATGTACCCTGCAAAACTATCTTTCAAAATTGATGGAGAAATAAGATACTTTTATGACAAAGAGCACCTTAGGAGCTTCATGAATACCAAACCAGCACTCCAAAAAATTTTAGACAATATCCTAGGAAAAGACAACTAGGATCACAACCCTAGGAAACCCACCAGAATGAATCCATTGGGAACAACAAGAAATTAAAGCAAAGGGGGAGAATCCAAAAAAAGAAAAAGTCATGTCAAAGATAAGTCAATACATATCAGTTTTAACCATCAATGTTAATGGTCTCAATTCACCAATCAAAAGAAATAGACTGGCAGAATGGGTCTAGAAGCAAGATCCAACAGTATGCTGCATACAAGAAACACATTTAATTCAAAAAGAAACTCATAGACTGAAAGTTAAAGGGTAGAAAACAATACTCCATGTGACAGGAACTCAAAGAAAAGCAGGAGTAGCTATCATCTTTGCATATCACATCAAGTGGATTTCAAACCAATCCTGATTAAGAGAGACAACGAAGGACACTACATCCTTGTAAAGGGAACAATTCAAGAGGAAGACATGACAATCATAAATATACATGCTACAAACACTAGTGTGCCCAACTATATAAAACAAATACTCATGGACATGAAAAATCAAATAAGGACTAATACAAAAGTAGTGGGGAACCTCAATACCCCACTGTCACAAATAGATTGATCAACTAGACAAAGGCTAAGCAATAAAATACTAGAACTCAATCAAACTCTTCAACAAATGAATTTAACAGATATTTACAGAGTGTTCCATGCCACAAAATCAGAATACACGTTCTTTTCAGCTGCACATGGGTTATTCTCCAAAATAGACCACATACTCTCTCACAGAACATATTTAAGTGAAAAGGAATTGAAGTTATCCCCTGTATATTATCAGACCATAGTGAGATGAAATTGGAGATCCACAGCAAAAGAAACTGGAAAAATTTCATAAACAATGGAAATTGAACAACAAACTTTGAATAACCAATGGGTCACAGAGGACATTAAAGAAGAAATCAGACAGTTCCTACAATTAAATGACAATGACAATACAACATATCAGAATCTATGGGACACAAAGAAAACAATCTTACGAGCAAAATTCATAGCAGTGAATACTCATATTAGGAAAACAGAGCGAACCCAATTAAACAACCTGATGCTGAACCTCAAGCTTCTAGAAAAAGAAGAGCAGGACAAACCCAAACCTCATACAAGGGAGGAAATTATAAACTTCAGAGTAGAAATCAATGCAATGGAGACTAAGAGCACGATACAAAAAATCAATGAAAGAAAGAGTTGGTTCTTTGAAAGAATAAACAAAATTGACAAACCCTTAGCCAACCTTATCCAAAAAAGGAAAGACAAGGGCCAAATCCATTCAATTAGGAATGAAAAGGATGAAATTACAATGGACCCAGCAGACATCCAGAGGATCATCAATGCCTACTTCAAGAATCTATACACCAATAAGATGGAAAACACAGAAGAATTGGAGAGATTCCTAGATACAAATGAATTACCAAAGTTGAACAAAGAAGACCTATAAATTCTAAACAACCTAATATCAATCAATGAAATTGAAAACATAATTAAAAACTTACCATCTAAGAAAAGCCCTGGTTCTGTTGGCTTCACTCCTGTATTCTACAAGGCATTTAGAAGAACTATGGCCACTATTGTTTAAAATCTTCAATGAAATTGAAAAGGAAGCAATACTCCAAAATTCATTCTGAGAAGCAAGCATCACCTTGATCCCAAAAGCAGAGAAAGTCTCAACTGAAAAAGAGAACTATAGGCCAATCTCACTAATAAACCTAGGTGCAAAAATCCTTAATAAGATACTGGCAAACAGAATATAGAAGATCATCAGGAAGATCATCCAACCTGACCAAGTGGAATTCAACCCAGGAATGCAGAGATGCTTCAACATATGCAAATCAATCAATATAATACACTATATCAATAGAGCCAAGAACAAAAACCATATGATTATCTCCATAGATGCAGAAAAAGCATTTGACAAAATCCAACACTCATTTATTATAAAAATCCTACAAAAAATTGGAACAGATGGTCTCTACCTCAATCTGATAAAAGTCATCTATGAAAAACGAACAGCCAATGTCATACTAAATGGTCAAAAACTGAAATCTGGGGCTGGGGATTTAGCTCAGTGGTTTTGCCCCCTGATGCACAAGCACAAGGCCTGAGTTTGATCCCTGGTACCAACAAAAAAACCAAAAAAACAAACAAACAAACAAAAACCTGAAATCCCTCACACTAAAATCAGGAATAAGACAGGGATGTTCACTATCACTGCTCCTGTTCAACATAGGCTTGGAAATTTTAGCCACAGCAATTAGTCAAGAGAAAGCAATAAAACCAATAAAGATAGGAAATGAAGAAGTCAAATTGTCATTATTTGCAGATGACATGATTCTCTATATAGAAAACGCCAAGAACTCCACCAAAAGTCTTCTAGACTTAGTAATCAAATTCGGTTTAAGTAGCTGGATACAAGGTCAACACACAAAAATCAATAGCTTTCCTCTACAGGAACAACAGATTCACTGAGAGAGAAATAGGGCAAATAATTTCTTTCACAATAGCATCCAAAAAACTGAAATACCTAGGAATCAACCTAACAAAAGAAATAAAAGACCTCTTCTCTGAAAAGCATAGCACTCTGAAAAGAGAGATTGAAGATGATATCCGAAAATGGAAAGATATCACTTCCTCCTGGGTAGGAAGAATCAACATATTGAAAATGGCCATACTTCCAAAACTACTTTATAGATTCAGTGCAATCCCAGTTGAAATCCCAGGAACATACTTCACGGACCATGGGAAAATAATCCAAAACTTTGTTTGAAAGAAGAACAGACGTACAATAGCAAAAATAATTCTAGGTAACAGAGACGTGGCAGGGGGTATCACAATCCTCAACTTGAAACTATTCCAAAGCTACTGTAATAAAAACAGCATGGCACTGGCAAAGAAACAGACCTGAAGACCAGTGGAACAGGTTAGAAGATGCAAAAACAACTCCAGACACATTCAGCCACCTCATCTTTTACAAAGGAGCCAAACACCCTCACTGGAAGAAAGATAGCCTCTTTAATAAATGGTGCTGGAAAAATTGGGATTCAACTTGCCAAAGATTAAAACTAGACCTAAATCTCTTACCATGCACTAAACTAAAATCAAAATGGATTAAAGATGTAAATATTAAAACATAAATGCTGAATCAGCTTGAACAGAGGTTAGGTAGAACTCTTGAAGGCACTGATGTAGGAAAAGATTTTATGAACAAAATCTCAGTTGCCCATGAACTAGCACAAACAATCAACAAGTGGGATCTCTTCCTATTAAAAACTTCTGTACGTCAAGAGAGACCTCCAAGAGTGTGAAGAGACAACTCAAATGCGGAAAAAATTTTCACCTGCTATTCCTCAGACAAAGCTCTATTATCTAGAATCTATAAAAACCTTAAAAAATCAGACATCTCCCAAATTTAAAGACCCAATCCAAAAATGGGCATCTGAAATGAACCAGCATTTCTCACACAAAGAAGTAGAAATAGTAAAAAAATATAAGAAAAAATGTTAAACATCACTGGTCATTCAAGAGATGAAAATGACAACAATGCTGAGATTCCACCTCACCCCAGAAAGAATGGCTGCTATCATGAAATCATCCAATAACAAATGTTGGTAGGGCTTTGGGGAAAGAGGAACACTGCTCCACTGCTGGTGGGAGTGTAGACTGGTGCAACCACTTTGGAAATCAATATGGAGATACCTCAAAGTACTAGGACTGGAAGTCCCATTTGACCCAGCTATTCCTCTGCAGGTAACTTCCCCAAAGAATTAAAAGAATCATACCACAGTGATATATGTGCAGCATGTTAATAGCAACACCATTTGTAATAGCTAAAACTTAGAAGCAGCCCAATTGCCCATCAACTGGAGACTGGATAAAGAAAATGTGTTTTTTCTTCTAAAATGGAGTATTACTCAGCCATAAAAAATGAGAAATTAGAGACATTTATAGCTAATTGGATGCCCATTGAGGACATACGTTTAAGTGAAATAAATAGGACACACATATGTAAACGCTGAATAGTTTCTCTCATGTGAGAAAGTGAAAGTGTAAATAAGGACTAAAAGATATAATAGATAATGTGAAATAGGAAGAAAAGGGCCAAAGGGGAAAGGGAAGTTGGAAGGGTAGGGGAAAGGAAATAAGGGAATGGAATTAATATGAGAAAATGAAATATTGGAAAAAATGTATTTGTAAATAGGAAGGGATGGAGGGGTTGAAGGGAGGGCAGGGGAATGGGGAAAAATAAGAATTAACAGAGATTATGTAAGGTGCAAATTTCCAATGTTGAATGTATATTGTATACCTAAAATTCTAATATTGTATACCTAAAATGTATCAATAAAATTCATTAAAAATTTATTATGCATTATTAATTTTAAATAGAAGCATAATGTTTCTTTTTACATAATATTTTATATCTACAGTGGTATCTAGATTCACAAACTTAATTCTTTCCACGATTCTGGTCTCAAACTGAAATGGTTGAGAACTGAATCCACTGGTTAGATTCATTGTTTACCTCATAGGAAAATCTGATTCAGTTCTTGTCCAATTAGCTTTGAGAACAGAGTCATAGAAATAATTAAGAATGTGAACCAAGGTACCACTGTATTATTTAGTGATATTTTTAAAACTAGTATTAAGAGGCTGGGGATTTACCTCAGTGGTTCCGCTGACTACCTTGCAAAAGGGAGGTCTGGAGTTGGTTCCCCAGTACCACAACAAAAAAGAGCTGGTATTAAGACTCTAAAACAAAATATAAAGCAGAAGATCCGTCTATCTAATAACAGATTAAAATTAGTGATGTCATGGTGGATGTGAACCAATTGAGGGAAGTACATGGGCACTAACTTATAACCTCCAAAGAGGAAGTAACCTCAAAAACTGTCTTCTTGGTAAATCCTTAAGGTTCTGTCTGCAGTAATTTTCAAACCATTGTGTTTGGACCTTTTGATCTAAACACATAACATAAGATTATGTGCTGCTATCTCAGAGAAATTTGACCATGGGTGATGTGATGATTTCCCTGAGTTTATATGTCAGAAATACTGATTTTTCTAAATCCAAAGTGTATGCCCTTTAATGTCTATGTTTATAACTTGTCTACAGGTTAAAGTTTTTGCTACATTGTCATTAAATCTAGACCACTATAGAAAAGTTAGCCTAGATGATTGTTTTAATTCATTAAATTTATTGGTACATTTTCGGTGTATACTATTATGACATTCATCATTGGGAATTTGTACCTTTACATGATGTATCTAGGTTCTTATTTTTTCCCCTAGTCAAATATACTTAATTTGGCATAATGATTACAGAAGCACCTGGGAAATACTGACACTCAAGATCCTACAAGCAATCCTCTAGCAGCCTTCTCTGGATCACTGAAAGGCCAGGATATTTTTCTGAGTTGAATAAAGTAGGAATAAATAGAAACATTTTCCAGCTGTAGAGTCTAATCGCCAAGTGCATCCTCTGGTCAATTTCATTGGTTCTATGTGCATTGTGGATTTTGTGCTTGTCACTGGCTAATCTACCTTGTATTGATCAACTGTGCACTGTTATAACTTCCAGTTAATGAACATTTTAACACCACAACTTTGTAGGAAGAAAAAAATCAGTGTCTCTAATCGTTCACACTTATATGGCAAATTCAATAGAGCAGGAGGTTTTTAAAACTTTATTCCCGTGTCCTTCCCGTTTTTAAAACAGAGTAGTATTTTAGTTCAAAGAGGTAAAAAAAACAATGTTCTTGGGAAAGAGATAACCTGATGACTTAATTATA
Organism: Heterocephalus glaber; assembly: GCF_053883595.1. Classification (NCBI taxonomy): domain Eukaryota; kingdom Metazoa; phylum Chordata; class Mammalia; order Rodentia; family Bathyergidae; genus Heterocephalus; species Heterocephalus glaber. The sequence goes on from NW_028258379.1 coordinate 26,318,532, forward strand.
TACATGATTTAAGGACCCCAATATGGTATAGAAGAAAAAAGATGAATGAATCTATAAAACTCCTGACATCACAATTTTTGTCTTACAGATATGTATACCACCTGCCCCGGTAAGATTATAAAATTAGCTCCAATATTTTAGGTTATCCCAACTATTTGGTTTTAAAGTACTAGTCAAGTACCAAATAATTATATTTAGTCTTCTTCTTTCAGGAAAATTAGGTTAATAAAATTTTCCTTAGGGAATTAGAGTATATTAAATTATTCAAAATGTATTTATTAAAGACCCCATCATACATCAACCAGTAGGTCAGTAGCACCAGAAACAAGAAATAAAGAAAAAGGAGTCCCCCATATTCAGACCCTAATATGTGGGGATTAATACCCCCAAACTGTAAACATTACAAATTACTACTAACAATGTTGGTTTTGGAGAACTGATTATCTGTCTTTGTCTGCAGTTTTCTTGCTGTTTTATTTCAAGCAGATTGCTTAGAAGTCAGATGCGATTCCTGAAGCTACAAAAGGGAACAATGTCTCTTACTAATGGCTGTAGTCTCAGGAAAGGAACGCCATAGATGGTACAACCTTGGAGGGGAATAGCCGTGTGGCATTTGTAGACAGCCAGGGCAATTTTCCCAAATTACTCCCTGCCTTTAGCATGGTGCAAAAGATGCAGCAGGGACACGTAAAGCAGAGAAAAGTGATGTCGTATGTTGTGATGAATCTTCCTTATAATTTCCAGTTAAGGAGCTATGCCCCTAATGTTTTGTGCTATTCTAGGGTTAAATTTCTCATCAATTAAACAGGGTAGATGTGTAAGTTCATAATTGAATTGAGAAAGAGGGAAAAGAATTTGGTGTATATATTACACCTCGAACTGAAATGTATTTCTATACTGAGGGAGAATGCAATATTGATTATCCCCCAAGCAAGATGTAAGCAGAGAAGGCTGTAAAGAGTTAACACCACAATTGTCTTGTTTTGACAGGTGAGTCCAGTAATTCTCACCCAAATTCCGTTCCCACAACTAAAACCTTCTTACTAGAAGAACAATGTTCTAATTACAATCATATATTTTGTCTATTTTATTCCTAATTCGAGAATGCTTTGTTTTGTTCTTTATGAATCGTGCTTACATTGGTTTCCATAGAAACCACAGGACTGTGTATCCTTTCACGTATTCCTCCTGCCCTTGCATGTAGCTAACCTTTATCCCAATCAATTACCAATAAAAATCAGTGGATTGGACTGGCCAGTGCCTTTGTCAGTTGGACCACCATTGGTCATCCTGGCACTCCACTTTCTCTCTTAGTTCTGTCTTTTAGGTTTGTTTCGTTTTTTCCCTTCAGGCCTGTGTCATGTACTGGTCAGGAAACTGGAACCTAACTGCAGGGTCTCCAGAAGATTTACTTTAAATTGTGTGAAAAAATACAAATTATCTGATGTTTAACCTGAGGACTAGGTGCATGAAGTGTTGAATAGAAAACACTGTTCAAACAAATATCAGATTAATGGGGAAAAATTAACCACCGCTTCATCTATGTACTAGTCCATATGAGTGCTGTGTCAGTATGTTGACGTTTCTATGATAAAAAATCTCAGGGCCAGGGTGTTGCTCAGTGGCACTGCACCTGCCTTGCAAACACAAGGTCCTGATATTGATCCCCAGTACCAAAAATATCTCACTTCTGAGCTGGACATGTATTGCCATTTCAGATTTCCCCTTCTCTGAAGATTAATTTTATTTGTTAACTTGACTGGGCTAAGGGATGCCAAGATATCTGCTAAAACATTATTTCTGAATGTGTATCTAAGTTGTAGAAATTGGCTTTTGAATTATACTGAGTATGATTTGCCCTTATAGCTGTGAGAGTTCACCATCCAATCCATTAGTGACCCTAATGGAATAGAGACACAAGAAGGGGAAATATGTTCCCTCTTCCAGAAGTGGGACACTCATTTCTCTATTTTGGACATCAGAGCTCTGAGGTCTTGGGTTTTTAAATTCCAGGACTAATATCAGTGATCCCAGTGCTGCTCAGGTTTTCTGCTTCAGTTACATCATTGACTCATCTGTCCTCAGATTTTCAAACTCAGACTGAACTTCAACAACGGCTCTTATTCCCTAGGTTGAAAATGGCAGACTGTATGATTCTCGGTTTCCATAATCAGGTGAGCCAGTATCCATAACAAATCCCCTACACAGTTGTAAGTGTCTTATTAATTCTGTTTCCCTGTAGAAGCCTGACTAATCCACTCTCCAGATACCTTTCCATGCTCATCTGTGGGCCACCCATACTCCCACTTTATACCCCCTCTGCACTGGGATGTTGATGGGTCCTGAAACACATGACACTTTTATTTTTCAAGTATTTGCATGCTAAGATTCTCTATGCCTAAAATCCCTTGTGAAATTCTTAAACACTGCTCAAAATGAAAAATCTCAGTTCTCTTTTACTGACCCATATCATCAGCATTGACTTACTTAGATATCTGTGTTCTCTGATAACTCATAAGTAGTTTAGGAGAAGGGGAATAATAATGCAAAGGGAAATAGTATTAGTAGTATACATAGTTTTTCTAAGAAACTAGCCCAGTTTGTCTCTGTTAAAAAAGAAAAGAACAATGTTTAGCAACTACACATTATCGAGACCTTGCCAATTTCTTATAAACTATTTACTCATTGCATCAATATGAGTCTGGGCCTGAGATCAAGATGGATACACATCTTTCTCATTACCTTAAAAACAATAGATATTCATTCTTTTCGGTGTCTAGACTTACATACCTTATGTTTGTCATTAGTATTGAAAGTAATTGCATCATATTCTACAACTTCTTCAACATGATTCAACCAAACTTTCTGAGCTTTCCTTATATTCTGGGTGTTGAATGGTGTAGCTTAAATCCCCCTTATGCTGGGGCCTCCTCACAGAGTTTCAGGAGTTACATGCACACATCTCATCCCAACTCTATACTCACCGACTCTATTGGCACAATGAAGTGTTCTGTGGAGAGGTTATTGCATCATGGAAATAAGCAAATGATACAAAAAGAGAGTTACAAAGAGTTAGAACTAGAGACAGAAGGAGAATGAAAGAGCAAAAGAGTTGAACTAAATCTCAAGGAGGTTTTGGAAATTTGCTGAAGGTCATGTAAATGCCAGAGCTAGAGTTTAACCACAGATATGTCTACCTGTTACCTTGGATTAAGCAGATATTCTCTCATTTCTCAGCTGGGCCTTTCACATTTCTGTTTTCCCAGACCACTCAACTATGCATCCACAACCTGTCCCAAACTTGCACGATGCTAATTTTCCAAGAATCAGCTCTGAGTAAGAGCTGAAGCCCAGATAATCTACTCAACAGTTCAAAGAAGGCAGAAGTAATTGCCTGTAAGGATTGCTTTTGTGATCCTTTGCCCATAGCCACTGAACAAGTACTGAGTTGTCACTTTGTAATAATCTAATAGCTATGTCCAGTCATACTGCAGACATAGGTCTTGACCCCAGTGTCTAGTCCTCCTGGCATTATGAAGTTGAATGACTCCAACAGCTGGGAGGTATAACAACCACCCCAACAAAAAAAAAGTGGCTGGTTGTTACATTTAAACCCAAACTTTCCCTAGCCATGAACTGTGAATTGTACTTGATTCATGATATGTGTAAAGCACTAAGTGTGCTAGCGATAACCTGAGTCTCATTTTTACATACCATTTGGCAAAAGAGTGTGACATAATTGATTGACTGGATCATACAATCCATTTATCTTGAAAATTGACCAGAAATACTCTCTCATTGGATGTGCCCTTAAAGCCTCATGGCATTTATCAGAGCACAGTACAGAAAGACCTGAAATCTTAACCAGAAATCTTAAGGTTTGTAGCGGCTCCCCTTTTAAAGTCAGTACTAAACACTATGTGAGCTCTAAATCAAGTCTTAAAACAATGACTTCAGGCTGGTGTCAGGAAAATGCTTTGCACTTTTAAAGATAAGAATGTAGAGAGTCTGAGGTGAGTTGGCTCATGACACCCTCATGACTAAGTAAAATTAGCCAAGAAAACAAATGGATTCCCCTGTAACCTTAGCAAGAACCTCTTCTGGTCATGGGATTGGACGATTTTATCATACCCACTAATAAAGACAAACTTGCAAAAGCAGGAAACAGGTACCAACTTCCAAGTTTCCACTGTCTTCAAACCCAAAATTTGAACATTTCTAGTAGGAACTGAAATGAGAAATAAAAATAACCTTGTTATTTGTGTAATCTAAATAGGAATTATAATGCTAAAATATTAGCATAGAAACCTTTCTCATAGTTAAGTAGGATCCTTCCAGGAATTGAAGCTTGGTTCTCTGCATCTGCATGGGGGTTTATGAAGTATCTCCATGTATTTTAAATGAGAAAAAATACAAATACTCCATTGGCAAATACTTTCTCATTTCTTGTCAATATTCACCCCTCCCACCATCCCTTGTTGACAGGACCGATTTGCAGAAGAAGGGTTTAACATTACAAACACTTTTCACCAATTTAAAAATTGAGGTGAGTCAATATTTACATCATACTGCAGATCTTTAAAGTACATCCCCTGTTTTCTGTCCTAACAAATAGCTGTCACTCTGCTCGCCATCAGAGCTTCACTGGAAGTAAGTTGGCATGCTCAGTGGTCCCTGTATTCCGAGAACAATCTAATATTTCAGGGCTCTCATGTGACAGCAGGTCGATTTCTTTCTCTCACTCCTTCATATTGGTTTCCAATGACAGTCCTTATAAAACCATTAGGTCTGCTTAAAGAGAAAAAAATCCATAAGCATCTCAGGTTTATCTGTCTCCAGAAAGGCACACACAGTCTGATGGTTAATGAGAGAAGCTATGCAGCATGTCTGTTATCCATTCTACTATGCAATTTTCAGTGCATAAAACCCAAGATGAACTCATGTCTGATTCCTTACCAATGAAAAGGAATAAATAATACCAAACTGGAGAGATTGAAAAGCCTTCTATCCTTTAGCAAGAGGGCTCCTAACCATAGTTCACAGTCTTCCTGACTCTCTGAGTATGCTTACCAGCTCTTGGATAAGATCAGTTGGGCTTAACTAAAGGCATACTTCCTCCAAAGGAACCATACTGACCACAGAGGAATTTCAAGAGTACTTTATTTTATTTTTGTTAAGTTTTTTTTCTGTTATTGTTTCTTACCTTTAAAAACCACTGGTATGGTCCAGAAGCACAGGGACATCTAGAGCAGAAATAAGCACTCTTCCCTTGGAACCATCTTCTCACATTGCAGAAAGCCAACCTCAAAGAGCCTGGTAAGTATCCTTTTAAATATGAAGGCAAAGATGCTTCAAGAAAATTCAGACATTTAAAATACTTGCAGGAAGTTTCTGTTTACAAAGATGGATTAAGGATTCTGAAAGCAAGAACAATAAGAGTATGGACTCTGTTCTTAGCTTCATTTTCATGAGATAAAGTAAGGAAGTGTAACCCCGAAGCACATGTGCTTTTCCTGTACTTGTCTGCTTCCCTTGGACTGTACAATAAATAGGCAAACTGTGTGTACTCAGAGGAAGTATGCAGCAGAGGGTAGAGTACTTGTTTACAATGCTCTGATTATAAATGTGACTTCTGCTCCAATTGCGTATCTACCTGCGTGTGTGTGTGTGTGTGTGTGTGTGTGTGTGTGTGTGAGACAGAGAAAGACAGAGGAAGCGATGGAGGGAAAGAAAGACAGACAGACAGACACAGAGTGACAGAGGCAGAGATAGAAAAGCCAGACTTAATTCAGTAACAAAAGACAATGATGTATTTGGATTTGTTATTGGACTTGAATATGCTTACATTTCAATGTTTGATTCTTAAGACCAGATAAGTGCAAGAGTTTCAGTATCTACAAGTTTACATAAGACAAACGTGAGGTGACTATGAGCAAAGCTCAACCCCTTATTACTCTATGGTTTGAACAGTGGCATTCCCATCAAACTTCACATTGAAACTAAACCTGAATCCCGACTGTCTTTACATTTGTACCCTTGGAGGTGATTAAATTTCTGAACTGGGATCAACACTCTTACTAAAAGATTTGAGGTTAAAGGCAGGGCCCTCTTACCCTTCTGTCTTTTAAGAACACAATAAAAGCTTTGTTTTCATTTTTCCTTTTATTCTTTTTTTCTTTTCCCATCCTTCTTTCCCCCTTCTCCACTCCCTTGTTCCCCTTCCCATTTGAACATTTTCTTCTTGTTTCCCAATATTGATTATATATTTTGGTCCTTATTTATCCTTTTGTTTTCTCACACCGGACCAAAAATTGGCATCTTTACATGTGTGCATCCAATTTATTTCACTTAAGAGTATGGTCTTACCATGCATCATTTGCGTAGAAATGTCTCAAGTTTACCCTTATTTATGGCAAAGTAGTGCTCCATTGTATAAAAAAAGGAAACAAAGCTTTGTTAAGTAAGGAGGAAAAGAGACGTTGAAGGGAGGGGAAGGGACAGGGGAAAAAGAATCAAGATATATGGTGTGAAGGTACAAATCCCCTATGATGAATGCGATCATTTTATATATATATGTGTGTATATATATATATATATGTACACACACACACACATATATATATAAATATATATGGTACACCAATAAAATTAATATTAAAAAACAAAACAATTTTATTAAAAATAAAATTAATATTCAAAAAACAATAACAAGTATACATTATGGAAGTAGACAGTATTCTTCACCAGAAAGCAATCCCATCTGCACTTTGATCTTAGATTATCCAGTCGTTAGAACCATGAAAAATACCTTTTATTGTTTATAAATTATCCAGTCTGTGGTATTTTGTTAAAGTGGCACAAATAGAACAAGATAGTACCTCAAACTGAAGTTCAGTGAAGGGATACTTTTATGTAGTAGATAAGTCACCTCTTGTCATGTATTAGATGTCAGAAGGTAGTTTTGAGCCTACCTGGTTACTAATGACGTCTAACGTCATTTTTGATGGCTTAGTAATAGCAGTGCACAAGTAACCAAAATAAAAAGAAATATCCTACAAATAGATCTGCAGAAGATAAAAATCCTCAGATGGAAGAGGAAACATGTCATCAATTACAAATTAGGTTGATATATATTCAATAGTTAATCAGGCTATTGATTGATCAACAACCACATAAATTTCAGTCCCTCACCATATATTTTTCCTGTAAAATAGAAAAAAATTCCTTTTACTGCATTTTACTATGAAGCTGGTAAGAATTTTTTAGTAGGTCTATCCACTCTGAGTGTCTAATTTTGTTTGGTTTGGTTTGGCTTTTTGCTTGGCATAGTAGACTAGCCATTGTGTGGAGTGTTTTTATTATTCTATTTCTAAAGTATAAGAAGAAATGAAGTAAATGATTAATGACAGAGTATTTTAAAGCAAGATGAGATTATACAAAACCATTAAAAACTAGATGGGAAAGGCAGTCTCCCAGGAGAATTTGGTCCAGCTCCAAAGGTAACAGTCTTATCAAAGGTATCACAGGGTTTTATTCATGATCTGAAGTAGAAGGGCTCTCAGTATTCAATCTTAGCCCCTGCACAGTACATTGACACAACAGGAAGCTTCTCAGCCTTGGCATGTGATCCATCCTATCTCACAGGGAAGCCCTCTTTGCTTCAGGGCTAGCATCATTTTTACACATCAACTCCTCTTTATTTTGACTTTCTAAAGTTGGAGTTCAGTTCACTTCTACTTTGGAGATCTTCTTAGAAACATCATGTATACACTTCAAATAAAGATTGTTTTGTTCTTTTATTTAAAAGCTTGCCTTTAAAGAGTTTGGTGGGTTTGGGAAGTCTAAATTTTCATTCTGTTTTGGGTTAGATTTATAGGACAAACAGCGGTGACTTCATTTGAAATGCAACCTGAAGTCTCTGACCTCAAGAGACTGCAGTGTTGTGAAAATCAGTTGTCAAATGTATATGAGTGATTCCAGATGAAAGAGAGCCCACACAGTCAATTTAATAGAGCACATAAAGTCTCATATTCTTAAATATCTGAAAATTTTAAAATGCTGAATAATGCTGAACTATTTTCCTTTTAAGAGTGCAAGGGAACATTGTCTTCTACACATCATAGTAGATAACACAGCTGCTGAAAAAGGGAGCCAACTTAAAGGAATCGTTTTCCTTCTCTACTGCTCACTAGTCCTATCTTGATCATTATACTAAAGAATACTATCACTTCAACTCACATTACAAATATTAATTAAGGGAGAAATTGCTCAGTGTTCTGCATATATGCATTACCTTGAAAACTCACAGGAAAAATATAAGGTGGATATTATTATCACTATCACTTTTAACAAATGCTCAAACTGAAACTTCAGGTTAAATACTTTGTCTAAGAGGCTTATCTGGGGCTTGAATCCAATCTTCTCTTTAATGTTATATTGTTTTTATGATATATTCTGTGGGTTCTCAATAGAGATATATTTCTGAAGACTTCGAGTTTCTTAAATTAAGTGTTCTCAAACCAACTCAAAGAAAATTTTAAGAATTGAGTTGTTGATTCTCTTGCCTCAGCTTGTCACCAAAATGATTGTTTTGGGGGGAAAAGTTAAGTGCTTGCTTCAGCAGCACATATATATGGAGGAAAAGTTAAGGATAAATGAGGACTTTTCTGCCCTCATTTCCATGCACACCTACACCGCACTTCACTTCATTCGTGCTGCTCCATAGCCAACAAAACAAACAGGATCAAGCAGTAAATCCTTTCCTTGGACAAACTGATCATGCCAGAGAGAAAGATAATTTAGATTAACCCTGTGCTGTGAAGGCAAGTGCAATAGCAAGAGAGATTAAGTAAAAACCTAACAAGGACATAACATCGTGTTCTTCAAGCAGCCCACACAGATGAGTAAGGACTAAGAAGAAGACCCAAGGGACAGATCCATATCCCCAGCACAAACACAGTGGTGCAATCAGATCTGCAACCCAAGATTCCACTTGCTATTAGCTTTTTTACCCTTATTATATTTTTTAAGAAATAAGTTTTCAGTGCTCAGTCTTTTCTTACTTTGCAAAGAGTTGATATGTCTTCTTTTTGTCATCTTATTAGTTCATGGGCAGTTCACTCAATTTCACCTTTTTGGCTCACTTCACGGTACATTATCTAGCTCATGAGGGAAATTTCCAGTTCAGAGTCAGATGCCCTTGAGATGCTGTCTAAACTGCGTGTGTGTGTGTGTGTGTGTGTGTGTGTGTGTGTGTGTGCGTGTGTGTGTGAAATGACTTATTTCTTCACTAAGATCCAAAAAGCCCACAGGTCACAGAGGTCACTTTCAGACTGAAACATTGAGGGATGCAGCGCTGTGCATCTGGTCCCCAAGATACGGATGGCAGTGGAAGAGGCTTACAAGAGACCCAGGACAAGACAAAGAGAACAGCAGACAGCTGTCACTTCATTGTCCTTAAAGACAGCTTGGTCATGAATATGAATAGCAGACAAAGAAGAAACTCAGTGCTGGGATGAAGAACCATAATTCCTGTAACTCATTGCCCCTGTGTGCTTATAGAACTTTGCTATTGCACAAATTGCTAACATGATACCTTAGTGATTTGCACAGTGGCCAAATTAGGTTTGTAAGATGCCTTAGTCTAGTCTTTCTGACTTGCTTTCAACCAGATGTTTTATTAGAAGAACTTTGGACACAGTTTTAATTTTTTAAAAATGGGCAATGCAAAGATATTATTTCACCAACACTGCTCTGCTCTACCCTGCTGTTGAAGGATGTGCTTTGTACAAAAAAATATAATCGGAAGTCAGATTCTGAAGAAAATACATACTGAGAATTTGTAATGAAGCTCTTTCTCTCCTGGTTAATAGAACAGCTAGCTCAAATTTATAGTCACTATTGCAAGGGTTGATTCCATTAGGAATTCTGAAAATTCATTAAAATATATGCCTCAGGGATTTAAGAAACTATATTTCTATTAAATCTAGCAAATAAGTAAGGTGTTGATCTTTGAGGTAAGTGGTTCTCTAATTTTTTTTCTAGCCTGTATGCCCTGATTTGTCCTATAATTTTATTTTCAACACTTACTATCAATCCTATCATAGATCTTCTGTGAATGTACTGAAATTTATAAGCCACTCTTTTTAGCAAAGCACATAAACAAGACTAGAAGCAATTATTGCATAATACAGATAGGTTGGATTTGGTTTTCTCCTAAATTATTTTAAACCATTAAAAATTTCTATTACCTTATGTTATTTCTAGTTTGGAGTTCTAAATTTATCCTACAATGTTGGACCTATGTTATATAAAACCAAGAGTTTTAATGTGGAAACTCAGCAAATAGTTGTAAAACTTCTTGAAAGAAATACATATTTAGGACATTCTCTGTAAGACCTTAATGGTAATATCCTAAATGTTTCTTTACATCAACTTGTCTCTATAGCTACTAGCTATATGTAGTTGTTGAGTACCTGAAATGTGTCTAGCTTAAATTGAGGTATGTCAAAAGCATAAAATGTGCAGAGTATTTTAAAGATGTTTACAAAAGAAATAATGCAAATTACCACATCAACAATTTACATATTTATTACATATTGAAATGATAATATATTTTGTATATGTGCTGCAAAAGCAAGGACAAAATGATAATATATTTTGGATTAACCAATATATACTACTAAAATTAATTACACATACTTTCATCTACTTTTTAATGAGGCAAGTAGAAATTTTAAAATTATATATTTAGTATTTTATCCGTGGTTCACTTTATTTTTCACAAGAGGTGTTCTAGACGGCAGGTTAGTGAATGATAGCCCCTTTGCTAATCCAAACCAGATCATGGTTTGCAAATAAACATTTATCTGAATACAGTCATATTCATTTATTTACCTGTTTTACATAGAGCTATTTTTCACTCTTTATTTGGCAGAGTTCAGTAGTTGAGACACATGACTTGCACACCCTATCAGTAAGTAGAGTATTTGTAGAATACTGACTAGATTCTAAGCTTCTAAGAGACATTATTTGCAAATAGTCTAAAGTGATTATTTTTTTAAATGGCTTGAAAAAATGTATAGCACACAGAAAAGATATATTTTGATATTTTGAGACTGTTATACATAATCAGTTTTCAAATACTATTCCTTCTTCTTAATATTTAAGTAGAAAACTGATTTAAATGAGACATAAAACAATGGGTAGGTAAGTAAATATTCAATAACTTTGATTTCAAAATTATATGAGAATTGTACTGAAATTTATAACTTGCTTGTTATAGTAAAAATATTATTTTTCTCATATTCTAAGGGCATATTTAATAAAGCATGTTTTATAAAATGCTAGTCTCAATCATTTTAATAGGTACTACCCAAAACAGTGTTGTATGATCAACAAAATTTATTTTTTCATAACTGTTTAGCAAAGTTTAATGTATTTATTGTAGATTTTTCCCTGACCATTCAATATACTAACATGAAGAAATGTCATGGAAGCTAAACTTGAATAGAATTTAATCACAACTCCTTTATTTTTAAATTGACAATGACTGCAATGAGATGTAGGTGAGTATTACATAATGGTACATATGGTTACATTTATATGACAAATTAATGAACTGCAGTGCCCAATATTTAGCTGAACACATCATTCTTAAAGTTTCTCTTCCTGTAAATCACTGGATGAAGGGAAAAGCCAATTGTTCTTCATGATGTGGAAGTGTCTCATGGAATCAGTTGATGGCATGAACAGAAAAAAACCTGATATGTTCTGAGCATGAAGAAATTCTTCCACCAAATGGCCTTGGATTTGGGTGACAAAATTGACTCTTCCCTGATTCTTCACTCTGGCACCCAACTCTGGATGTTATGGACCTGATAGCCTTTATAGTCATATGGACTGAGTCTTTAAAACTGAACTCTCTGTATCTTCATGATCTATTGGCTTTATTTCTCTGGAAAACAATTGTACAGTACATAAGACCTGAGATTTAAAACTGTCCCCTTAAGTATTTGTTCACTCAAACTGCTATTAATTCTCCACAGAAGGAAAATGCTGTCATAAACAAAGAAGATATTTCTAGAATTTTCAATTTTTAAAAGAATCTCTGTGTTGTGTTGATTTTTATTCAATGCCTATGAGGAAGACATGGATATTAATAAAAGATTTGTGACCTGCTATCTATCAACAAACATGCATACAATATATATTTGAAAAAGAGTGAGGACTCTGAGGTTTTACCGTTTTTCAAACTAACAGGTTAATCTGTCACAGTCTCATGGATGCTATCAATAGATAATGAGACATCAGAGTTAGAGAAAAAGGTTTTCTTTTTTTTTTACTCACAACAATAGCAGGAGTCAGAATCTCCACATTTTCTATCACTAGTTCCCTGAACCTCAGTTACCACAGGGTGGCAAGCAGAGGGAAAGGTAATATTTGCAGTGGTTAAACTATAGGTCAGGGACCTAGATCTTAGGGAAGAAAACTTTTGTAACAGCATAAGCATGCCTCCCTTTCATCCTAAAGGGCGACTCTTTATCTTCCAATAATCTGCATTGTGTGCACTTCCTTGACAAACCACTACAACCAAAGCATTCAATGTCTCTACTCACAAGATGTCTTAATATGATAATAGCAGCTATTTCTCAATAGTGAACAAGTAAATAAATAATTGTATACATGTACACAATGTCCATTTATTTTATGCCTTTGTTAACTCAGAGTAGCAGAAAAATATATAACCAGCTCCAACAAAACAGACTGATAACTTTTCTGAAACACTTTACTAATTTGCATTTTAATGATATAACTTTACCATTTTGATCCAAAGACCATTCACATAAAGATCACTTCTGCTTCCTCTATAAAAAAAAACCTTTGAAATAATATTTATTCCATGGATCCATAATTATATAATGACCTACTTGTTAAATTCATTAAAAAATAGCATCAAGAAAAAGTTTCTCCCTTGTAAGACTGTTATGGTTTCTTTTACAGAAATATTATCCAACCTATTGAATTTCTCTTTTTTTGTTTTAAAACTGAATTTTAATCTCAGTCTCAATAACAGTATAATAATGTTAATTGCTAATTCAGCCAGAACTAAAATAAAATAAACAAACAAGAAATGAAGTTTAAATAGGTATCTTCCTTTGTGGACAAGCAAAAAGTACTGCCACGAAAGAGTTCCTTGATAATTTGCATCAATCCATGTCAGTAACAAAAAAACACAAATAGATAAATGAGATAAAAGACATAAGAAACTATGAAAGTTTCTGCATTTAAGAAGTTGCAGTCTTTTATGATGTGCCTCCATTTTGTTATCATTGAAGCAACCTCTTACTGAACTATTTTCAATTTCAGTGTTACTTTTATTTATTTATTTATTTTTGGACTGGGGATCGAACTTGGGACCTTATGCTTGTGAAGCAGGCAGTGGAACCACTGAGATAAATCCCCGGCCCCTAGTGTTACTTTTATATTCTCTCTCTTTATGTTTTTAAAAATATTTTGTATTTCACATCCACTACTAGATCATGTGCTATTCACATTTTTAAGAAAACACTGTTTCCTGGAAGGTTTGGTTTAAATCAATTAGTCATCATTTATCTAAATTAAACATAATTTACTCAAAACACTATAGCCTTCAATTCATTACATAATCATCACTCTAAAAGCTAACATTTACTTTACCTAACAGTGTAAATCCAAAAATTTCTCATGCCCAAGATTATACTGGTAGAACATAGTTACTTATTTAGTCACCAGAGAAGTATTGAGGAAGTAGATCAATCTATTGAATATGAATGAGTAAATTACAAAAAGCCTTAAATCTAAAATAATTTTATTCAGCACTTAAACTATAAAGAAATGCCAAACCTTACAAATGAAAATAAATTTTTCTTTTAAACATAAAACGTAAAATCTTGAGAGTATCAGAAGAATGCATTATAAAAACTAGTTAGAGATACCCTTTGTAGATATCTAGAATTAGGATTAAAGACCACATAAAGAATTAACTGTTGCATACACACTAATTTTTGATCCCTGGACCACTACCTTTACATGTATTTTGATAAATTCTTACATTACCTTTACAGAAATCCCCTGTCTTACAATGTGGCCTTGTAAATGTGACAGGTTGGTTTCTTTGCCAGCAATTGATTATACAGAGGGTTATTATTATTATTACTCATTAAGTTTATTGGTACATCTTAGGTATACAATATGAAAACATTCATCATTGGGAATTTGTACCTTTACATGATATATCTTGGTTCTTATTTTTTTCCCCATTCCCCCTCCCTCCCTCCAACCCTTCCCTATTTACAAAGACTGTTTCCATATTTTCCTTTTCTCATATTTTTTCCTTTCCCTTCTTTCTTTTCCTCTCATACCTTCACTTCCCCTTCGGACCTATTATCTATTATACATTTTGATCTTCATTTGCACTTTTATTTTCTCACACCAGAGAAACAATTCAGTATTTATACATGTGTGTCCTATTTATTTCACTAAGAGTATGGCCTCACTGTGCATCCATTTAACTATAAATGTCTATAGTTTCTTGATGGCTAACTACTTGTCCATTTCATTAAACACACACACACACACACACACACACACACACACACATCTTCTTTATCCGGTCACCAATTGATGGGCAACTGGACTGTTTCAAAGTTTTAGCTATTACAAATTGTGACACCATAAATATGGATGTGCATATATCTCTGTGGTATGATTCTTTTAATTCTTTTGGGAAGATACCCAGCAGAGGAATAGCTAGGTCAAACGGGACTTCTAATCCTAGTTCTTTGAGGTATCTTATTACTGATTTCCACAGTGGTTGCACCAGTCTACACTCCCATCAACAGTGGAGAAGGGTTCCTTTATCCACAAAACCCTGTCAGCATTAGTTATTGGTTGATTACTTGATAGCAGCCATTCTTTCTGAAGTGAGATGGAAATCTCAGCATTGTTTTCATTTGTATCTCTTGGATGACCAGGCATGTTGAATATTTTTTCATATGTTTATTTGCTGTTTCTAATTCTGCATCTGAGAAATGTCTGTTCATTTCAGATGCCCATTTTTGAATTTGATATTTAAATTCGGGAGGTCTGATTTTTTTTTTTTGAGTTCATTATACATTCTCAAGAGTAGACCTTTGTCTGAGGAACATCTGGTAAAAATTTTTTCCCACATAGTGGATTGTCTCTTCACTTTGTTGGTGGTTTCTCTTACAGTGCAGAAGGTTTTCAATAAGATGAGATCCCGGTTGTTGATTCTTTCTGCTAGTTCCTGTGCCACGGAGATTTTGTTCATAAAGTCTTTTCCTATACCAAGGTCTTCAATAGTTCTACATAACCTCTTTTCTAGCAAGTTTAGCGTTTCTGTTTTCATATTTAGATCTTTGATCCATTTCAACTCTAGTTCAGTGCATGGTAAGAGATATAAGTCTAGCTTTAATTTTACAGTAAGTTGAAACCCAATTTTTCCAGCACCATTTATTAAAGAGCCTCCTTTGTCAAAGATGACGTGGGTTAGTATGTATGCATCTTCTAATCTGTTCCATTGATCCTGAGGTTTGTTTCGGGAGAAACAACTCCTTTCACAATAGCATCCAAAGATGAAATACATAGGAATCAATCTAACAAAAGAAATAAAAGATCTCTACTCATAAAACTACAGCACTCTGAAAAAAGAGATCCAAGAGGACATCAGAAAATGGAAAGACAACCCTTGCTCTCAGGTAGGAAGAAGCAATATAGTGAAAATGGCCATACTTCCAAAACTACTATATAGATTTAATGCAATCTTGATTGAAATTCCAACAATATACTTCACAGAACCAGAGAAAACAATCCAAAACTTCATTTGGAACAAGAAGAGACCTATAATAGCAAAAGCAATTCTAGGCAACAGAGACATGGCTCAGAGTATCACAATCCCCAACTTGAAACTATACTACAAAGCTACTGTGATAAAAACAGAGTGGTACTCGAAAAGATTATACAGAGTTTTGGCAGAAAGATGTTTGTTAGAGACCATCTATGAAAAGAAGGGACAAAAACAAGATTAGAGAGAAGTAAAACTGCAAAGCAACAACCAATGGTGAAATCAGGAAACTATTTCCCAACACAGTACCCTACACTGGGTGAAAGTCTGTCAGTGTTCATATCTCTACCTTTTCAGTCACCATCAAAGGATACTCAGGGTGGAAAGTGCCTTCAGTCAAGGCAGCTTTCTGCAGCTAAGGAGCTGGGTTCTTGACAGTGTTAGATGCCCACACTCTGCATGTGTACAGAATGACCTTCTTTGTGGGGATGTCTTATGACTATCATAGTCCACCCCTTCAACCTCTCAGATCTGTTTTTTTTTAAATAAATATTCAGAAGACAGTACATCCCTCTTATTTTTTTTTAACATCCCTCTTATTGATAGAGGAACTTTAAAAGAGGAAATGTCTCAAAATAAACTGCTAAACACACTGTTGCCACTGGTTTCAGGCTACAACTGATAATCTATTTTTCATCCTCCATACTATAATCTGGATTCTTATTCCCTGAAGCTATTATATCTTTTTGCCTCAGGTGCTAACTTGGTGTCAAGATGAAAATAACATGACTCCCAGATCATCACAGGCTTCTCAAGCTGAAGATTTTATCTTGGTCTTTTTACAGTCACAATTGTGCAAAGGAACAGCAAAACAAAACAGAACACACACACACACACACACACACACACACACTCCCATAGATTGCCTGGGCTCCATATGTTTTTCTGTGTTCTCACTGTGGACCAATGATCCTAACTGGTTTGGTTGTCCATTTTCAATTTTCCATAACAAGATGGAATCATCCTTTTATATTCTCTTGCTCTCTGGAAATAAACATTTTAAACAGTGTAGTGGCATCCAAAGTTTCTACTTCATTAATGCTCTTTTATTGTCACCTGGTGAAAGAGTGGTTAAATTGGGGGCGGGGATGCTTATCTCTACAGATGCAGCATTCTAGGGCTATAGTGCAATAAAGATTCATTTAAGCTGGTCATGATGGTGCATGCTTGTAATCTCAGCACTCTGGGAGGCTGAGGCAGGAGGATCACAAGTTTGAGCCTAGACTGAGCAATTTAGAAAGACACTATCTCAAAATAAAGAATTTGAAGAGTTTATGGATGTTATTCAGTGCAAGGACCCTGGGTTCAATTTCCTGTACCACCCATATACATACTACATGCACACACACACACACAACATATATATATATATATATATATATATATATATATATATATATATATATAAATGTGACTATAATTATATTTTCATGAATGTGTATATATGAACATTAACAGTGCTTAATAATGACCATCTATCTGATGTCTTGTCCTTATAGCCATTCCTTGATTCATATATCTCAATGCTTTGTACTTTATGTCCACTTGCACAGCTCCTTCCAACTTCTTACCCTCTGAATTTATCACAGGTGAACATTTCACCAGTTTAAAGGCCACAGTGTACCAGAGCTGTCTGTTTACCACCTACCTCCAATAGTGTGCTCCCCATTCCTAGCTGAGCTGTGACTCGTCTAGGTCAACACTCCATTTCCTCTCCTTCTGTCTTGGACCACCATCAGCCCTATATTTTGCAGCTTATATGTCGAGTTTTTAGAGAGCAGACACTGAAAGTTTGAAGTATAAGATGTTGCTTAAAGATGAATTTCCATGAAAAGAACAAGGACAAGCAAAGTGGGAAAGAAGAGATTCAATTCTAGTGCAGGTCTGGAAAAGCCTGAAGTAGCCTAATCCATCCCAGTAGGCAACTCTGCAATAGGACTTTACAGTCCTCTCTGACTTATCCACAGGCTGTCATTGTCCTAAGAAAGTTATAAGCTGAAGGAAGACACCTCTCAGAAGTTGAGGTTGACTCTGAAGTTACTGAAAGCTGAAAAGTATCTGAAGACCACATTCCACAGTTGGGTAACAAGTCTTTACTTGAATAGTATGATAGCTAAGATTAATTGTTGACTTGGTTGCCTTGAGAATCACCCAGGGAACTGGTGGAGTACACATCGGTGTGTCTAAATTGGTCACAGAAATTTTATCTTGGGTATTACATCTGGTCCCTAGGCCCTTCCTTTCTGTTTCTGTTCCACTTCTCTGCTTCCTAGTCACCATGAACTCTGCAACTGTGCTTTGCAATGCCCATTGGCCATTATTCCGCCCCTGAAATCATAAGCCAAATTAAAACTCTCTTCCTTTACATATGTTTCTGGTATTGTGTCCCAGTGATAGTAAAGCTAATTGATACAAAAGGAGATTTAAAAAGGATGTGACTGCCATAGTAAGCACTAGTATAGAGCATGGATATGCACACACACACACACACACACACACACACACACACACACGAGAACAGCATACCTTCAGAATGGACCACTTAATCCATAATGAGCCAATAGTAACCTACTTGTCCCCACATCTCTCTTTGACCCCTACTATACTGCATTTCAAAGTTTGAGATTTTAAATGACTGTCATTCACTACCTGTTAGATGGAAGAAGAATCAGCAAAGTGATTAAGTTTTTGGCTGGAGACATAAATAAAGTTGTCCATGTGGATCGATGTCACCCTGCCACTATTTGGCAACATGACAGTGATCTCTGCCTCCAGGGAATCCGCTCAGTGCAGCTTTTACCATAGGAGCGAGGTTGCCCGGAGCACGTCTCATGCCCTCCTTTCACAGGCATAAAATGCCCCTGATTTCTATAACAATAAACAGATTGCTTCTAACTGAGAAGTTGGCCCGACTTATTTATTATCATAAATTTGCAGAAATTGTGAGGATTCATTTCATGATTTTTGTCAAAATTAACAATCACATATCTTGATGCCTCAAAGCCCCCAGATATCAATTTTAGGCACTGGAGAGAAACTAGGGATGAGTAAAAGAGTAATTTTACTCTTCACTAGACCCAGCTAAGAGGGCTGAGGCTGTGATATAACTAAAGATTACATGGCTCTTTCCTCAGGTGAACTAAAAACAAAACAGTGACAGTTTCTGAAATGGGACTTTATGCCAAGCATTTTATATACTCCGTCTGTTTTGATTTTAGAAAAAATACCCAGATATTTATGGCCGTTGAGGGCTTGACCCCTGAGAGTGTTTCCTGAGTTGTGTGAGGGATGTGCAGATCCCTGACTGCCTGTCTCCAAACCC
Source organism: Heterocephalus glaber (assembly GCF_053883595.1). Taxonomy (NCBI): domain Eukaryota; kingdom Metazoa; phylum Chordata; class Mammalia; order Rodentia; family Bathyergidae; genus Heterocephalus; species Heterocephalus glaber. Next base: position 26,337,758 of record NW_028258379.1, read on the forward strand.
AGCCTGGGCCAGCTACAAACTTTTGCATTTGGAGCAGAAAGCAAAGCATATTAAGATTAAGTGGTGTGCTTATATTCACTTTAAAATATTGATCCCTACAAGAATTATTTGTTTGAGGCAGAGAACCATTTCTGATATTTATTTATTAGTATATGTTTGCAGTTCATAGTGTTTACATTCCTTATGTGTAGTTGGTACATGTACATAATGCATCTTAATTCCACTTTTCATCCCTTTTCCCACCCTTCCTCCTAGCTCCCTCTATCCCTGGAAACATTTTATCTCCTTTTTACACATGATGAATTTAAAGTTCATAGGATCAAAATGACTCACAAAAGATAATATGGTTAGTAACCTGAAGATATAGAAATTGAATCCAAATGTACATATTTAGTTTGCTTTTTCTTTGTTCTTTTCCAAACAGGCATTCACAAATGTTATGTAAGAAAATATTTTGTGTAAGCCTTTAATAAAAACAGTGAGTCTAAATTGCATATTGCCAAACTATACTAACAATTTTCCACAAATAATGAATTCTGTTTGAAGAAATTAAAATGTGGTTTAATGGAAAGGGCATTCAGCTGAGCATTAATGCCTGAATTTCAGGCACAGTTTATTTCACAAATCTAATCATAACTGAATCTCTGCTGCCCTTGTTTCTACTATAGCTGTAAACAGCAGTAATCTATTACAGAACTCATATCCCCTGCTAAGTATTTAGCTCCACATTTCCTGCATGCTGACATGGTGTACCTCAAAAATGCCTACTAAGTTAAGAATGATCATTTCCACCTTTTACATAGCACAATAGAAGCCTATAGAGTTCTTTGCCCAGACCCAAAAAATGAAGGTAGTAATTTAAAGACCCATGCATTGAAGTCATACTCAGGTAAAAATATATACCAACTCAGCCATCTACTAGCTGCATGAACTTGGGCTAGTCATTTAATTCACTAAGATTCTGTTGAAAATTGAAGGATTTGTACCAGATCATCCTTAAGAATCAATCTAGTTCAGAGTCTCTGATTTGCTTTAGCCAGGTCTTACTCTTGTCTAGGTTGGCATGATGGCTCTAGAAATTTACTTACCCTTCATTTAATTACAATTCACAATGTCAGGGGTTTGCATTAGAAATTAATCTCAATATTACATTTCCTGTTCCATACATGAAACTTCTTCTCCTAGGAGTAACTATAATGACATTGAGGACAATCAGAAATAATCTAACTGCCCAGAAAAAAACAGTGCTGATGTGAGAGTTATGTGGTTTTCAGTGGAAGAGAGACATTGTTAATTCTCACACATGCTTGTTTGCTCTTTCCCAGGCTTCATTGGCCACCATATCCATTCATATAGCTTCATGGGCTCAGTAATTTTTCTCATTTTTTAAAATCTGTTTTAAGCTTTATTTTCTTTTAAATCAACTATAAGAAGCATCAAGATGTAAACAAAAAAGACTGAAGGAAGAAAACTTATAGATTATTGATTATTATATAAATTATTGCCTTTCTGCTTTCAGTAAAATTCATAAAATCATTTAGAGATTATAAAACTTAAAAGTCATTCATCTTTTGATTGCTAAACACACAGTGTGTTCATCTCAGTGAGCTTTGTGGAAATAGATTTTGAAATAGTCTAATCCCTCATGAGAAGGAATTGCTTGTGTATTTTAGTTATATGCTAAAAATAGAAAAAAAGTCTTTACATATATATTACATTCCAAAATTCTAAAACGATCTCTATAGCAAATTCTTGTCATACTAAAAGGGCTTGAGATTTCAAGTGCTAAATTTGAGTCCAATCTCTAATATTCACTGATGTGTGACCTTAGGCGAATTACTCATTCTCTCTGAGACTCTCTAGTGGGATAGCATAATAATATTTATATTCAAAAGTTTTCATGAGGATTAAATGGGGTAATATTTATAAAGTCTCTTATGCAGAGTACGATACAACGAGGCTCCTAATAACTGCTGGCTTCCTTCATTAAAGACAAGTAAAATCTAATTTCTGGTTCTGCATTTCCCAGTGAATGAGAACTGAAGGGTGATATTTATGTTGGAGAGAATAATGTTCTTGGCTAACCTTGAGTGAAAAGGGAGCTGTGCTTCTCTTCTGTTTAGAATGGCTTGGGCCAGAAGTTACTGGACAGATCCATTTGACACAGGAACTTTCATACCCGAGCCACTGCCCAGAAATTATGGCACCACTTCCAGGAAGTTTTGAAAACATTTTGAACTTACTTTCCAGAGTTGCTTTGCAGTCTGTGCTGCTGGACTCTGCATACCCATGACTTGGCCGGAGCTAATGCTGGTTGTGCCAGCATATTTTCTACCTGATCAAGGCAGAGAGCCCTGAAATTTTCATGAGATTTCCAAGTTTATACCAAGTTTTTCAAGATCCCAAAGGGATTCATAATTCAGGAAAATATAATAAAAGTCTACTAATTCTGAGATGCAAAAATGGATGAGTAATACATACTAAATTAGGGGCTAGGTGAGAGTGTAACTTCTTATTTGACCTTTAGTGGAGAAGAGTTTTCATTGTTTTACAGGATGTCTTTCAAAGTTAACAATAATACAAAGTTCTTAAAAGTTGGAATGGATTAATTACTAAAACACTAATAAAAAGTTTTATTCAAGTCTTCAACTGATCCAAACTAGTTAGTTATGTGCTCTCCTGGATTCACCCTATATGTGCTTACTTTCCTAGAGTACTACTCAAGAAATAAACACTCATTTTTTTCAGCAATTATCAGATATTTGTTCAATATGGTACTCTTCCTCTTTTAACTTTTCTATTGCTTTAATGAATTTGTATAGAATATATTTAACCACCAATAATAATACAACTTATTGTTTTCTTTCTTCAATCACTTCTAGAAAGATTTTTCTACACAATTCTATTGATTATGTAACAATGAATCGATTTCTTCCTTTTTAATCAGATTCATAAATATCAAATGGAATTTCTCTGCAACACGAGGCATCCAACATGCCACATGGATCTGACTCAACTCTGGGTAAAAAGAAAAGAAACAAGATGATTTAGGTAACCTAGAGTAATAACATTGTAGGGAAAGTCCCATCTCTATCAGACTTCTAAAAATATTGAAAAAACATCTGTGTGAATCTTTGCTTCTTCATAATGAGGGTTTCCAGGCTGATAAATATTATTCCCCCATTTCTTAAATAATTTTTTGTGTATCATATAATTGATGTTACATGAAGGTACTATATATATATATATATATAGTAAAGTGCCATTGTCAACATAGTTTCACAGATTCACTAAAGGATAAATATTACATAAATATTCCAGAGTTCAGTTCTCGTGAAAGTAAAATATTCTTCTTTGACTCACTAAATAAAACTAAAACTTTGTGTATTATTAAGCTACAAGTATACACTCTGAGAAATGCATCATTAATTCATTTTATTGTGGTGTGAATAAATTATACAGTGTGCCCACACAAACTAACACAGTCAAACATCACTAAGCAATGTAATCTTATGGAACCACCAGTACATGTGTGGTCGGTTGTTAAAATCTTGCAATATGGCATATGACCATATATTACCAATTTGGGACACTGATTTCTCCAAGTTATATATGCTCATACTATATGGAAAGGAAACAATTTGTTGGCCATTGTCTTTTCAAAATAAAAATTTAAACTGTCAGAATATAGATATAAAAATTTAGTACGGTGAGGTTAGTCTCACTGTAAACCAAGACGGGCAGATAGCAACATAGTGAATAAAACACCTCTTCTCTGCACTTTCACAGTCATGATCACTTTACTCAATTCTCATGATCTATTGTCCTCTAAAATTCTTCATACGAGATTAGCCAAAGAAAGGGATACAAAATGAGTGAATGTCACTGGAAGTTTAAAATGCACTGGGGTAGCTTTTCCAGTAAATATTAGGAAGTTGGTGAGCCCTTTCCATGGGCATTGATTAGTTGATCACATCTGGCCTTGAGAGCTGGGATACAAGATTTTATCTTCTGCAATCAGGAGTCAGAAGGATACAGGGAACAAGGCCAACCTTTGGAGCTAAGTGAGCTGGGGTTGGGTTTTAACCCCATCAGTTACTAGCTCATGATTTTGGACAAGTCATTTATTCTTTTTAAGCCTTGCAGTCCTTATTTATAAAATGAAGATGATGCAAATATCTAGCCTATCAGTTTTATACTGAGAGCTCAGAAATATTGCCATATAAATATTGACCAAATCAAGAATTATTTTTTTAAAAAATGGGTTCCCCTGAGGAGGGGAAGAATGAGTGGAAAAACTATATAAACTTTATCCATCTGGGTAACATTAGGTACTAAAACATGTAAGCCCCTGGAGCTGAGGAGCTTATCATAATATAACTATATTATTTTCTCATGAGAAAAAACAAAGTAATCTATGGAGAGAGAAGAAAGAAAATTCTGCTCTACGCATATTGCTGGTTCCTGGAACCATACAGTTCTGTGCCAAATTCTCTCTATTTGGTTGGACCGAGAGTGAAAAAAAAATCTCAATGAGAAAAAAATTTCATGTGAGTTTAAGATCTAGATTTGAAGTGGTATAGATTCACTCTGTCCACTTTCTGCTTTCTAGAGGAGATTTCATAGAAAGTGATTTACATTTCTGATTCCTTTTGATTAAAGAGTGAACTAGCACCTCTGGGTCACCATTTCTGGAGTCAAGTGGCCAGGTTACATAGGAAATCTACTCTGCCCTTCACAGGGACTCATCACTAATTATTTACCCAACACGGGAGTCATATGTTACCAAATACCTTTCCCCAACTGATCTAATTTACTCATCTAATTTACTCACTTGTCACTTCTGCGAACCCTCGTGTCTACTGCATTTGTGACCACTCTCCAAAACACTAAAATCGATACTAAACAGAGATCTAGAAATTGAAAACTTGATGTTTCATTTTCTATCCCTGTGGATTTATGAAAGTAGATGTTGCTCTCAGTATTCTTATTGGTTCAAAACACATGTTATTAATTACGTGTCATGGCACTGTTTCTTTGACCATATAACCAAATACCTGAAGGACGTTGGGCATACTGTGTTTCACAAGAGATTTCCCATAAGTAAACCCTATTTCTTTTCCAAATTTTCCTACTAGATTTAAATATAATAAATATTATAAGGGAATTAAGTTGTAGCACTTTTCAAAATGCTTAGTAACTTTAGCAATGACTGTTTTAAGCAAATCTAAATTATCAGTGAGATTTACATAAATTCAAAAATCAGTTGTTATAATAATAATGGCCAACATTTATCAAGTATATATTGTGTAAGTGCAACTATTTAAACACAGGAACATATTTAAAATGTTAAATAATGAACTTTTATTTTGCTTTAGAAAAAAAGAACATACTGATAATACATGATCTGTATGATTTCCTGATAGTCTTAAATTAATAAAATCACAGTAGGTTTGGGTAGAGGGAAAAGAGTGGGAATGGGTTCATTTAAAGTCCTCCTAAAGGAAAAAAATCATATAAATTAACACCTGACATATCTGTACTTGTATATAACAAATATACAATGATGTCAGGTAATAGATAGTCATTCAGAAGTACCTGTTTAGGAGGGTTATAGCCAAGTAGCTATATTACTGTCACCTTTAGAGTTCCAATTTGAGTTTTAACAGATGCTAACACAAAGAGATGTTATAAATCCAATATTCTGTGCTAATTGCCAAGCTGTCATTGATTTAGCTTCTCCCTTATGACAGTATTTCTCTTGAGGCCTTTCTTTGGTCAGTGCTACATTACATTGAGAATGTTACCTATATATCACACCTGTTTCATCCAGGAAACAGGAGGCTTAAGATGGCAAATGGACCTGGTTCCTATGACATTTTGTTAAACAATAAATCATGCAAACCAAATAATGCATGGCTCATGAAACCTCGCTAATAAGCCAGATGTCCTCTGTTCAACTCCTTGGGGCCTAAGATGCAAATACTGATATGAAGTGCTGATAATCATTGGACCCTAGTTTTAGTAATTGTTTCCATCTTCATTATCTCTCACTATTCTCCATAAAAAAATTCATTCTCAGTGAAGGAATCTGATGCATGGAATATAACTGATATCAAAGCCTTAATGGCCTCATCATCAATAAATTGAATTAAATATATCTTAATTGGTAATGATTCTTCACAAGGAGCAACAGGTAAAAAGATTGTAGCAATAGAACATTCGGGGATAAATCCTTCACATGAAATCTTAATGTCTCTGCTAATTGGTCACTGCCATTCTTTTAGATTTATGTTTTCTCTTAAATATCACAACTCTAGTTTACTTGTCTCAAGAAGAAAGTTTTATTGGCAATGTGAAACATCAATAAAGCATACCATAGGGCACCATCTTTCATCTTAAATGATGCTAAAAATTCATTGAGCCCAATGTTCTCACTATGCTCCTGTTTGGCGATCATAACCCTAAAAGACAAATTTTGACTGTGAGAATACCAAGAGTCCTTTCTTTTATGAGACTCAGTCTTGATCATTTTTTCCTTTGTTTTTCCTCAGTTTTTAGTTGTTTTTTAAAATTATGTACTGATAAAGCACTGCTTTTCTCATTATAGTATTATTTAATAATAATAATAATAACAATAATAATATGCAATTTGTTTTTGTAAAGAAAAACTAGAAGAGTAATTTGAAGTAACTGCTGAAAAGCTACATCCTGGCAGTAAAATGAAAGTTTGCTGCCATCTATAGGCTGGCAATAAAGTTCATGGCCAAAATGAACTTCAAAGAGCAGGTTTATCTGTACTATGAATAGAGGGACAGGTGTTTTCTGATCATTAAGACCTTGGGCTTTTCAGGGTAAAATGTAGTCAATATTGCTTTGCTTAATGTCTCTCTATGTTGAAATTTTTACTTTATATGAAGACCTGAATGGAAAGTGGAAGTTTAAAGGAATATTAGGATAGGAAGTTCTTCTAATAAAATCTTTTTTTCTGTTAGCTGGCTTTCAGGAGCATTTTTATAAAAGCAAAATTGGAAATAAAGGATTAGGAAAGATTTATGAAGCCACTTGAGATACACTGGAAGTCATACATAATTTACTCTTTGCTATTCCATATTCTCTAGCTAGTAATAAAATTCTCTTACCTTTACATGCTATCTTTCCTCCCCCTAAAATTCAAAAATTAGAGTTAATATCTATAACCACTAAGTAAGAGATTGAATTTTGAAACAGTGCTTTGAAAGAGTGTGCATGTACATATTCACAGATTTTTTTTTCCTTTTGCCATAAATACCTGAGCCTCTGTGAATTCAAGTTTTGACAAGAGCTCTGACCTATACAGGTCTTTGCAAATCATGCATCCTTCATCAGTCTTCTGCCTCTGGATTTAAGAGCTGGTGTGGAACCCTGTGCAAATCTCCCCAGGGGCAATGCCTGGAGAAACCTGGCCAATTTGGTCTGGCCAGAGACAGCATTTCTTCAAGTGTTCAAACACAAGGTACCTAGACAAGGCAGTGCTCCAGGTCTTGCTACAGGCTTGCTGGGGGGCTCTGCAGCAGTCTCCACCACAGGTAGCTTCCAAAGACATCCCAGAGAGGCAACACAAATTCGTCGCTAATCATTTTATTTCACTCTTGCTGTTAACACGTGTCTGAAATTTCCTCCCAGCTATGGTTTGCCACCTTGAATTGGAGGTGCAGGAATTCAAGATTCATCTTTGCTGGATTATCAACTACTACTTACCATTCTGTGCACCTTGGAGACCTACAATAATGTTTCAGGTTTATTAGAAAGAATAAGTTGTCACTGTATAGTTGAAAAGATTGAGAAGCTAAATGCTGCCATTATGAATCTAAATGTAAAAGAAAACACTCCTTAAATAATGGCAAAGAACATGCAATAGATTGTTTCTACTTCTCTTCTACATCCTGTACAAAAGCAGAAAGTGTGTGAATGCTGGTAGTTAAGAAGCCATACCTGAGCCACACATAGTGGTGCATGCCTGCAATCTCAGCACTTTGGATGACTGCGACAAGAGGACAGCAATTTGGAGCCTACAGTAGGCAATTTAGAGACTCAGAAAGGCCCTGTCTCAAAATAAAAACTAAAAAAGGAACTGAGCATGTACTTAAGGGCAAAGGACCTATGTTCAATTCCCAGTTCTCAAAAGAAAAAAAGGCCATATCTACCCAACCCTTATCATTTGTCTTTATTTACCTTCTTTATGTTGTTTACTCCACATTCTTAGAATTTACCAAATGTCAATATAATGTAGTACCAATGAATAACAGTATTTGAGTGTATATATAAGACTGTGACTACTTCTAGAAACACAGAATGAGTGTCCAGAAATTTACTCTAATTCCGTCCATCCATGATCCAGTGTCTGAGGTATGTGCTAATCCTATATGTAGGTTGTGACGTTAACTCTTGTGCCTAATTATTATACAAGTTTGTCATAGAAATTCTTCTGGCTGAGCAGTCACAGAAACTATATCCAATCATGGTTCTTACACTTACCAAATGTGGTTTTGGTAAATCGTTTAATTGCATTAAGCTTAGTTTCTGTGTAGAGATAAAAGAGCTAATGCTTTTCCAAGGGTTATTTAAAACTGTGTCAATGTACATAAAAGCAGTATGATTAACATAAATTACTATGCAAAATATGTGGATCAATAGTTATAATTGCTTCTGGTTTAATACTGAAAAATCAATGAAGTTATGGAAATTGCAGCCAGATCGCCTTTGTAACATCATTTCAGCTCCCACTTCTGGCTGAAAACCCCCCTTCAAGAGTCTTCTTTGATTCAGTTAGCCTAAATCAGTTCTACTTGCTTCTTTGGACACTTTTCTGGGTCTTTACTTTCTTTAAAATTCCCTAATGTTCCAATTTTCTCTGACTTGTTTATTGAGTACCATAAAGCACTTCTGTATGTCATGTTCACAAATGCCATCCTCAGTGGAAGACCCAGTACAAAATACTGTAGAGATAAATACATGAATACAATCTTACAAGGAATATGGTCTCTGCATGGAATCCTTCTTGTGCCTCACTTCAAATCAACTTGCTCCACCTTGAATTAGTTGGCTTTCCTGTTGCTGGACACAGTACCTGAGAATCATAATTTAAACAAGGAGAAGTTTATTTGGCTCAAACTTCAGGGGATTTACTTCATGGTATACAGGCTCCAAGGCAGAAATAGCATGGTGGAAGGGCATACCAGTTTCCCAAAGGCTTCTCTTCTGGCAGATATTGCCTTTGCCTAAGACCAAAGAGATTTCTACTTCTGTTCCTGAGGCTTCATCTCTTACATCTAAGCAGCTAAAGAGTGTGTGTGTGTGTGTGTGTGTGTGTGTGTGTGTGTGTGTGTGGGGGATGCTGGTGGAAGCATTTTTTTATTCTCTGTGGTGAAATTAAGCAGACAAATATTTCAGTCTTTCATCCCTGGGACAATGTTCTAAAATGTACTTCTGGAGGCTTCTCAAAAGGCCTCTACAGAATCAAAGTGGATAACTGTCTTAGTTACTTTTCTTGTTGCTGAGACAAAATATGCAACAAGTTAAAGGAGGAAAGGTTTATATTAGCTCAAAATTTATAAATTTATAGAGGTTTAAGTCCTTATTTGACTGGCTCCAAGGTAAAGCTGTATGGTAGAGGGGCATAGCAGAGGAGAAACAGTTCATGGCAGGGTAAGCAGCAAGCAGGAAGCAGTGAGCCTCCCTTTCCCTTTATATTTCATGCAGGCTACAGGCCTATTGATTGGTGTCACTCATACTCAAGGTGGGCCTTCCATTATCCTCACCATAAACCATGCTAAACCAATCAGTGGAATAATTTAGTTATCACATACCCTTAATCCATATTCACACACCCTAGTTAAACCATTACTGAAAAGCCCCACTGATGAGCACATGAGGCTTTGGGGAAACATAGAGTTACAAACCACAACAATAACCAATGGGTGCAGTTTTACTTTATTTATTTATTTATTTATTTATTTACTCTGTTTTTTACTTTATTATCATGTATTTCTGCCTCTAGTAGTGTATTATCAAACACATTTCCAAAATATAAGCTTCAGTTTCAGGCTCTGTTTTGAGGGAATACTGGCTCAGGGACCATCTCTAAGACTTCCAAATGGCATACACCTCAGGGAAGTAATTTTTTACCCTTCCTTTCCTCTGTTTTATTGCCTTAAAATTCTAATGCTGAGTCTGTACCTTATTGTAGACTGAATTTACTGTCAACAGGAAAATTAATACCCAGGTTTAAAAATATATGAACAAGTTATATACTCTATTCATTCTGAGCTTATGCTAAATCAAACAAGTATGGGCATGAAATTTCACAGAGTTTGGACAATAAATCAGACAACACCCCTGCTAAGTGACTCCCAACTTTCTGTGCTCTGCCCTCTGTCCATGGTGGGGACACAGGGCTTTGCTTACAACCTTTCCAGGCACTGGAAAAGCAATCTGGTAAATTAAAACAAAAAAGGTAAAACTTGGATTTTCATGTTTTTATACAATTTCTTTCCCTGGCTTTAGTTCCATGTATATCATGGAATTTAATTCATAAGGATTATGGTAGAATGAATCAATTGCCTACTTCAAGCACCCCATTCAGGTACCCCCTCAATACTATATTTTGAAATGAGCCCCATATTCATTGCAGTCTAAATGTTGTTCCCTAGTAATGAGTAGTTTCCCTGATAGGACTTGTAATAATAACTACGACAAAAATAATAGTAGTAGTAGTGATAATAATAATCAGAATTTATCATGCACCAAAAATTTAGATTTTTATATAATCAAAAAAATCTAAATCAGTTATCACATTCTACTTCTACCATTACCATCACCAGTGAAAAAAATAAGACAACACTCCTCAGAATTCATGGGCATTTTACTTAGGATCATCAAGAGGGGAAATGGCAAGTCAGGATTTGAACTCAGACATATCTGATTTTAATGACATAAAATTTGACTATAGGACATTTACCCTGCTGATGGAGGATAGTTAAGTATTAAATATTCTTTAATAGTCTTTGTTACTTTGTTGCTTAAAAAAGGAACAAAGAGGAAAGCCTCAAAACATTTCACAGCCTCAAAAGCATCTCACAGACCCCAGTCAGTCGCTGAAACAATCAGACACTGCTTCCCTGCAAACTCACCTTCATTCCCTCAAGTCTTGCAGTGAGGAATCGATTAAACCTTCCTTGTTATTGAGTGGTGTGAGGGGAGCAAGGTGGAGCAGAAGTAGACTGTCCTGATTACCCTTCTCATCACTCTTACTTCTCAAAAGTAAGTGCTACTTACTTGCATAGTGCTACTCTATTTGCCTGAAGCTTCCTCCTCACCTGTCAGACTGTGTTCTGCTAAAACTTCATCTGACTACTTAACAAGCCAGTCAGTCTCTTTCCATGCCTGAGCCAGGTTCCACTCAGAGCTTCGCAGTCCCCTAACCCAGCTTGCAGGCCCTTCTGGGTTGCAGTAGTAATAGCACACAGGCATCAGTGTCCTCCCTGATGTGTTACGTTGTTGGAATAGAAAAAGGCAATGAGCTAGAGTGACAGCTGTGTAGTGACCTTGGGTTATTTTAACTTGAGTGTAAGTAACTCAGTAATCAAAAGACAAATGAATCTTTGAATGTACCCACACTCTCACCTTTTGTTCTGGATAAAGAAAAAACAATCCAAGTTGTATACCAATTGCTTTCCAACTTTACATAATGGACATATGACTCAGTATTGATACTTATTCAAAGTAAACTTTCCCAAGCCACATATTCAGCCATTTTTAGTCACAGCATTTAAAATTGGGTCCTATGAATTTGTATATTAGAATGTGATTCTGATACATTGAATGAGAGTTATGTGTGAGAAACACTAAGCTATACATATGTTCACAAGAGACCCTCAATTAAGATGCACATACAAAGCAAGCCCCCAAAACAGTAGATAAGGCATATTTGTTAAAGAAGGCTAGAATGACAAGCTCCGGTTTATCTTGTGTCTGTTACATAGCCAGTCCCATGATAGAGAACCAGTCAATTTAATGTTCTCCTCAAGTCAGGACATGCTGCAACATACATAAAAGCCAGAGGCTGAATATCAAAGAAATTGGGCACAGAATGAATTAAATGTGTCTTTTATGGAAGCTGAGAACAGATTAAGATCAATGAATTCTGGAATATTCTTTTGTGTTGCTCATGGAAGAACCATGAAGATAATGAATTACAGATAAAATTCTAGGCTGATGTGGATGAGGCTTACTCAGTTGTACAGCACCATGTGGAAGTGATTGGACAGTTGATCAGAGTTGATTTCATGGAAATTTTCAAATATTATGCCACATAATTCTTTCTTCAGCCCTTTCCTGGCCTCTTCACCACTTTATTGAATAACTTAGGAAGGCTCTAAATAAAGAGATCTGCCCAATAGGACAGATGCTAATTGCAAAAGTAGTAAGGATACAAAAAGACTGTAGGAAATAGGTTTCATTTCATAAAATGAATGTAAATTCCTGTTTCAGGGGGACTAAGAAATTTTATTAATATTTTTGTGCACTTTCTTAGATTTCTCTTTGTCAGAAATTTGGGTCAGTAGTTCTTTTGTGCTCTTAACAAAAAAGGAATGCACAAAAAGCAAAAAAAACTCTGTGTGGTCTCTAATAGGTAAGACTTGTTTTTGGAACAAAATTATAATTAATTTAACTGATTTAATGGTAAATATTAAAATTATTGGATTCAAAACTTCTGAGTGTTAGAAGCTCATATCTTAAAAATGACAGAGAAGAACAATGATCATTCCTTGGTTTGGGCTTGCCACCATGTAAAATAAAATCTACATGTCTCCTTAGTAGATAAATGTATGTGACCATGACTAATATTGCTAAATGCATTTAGTAAATTTTTGGAGCAATTTTTAGTGAAACACCACATATGCAATAGCTGCTATTAAAATAATTTCTGCCACATTTTCAGTGGCTTAACCAAACATATGTTTATTTCTTTCATATACAATATACCTGTGCAAGTGTTCCTGATAAACACAGACTTTCTTCCAGGTGGTGCTTTGAGGATGTGAGTTTCCATTCTGTGTCTCCTTCTTGGTCTTCCGGATCTTCAGTGTTTTTTCAGAACCTTTAATGGAAGACCAAGTGGTACAGACGAGTTCATAACTACCTTGACTCAGAAATGATATTCATAACTCCCTCTCACATTGCTTAGGTAGGAACTAAGGACTTGGTCCCATTTCTATTGCAAAGCCAGCTGGGAAATATTTCTGACCATTTTCAAGTAAACACTGCAGGAACAAAAACACAAACTTTAATGTACAACAGTCTCTGTCACAAATCTCAATTTAAACTTCAAGCCAGGATACTGAATGTTGACATCCGTGAACATATCCCATAAGAATAAAAACTATCCAAGAAGAAAATATGAAAAATGCAAATTCTAATCATTTTAGGACTGAAAAGCTATTTTTATCTTCTGTAATAATTTGAATTTATGCAGAGGGTCTTGTCCTTTTTGATGACAAGCAATGTTTTTCCATCCAAAACATGATTTCCCTTGAATAATAAATTGAAACTAGAGGTTAATAGTTGTTTAAGTGCAGACTACCTGGAAAAATTTGTTGCCATGACAATGTAATTCACATTATTAATAACTTTTATATGTTTATTCCCTTTCCAAGTGTATGAGATTGAATAAAGCATAAAATAATCTCCCAAATACCAGAACCAGGAAACTTTGAATAGAATCATAGTCATGTTTTTCCATTTGAAAATGAATAGAAATTAAAAAAATAAAATTTCTCTGTAGTCATCCTAGATGCACACTGATTTTTTTTTCAAACAATGGTGAGCACTGTGCTCAAACATATATGTGAAGCAGTTCATCTTTAGGTCATTTTGAATATATCAAATATAAGTGATTATATCTTACATGTTGTTTTGAATAAATAAGAGGATAGTAAAATAAAACATCAGTAATAACAGTTCTCAGAATGCTGAAACTATGTACAAATTAATTCAGGAATTGCGGGAAAGACATTAATTTTGCAGTAGTTAATTTAAAATACTTCTTTTTGTATGAGGCTCCTATGTGCTAAATTGCATTATTACCATGCCAATTTGAGACTGTGAAATGCTAGGGGAATAATGCAAAAAATGCCACTGTTTATTCACTCTGTCTCTCCCTCTCTCTCTCTCTCTCTCTCTCTCACACACACACACACACGCGCGCACACACACAGGTTGGATTCCTAATAGAACATCAATGCCCCTAGTTCATGAAATTTCATTTGATTTTGTCTCCATATGTGACCTCCAGCTTCCTTCTCCACAGAATATTAAAATTTGTATTTTAAAAACAATTCAAATGCATAGGAAGAAAGAATCGATTGTGTTCCTCACTGCTACCTCTCTCATTTCAAATCCAGCTTGCTTCCTTATGTAGACTTGTTGAAGAAATTTCATGTGCTAGAATGAATTTCTTACACATGGCATTTTATTCCCTCACAATGTTTACAGGTAGAATATGAAAACCATTTTTTAATGTTTAATAAATAGTGTTTTTAGCAAAGCTAAATAGGTTTGTGTTTCTTTTTGCTTGTTTTCTCTTTTTAACTTTTATTCTATTATTATGTGTTTGCAGTTCATAACAATTACAGTCATCACATTTTAATTCTTTTTATGTCGGCCTCCCCATCTTGTTTGTTTTCTTAGCAGCAGGACAAGTAGTTATCAACATGACTTCGGACCCTTTAGGAAAAGAGATAGAATATTTAAATATAGCTCACATATATTTATAAAGGAACCTTTTTCCCAAGACATCATAGAATATTAATGTTCAGCAAAATATTTTCTGGGACAAGCCAGGGATTTAGCTCAGTGGTTCCACCGTCAGCCTCACAAGCGCAAGGCCCCAAGTTCAGTTCCTAGTACCAAAAAAACCCAAAAAAACAAACAAACAAAATTTTCTGGGAAATGGTACATAAACTCTCACAATGGTTCTCAGGAATATCTTTAAATGATGTAACCCCTATGATCTTATTAAGTTTATTCTTTATTATTGCTTAACATGAGCTCTATGTTTAAGAATAAGCTGTTCTCCATCCCATTTAAGACTTCTTTCATTAAAAAGTACTTTAATAAACACATATTGTGGTGCATTCAACAAGCAATTTTTTCTTAGGGTAGAAGAGCAGAAAACAGGACCTGCTCCTCCCACCTAGCTTTGGCTTTCAAAATGCTTTACTTCTCCTTTGCTTCAATCAATATCAGTTTGAAGGGCAAGAAATTATTTTTCCAATAGCAATTGTATAGCTGTGAGATTATGTGCTCTCTAACATTCAGTCAATCAGGAAGCAGAAAAGAAAGCATATTATGTAACACATAGAAAATGAGTGCTCCCAGAATCCTTTAATTTTGACAGTTAATTTTAAGATCATTTCAAATGTACACAGGAGTTTTAAACTTAATATAGAGAATTTCTGTTTTTCTTTGCTCTGCTTCACTTATGTAAACATCTTACATAATCACAAAACTATTATCCAAACTAAGAAATTAACTTGGGACAATGCTATTAACTAACACATGTGGATATCATTGGAATTTCTGCTTGTATCTTCTGTCTAATATGTTCAGGATACAAATTAAGTTCCAACATTATAGTAAGTCATCACATCCATTGTGAAATGTGGTTTAAAGATCCTGTCCAAAGACTCATGTTCAGGTTGAAATATATATATATATATATATATATATATATATAGTAATATATAATATATATCATCAATCTCACAAATAGGGAAACAAAATATAAGAAAATCATACATGGTTACACAGCAGCCATGGATGATGTTTATACCTTTGCATTTGAGGTCTGACATTTTAATCATTGCTCGAATAATAATTTTCAGCTCTAAATTTTGCAATGTTTGCAATCTGGGATAAATTTCTTTTTGAACTGGTTTCATAACTTAGACTGTGTATAATTTCTCTGTTTCAGTTTTCTGCCACAGAATAGGAATAGTACATGAAAAAGCTTAGTCCAGTAACTATCACATTGTAGATGCTTAATAAATAGCATATTCTCCCAATTATGTGCTCTTCACCACTAACATACCTCTTAATAGTCAATATATAACAATTGTTGTATTTTCCTGATCATTCTGTCTTGCTTCTCCCTTCTATTGCTAAAGCTTGCTTACACAGCAGGAAATGAGGAAAAAAGAGAAACTCATCATGGAGTAAATGTCTTAGAAAATATAAACTCATTTAATCTTTATAAAATTCCTAGGACTTAGATACTATTATTACTGTTGATTTGCAGAAAATTCAACTGAGACACCAAAAGTTAAGTATCTTGTAAACTATGTCACATTAGTGATTAAGTAGCAGAACTAAACTTTGAACCAATGAAGTCCAGTTTCAAAGAACTGCCTCTATGATAACTATGGGTTCTAGGTTAGAAATGTGTCTTAGTCAGTGATGCTCTTGTTTGTGAACTTAGAGCCTAGTTTTCTCATTCATTCTATTATTTACCATTTATTGATATTCATTTGGTGTTAAATATATGCCAAATGCTGGGGGAAGGGAATGACTGGGGATTGAATACAAAGTTAAGAAAATTTCTTGATCTATAACACTTTAAAAATGAAATAATCTTAATTGCTATTACTGAATAAATGCTCTGAGAGGTACATTGAGAATGGTGTGACAGAGCAACTTATGGCGACTCAAGAAATAGGTAAGGCTTCCTGGAAGAGGCAAGGTACCCTCTGTGTATGGAAAGCTGAATGGAGAATAACTCAGCGTGCATTGCATACAGGAGCAAAACTCCCTCAAAGCATAGAATATCCTATTGTAGGAGAGTTACTGCGGGAGCCTGGAAGTGGCTAGAGTTAGGAATCCTTCATAATGATCAGTTAGGGAAATGAGAAGAAAATAGAACTGCAGAAGCATATATGTTTTAACAGACCTTGAGCATCCATGTAGCAGAATTTGGATGCTTTTCTTTGATGAACAGCAGTCTTCACTGGTGTAAGAAGAGAAACTCATCAGAAACAAGCCTGACTAGGTGTCAGTACACATGCGCTTGTCTCTGGCTTCCCTGCAAGCAAGCTCTCTGGAGCCATCTATACTGAATCTGAGTTACCAATCTACAAAGTGAAATTCTCTGCTCATGTTAATTTTAGAATCCCTCCCAGATCTAAAAGAGTACCTATTCCCATAATTGTCCAAATCATGGCCTTCATAGAGGAAGTGGTTGCGAACACACAGAGAAATAAAAAGCATCACTAGATCCCAACCGAAGTCAGCAAGAACTCTGGGCGGTAACTGGTAGCATCCATCACAGAACATCATCTCCAGACATTGGGATTCTGCTGCTGCTGTGTAGATGTGGACACCTCAGTGCAGCCCAAGATTTATCCCTTGTGTTTCTGCAAATTGCCACCCTAATGCCCACAGGGATCAACTTTCATAGCTGCAAGCCATTCTGTCACAGGGCTATTTGGCACATGGTACCTTCATTCTTGGACCAAGATGCTTTATTTAGCCTCAAAATTCTCATGGGAAGAAGGAAAGATGGGGTTTCTCGGGCTTTGGCTGCCTAACATGGTAGCTGGAGAGAAAAAAAAAGTCACATTTTATTATTTTAGTACCTATAAGCTATTACTTTTCTGAAATGGTCTCCTCTCTCTCTCTCTCCATATATATTTATATATGATGTGTATATAAATATATATAAACAAATATTTAATGAATTATTTTAGAGAACATTTACAATTAAACACACATAAGAGAAAGACAGATGAGGGTAGAGGGTTTGCCACCAAATGTAACGCTTCATCTTTCCCAGGGAAAATAACTGAAACAGATCCCATACCTGTAACTGCTCTGGAGGATGCTTTTTTTCCCCCCTCTCAGGTCATATGTAAGTAGGCATCTGTAAAATCAAAATGCCTCGGAGACTTTCGCTGCTCCCTTTGCTTTCTGGTGTTTTAGTGAAAAATTCTGCCAGAAAGTGAGAAAATATTAGAGGATGCCAAGAAAAATGTCTCCCTGTTCAATTCCTGTGAATTTGAGAGCAATCACCTAAGACTCCCTCCCTCCTTGGGACTGCAGATTTGCAGAGTAGAGGTTAAAGGTGATGTTCTCTGTGCAGCGAGTATGAATATCCAGGCTGGCGTGGTGCAGCTATTACGATAATCTGCTTGGGGAAAGCACAAGAACTCCATACCACATCTCCAGTTTCACTAACGAGACACATTAGACTCATTTTCTGGTTATCCTACTGTTTCCTTAAGTTTGGGGAATTTTTCCTAGCATTCCTTTTAGTCCTG
This sequence comes from Heterocephalus glaber, assembly GCF_053883595.1. NCBI lineage: Eukaryota > Metazoa > Chordata > Mammalia > Rodentia > Bathyergidae > Heterocephalus > Heterocephalus glaber. The sequence continues at coordinate 26,356,111 of NW_028258379.1, forward strand.
TATGTGACGTCCTACCCTGTAAGCGATGGAGACCTGTACCTCCAAGTTCTTCAGCTAATCAGTGCATGCTTTCTTTGTTCCTTTATGGAGAATGTCAGAGTCCTTTCCATTTGTGCCTAATTTGTGGAGCTCACTGTCAGCTCTGTAGTCCTCTCCCAAGGTGATAGGTACTTCATAAATTCATTACCAACCTTCCTGATTATTTCAGTTGTGCATCTGGGAGGCAAATATTAACACTCAAGCTTACTTTCTGCAGGTTACAGGACAAAGTAAAGCAACATTTGTTGGTTTTACTTTGTACTGTTTTTGTTCTTCTCCAATATGCTCTGATAAAGGAAAGATATAATAACAAAATGCAAACTCTCTCAATAATCACACTGGCATAAATGGGACAAATATATTGCTCAAATTAAATCTGGGCTTAAATAATTACTTTCTTTCCTGAGCAGCACAGTACATCTACAGCACAACTAGTCCTATGTTGACTCCAAGCACAAGGTCTTCATTTGACCTTGACATCTCTGGAGCACTCTCCTCTGGAAGGCACCAGCACAAGGCTTGTTGTTCCCATCACATGCCTATTAGGCACTACCTTGACCCCTTCCCAGGTTGAGCTATATCTTCCTCCAGTGCAGGGATTGTGCTGTGTGCCAGTTTGTGTTCAAAACCTACAGTGTGTTGTTTGGCCATCTCTCAAAACATAAGAACTGGCTTTGTAAATAAATGGATGAGACATAGATGGACTGATGATCAAGAGGGGACAATTTGTACTTTTCAGATCTGAAGGTAATTGGCTGAAGTATAAGTACTATTTCTGTATCCTTTTGAAAGATTGAAAATGATGAACTCCAAAAACTGTAACTTCTTTTTCTCTCCTAGGAAAGGGCACGAAGATGAGTCTCTATAATTATCACACCTAGGCTGTCCTCAAAACACTGACTCCTAGGAAATTCGGTTATTGCTCCACTTTATTTCACTTGAGGTATATTTTTTTTGTTTTTGCTACTCTAAATCAGGGCTTTGTTCCCAGACAACTTTAGAAATTAAGTAAAAATGTCTAAAGCTCACTCTTGTCTTTCTGGTAAGAACTATTTTCAGCAGACTTCAGCTTTTATGTGCGGTTGAAGAGCACACAGCTATTCCCGAGACTAGCGATGTGGATACACAGAAGAGCAAAGCAGTCAAAAGGACTGCAGAGGGACAGAGGGTCTGTAACCTTCTATCTCATGTCCCTTCCCCTCCAAACACTCCATAGACCCTGGCCATCTTCTCAGGTCAGTGCCTCACAATCTCCTCAGACCTTCCTTGCAAGACATTTCGCAAGGCCTCTGTCTCACTTTGGCCTCTGTACTTCACATATATGCCCAGGTCCTTCTAAGCAGATATTCTCCTTTCCTAGTGGCACAGCTCTGTTCCCTAAATGTACCACGACAGAAATCAGAAGCATTTTTGGCTTCAACATCCCCATATCAATCTTTCAATCACTTTCCACTGGGCTAAAACTCTTCAGACCTTTTGTACTTTCCTTTCTTCTCTTTCACCTTTTGAAGCCCTTTATATCCTATTCTCCATTGACACACCCACAACTTATTTCCCATTCTGTCCCAGATTCTTGAAGAAATCATTAAACTCTTCATATCATCATTATAAAACTATGATCTCTAACTTTAAAGAAAGCTCTTTTTTTCTTTCTCCCTCCCTCCCGTCCTTCCTTCCTTCCTCCCTCCCTCCCTCCCTTCCTTCCTCCCTCCCTCCTTCCTTCCCTCTCTTCCTTTATTCCATCATTCCCTCCTTCCCTTTTATCCCCCTTTCTTTCTAAACATAGTTTGATTTCTTCTCCACTTTTCCCCAGGGAGGATCTTCTTAATATTCCTAAATTCTCTCAATTCTCCACTGGTGTCTTTCACAAAATTTGAACCTATCCCCACTATCTCTAAGAATGTAGAAAGACTTCGCCAAAAGCAAGTATTCTTTTTTTTTTCATCCTTTGCTTTCCCTCCAACATTAAACAAATTCATTTGGGAAACCTGGCTGCCCTCTCATCTTCTTAGACATTCTCTTATAGACAGTTCAGAAAAGTCTCTAATGAAAAATTTTCTTTTGTAAAAGCCCACTCATTGATTTAGAACTAAAATAGGGAGATGTCTAGAAATTTTACCTCTTTCTTCTGTACTTGAATTTTAATGTTTCTTCTTTATCTTTCCACTTCACTCATTCATTCATTAATCTCCTGCTTTGTTCTCTTAGCCACTAGAATGAAACTCCTTTGATTAAAATATCAATAATAACTGAAGTGTTAAATGCCAACCTCTTTAAAGAATTTATGCTGTTTGATCATTGTAGAATAAAAGTTATGCAATTTGAAAATCTCACATCTCTGGTTTACATAACGTGACTGACATTTCTACTCTTTGACCATTCATGTGGCAGAGATTATTAGAATCTCATATCTAAGTGCACTACATCTTAATGGACATACAAATAAGCACCACTTGTTAATATTCCTAGGATTATGTAAACCTCCATGCCTCAATTCTGGTACTAAACTGTGAGTGGAAGTTATATGAGCCACTGGTAAACCTCATATGTAAAGATCTCAGTATGCAATTGTTACCTTTTTCTCTATGGAACATCAAGTGGAGTGATATCTCAGGAGCTAAAGGACGATGCATTAGCTGTTGCTACAAAAATATATTTGAGCCCAGTTAACTTTATGAAGAAAATATGTCTTTTGATTTAATGTTTTGAGGTTCACAATCCAAGATGAAGTTGCACCATTATTTTGGCCTTTGGTAATGGTTTTCCAATGTGGCCATGGGTGTCACACAAGAAAATTCAGTGCACTTATGTGTTGAGAGGATCTCTCTTCTTATAAAGCTCCTAGGATTCAATCATCAGTACCTACCCTATGACATTCTCTAATCACCTCACCTTGGAATACCATAGTCAAATTAAAAATTTACTTTCCACTCTCTCATGCCTTTAATGAACTACAATGGGGATTAAACTCTGAGTTTGGCACAATGAACCATATTCAAATCATATCCAAAAGTGATGCCACAAAAGAAAAGAGGACAAGTCTCTGAGCAATGCTATGAGGTCGAATACTCCTATTGCTCCTATTGATTGGCATTGGATTCTGTCCTGAGCAGTTTTTTTTTTCCTACGAATATGTCTGGAAGATCACAACCATATCTGATGGTCTGCTAGGACTCAGAGATCACACAGGCTTTTGATTACCATAGACTTCATGTTTTAAATCTGACAGTGCTTAAGAATTCTCAGAAATTCTGAATTACATATAAAAAATAAAAAGTTAAATTTTTTTGATAGCCCATTCTCCAAATATATCAGATCATGAAATACAGCTGTGATATAATACCCAATAGTACTTAGTCTGTACTACTGAAAATACCAACATGAAGTTAAAATAATCTGCTCACCATTCTCTGGATATGAAGTGATTTCATTCCTCTCACACCTGGACCTGAACGATGACAGTCCCCTTCCCCGGGACCCTCTTTCCCTAATCTCTACCTGCTCAATGCCTCTGTAGTCAAGACTTTGGATCCTGCCTGGTTCTGGCGCTTTCTGACTTTGTAATTCTGGGAGAATTATTTAAACTTGAGGTTCCAAACTTTTTCTCCCCATCAGGGCTCAGTTTCATGGAAACCTATTTTTCCATAAATGTGGGGAGAAGAGAGAGAGTTTCAGGATTGGATTCTCACAAAGAGTGCTCAAACTAAACCTCTCCTACAAATAGCGCAAGGAAGTGTTCACACTCCGGATGAGATTCTAATATCACTGCTGATCTGACTGGAGACAGAGCTCAGGAGGATTTAATGTGAGAGACAGGGAGGGGCTGTAAAGACAGACACAGCTTTGCTAGCTCACCTGCTAGTCTCCTCTTTCTGTGTGGCCCTGGTTTTACAGGCCCATGGTCCAGGGGATGGGGACCCTTGTTTTAAACTCTCAGAGTTTCTTTCTTCATCTCTGAAAATTCCAACAATAATATCTGCCCAGATGAGTGAAAGTGAAGTTTAATAAGATAATGTTTTCAAGTGACAAGCACATAGTTGACAATAATAAATACACTTCTACTTATCTGTAATAATAGGGAGGCCAAGTGTGTGGGGGGATTAAAGGAGATTCACAAAGCACACAGTGACCTTTTAAATGTACTAAACACTTTTTAAAAAGTGTTTCTTAGATGCTGGAGTGTTCTTTTGTAGCCAAACATAGCAATAGTCACACTTCCCTCCTATAAAAGTCTAAACAAATATAGGACAAATCATGAAACTTCATAATAAAACCCTTCAGTGAGTACACATTTTTCTCTTAATACAATTAGAACAATTCAGCATGGATCAATCAAAAGGCCTTTTGTGATGTAACAGGAATGTGACAGATGGGCTAAGACATTCATTCCTCCTACTAGTGTAGCCCAAGGTAGTCTAACACAGGGGTGGTGAACCCATGGCATGTGTGTTATTTATTTTTTTCTTTTAAAAAAACAAAATATTTAAAATTTGCCAAATCAAAATTGAAAAAATATTTTTTAAGACAAAATATGTTAATGTATGAGTTGTTTTTTCTAAACAAAGACCTCAGTATTAAGGTTTAATTGCAGTGTTGATCGCCCTGTAGACCCCAAGTTTGTTGAGCTCAGGGCTGGTCTATTCCATGTTACATCCCCACCACTTAGCCCAGTACCTGCCTTTGGGTCAGCAGTACTTGTGATCAATATTCAAAACTATTGTTGAATCAATACATAGAAAGTATATATGTAGTTTCCAAAGAAATAAAGGAGATTTTTCAACTGAAAGTAATCCAGAACACAGGCACCCAAGGAAAAGTAGAAGCAATAATAAGACCTCTTATTTTTAAGCAAAATAATGCATTTGAGATGATTGTTTCCCTGTGTTAGCTCTTGGAAGAAGGGCCAATCACATGGAGGTGTTTTCTGTATATTTTATATTAACCCTATTGTGGTATTTCTATATTAAAGGTCTTTTTTTTTGGTAAAGGAGACAGCAAATGTTTTAGGTCTTGCCGACTATATGATCCATTACAACTACTTGGTCCTGCCATTGTAGGCTTTAAAAAAATCCATAGATAATACATTAACAATTAAGCATGTCTATGTTTCAATAAATCTTTATTTAATAATACCCATGGGGGGCCAAATTTGGTTCATTGATCTGCTCTGCTCTAGATTCTCAGTTTACAAATGGAAAGAGCAGGTTTTATTCTTCCTCCCAAAGGCTGCAGAGAGTTTTTATAGTCACTTCTTTAAGCCTCGAAAACTAATTGATATTTTTCTCCATTGTCGCAGGAGAGCATGTTCCAAGTAGTGAATGTCATTTGCATAACTCTTCCTTACAGACATACACAGCCACACTATTCACTGGTCACACAGTAACTCAAAAGGGACAAACTAGGGAACTGGGCAAATGCTACATTGGCTCCACAATTAGGATTTTACGTTTGGACCTTCTGTGTAAATTTGTCCTGAGGCGCAATATGTTGTTTTCTCCATTAGAAAACTAGTGTGAGTGTGAAAATATCTCACTACACCTGGATTCCTTGGGGTGATAATACATCTTAGAAGGACCTGTCAGCTAAGAGAAAGAACTGCTAATGCATTATGAGTACCTCCCCTTTTTAGCCAAGAGGGGTCTTGCTACTTTCCAGCCCTGAGCTAATGGCACAGAGAAGGAGTAGCAAATGGGACACTCCAAAAGCTCTGAAATGTATTTCTTGCACTGAGGGGACTCAGAAGTCATATGGAAAGTCTTATCAGAAAGGTAAACCACACTGTGGACCCAGATCAAACTTCCACTTAGAAACATAAGCACTCCCAGCTTCACAAGTGGGGAGGGAAATCTAGGGCAGAGCTTTGGTCCTGGAGCACCTACTTTTTGGGAGTTTGTCAAGAAGCAGTGTCAAAGTGTTTCTTGTTCACTTGAAATCGCAGGGGGCTACACTCTGGAGGAACTAATTGTGCAGTCTTTGGATTGTGTCCCTAGTTTGCTAGAGGTGCTGAAAGAGATCCAGCACAAAGCACAAAGGGGAGTTTCCCAGAAATTTAGGAGTGAAAAAGTAGAGCCACAGTGGGGAAGAACTTTGTGTGCAACTCCTGAAGATCTCACCATGTTGTTCATCTGTGGGGCCTGGAGAGGATGAAGCATGGCTAGGTAAACTGGGCACACTTAGGTCCTACCCCCTCACTGTAGCTACACACTTAGAAGGGAAAATCAGGAGCTTACAAAGAAGGCAAGAGGTGACCTGGGAAATGAAGACAAGAGACGCCACCTGGGGTCTCTGAGTGAAACTGAATCTGTTCTGAGTTGTGGAAGAAAGTATTTAGACTTGCATCAAGTTCAAGCTTAAATTCTTACACTCAAACGGACAGTGTAAGTGCTTCTTTGAGATTACGATTTACTGTGTCAACAGGATGTTGGAGTCATGCAAAACAGGCATAGGATCTTCTGGAGTTTTTATTCTGGACCTGGGAAAGGTTGCCTCTGCTGGACACCTCAATAAAGTTTCAAAGATATTATGAGACAGGTAAAAAACTGGCTTCTGATTACCATGTATATATTATTACTGTGCTAGTACATATTTCTTTGAAGAGACAATTTTCAAATAGAAATTTATCTACTACTATCACGCTAATCAACCTGTGTGGAGCATGCATTTGCACACACTATATCAGATGCCAGGGAAAGTACAAAGAATTGCACATGAACCCTACCATCTACCTGTGTCACTAATACAGCAGGAGTAATTAAATATGTTAGTAAAAAGGGTCATAAGAAATTGGATTTTTTTCTTCCAGTCCCTAAACTCTTTGAAGGTCAGAAACATGTGTGTCTCCAACTGCAACTAAGACAATGACCAAAAGAATGTAATAAACAGACAATGGATGCTTTAAAAAATGGACAAGTAAGTGTTAGTCCTACGAGAGATTTTAAAATTGTTTAAAATAAAAGGCAATGGAAATCTTGGAGTTATAGTACAGTTCCCTGAAAACAGATGTTTAGTTTCAAAGACATGTGATTTTTATTTCTTACTTGTAGATAATGGACCAAAGAAACCTTGGGATTTTGCATGATAAAAGCTCATATTAAGAGCCATTTACACAAAATTGGCCTTTTAACAAAGACATTTTTTTAAAAATATAAATTTCCAAAATATTATCTTTTCTGTTTTTCTTTTTAAAGAAAAAGAGAGTGATTATGAATTGCTTTTCATTAAGGAATTACCATTTATCTTATCAAAATATTTACTCTATTTTCAAGAGTTAGTATTTCCTCATTGCTGAAGAAAATGTTCAAAATCTCAACTGCATGAAAATAACTGTTGATTTTTTCCAAAATGATTATGTATAATGACATCCACAGTTCTAGTGGTTTTCCTCATTGGATGTTAGAAAAAATATGAATGTCAAGGGTCTTGGAGTGTATTGCTCTATGCTGTCATTCACTGTATAAAGCCTGAGAGAAAATTAGGCCCAAGCACATTCTTCCTCCTTTGCAATCGCATTGCAACGGCACCTAATATTTAACTCTATTTGCCATCTCAGAAGAGGCACTGTAAAAAAAAAAAAAATGTAAAAGAAGAATCCAGTAAAGAGCAAAAGAAAAATAATCCTCCCCAAACACCTCTATGCAAGACAGTGAAGAATGTGAGCTCTGGCCTGATGACACTCTAAGGAAAGGGGGAAAGTTCTGAAGATAAACACACCCATTTTGATGCAGCTGGAAAAACGAAGTCAGGTTGAGAAGGCCTGACTCCAAAGAAAATAAGTTTTTAAAACTTCTCTGGGGAATCTCGTCTGCACTCGACACTGAGCTGCATATCTTGTGCATCTACTTCTCTCAATTAGCAGATTATGGGCACAGAGAAGCAGAAAAAATGCCTGCTTTTGCCTGCTTAGAAAGACACGGTGTGGACTTATTCGGATCCTGGTTGACCCAGGCTATGGCTACCACTTACTTTCCCAATAAAACAATGGATTTAGCCAGTGATGTAGGGATTTTTCATTAAAGAAAAATAAATTCTCATTTCAGCTAGCTTTTGTTTCTCTGTTGATGAAAGATTTAGGGGTACGTTAATGTGTAACAGCAATTCTAAGGCATAGTTATAATTGAAAATGGGTTTTGTTTGTAAAAGATGCTCACACACAGCAGTACTAAAGGTTGCTGAGGGGTTTTTGTGTTCCATGCATAGTTCTAGATAGTTTCCAGTAGCTTTTTATTTCTTGCAAGAACACTATGATGTAGATTACATTTGTGAATGAAGAAAACTAAGATTCAATACACAGCCAATGTCATAAAGCTAGTAAGTGTCAGTGCTAGCATTTGAACTGAGATATTCTGGCTTCAGAATCCATCATTTTATTCTCTATACTTAATATAAATACTCACAAATTCAATGTCATACTGTTACACTTCATGATAACAAAACTGACATTCTGACGTTCTCGTGATCAGCAACATAACTGACATATCCCCATTTATTGGTCTGGTATGTGAATTAAATCACTCATCTTTTAATTACCAGCTAACCGATTTTAAGGCCCCTATCAGGCCACAACAAGAATATCTTGTTTTTCCCTTTCAAGTCAATTCTATTCCCCAGGACACAAAGGAACATAATTCAGTCTTGACCAGGGCTCCCCTTTGAGCATAATCAGCAGTGTGATCTGGAAACTCAGTGCTATTAAAATTTCTACCAAGGAGCAACTTCCCCCAGAACAAGACTCTCAGCTTGCCCCACCACCACTTTAGGAAAACCTATACATGTTCGCCAAAAAAATGTGCACAGTGGTGCAGAGTTCACCATGATAGAACCCAGTGAGATCCACCTGGGATGAATGAGGTCTAGAAGTTGCAAGTTCTCCATCCTAACTCTAAGCATTATCGATGAAGCAGGTTGACTTCAGGTATGGTATTGTTGGGCTCATGCTTTTGCTGAAGTCACCGTGTCTCTCAGGGAATAGAGGAGCAATAAGGAAAAGGCTCTGTTCCTTGGTTATGCCACACTGAATTCTTCCCGTTCTACTGGTTCCTTTATTATGGTACTTTATTTAAAATTTATATACACTGACAGTAATGACAAAGTATGGCCATAATACTAAATGGCTAGGTTAAGAGAATCAGCAATTTTCCATGATTATCAGGCCCAGATGTAGAGGTTGGGTCAACAATTCAAGGTACTCAATCATTTGCTATTAAGTTTTCTTTCGAGAAATAACCATAGAGATCAGTGTCTTTTATTGCTCACTGAATTTACTTAGGACTATTTCAATTGTAAGATAGGTTCTATTAATCATAATGCTCAGAAAGGAAAGGAATGGCAGCCTGGAGAGTCTGTTCTCTCAAGAGGCTTCCCCAAGTCCCCTGCCTTGAACTTGTCTTTTTAATTATCTTTGGGTTTCTGCATACCAAGTATGTTAGTTAGCTTTCCATTAGTGTAAAAAAATGCTAAAAGACAATCAACTTATAAAGAAAGAAGGTTTATTTTGGATCACAGTTTTAGAGCTTTCAGTCCATGATCTGTTAGCCTTGTTGCTTTAGTTCTGTGGCAAAACAGCACATCATCACAGAAATATGTGATGGAGCATAGCTGCTTACCTCATGGTCAGGATATGAAAGAGAGATCAGAAGGGGCTGGAGTTCCATCATCCCCTTCATGGACGTGGTCCCATGATTACAAGACCTCTGATAATGCTCTACCTCTTCTTTTTTTGAAACAGGGTCTCACTATGTAGTTCAGGCTGGTTTTGAACTTACTATGTAGCCCGGGCTGGCCTCCAACTTGCAGTGATCCTCCTGCCTCAGCTTTTTGAGCGCTGGGATTACAAGCACGCACCATCACACCTGGCTAAGGCTTTACCTATTAACGTTTCCACCACCTCAAAGAATGACAAGCTGGGAGCTTTAACGTATGGGTCTTTGGAGACATTCTCATTTCAAACTATAGCACCAAGCCATTAGAAAGTCAGAGTTTTACCTGTCAAAGTATATACGTGCTCTATTTTGATATCAATCTTCTCTAAGATCTAACTACTTTATAGAACATTTATAATTTTGGGGGAAATAGATTGAGTTTTGAGTCTATTTTTTAGCTAATAAATATCAGCTATTGGTAATGTAGTAAAACAGTTTAGAATATACTGCCCAAAGAAGAATCAGGTGGTTACACTGCTGAACTGATTTTAGACATGATGTCCAATAAATCATTATAATTAATGCCTTGGTTTTACTTGAGAAATGCCCTGCTACTTCATCAATGTGTGATCCAAGACCCAGATGAACTGTTCAACCTGTATTTTGTGCCCAGGAGGGAAGTGACTAAGGAAGGTAAGACTCCAAGTCTTCAGAATCAACCTGCAAAGCTGTCTTATATATATAAGACTGCTCGTTATTTACATCAATTAAGTTTGTCCTGCTCATGCTACTATAAGCTACATGATCCTCAGTGATTTACCCAATTGTGAGCATCTTTGATACTGTATCTAGCTGGGCTATGGTGTAGAAAGTATACTTCTGCAAGTGGTTGGAATGCTCTGCTTAGTGGCTCATGAAAAATAGATCATGTGTGGACAGTAATGAGAGTGTGTGATGCTATATTTAATCTATTCATGGCACAGGTCAGCCTTGCAAGCAAATTATAACAGACTGAGGTCTCACACTTGCAAAGTCAGGAGACTTATCCTGTTTTCCTTGAAGATAAAACACAGACTCTCTGTGCTCATGATGTACCATGGTTGTTAAAAATTTGGACATGGTGACTTAGTTTCAAATTTGAGGTACACTGTAACTTGCTGTTACAAGATTCATCATGGTCTCAAGTTCCACAAATGGAATAATGGATAATAAGATAATTGTTTCACAAGGACTGAGGCACAGTAGGTACACATCATTATTATTTCACAATCTCTGTTTCAGACCTCGGGGGTTTCTTGCTCAACACGTGGAGGTTAACACTTGTCGTTCCCATTCTGAAAATCTGAGAAAACAAAATCAACAGCTCTGTGTTAAATCCATCAGAGAACTGAGGACATATGGCAAACTTCTACCCTAAAAATGGAAGAAGCAGGAAGATTCAGAAAAGTGACTTTTTTTTTCCCATTAAGTTTATTGGTACATTTAGGGTATAAAATACAGTTAAATTCATCATTGGGATCTTGTACCATTACATGAGTCTCTTGGTTCTTATTTTTTTCCCCCTTCCCTTGCCCTTCCTTCACCCCCTCCACCCTTCCCTATTTGCAAAGACCTTGTTTCCATTTTTTTTCCTCTTCTCATATTTTTTCCTTTCCCTTTTTTCCCTTCCCCTGCCCCTCCCAATTCCCCTGCTCTTTTAGACCTTTTCTTCCTGTTACACAATATCAGTTATACATTTTTTAAATTACAATATTAAGATCTAGGAGACATTACCACAGATTTTACAGAATTTAAAAGGATATAGAAAGCACATTTCAAAAATCTTTTTTGAAATAAATTTGACAACTTCTAAGAAGTAACTTGGAAGACAAATTAATGAAACTAACTCTGGAGGAAACATAAAATTTGAATAGCACCTATTAAAGAAAGTATATTCCTAGCTTGAAAACCTACCTATATGACAACAGCAGGCTCATAAACATTTTAACTGATAAATTATATCAAACAATTAAAGCAGAAAAAAGAAGGAACACTTCTCCCCTCATTTTAGGAACTCAGAAAAGTGACATCTGCTAGGATGGGATGCTAGTGGGAGCCCCCTCCCTATGAATTTCACCTCCAAGGATCCTACTAAATTCTCACCATCAAGAAAATCCTACTGTGCTTCCAGAAGGGAAAGAGGAAAAGTAAACTCTTTGAAATACTTATACAGTTCTGTTTGCCTTAACAAGGTCTACCCTGGAGGGAAGTCATCTTACCAAGTCCTAACTTACCAAACTATGAGAAAGGGAAATATGCAATTCCAATTGGTTTTTATCTTGCATGTAGAAAAAAGGGAAGATGAACTTTATCCCCTTCTAGCCTTCTACAGGAGGAATGTGGATAACCCAACCCAGGCTCTCTGAAAGCCTGAAACCTAACGACAAAATTATAGAATGTTTTCCCTCCTTTAACAACCACCTAGTACTACAATAGGTGTCCTATGTGGTGACAAAGGATTATAGCTATAGGAACTCTTACTCTATTTAAGAAATATTCAGAAACACACACACACACACACACACACACACACACGAAGACAAAGACAAAGACAAGGACACTGGGGAAATTTCAGTCTCTGACACCAAAGCTACCAACTATAGTGAATACACACTAACTCCTAGCCAGCTCATTTAACATCTCACACATATATTTCACCTCCACTTCAAGTTCAGGCCTATGTTTACAGTGTGCCCTTTCCTGGTACCCATCACAGAAGGTTGAAGAGTGTCTCCCTAAAATTTATGTCTACTCAGAACCTCAAAATGACCTTATTTACTAATAGGGCCTATGAAAATTCAGTCATTTAAGATGGAGTCATACTAGTTAGGCTAGGCCTTAATCCGATGACTGGTGTCTTTCTAATAAAAGCAGATATTCAGACACTGAGGCACAGAGACACACTGGGAAGGTCAGAAGGACATGAAGGCAGAGATTGGAATAATGTGTTCACAAGATAAGAAACACCAGTGATTGTGGGAGCCACCAGAAGCCAGAAATGGTCAAGGAAGAATGTTTCCCTAGAATCTCCAGAGAGAGAGTATGATTCTGCTGATAACTTGATTTTGCACTTTTAGCCTAAGAAAATGTATTTCAACTGCATTAAAACACTCCATGTCCGGTGCTTTGTTACAACATTCATCAGAATTGTTCATACTCAAAGTGAATTTTCTATAAGTGTAAATGCAGACTCAAGAGATGCCAGAAAGAATTTGAGAATCCTCAGTCATATACATTTACTTATTCCACTAACTATTTATTACAGGCTGTAGGAAAGGTTTCTGAATGTTGTATTTATAACATTATGAATTTGGAAAATGAAATGGAATTAGAGCTCTGGGGGACTTTTCTGAGAATATTCCTATGATTATCTATTTGCCATTTGAAGTGAACAGAGGCAGAGAGAGAAAAGAGGAGGAAACATTTCAGGAAATAGAGTTCAGGGGACAGAAGCTCACCTCTTGGCCATGATTTGGTTAAAAGCATGCAATAAACTCCAGAGAAAAAAATTAGTACCAGTGAGGGTGATCTGGCTTGAAGAGTGCTCCGGTCATTATATTTGACAGACCAATTCTTATACATGTACTCACTTTGGCAGCGCATATAGTGAGGTTGGAATGATCCAGAGAAAAACACCAGGACAGCTGTGCAAAGACAGCACAAATTTGTGACGTGTCCCATGTTTGGTAACTGAAGTAAGTCAGACATGTAAGTTATGGAATGGTTTCTCTTATATGAAAAACTCAAAATATGAGTAAACTAAAGATTTTTAAGAAGGAAAAATGGTAGGAAACAGGGAGATAAATGTCTTGAAGAGGGGGAAGGTGAGGAGAGGAATGGGCGAAATGGGGTGAAAGGGAAAGGAAAGAAGGAATATTGAAAATGATCAAAATGCTGTACATGTAATTTCATATATAAAATTTAGTTTTATAATTTTCCTGAAGCAGATGTCATTATTATTTATTCCAAACAAGTATCAATTAAATAAAAACTAGTTTAAAATTTTAGAAATCCTTATACGAGAAAAAAGGAATCAAACCAACGGTGGACTGTTAGTTCTATAATTGAGATTTATGAGGAATCATAGAAAATAAAACCTAACTCTCCCCTTCTAATAGTCCTGGAAGAGATGTCCTATTAAATGGATGCTGGAGGTGAAAGATGTAGTCCTAGATTCTATCAGGTTTTGGGATTGCTATGTTGCTCATCTTGATTGTGAAAGTGGTACATTGTTCCCAGTTAGATCCTGATAACCTCCTCTCTCACAGTAAAGCGAACTATGGGAAATGAGGAATCACTGCAGCTCAGTGATCTGAGAGACATCATTGACAGTGTGTCTGTTACCAGCCACATCCATTCCAAGGGAGAACTTCACCAGGAGGAGAGCATTCCTTCCTAGAGGTATGAGCAGCTATTAACTAACGCTAATTTCACAAATCTTTGCTTTAACAATGGCCTCTACTTTTTCTTTTGTGTTAATTTTAACAGCATTCAATTGGGTCAAATAAATACAAAAGATTGGGGACATTTTAGAAAAGTCAGTCCATTTTCATAACCATTACAGAAATGATTCTGTAAACAGATTTCTAAGGGATTCCTGGCATATTTGCAGGCACTAGAGATTTAATAAATAAATAAATAAATAAATAAATAAATAAATAAATAAATAAACAATCATTCTGACTGAAGGAGTTCCTACAAAGAGATGCTTAATTTACTTACCAACAGTAGGGTAGCTGCCCCAGAGAAAAACACATGGTTAAGATATGATGAAAACTGAGTCAAATGGACCCATGGAAATTCAGGCTGAGAAGGACACCATTTACTTTTCTCCACAGTTCTCATGACCTGTTTTCTCCGTCAGTGTTGATGGGGATCCGTATTCCAGTTAACCAGTCACCAGGTTCCCTTCACAGTTCATAAAGTATGGTAAGCATAGTGCTTTTGAAGATAGGCAGACCTAGGCTTTCGTTCTAGCTGACCTTGGCACAACAACTCGTAGATTAACAACCAGGTTCTCTAACTGACTGTTTGAAATTAAATTGTGGCTATGTCACTGATGCCTTTGAAACTTAGGCCAAGTTACCAATCTTACTAGTCACGGCTCATTGGAAAATAGAAGAATGTGATTTTCTTGGCATTATTAGGAAAAATAATTGTATCTATGTATAAATAAAACTTAAGACAGTGTGTGGGCCACAGGAAGAACTCAACAAATGTAAGTTATCATGACGATGAAGAGATGATGATGCTGAGTCATTAAAACCAATTATTAGATTTTTTTCAGGTCCAGACCCTTTAACTGTAACACTGGAGACAATACTACTTATTACAAAGAATGACTTCTTTTTTTTTTTTTTTTGGTACCAGGGTTCGAACTCTGGACCATGCACTTGTGAGGCAGGTGGTGGAAACACTGAGCTAAATCCCTGGCCCAAGAATGACTTTTTGATACCACAAAACACAGTATGTGAAGCTATGTAAAATACAAAAGGCTATTCAAGTGGAAAATGCTATTTCATGCCTTTTTAAAATATTTCTTCTTCTAAGTATATAAGCCCTTTGATAATCCAAAGTGGTGACCCTCCTTGAAAGTGGGAAGCTGCTATTTACTACAAGAAAATACAGCATCAGGTCCTTGATTGCCAGCTGTGTTGATGTTTCAAGAGAATGGGAATACATATTTTTGCAAAAACCATTGCCCACCTGTTTCCTGTTTTAAATATCATTACTCAAGTCAAATCCGAGGAACAAATAAAACAGGCTGCAGTACCTTCAATAAGCCATAGGTTTCTCATATCCACCTCTCTTTTTTATACAGAATGATACTAGGCTCATAAGTAGATATACATCAAGTATTTATCTTATGCATCATGTATGAAGCAAGTATAAATAGAAGGCAGATATAAGGTTACAAGTCCTTGAGCCAAGTAGGAACAAGGCATACAATTTTATATTCCTGAGAGCTGGTACATGGAAGTCACTAAGTATTTGTTGAGATGATCATAGAATTCAATAAATTTAAAAAATAAAGAATATCAATGAAGAACCCATAAGGAGGCTAAAACTAACTAAAAATCCTAAACACTTTTCTGACATCTCTCTCTTTTCTTTCATTTATCTACTCATCATTCACTTGCTGTCTACTATGAGTCAAATAATGATGAAAAATGTAGATTATAAGGTGATGTTTGTCATGTACAAGAGCAGCAAAAACATCAGTGCGGTTGAAGAGGAGAGAGCTGAAATGGGCTCAGTTCCATAGGGCCGTGGAGACAACTGAAGGAACTTTCTTGCTTGTGCATTTGTTTGTTTTCCAAATTATATGGTTTTATAATCAAGGTTTGCAAGGGAATAGATTTAATATAAGACACATAATTTATAGGATTATTTTATAATATTCATCCAAAAAGTCAAATGCAGAGGAATGCAAGTGTCAGGGGAAATATGAAATATGAAATACTATATCTCCCAACCTGTTAACTGTATGATACACTGAGTTCTTGTTCTCTAGAAATTGAAGAATGAGTCCTAGGGATGATGGAAGTTAACAGGAGGAAAATATTTATTGATAGGAAAGCTCCTGAGGGCCAGGAAGGGTCCCGAGCATGTAGCCAAGGAGCTCACTTTACAGAGAAGTTTGACAAGCTGAAACCCACGTGGGCACAATGTGGGCCACAGCCATGAACATCCAATAAGGTTACAAGTACAGTCTCTAAGGTAATAGTGGTCCAATTGGGAATCAAGTCACGTACCAAGCGTGGATGGAAAGAACAAGGATTCTCCTAGGAGGCGGTGGGTCCAGAGGTCTCTGGTCACCCCCAGGGTGGTTGATGCCTATCTATACTTCACTAAGCCCAGTTCTTTGAAGAAGTATGTGGATCTGGTCATCTTGTCTCCGTCTTGAGGCCTTGTTGTTTGCCGATGTGCAGCTGGGGTTTGTTTCACCTTTGTTCTGGCCCTCTCGAGGACTTAGCCCTGTCTGCCTATCGTATTTTTACGTAGTTCATCTATCTACAGTACAAGAGATCTATCCGCAAGTACACTAAAGACTCAAAGAATCCAGCTGAGGGCCTGGATCCCACAGCAATGTCCCACACAAGCCCAGCTAAAGGCCTAGAACCCAAGGCAATGTCTCATGCAAGTCCATATCAAGAATCTGCATCCAAAAGCCCCAAAGATCAGTGATGGAAGCTAGAAAGCTTGCTCCAGCAGGGTGAAGGGTCTGTGACAGCAAGCTGAGGGATCTATACTGGAGCCAGGAAGTGATGCTCAAGGTGAAAGCAGAGCTCCCCTGATGAGAACAGCAGCCATTCCCAGCAACGGTGAGGACCTGAGCTCCTCCAACTAGAACAGCCAAGTTCACATCAGGAAAACCAGCCAAGGCAAGCTTCTCCAAAAACTCAACAGCAAATGATCTTCCCCTCCAGTTCTCTTTATTTGCCATTAGCAACAATCCCCTGGTGAGTCTTCCACAGCAGAACCATGATTCAGTTCAGCTGGGTGTTCCAAGTTGACAATTAGCTAATCCACCACATACGGGATGCCACTGCAAAGTTTAGAAGGCCAGACATGATTAAGCATGTTTTAATAAAGGTACATTACCCCTATTAATTAAATTAGAACAAAGGTGTATGCAGACCACACCAACAAGATGATTTTTCAAAAATGCATGCAGGAGCAAAGATTCAGATCAAGTTGGCAGGAGTAGAGGTGGTGAGATGATTTCACTCTTAAAATCTAGTCATAAGAATTTGCCAATAAATAGGATGTGAGAAGTAACAGAAAGAAGAAAAAATGAACAAAAGATCCCAATATTTTTTATCTCAGCATTTGGAGGACTGGAGTTCTCACACTGCGATGGAAAAGGCTACAAGAAGATCAAGTTTAAGGGTTGAAATGAGTTTCAGCATGTTAAATTTGATATGCCTATTAGTTATCCAAGTGGTGATGTCAAGTAGGCAGCTGGATATATGAGTGTGGAGGTCAAGGAAAAGGTCTAGAGTGGAGATATTAATTTGAGAGCTGTCATCATAGAGACGGCATTTAAAATCATGAGGCAGAATGATATCATCTGCAGTGAGTAGAGATGCAAACAGAACAGATCCAAACCTGAGCCTCGTCTCTGCTCTTCCACCAAGCTGATCGATGTTAATTCTTACGCTAGCTACAAGGGAATAGTGATAAATAAGCACTTTCAACTTTTCAGCCTTTTGTGAGTCTTTTGTGAGTCCAAAGAAGCTTATTGTAATGTTCTAAGATGTGAGCAACCTGGTGACACAGCATTCGTTATTCTGTTGCAAATGTTAAGAGAAAAGGCATATGGAGAAGAGATGAAAGCAAGCTTGCTTATTTTAGAATAAATTTATTTTCCTGTCTCCCTTGACACACAAATGGAGAACCAGGAGTAATATTTTTCCTAACCATTCTTAATCTCTGAAACGCTAAGCCATTAACATTGTACTTGAATATAAAGTGAATGTTTTCTGAATTACAGAGGTCTTTTAAGAACTAAGAAAATTGTGGCACTTTTCCACATGTTTAATTTCCCTGTTACAAAGCTATGTTAGACCTGGATCTTGAATATGACAGCTTTCAAAAAGAAAAATTGAATTCACTATCAGTACATTCAAAGCTAAATCCTTGTTTCCTGTGAGTTTTAATCACAGTATTAACACAATAACAAGGTTTTCTGAATGAACTTTATTCTACCCTATTTTAATCTCTGTGGATGAATATGGAGAAAATAATTAAATTTCTTATGAAAATTAGCAATTTTCCATAATATACAAAGGCATAGAGCATTGCCTTCTAAAATGTAAGTCGGCATAGTTGACATTCTGTTTCACCCTATTCTAATTTGTATTTGTAAAAAGAATAAATGCTTTTAATTAACACTCACAAAGCATAAAAGTTAGAAATGTGAAATCAAAACCAGAAAACTAGCCAAACTACAAAACTTAGCATATTAAAAACTAAAAGCACTCTGAATTTAGAAATTTATTATAAAAGATTTTATGTGATTTGCTCAAAACTAACCAAGCAATATCTTATTAATATAACACCCCCAGCACAGAGTGAGGGAGAGAAAAAATTTATGGTGCTTTCTGCTCCCCCTCAATTACTTCAGTGGAATAAATGTGACTCCCAATCCACTTGACAAAACTCCCTAGACAGAAAATGGTGTTGATCAGAACTGTTCTTTAAATCATGCATGGAGTTAAAATATTCCACAGGAAGGTAATGAGAGAGGAGAAGAAGAGCTAACTAGATGGAGTTTTTATAGGTACTCCAATGTGGATCATTTAAAATATGGTGCCTAAGACTATTTTAAAGTTGGAAATGCATTAACTCCTAGCCCTAGGACTTTGCAGGAACCTGAGTGTTTACAGTAGTTGTGCACTGCATTCCTCATTTCCTTCTTACACCAGTCACTGAGGAGGGGGCCAGAGGTTGACCTGTCAACAAAGCCATCTTTTCATTTCTTGAACCCTCACAAGGAAAGAGCAGGGGTTGGGGTTGGATTTGAGCTAGTCAGTCCCACCACACTTACCTAAAACAGAATAAAAATAGTTACTTTGTTTATATTTCACTAACAGTCATACTTCCCCTTTTCTCACACTTAATCAAAGCCCTTTGTAGATTCAGGGATAGAGGAAGGCTTATAAATTGCTTTTCTCCTGTGTAATATGCTCAGAATCCTTGGTTAACATGACCTGCTGATTTATGAGAACTATTTTAAGTCAACATTGAGGGCCTCCTGGCTGTCTTATTGACCAATACACTGATTTGCAGATTTACTGCCATTTCTGTGTATGTCAGGAGCTTTTCTTAGCACTTTCTTTTTAAAGAGTAGGCATTTATTTAAAATCCATATTTCACTATGAATACAATTCAAATCCTCTTCTGTTGACTTCTCTCATAAGAGACTTTTTTCTTATTTTTCACAAACGTGATTCCAGAGTTTAAAAAAATAACAAGCATTTACTTAGGGCAGCTATTTTAGACAGTCCTGGCTGCTCTAACAGAATGCCATACTCTAGTTGTTCAAACAACAAACATTTATTTCCCACCATTATAGAGGCTGGGAAGTCCAAGATCAAGATTTAGACACATATGTTATCTGGCAAGTGCTTTCTTTCTGGTTTGTGGAGGGTTTTTCTGTATCTTCAAGCAGCCTATCAAGAAACCATCTCTGTAACGTCTCTTCTCATAAACGTACTGCCTTATTCCACTTAAAGAGCTCTATCTCCACAAGCAGATTACATCCCCATCTCCCAGGGAAATACAGTCACCTTGGGCCTAGGATTTCAACACATAAATTTTGAGGGAACATAAATATTCAGTCCATTACAGCTGCCCATTTGTGTATTTTCCAGAAGGAACCTTTGGGATACTCAGGCTAAACTCGCTTCATTTTCTTGCAGTACTGATAAAAGCACAGCTTTTGAGTTTGGACAAATCTGAGTTCAAGCCCCACCCCTACCCCAACTTTACTCATCCTATAGTTTCACTTCCCTGGGCCTCAGTGTCTTCATTATAGAAGAGGAAAAAGTAAAACTCTTGGAAAGGGTTATGGTTAGGGAACAATTTGCTGAAATTCATAAAGCAACCAAGCTTGAGAGTTGATGTAAAATAGTTGCTAAGTGTTAGTTAGTTATATGTCCTCTAGAATCCTAGCATCCCTTAACATCATTCGTATAGATCCTCTAATATATATCATGTATATGCTAGGTCAATAATGGAGCTAGCTATGCTAAACACTGTGTGAAGTATGAATCATCTCTTCTATTGCTAACAAATCTTTCTAAACAAGACATAAGTATCAAACTTTCAGACCAGAAAACAGAGGCTAAGATTGTTTAAATAAATGGTGAAACTTACAAAACTGGCTAGCAGAGATGTCTTCAAGCTGCTGCTGATGGAATGCTAGGTAACTCTGCAGATGTGCCTGCAATGGAGTGATGCCCAAGGACAACATTAGAGGTCCAATATTTGAAGCTGTGTGGTTCTTATGGCTCTGAAACAAGAGTCCAAATTCAGCTAACCTAGCTTGTATTTGCACTGGCAGTTACTATGGTGAAATGCAGCTGTAGCAAGAAATTATGAAAGCTGAGAGTGTGCAGTAATCTCTAGCCCCAGCTTCAAGTCAGATTTGTGTTATGTTAAATTGTAGGTAAAGATGAATGAGTTTATTTCTAATAAGAGTAAAAATTCTTTTAGTTAACATTAATTGATTTAAAGTGCAATAAATTTTAGCAGCATCTCAGTCACATGTATTCCTATATACATTTTTGTGCAGGGTAAGAATGGTGTAGATGACAGCTTACCTGTTTCACCTGGAACCTCTATCCTCATATGGATAATGCTTAAAACCCCAGGCTTCCCATGGAGAACATAGCTCCTTATCTTGTTACAAGAAAACCAAGGTTAGGAACTTCTGATATGCCCTGTAAATGGAAAGCAGTTTTCTCTGTTTCCTATTGATGCCTTTAGATGTTTCCTGAGCTGTTAACCTAAAACAAAACTCTAAAATAAGTCTTAATAGAATTCCTTCTAAAAATTCTCTCATGATCAGTTTTATTTGTCAACTGGACTGGCTCATGGATGCCTGAGATTTCAATATTATTCCTGGACTGTCGGTCAGAGTATTCTCCAAAAAGATTAGCATTTGATAGGTGAACTGTGTAAAGTACATTGCTCTTCCTAAGGTAGCTGTGGGTCATCCAACTCACTGAGAAACAATCACCTGAAAAAAAAAAAAAAAGGCAGTGTAAAATTGAGCTTTCTTTCCCTCTGACTGAAATGTGACATTAGTCTCCTCCTGCCCTTGAACAAGTACCTGCACCACAGCCACTTCTGGTTGCCAGCTTCCGGGTTTAATTTGGATGTATACCACCAGTTTGCCTGGGTCTCCAGCTCACACATCGTAGATCTTGGGACTTCTCAGCCTCCCATAATTCCATGATGGAGTCAATATTTTATAATCAATCTCATTATGTATACATAAATCTCATGTATACAGTGTTCTATTCCTGTAGAAATCCCTAACTTTTATACCCTCTATCTATTCCTAGACATCAGAGTGAGAAAATCATGGAAAGAAACAAAATAGATTTTCTACCTTCACTTTATGTCAGTACAAATTTATCTATGAAATTTCTGATATTTGATAAAAATAAGAAATAAAATCAATCTAATGATAAGCAACCCAAATGATCCTTAGACTGCCCAACAATGAATATCTCTTAATAGATCCAACAAGTCTAATATCTTCTGGGTTATTATCAAATTAATGGCTTTCTCTTTACATCTTATTGACTTGTCATTCCCCAGCCTGAGCCTTGAGTATTTGCTAGGTGTTATAGTTTAAATAAAAAATGTCCCTCTAAATGTTCAGAAGTGAAGCTTTTAGGAAATGCTTAGATTATAGGCACTAAGCTCATCAATGGATTCATCCACTGATATATTCATAGCTGAAAGTACTGGCAGGAGATGGAGCTTAGTACTAGGAAGTTGTCAGTGGGGGCTTGACCCGGAAGGGTATATTCTTGGCCTTGTCCTCTCTCTCTCTCTCTCTCTCTCTCTCTCTCTCTCTCTCTCTCTGGCTCCTTCCAAGATTTTCTGTTTCCTGTCTGCCACAAGATGAGCAGCTTTCCTTTGCCATACTCTTCCACATGTTATTTCTTCCTTCAGACCAGCCAACCATGAACTAAAATCTCTAAAACTGTAATTAAAATAAAAATTTCCCCCCTTCAGCTTTGTATATGAGGTATTTTGTCTCAGCAAAATAAAGGTGGCTAATATACCAGGCTTGCTGCAGGTGGGAAAACCTTGAGTGACAGGGTGAACAGGCTCGGGGCAGATTCCATAAATTTCACATTGGTTTTATAGCATTTGTTTGCTTTATAAATCATCATTATTTCATTTTCAACAATATTTTTAAAGTGAGTCTTAATGTTAGTATAAAATGAGTAAACATATTTGAAAGCACTTGGAATTAGAATAAGGCTAAACTCACAAGTCACCAAATGAATTAAAACATAAGATGTTTAAAAGAACTAGATAGTTTCTAAAAGTCCTTCTCAACAGAGGCCAAGTGACTAAAATTTAGAATCTCAGAGAAGAGGAGAGACACAATCATGGTGATGATTTTAATCAGGAAAATTATCAGTTGGAGAATGACATAGGGAAAAATTAACAAGACCAGACTAGCTCTGACATTTTGAAACCTTTTCTAAATAAAATTACTGTGCCATGTCCAATTCACCTCTCATCTCTCACAGTTTTAAATATTTGAGACAGGATCACATTGTTTTTCACCTGCCAAATCAGCTCTTGGATTGAGCTACTGGAATTTGAATTCAGAAATAAACATCTGATTTTAAATGAAACAACTCTCTCAAATCCTTGGTCTTACAACTGTTGCCTGATCAGAGCCCTAAATTTCACTCCTATCTTATGATTTTTCTAAATATTCTGCTTTTTAAATATGAAAGCATTTTCCCATCAAAATTATTCTGGACAATCTCACCACAGGATCTGAGTGTCCCAGTTTTAGCTCTGTGAGTGTAGGAAATAAAATACCATTGGAATAGACTAAAGTTCTGGCCTCAACTAAGACTGGAATTAAAACTGAAGTCTGGGAATGGAAAGTTCACTCTGTAGAACAGCAAGCCCTGGACCTCCTCAACGGGTCACTTCTGGAGGGTATCAGCTTCAGTCCATACCACTACAAGGGCCAGTGGTACACTGTGCAATTTTGGAGACTGCTAAATAATATTTTCTGCACTGAGGAAGCTAATAATATAAAAGGTAATCAATAAATAATGAAAATAACTAACTATCATTGGAAAAAAGTATTATTTCTAGGTCCGTTCAAGGACTCATTCTTTTCTGTCAAGAATTTCAAATTTACTTCAATGGAACATATGTTCTCTCTTTTTCTTTCTCTTTCTCTCTCTGTGAAAGCTGTATTCCTAGGAGATCTCCACTTTGTGTGCATAACATGACATCTATTTAGACTTCCAGAATACTTTTAAAAAGATTCACTAGGAAAAAATTCTCATTAATTTGAATTATAAATTATTCATAATTCCATCTTTATTCTTCTTCATTTCCTTCCCACTTTTATCTTCTTCCTCTTCCTCTTACCATAGTCACTTTTAATCTCTCTATTACTTTAATACTGTTGGGAGAGGGTAATCAGAGAAAGGACGAGTAGATGAATCTTCAGTTTATTCATGTGACAGTTATAAACAGAGCAACATTCTCCTGCCCTTCCTTCCCCTTCTCCTAGTACTCCTTCTTTATTTTGTTTCAGAATAGGGAAAACTGAGAATAAAGAGTATGCAGAGATATACAAAGAAACATCTATGATTTTAGTACAATTACTATCCACTACATCTCCGAACAGAAGGAAAAACAAATATTCAATTATCATCTGTCACTTGCTGGACAAATCGTCTACTCTTGCTGTGCCTCAGTCACTACATTTACAAAATTCAAAAATACATTTCTTAAAGTGCTTTCTGGTATTCAAATAAATAAGATTATGTAGTAAATAAAGCATCATACCCATTATAGTTACTTTAAATGTTAAAAGTTGTTGGTATCTTGTAATTCATTATTATCATTCATTCATGTAAGAATAACTTATTGATCATGGATTTTTAAGAACCTAAACTTGACTTACACCAGACTTTTAATTCTTCAGTATAACTTTCTGAGTTGAGTCTACATCTCTGGATTGTGCAAAGAAAACTAGACTATGTTGCATTTAAATTCTAGCAGTGTCTTGTCTTTTGCTCTAATTGAAAATTTAAATCTCTTTAGTGTTAATAGGGACATGTGTAATGGAGTATATTTTAATCACTAAAAAGCCTAATTATTTTCCATAGCATCTTCTTGCCTTTATTATATTGTTCCAATGTGCAGCATAAACTGCACCTGCTTCTATAAAAGTAAATCCATATTCAAGAATTAAAATACTCACATATGTTCAAATTATTCATTTCTGGGCCATTCTAAAATAAGCTATATTTGGGGTACAAATGCAGTGAAAGAATTAATATGCAATGAAAAGACAAATAGAATCTTGCTTTAAGGAGATAAAACTATTCCTAAAAATGTTGGACATTTTACCATCTCTAGTTCCAGCAGCCAAATTCAATGTTAAGTTAAATTAGTTGTACATTTGAACTCCTGTCATCAGGGATGATGCCATTCCACAACCCATAAACAACTTAAGGATAATGCTTAGTATGCATCCTTTACTCTTTTTAGTCTACATTGGTAGTACTGTGTTCCACCTCACCACTAGGAAATATTTTAATTAAAATAATTACTATATTTCCTTGTCTTTTTGTGAAATGATCAGCAAGTTACTTTAAGGATGGAAATGGCACACCTGATACCAACGGTCACTTAAATATAATTCACATTCAACGAAAATAAAATACTGATTTATTTTTCAGAGTCATGCATATATTTAATACACACCAAATGAAAGACAGATAAGAAAGCATAGCATATGTTAAATAATCCATTCATTGATAAGGGTTAGCATCTATTAAATGCTAGAAACTTTTTTAAATGGAGACTCCAAAAGTGGAGATAACTCAATTTCTGCCTTCCAGAGAAGGCACACAGAACACAAAGTCACAGTATATATATTTATAGAGAATGCCTGTGATGACATGCATGCATGAATAATCACAGCACGCATGTAAGTTAATGGTAATGTGATGCCCTGTGATGTCAGTTTGAAGAACTACATTGGTATGGAAGAGGAAGTGTTTTACTGCTTAGAGAGCTCATGGAATGCTCTTTGGAAGCAAATGTCAGGTAAGCAATGAATTACCATGATGCTTAAGGAGTATAATTTGTATTCTGCCAATGCAGGTGTTGCTAATTTAGTAGTAGAATCCTTACTATCATGAAGTGTTTAATATACTTGTTTATGTATTTCAAATACATAATTACTATTAATAATAGTCATCACTGAGCCTTTATACTGTGCTAGACACTAACTTTTTTCCATATATCATATTTAACTTTTTAACAATCCAGCAGATGATGGTTATGGTTCTGTTTTACAGGTGTATTAGTAACACAACAATGTCATAGACAAGTACGTCAGAAAGAAAAGAAATTTATTTTGGCTCACAGTTCTAAAGGTGCAAGGTTGAGGGGCCCATCTAGTGGTAGACTTCTTTGTAGCAAATTCCCCAGGGAAGTAGAAGCTGCCACAACAAGAGACAGGAGCAGGGTGTGTGTGTGAGTCTGTGTGTGTATGTCTGTGTGTGTTATGTGTCTGTTTTTGTTTCTCTCCCTCTTCTTATCAAGCCATCAGTGATGGGACTCCACTCTATTGATCTTCTCTAATCCCTGTCATTTTCCAAAGGTTCCACCTCTAAATACCATAATGAAATTAAGTTTCTGCCCTCTAAAATACCACAATGGGATTAAGTTTCAGCAGAACAAGGAGGACATACTCAAATAGTATCCAGACTGGAGCAATAGGTGAAGAAACTCAGGTTCAGCAAGGTCAAATTATATTCCCCGGGACATCAGCTAGGAAGGGATGTGCTAACATTCAAAGGAAGGATTCAAAGCCTGACTTTAAAATCCAGAGTCTTAGCATCAAAGTCATTGGGCTTCTCATTCCACAACCACACAATGCTCTTACTCAATAGTTGAACAATTACCTTTTAAATTCACTTTTCCAATGACACTTTCATTCTTTCCCAATTACATATTTAGAGATCTTCCTTTATTCATTGCAGAAGTGTACCTGTTCCCCTTCCACTTGCTGCTGGTTGGATTACCCATCTCCATCTCAGTGGAGACCTTCCTATATGGCCTGTGGTTTTGGTTAACAAGGAACTAAAAGAATGACCTAAAAGATATAGTGCACATTTGTACCTTAAACTGTAAGTCTGGTAGAAAACTCCTACATGAATGGAATCTTATTCCTTAATTAAATGAGCCACACTGTATCTCAGCTTAAACCATAGCAAAAGAAAGCTAGCACACAAGAATACATAATTAAATCAATAGTCAAATTTTACCTTGCACTCAGAGGATTAATTTTGCCTATTAAAGAGAACCATTTAAGTGAAATGAGATAAAATAAACGATCTGAAAATAGACCAGAAATATTAAAGCCTCTTTATGATATTCCCCAACCTTTATTTTTTGAACTTGAGAGCTTCTCAGATGTAAGAAATACTATATTTCTCCCATAATGCAAAAGGAAGAAAAAGCTTAGGAAAATAGCAATTTTCTATTTAAAGCATGTGTAGTGAACAGAGAATCTTTAGTATCAGGAATACTAATACCAGTCTATCCCTCATTTCCCATCTCAGTGACTTCTTTAGGTATTTCACCCACAATTTATTCCTAAGTAAAATGAGTGCAATCATTTTTGCCCTACCAGATTCAAGAATTAAAGAATTAAATGTTTAAAGAAACAAATAAGAACCCTTAATGCATAATGTTTGGGGGCAATGAAACATGACATACAAATTCAAGTCATGTGTACATTATTATAATTCCATCAATTCTATATTTATTCCATGTTTACATAGCTTTAGAAAACAATAGTTTTGTAAAGTTGAATCATAGAAATTTCATAAGTAATACTGTGACAAATACAGATCATGCCACTTTATGCCCTTATCTTTCTGCATACAAAATAGTTGCTCCTCTCTCTTTTGCTCCAAAATGAATCAAAGCCTGAATAACCTTCCCACTCCTCAGGAGTTCCTTTCTATTCTATTTTCTCAACAGTACTGCCAGAAATTAATTTGTATATACTTAATTATTAAAGTATTAAATGTATGTATATTCATTAAACTTAGTGTTTAGAAATAAATAAACAGCAACAAGATATTGGTTTCTCCTTTGCACTTCATTCGGTCTAATTTTTGCTTACTAAAATAACCATTTTCACTTTTCTAATATGTCAATATATACTTGCATGTATTTTTTAAAGTATGATTATATTGATGCTTCTTGATTTTCATCTTTAGTCTTTTGATTCCACTAAGTAAAGAATGAAAATTAGTTATTGTTCCCTCATCACAGTACCCTCCATCCACATCACACACACACATTCTTTTCGCTCAGATTTTCAGAGAGCTTATACTGTTCTATGACTTGCTAGGGTGAATCATTTTTATACTACTATTATTAAATAAATATTATTCAAAGTAAAGTAAAGCACTTCATATGGTTGTTTTCCTTTTTCTGAACAAGTTTTTGTTTTCCCTGGGGTTAAAAGATATTTTATTCTATAGCATACTTAGTTTTCCATATAGTTACCATTAAATTCTCCACAGCTTGTGTCTATTTCTTCCCAATATATTTACATTCATCAAGAGTTTGACTCTATCTTCTGGAAGAACTTTTGCTTGGTAGTATTGGTCTTTCTCCAATCAGAACTGTTCACTTCACTACCCGCTCCTGCCTTCACACCCACTGCCTCTTTCCTGTTTCCCATATCTTTTTGTCTTTTGTTTTAGTTTCTTATTTGGGTGGACAAATTCCTCCACAGTTTCTTAAGAAAGGACACATAGAGATAATTTTTAAGTCTTGAATTGTGAGAATTATTTTAATTCTCTCTTATGCTTCATTATTGGATATCTATCCAGACAGGAAATCAATTTTCCTCAGATCTGTGAACATGTCCCTTCCTTATCTTTTACACTGCAGAACTGCTATGAAATATTCAATTTTGTTGTTATTCTTTATCTATGACCTTGATTTTTTTTTTCTTCCTGAAAGAATGTGGCATTTCAACTCAGTGATGTAACTTGCTGTGAACCTTATGCTGGACACCAATGGACCTTTTTAGTAACAAAATGTGTGCTTCAGTTTTGAGTTAGCATTTCTATGATGCTTTTTTCTTCTTTTTTCCCCATGTTCTTTCCTTTCATTACTAATCTGGATATTAAATATCCTAGATTGGTCTTCCCATTGAATTTTATTTTTCCAATAATTTTAATTGCCAGGTTTTCTTGATATATTTTCTGAGAAATTCCTTCATTTTTATTATCCAACTCTACTTTCTCTATAATTGCAATTCATTATTTGACTTTTCATAATTGAATTATTTCTATTATTTTTATCTATTCTCTGAATATTTCCATCTTCTATGTCATTCTTTATCTCTGTTATTACACATATTTTTTCTCCAATGTACTTATTCTCTGATTTTGTTCAAGATTAAAAAATCTATTACATTGATTTCTCTTTTGTATTTGAGTTCATATTATTGGTTCTAAAAGATTTTAAAAAAAAATAGCTGCTAAAAGAAGAAGAACTGCAAAATACCACGACATAGAGAATGCAGATTACAGAAAAATCATCGTAGGGTGAGAAATGTTGGTTAGTGACCCAGCTTTGTCCTGAGGAGTCGATTTGAATCAAGGCTCCATCCTTTGTGGCTTAGACTTTCACTCTTTTCTACACTGTTGGTGCTGAGCCTTGTGCGGCCAGGGAGGTCTGTGTTCTTTCTATCAGGAAAACGTCATGAGAGAAAGGCCATAACTCCAACTCATTTGACCCACTAGAGGTTGATGTTTTGTGAATTATTTAAACATCTACTTGCACATTTCATGTATTTTATGATTAACCCTTGTTGCTAGGGAACTCATCTGTAAATTTCAGTTCTATGTTTATGGAAGAAGGGCAAAATTTGGGGACAACTAAGTGTCTTTATAGAGAGGGATTCCTAAATGCTTAAGAGATGTTCAATCCCTTGTTAACTTTGACAGATTAGCTGTAACTGTGTACATGGTGTTTCTCTGTTCCAGATTTGACACAGGTTTAACAAATTGTTTTTGTTGTTTCTTTTTATAAAAAATTGAAACTCTTCTATCTTTTCTTATGCTGCCTACACATTTAATACATTTTCCATTTTTCTGACTCAATGTCCTAAGTCTTTCTGACTTCGTGTGGGAGCCTGTAAGTGATCAACCCTGTATGAAACTTTCACTTAAATGTCTTTTATTTAGTACTGTGACCCATTTACAAATATATCTGATATACTTCGTTCAGTGCATAGGCTTTCCAGAGACCAAAAATCCTGCTTTCTTTAAAATTGTGGGAGGAATACTGACTTTGTAGGGCCATGAAAGAGTGCTGGAGTTCTAAACATTTGTAAGCAGACAGTATTGTATTATAATGCATTGTATTGTACTGTGTTGTATTTGGATTACTTACAATCTGTCTGTCATTGCCTGCTCCCCCATCCTGTATGCCATCCTTTGTGAGCTACAAAGTAGGTTATTGATCTTTTAATTTTTTATTAGTTTCACCTAGAGTAGTGACTACTACAGCATATGTGTTCCAGAATACTCGTGGAATACACTGTAGTATTCTATAGGGTATAGATTATTTAGGAAAGTGGGTATTTGGGTTACAACAGTATATTTTGATTTTAAAACATATTATTAATTATATAATTACACATATTATATAATCAAACATATTGCCTGAGTGCCTACTGTATATAGTGCTTAGTTCTTCCTGTGGTTTACATCTTAAATGTCCCGCAAAACCCCATGTGTTGATTTTTTTGTCCCCGAGTGCAAGAATGTGCAGAGGTGGAGTCTTTGGTGACCTTCTCAGTGACTAATCCATTTATGCATTCATAACTTATTGGGCTATTGGGAGACACTGGAAACTTCAGGACTTGGGATCCAGTGGGAGGAAGTAGCTTGTAGGGGACCTGCCCTTGAAGGGAATAATCTGGGTCCTGTTTCTTTCTCTTTCTCTCTCTTTCTGTTCCCTGACTGCCATGAGGTGAGCAGCTTCCTCACCACTTGCTCCTGTGGTCACAGTGCTCTACCTCGCCACAGACCCAAGAATGACAGGGTGGTTATAGATTGGGACTTCTGAAACCTTTTGTCCTTTACTTTGATTTTCTCCTTTATTTAGTCACAGTAACAGGAATCCAACATACATAATCCCTAATACCATTTAACCTCCTTGGTGCATTGCTTTCCTTAAGATGAGTAGAATTCTAATTAGCATAAATAATGGCTCAATGGATTCTTCATATTGTTCAGAAATCAGTATTTTTGTTGTAAATCTTCTCTGCCTCTCTCTCTCATTTATCTTGGAGCCAAACTGACAAGAGTTGAAATCTTAGTCTGTTGCTGACTAAGGTCTTGACATCATAAAACAGTGATAGTAATATCAACTTTATTATTTATTATTGAGGGACGAATAACTGTAGTCTAAAGTTGCTCCTCTGTGCTCTAAATTCTGCCATACTAAAGATAGAGTCGCTTTTATTCAATTCTATATCCTCAGTTCTAGTGAACTTTTAATAAATATCTACTTCATGAAAAATGAGTGGATGAATTAATTAAAAATTCATATTAAATTTTTAATTTCAATCATGGTAAAGATGAGGAAAAAATAACTATACATTTCTTCTATTTCTTATAGTTTTTCTTCATTCCTAAACTCTCTAGTTACTTTCTACCAAAATTACTTCCCTTTTACCCTCCCTACTTCTATCTCCAATTAATTTCTTTTCTTGTCTTCACTCTCCTTTCCCCTCTTTCACTCTGTCCTTCTCCCTTCTCTCTTCTTTTTTCTTTCCTTTCTCCCTTCTAGCCTGTATAAAAACGCTTTCCTCCAATTATTCTCAGCAGTCTAGTGTAAATTAATTGGTCTTCATGGCACCAGTAAAATAATGAAATATATTATCCCAGTAAGAAAAACAGAGATGCAATATATAATTTATCTTTATTGTCTACATAATACATTATTATATCAACTTTATTCATTTCTTCTAGGTCCTAGATATCATTTCTAGGGTATTATCTTCTGACAGCAGTTTTATTCTACTGCATGTGTGTTGTCAGATAATGTTTTTAATCAATAAAAACTATTTTCATTGTTAAGATAGAAAAGAAATACTCTTAAAAAATATGATCACCGAGTTAATTTATACACTTCCTTTAAGGGGCTTCTTGTATACTCTGCAGTTACTAAGCATGCACTCTGGGCCAGCACATTATATTCATCAACTTACTCATTCCAGGCAGCAGTCCTACAGGCTAAATGTAATTCTACTCATGCTGAGCAAATGAGAAAAATGAGATTCAGGGAGCTTCAAAGTTCCTTGCACATGGAATGTTTCAGAACTAAGTGCTGGAATCAGTATGCAAATTCAGCATTTTCCACGAAGCTCACGTTCCTCCTACTATACAAGGCCCTCTTTCTTAACAGGCTGTCTCCACAAAAAACAATCTGGCTTCCTTGACTGAGCTTCTCATCTCCTCTTGCTTTGGCATAATTATGGTCTGAGTTTCTCAAACACCTGGACAGAGATGTGTTGCCAAGTAATGTGAAAAAAACAACAACTGTGTGCCCCATAATTTTCATAATACAGCAATGTTGATGGATTTGGCAGCTGCTGCTTCGCATGGGGCATGCAGAATAAAGCCAACTGTAGGTAAGCAGGGCCAAGCATTGGCGACTCTCAAAGGTTCTCGTGTCCTTCCTGAATCCAAGACAGAAGAGAACTCTGAGTCCCAGCTCATCTTAATATTGTGCATTACATTAAGTTGCTATGTAGAGATATTTTTGAAAAATATTTCCTCAGGAGAGAAGCTCCATACCCTAAGGACTTTTGATCCATTTTTTGTCCAAACTCTGTCTTTTGATTTTATTTTTGCTGAATCTGATTTCCTCACATTTCATTTGTACTTTTTTCTTTCCAATCCTCATTCCCATTGTTGAGTTTGGGACAATCATACTTCTGATTTTTTTTCCTTTTATTGAAGCAACCTTAGCCAGGCATGGAGGGAGAAATCCTGGCCCTCAGGAGGCTGAGGCAGGAGGCTCTCTGAAAGTTCAAGCCCAGCCTTGGCTACACAGTGAGTTCAAGGCCACCCTGGAAGGGATAGCAGACTCTTGTCTCAAACAATAAAAAAGACAAAATCACTTGTAACTCATTTTTCCACTTCTAGACTGATAGTTTTATTAGTTTACTGTTCATTCTGTAACAAATTATCACAAACTCTGTCACTTAAAACAACTCAAATTTGTTATCTTAAAGTTGAGGAGGTCAAAGGTCAGAAACTGGGTTCATGGAGCAAAAAAACCCAAGGGGTTCTGGATCTGTGTTCTCTGGAGGCGCAGGAAGAAAATCACTCTCCCAGCCCAGCCCAGCTTCCAGACTCCACTCGAATTCTTTCCTAGCGTTGTTACTCCAGCTTCCAAGCCAGTAGCAGAGGGTTAAATGTATCTCATGCTGCCTTCCTGTTGACTATTTTTCCCCTGCTGTATCCATTCTCTACCCTAAAAGACTCTTGTTATTCTCTTTCACCCACCTGGACAATCTCCCTTATTCCATATTCTCCCCTCAATCACATCTGCGAAGTCCCTCTGCAGTACAAGGTCACATTGGCACATTCTGGGCATTAGGATGTAGGCTTTGCTTTGTCTACGATGACCTGACCCCTCCTGACCTCATATCTCTCTATCCCCAAATGTAGATAAACCAGAGCAAATGATATGCTCTCCACCTATCTATACAATAGAAGCATTAATACTTTCTTAAAACCAGTGTACTGTTATAGAATTCCTCTCATTGTTCTAAATGTTTTTCTAGTCTGTATTAATGTGGATACTTCTATTATTTATATTTATAAATTTTTCTGTTTTATTAGGTACCCTGTAGGCTCATGGAATTCTTTAAACATATATTACTTGGAATCAAGCAGAATTAAAAATTCAGCCCTCCTGTCAACCACATTTTAAGTGTTGGCTGGTGACTCTCATATTGGGAAGCATATAAAACATTTCCTTCATGACAGAAGTTCAATTAGACTCTCACTTAAAATATTATCGTGTAATATTAGATTGACCTGCATGAAATTACTCTCTCTGTAAATCCCAAGCAATCAAACATTGACAATACTCTATGGTTTATAGAAAGTCCTATTAGATACTAGCCACTTCAAATTCGGTCTCTTCGGGAGCCTCCTCATGCTTCTTTAAGCATAAAAAAATGAGCAGTTAAAATTAATATAAACCCAAGCTTGGCTTATGCCTTTACTTGATCTCATACACGGAAAAGTGATGAGCAGTTTCCAAATTGGGTTTATAAATAGGCCTTTAAAACACTCAAAGACTATTTTTTTCTGTAAACCAATAAATATGTCCTGAAGTTGAAACATGGCCTCTTGAAAACTGGCTTGCATTTTGCACCTGTTTAGGAGTTTTCTGTATTTTTATTCAATACATGTATTTAGAATTTTTTAAAAATTCTTGCCAACTCCACTCTTCTGGTTTAAAAGGTGTGGATGTGGTGACAATTATAGGGGGAAAAAAGACAATTTGTAACAAGGTAATGGGGGCACTTAGGACTATCTATAAATATCTATAAAATTGAATATCTATAAAGATTAAGGGAATCTGAAGATGGAATATCAGATATAGAAGACAGGATTGCAGTTAAGGGCCATGAAAATAGAGATTTCTTAAAAATAATAAGGAACCATGAGAAATCAATCCAGCAGCTGCTAGATGATGCAAAGAAGAATAACATAAGACTGATAGGAGTCCATGAAAAAAAAAAAAAACAGAAGAAAGTACAATTGACATAAAAAAAACTGTTCACAGAAGTAATAGTAGAAAACTTCCCAGACAGAGGTGGAGAATTGGACATACAGATAAGTGAGGCATATAGAACTCCAACTAGCCATGATAAAAAAAAATCCACACCTAGACAGATAATAGTCAAGATCCCAGAAACCCAACAGAAGAACAAAATCCTACAAGCAGTTAGAGAAAAGAAACAAATCACCTACAAAGGAAAGCCCATCAGAATCATGGCAGACTTTTCAACACAAACCCTCAAATCAAGAAGAGCCTGGAGTGAAGTATTTCAAGCCCTAAAAGAAAATAACTTCCAACCTAGACTGTTGTATCCAGCAAAATTATCTTTCAAAATCGATGGAGAAATTAGATACTTTCACAACAAAGAACACCTGAGAAATTTCATGAACACCAAATCAGCACTCCAAACAATTCTAAGCAATATCCTAGAAAAGGACAAAGAAGGTCACAACTCCATGAGGCCCAACAGAGGGAAGCCACCAGGCAAGGGAAGAAACTAAAGGGAAAGGGGGAAAAAAGAAGAAATAAAAGAGACAACAACAGTAAAACATCATGATAAGGATGACTCAATGTCTATCAATTATAACTATCAATGTTAATGGCTTCATTTCACCAATCAAAAGAAATAGACTGACAGAATAGATTAAGAAACAAAATCCAGCAATATGCTTTACACAAGAAACAGACCTAACTGAAAAAGAAATTCATAGACTGAAAGTAAAAGGATGGAAAACAGTTCTCCATGTGACAGGAACCCAGAAAAAAGCATGGGTAGCAATCTTATTTGCAGACAAAGTAGATTTCAAGCCAAAACTAATTAAGAGAGACAAAGATGGTCACTACATCCTTGTGAAGGGAACAATCTATGAGGAAGAGATGACAATCATAAAAATATATGCAGAAAAACAAATATTAATGGACATGAAAAACCAAATAAACACTAATACGATTGTAGTGGGGGATCTCAATACCCCACTATCACAAATAGACAGATTATCTAGACAAAAAATTAACAACAAAATTCTAGAACTGAAACA
Organism: Heterocephalus glaber; assembly: GCF_053883595.1. Classification (NCBI taxonomy): domain Eukaryota; kingdom Metazoa; phylum Chordata; class Mammalia; order Rodentia; family Bathyergidae; genus Heterocephalus; species Heterocephalus glaber. The sequence continues at coordinate 26,391,512 of NW_028258379.1, forward strand.
AACTATTGAACAAATGGACTTAATAGATGTTTACAGAGTGTTCATTCCCACAAAATCAGAATACACATTCTGTTCAGCTGCACACAGGTCACTCTCCAAAATAGACCACATGCTAGCTCATAGGACATGTCTAAGTCAATGTAAAAGAATTGAAGTTACCCCCTGTATATTATCAGACCATAGTGCAGTAAAATTGGAGATCAATAACATAAAAAACAGCAAAGCTCCCACAAAAACTTGAAAATTGAATAAAACCCTCCTAAACAACCAATGAGTCACAGAAGAAATTAAAGAAGAAATTAGACAGTTTCTACAAGTAAATGATAATGCCAGTACAACATACAGATATCTATGGGACAAAATGAAAGCAGTTCTAAGTGAGAAATTCATAGCAGTGAATGCCAATATCAAGAAAACAGAGAGAACTCAAATAAATAATCTAATGCAAAACCTCAATCTCCCAGAAAAAGAAGAGCAGAGCAAACTCAAAGCTGGTATAAGAAAGGAAATTATAAAGATCAGAGCAGAAATCAATGCAATGGAGACTAAGGGAATGATACAAAAAAATCAATGAATCAAAGAGTTGGTTTTTCATAAGAATAAACAAAATCGATAAACACTTAGACAACCTTATCAAAAAAAGGACAGAAAAGGCTCAAATCCATGCAATTTAGAATGAAAAAGGTGAAGTCACAACAGACCCAGCAGAAATCCAGAGGATCATCAATAGCTACTTGAGAACCTGTACTCTAATAAAATGGAAAACACAGAGGAATTGAACAGATTCCTAGATACATACCAATTGCCAAAGTTAAATGAAGAAGATATAGAAATTCTAAACACCTCAATTATAATGAGTGAAATTGAAAGTGTAATAAAAAATTTACCAACAAAGAAAAGCCTAGGTCCTGATGGCTTCATTGCTGAATTCTACAAAGCATTTAAAGAACTATCACCATTACTCTTTAAATTCATCAAGGAAATTGAAAGGGAAGCAAGGCTTCCAAATTCATTCCTGGAACCAAGTGTTACTTTGATTCCAAAACCAGGGAAAGACCCTACCCAAAAAGAGAACTACAGGCCAATCTCCCTAATAAACATAGATGCAAAAATCTTCAACAAAATACAGGCAAACAGAATACAGAGGGTCATCAAGAAGATCATACATCCTGACCAAGTCGCATTTATCCCAGGGATGCAGGGATACTTCAACATATGTAAATCAATAAATGTAATACACTATATTAACAGTCAAGGACAAAAACTTTATGATTATCTCAATAGATGCAGAAAAGGCATTCAACAAAATCTGACACCCATTCATGATAAAAACACTACAAAAATTTGGAAAAGAAGGTCTTTACCTCAACTTGATTAAGGCTATCTATAAAAAACCAACAGCCAATATCATACTGAATGGTCAAAATCTGAAAACTTACACGCTAAAATCAGGAACAAGACAAGGATGCCCACTATCACCACTCCTGTTCAGTATTGTTCTGGACACGCTAGCCACAGCAATTAGAAAAGAGAAAGAAATAAAAGGAATAAAGATAGGAAAGGAAGAAGTTAACCTGTCATTATTTGTTGATGATATGATACTTTTCATAGAAGACCTAAAAATCTCTGCCAAAAGACCTCTAAACTTAATTGACAGATTCAGTAGAGTAACTGGATATAGGATCAACACTCAAACAATAATACCCTTCTTATACACAAATAGCAGACTCACTGAAAGAGAAATTGGGGAAACAATTCCTTTTACAATAGCATCCAAAAAACCAAAATATCTAGGAATCAATCTAACAAAGGAAGCAAAAGACCTCTACACTGAAAACTATAGCACTCTGAAAAAGGAGATCGAGGAGGCTATAAGAAAATGGAAAGACATCCCTTGTTCCTGGGTAGGAAGAACCAGTATAGTGAAAATGTCCATACTTCCAAAACTACTATACAGATTTAATGCAACACCGATGGAAATTCCACAATATACTTCACAGAACCAGAGAAAACAATCCAAAAATTCATTTGGAACCAGAAGAGACCTAGAATAGCAAAAGCAATTCTAGGCAACTGAGACATGGCTGGAGGGATTACAATCCCCAACTTGAAACTATATGACAAAGCTACTGTGATATAAATGGCATGTTACTGGCAAAGAAACAGACCCAAGGTCAGTGGAATAGATTAGAAGATCCAGAAACAACTCCAGACATATTCAGGCACCTCATCTTTAACAAAGGAGCCAACCATCCTCACTGGAGGATAGATAGCCTATTTAATAAATGGTGTTGGAAAAACTGGATTTCAACCTGCCAAAGATTAAAATTAGACCCATACCTATCACCATGCACTAAACTAAGATCAAAGTGGATTAAAGATCTAATTATTGACAGAAACACTAAACTTGCTGGAAGATAGGTAGAACTCTTGATAACATTAGCATAGGAAAAGTCTTTATGAACAAAACCTCAGTAGCAAGGGAACTAGCACAAAGAATCAACTACTGGGATCTCATCTTATTAAAAAGCTTCTGCACTGCAAGAGAAATCACCAACAGAGCTAAGAGACAACCTACAATGTGGGAAAAAAATTTTAGCACCTGTACCTTAGACAAAGGACTACTATCTAGAATATATAAAAACCTGAAAAAAATCAGACCCCTCAAATTCAAAGACCCAATTCAAAAATGAGCATCTGAAATGAACAGACATTTCTCAGACAAAGAAGTAAAAGCAACAAATAAACATATGAAAAAATGTTCAACATCACTGGTCATTTGAGAGATGCAGATGTAAACAACACTGAGATTCCACCTCACCCCAGAAAGAATGGCTCCTATCAAGAAATCAACCAACAACAAATGCTGGCAGGAGTGTAGGGAGAAAAGAACCCTTCTCCATTGTTGGTGGGAGTGCAGACAGGTGCAACCACTATGGAAATCAGTATGGAGATACCTCAAAGAACTAGGTTAGAGGTCCCATTTGACCCAGCTATTCCTCTGCTGGGTATCTTCCCAGAAGAATTAAAAGAATCATAGCACAGCGATACATGTGTATCCATGTTTACAGCAGCACTGTTTGTAATAGCTAAAGCTTGGAAACAGCCCAAGTGCCCATCAAGTGGAAACTGGATAAAGATGTGGTTTTTTTTTTTAATAAAATGGAGTACTACTCAGCCATAAAAATGAGAAACTAGACATACTTATAGCTAAATGGATGCATATCGAGGCCATATTCTTAAGTGAAATAAATAGGACACACATGTATAAATACCAAATTGTTTCTCTGGTGTGAGAAACTAAAAGTGTAAATAAGAATTAAAATGATTAAAACAAATAATTGATAATTTGAAATAGGAAGAAAAGGCCCAAAGGGGTAGGTGTGGTATGAGGGGAAAGGAAAAAGAAAGAAGGAAAGGAAAAATTATGAGAAAAGATAAAAAATGGAAATGAAGTCTATGTAAATAGGGAAGGGCGAGGGGGTGAAGGGTGCACAGGTTATGGGTAAAAAAATAAGAACTAAGATATATTATGTACAGGTACAAGTGCCCAATGATAAATGTAAATGTATTGAATACCTAAAATGTAACAATAAAAGAAGTTTTAAAAAAAGAGCAATCTTACCAAGCTTTGAAAAACAGCTCTTGAACAATCTCACATCCAATTACAAAAACAATGGGAAACATTCCTTGACTACTGAAGCACACATCCCTCCACATCTTTGATGTTTGTAATCTGAACACGTTTTTAACTTGTCCTCTTTTTATTCCATACCTAGACTTAACTCTCTAGCTGGTCATTCATAGTGTGTGGAAAATATTGTATTTTGAACCAGTCAGTAAAATGCTCAAAGCTTCCTTATCAATTAAGCAGCTTCTGAAGATATGCTGGTTTTTATACAGATTTATGGCATCAGCACTCTGGCCCTGAGGCCTTTCTTCTAGGTGCTAGAGATTCTTTCATCCTCATCTCTGAGCTAAAGGCTCTTAGATGGCAGCTGCTGTTTCACATGTGTGCTCCAGATAAATAAATGATTATGATATGTTCAATTAGGTCAGAGCTACCCAAGACACACAGAGGCAAGCACTGCAACAACAACAACAACTATCCCTTTTTAAGGTTTAAAAAATACTAAGATTGCTTGGCCCACTTACCCCGTGGTGTTTTATCACTTCTCAGTATATACATAATAGTGCTATAAGCAAATGTCTGTTTTGCATGGTTCCTAGTATCAGGTATCTATTACCAAAATGTCATTGCTTAAGGGACAACCAAAAAAAAAAAAAAATCTCTGGTCTGGGACAATATTCCTGATGTCCTATGTGTTGAATTGTAATATGGGCACCTCTGCTGATTCTGATGGATCATTTAAAGGAAGGACAGCTGCTGGCTGCTGGCTGAACAAGGTTGGCTTTGTTTGGGATGGCTTAGGTTGCTCTATCCATGCCCCAAATTGCTCATCCTCAGGATAGCTGAGTCACATGCTCATGCTCAAGGCAAAAGTGACTAAGCCTGCCCAAGAATTGAGCCAAGTAGGGAGGAAAATTGAGTATGTCTCTAGAATCTACCACTTATTAGCATTCAGAGAGAAAAGAAGTGAGATTCGAATTCTAGTCACTAATGCTTGGAAAGGGTCAAATAGTATCTTTAAGTATTAGACTAAAAAGCTAGAGTAGTAAATGTCAGTCTGATGCAGATACCAGTATTCATTTGTGGTCTGAATCCTATCTAAACATTAGGACAGCATATGGGAGATGTTTGCAGTGAAATAAGCAGAGTACATAAGGTAAAAAAAGAGCAGTATCCATGAACAGGAAAAGTACTGAAACTCAGTTCTGTCAAAAATCTTCTCATTTAATCTGATTTAATGCTAATAGAATTTGATTGAAAACAAAGTACAAAATGTTTTCTGGCCTTCTTGCCAGTTCTCAAGTACTGGACTTGTGGCCTCATCAGCTTTCCATAAACCTCACCTTCTCACTTTCACACATTCCCATTCTTTTGTTTCTTTGTTTGTTTTGTGCTAGTGGGAACTGAACCCAGGAGATTCATATTGAGCTACATTCTCAGTACTTTGCATTCATTTCATTTTGAGACAGGGTGTGGCTAAGTTTCCCAGGCTGAGCTCCAACATGTCTCAGCCGCAGCCCCTCAGAGTCCTGGGACTACACAGCCACACCTGGGTCCACATTTTCTTTATTTTACAGAAAGCCTCCGTTTAAAAAATTCCTTCAGGAAGTCTTTTCTGAGGATCCTCCTTAAAGCAGCACTTCCGCATCCTGCAGGGATGACTCACGTAAAATCAGCTTTCCTCAGCACTCCCCCTGCTTAGGAGTGTTTTTATCACGCGCATGGTCTTCTCGTCCCACTTCATCTAAAGTTATGTAGGTCACTGAATCAGACAATGGCCAATCAGTCCTAACTATACAGAGGTATCTCAGTTGTCCAATTCAATTTGTTCCAAATTTGTGTTCGAACAAAGAAAAGGTGTGGGAACTGAACAAAACATATTTTTCCCATAAGAAATAATGAAAAACCAAATAATTGTTTCTGAGGCCCAGTCATTACAACTTACAAATTCATTTTTCTAGGACTTTAGCAAACTTCACAATGATTTCTTCCTTTAACTCTATCGTGGTTCTCACAGTTTTCTTCTTAGCTTTATTGATGGTATCACTACTTTTCTGTGGAGCCATGGTTACGATATTCTGTGCAAATAAAGCCCACATCCAAAAAATGCACGACTAATGTTTTAAGGCACTAATGCAGCACTGTATGTTGTCGGGCGAGAGGAGCACTTAGACTGAGTGGTGCCCCTTTGTCTTCACAGCGAGATGCAAAGCATGACTCCCTCTCGGCTTATACAGCCTTTTTCAAGTTGAGTTTTTGATGCGCCTATCCAGCAGTTATGAACACCCGACCAGATGTTTTTTTGAAATTTGCTGTTCAAGTAGTGAGAAGTCCAAGCTTGGAGCCATTGAACAACAGGAGTATCGCTGTCTGTTAATATTTACAACAATCTGGAAATGTATATCTCAAACCTGATTTTTTAGGCAAACTGATGGACTCACTGAGTGGGTGAATATTAATTAATTGAAATTAATTAATTAAAACATATAATAGGTCATGTGAAATAGGAAGAAAAGGGGCAAAGGGGAAGGAAGTGGGAGGGGTAGGGGAAAGGAAAGAAGGGAATGGAATTAATATGAGAAAATGGAAAAATAGGAACAAAATCTTTATAAATAGGGAGGACTGGAGGGGTTGAAGGGAGGGCTGGGCAAGGGTCAAAAATAAGAAGCAAGAGAGATTATGTAAAGTTGCAAATTTCCAATGATGAATGTCATTATATTGTATACCTAAAATGTACCAATGATTAGAATGAATAATCAATAATGCAAAATAGGAAGAAAAGGTCCAAAGGGGTAGGGGTAGTGGGAGGGGCAGGTGAAAAGAAAGAAGGGAAAGGAAAAATGATGAAAAATGGAAAAAATGGAAATAAAGTCTTTGTAAATAGGGAAAGGTGGAAGGGGTGAAGGGAGGGCTAGGAATGGGGAAAAAATAAGAACCAAGATGCATCATGTAAAGGTTCAAGTTCCCAATGAAAAATGTAAATGTGTTGTATACCTAAAAATGTTCTGAGAGATGCCTCAGCATAGGAAACACTTTCCTGAAGTCAGAAGTTTCCAAACTAATTTGACCACACAACTTTAGAGTGATTCATTTGCTTGTTTTCTTATTAGTTGCTTTCTCACTTGTTTGCATTTACATGGTAATTTACATATTCAGTGAAATCTATTTTAGGATAGATTTTTCTAATACCATAAGCCAATTGCTTGCTTACAACTCTAATGCCCTCTTTAAATAAGAATGATTTTCTAAAAAGAGTTCAAGCCTTCATTCTGCACTCCTCTTTAGGAGGCTCAGAATATTAGTCACTGAAGTGGAGACCATAAATCCCTCAGGTTTAGTACAAGAGTCCGCCTTGGAGTCACTCTTAGAGAAAATATTCAACGTTGATGTAGATGATGGCAGGCAAATATTGAGTAAAAGTGAGAGTCAGAGACATGATTGTGCTGGATACTCTCTCTGTTCTCATAGGTCAGCTCTACCTTCCTCTACCTGGTCCTCTGTTTTGGGAGGAAGATCAGGATGTATTTCATCACAAAACCTCCCTGTCTTCTGGATTCTGCCTGTGGTCCCAAGTGGGTGACATGGACAGGACAGGACACAAGGATTTGATGCATCAGAGTGAAGAACTAGTAGAAACTGGGCAATGCTTTCCAGACAGACTCGGTCTCTCTCTCTCTCTCTCTCTCTCTCTCTCTCTCTCTCTCTCTCTCTCTCTCTCTCTCTCATCTTCTCTCCTCCTCTCTCCTCTATCTTCTCTCCTCTCTCCCCATCTTCCATATCCACTGATCCAATGACCATTTCTTTCTTTGGCCCTCACCTAATACCTGAAATAATCCCAAATTTTCTAATCCTGATGTTTCATCATCTCTACTTGGCTTGTTCTAATTGAACTTTGGCTGTACTTTTGGAAAAAATCTCTTTATCCAGCCCTCCTCAATCCTAAGAGTGTGTGGACTCTTTCCTTTTGGAATCATGACTGAAACAAATAACTTGCATAAAATTTCATGATTATAGAGGAAAGGAACCAGATTCTGAGCCCAGGTCTGTCTCTTCCAAGATCTGCTATCTTTATTGCCACTCTAAATTTTATCCAAGCTGAAGGCATTGGTATATTAGTAAATTTGAGTCTCTATTTCTTATATGAGCAATGATACCATCCACATCCCAAAAGAAATATAGCTACTAGCAATAGGTTTTGCTTATTATATGCCAAACATTGTTTACTTTTTTGTAAACATTAACTCTTTAAGTCTCATCATAAGTCTATGAAGTAGATAGTATTATGGACTCTTATTTCCAGATGAAAGATGAGACTGGATCTCATTGAGGTATCACTTATCGTAGAACTAGTGAAGGAAATATGAACTAAGGAAGCCTGGGGCAAAGGAATGAATTTCCAGTGACTACCACATCCTGCTCATAGCACAGCAATAATCCATAGTAGTGGCGGGTGCTCAGTAGGAACATTCTTACTGTAATCCCCACATTGCTTCCAATCCACAGTGTCCCTGTCTCGAGTATCTTTTACTATGAGTCACATATACATAGCAGGCTACACAAATTTCCTAGTCTATTAGGAAGTACAAACAAATTGAGAAAAATAAATACACAGGAAAAGTTGGAGCACAAGGGAAAGTATACCCAGTTATTTTAAAATTTAATGAAATGCAGTGAACAGTATTTTATCTGTGATCCTGGTAAAGATTTCAAAAAGGTTCATTACCAAATGACATTTAGGCACTTGCATATTTTTGCTACCTGTCATCTTGCTTCTTCTCACCTGTATAATGGCATTTATCTCTGTTGACATCCTGATTATACTGTTATCACTGCTTTTCAGTTATGTCTACTAACCTATGACAGGGTGCTTTATTCACATGCCATTCATTTGGCATTTATTTGCTTTCTTTAATTTGTGTTTAAATATGAATTCCTCAGATCTGTTTTGATTATATGTTGCAGTTAGCTGATATCACTCATTACTTCTGTGATTATTTTCAATGCAAAGTAGCTGATGATAGTCATTCACCCTGTAAGTAGGTTTAAGGATGTTTCAACAAAAGGTACTGCCTTAGACAGGGTTTTCAAGTTTGATGATCGCAGAGTCAGTGGGTAACACCATGTTCCCAGTTCATGTAAGTGGATTGTCATCATGTTGTGACTTTAGAAATTCTGACATGGAGGAGAAATGAAATGTTTGGATTACCTTTTGACAAAAGTATTTTGTGCCTGTGTATGTGATGGTGAATTGTATATGTAGCTTGATGGCTACAGGGTACCGGATATCAGTTAAGTGTTATTTCCGGACATGTCTGTGGCAGTGTTTCTGAATGGGATTAGTGCTTGAATCAGTAGGTTGTGTAAAGCAGATAGTCTTCCCTAGTGTGGGTGGGCATCATCTAACCCACTGAGTGCTTGAGCAGCAGAGGTGGAGCAAGGTCATATTCCTTCTGCCTGACTGTTGAACTGAGACACCCTCTGCCTTTCTTGTTCTCAGGAGTCTATGCCAATGGTCCCTTGGCTCTCAGGCCTGTAAGCTACATTACTGGTTTCCTGGCTCTCCAGTTTCCAGATGGAAGATCATGAGATTTCTCCAGTACCATCCAGTAAATCTGCTTATTTACTGAGTAATGCATAACATATATTGTATTGTTTTGTTTCTCTGGAGAATCACAACACAATATAATTTTGGATTGACTTTCAACAACAAAAAAATACATACATGTAAGATGATCATTAATGAAAGGGATAATAGATTGAGGGAAGTAAAAGGGAGAGAAAAGTTACAGCAGACTGAGCCCGAAAATGAATGACAGAGAGCTGAAAGGATACTAAGCATGGACCTTGGATGGAAACCAGGATAGAACCTGGTACAAGACTGAAGAGGACACTGGGTTCTTCCCCTTTGTAGGTTTCATAAATAATTGCAAAGAACACATGAGAAAATTTATTAAGCAGTGTGCCTTTCCTAAGAACATGCCTAACCAATCTATTATCACTATTGAAATTCTGTGGTGACAGTGTAAATCTAGAAAATACCATAGAAATTTTAGGTTGAATGACTCAAAATTGTCATATTTTAGTTGAAAAATTATTGAATATAGTCTATTCCTTGTGGTTCAACTTGTTAGTATTTGTTATAATTAACGTGTAGTTTATTAACATAGCCACTGCTATTTGGGCTAATGGAAATGATCATGAAGAGAAAGAACTTGTCCTTGTAATGAAAGAAAGGAGTTCTTTTTTAGATATTAGGTTTCCATTGCTATACTATTCAGCCTTACAAAGAATCAAAATACCTATAGTTGAGAGAGAAAAAGTGAAAATGTTTCTCAAGTTCATTGCTGGATGAAATGTGACTATACACCACCTCTTTTGAAAAGTAGATTAGCAAAATTTATTTTAAATTGTAAGATACATAACTTCTTTCCTAAAAAATTCAACATTAGGAAATCTATTAATAAAAATAAAAGAATTAGTATATAAGTGTGTATGCACAATGACGTTTATCATAGCATTGTTGATAGTGCCCAAAAGACCTGGAAAAAAAATACAAGCCATTATTGGGGGAATGCACAAATAAATTATGGTATATCAATGTACATTTTATGATATACCAAAGTAAAAGCATTAGAAATATGTAAGTTGAGTTGGACATAATTCTAAAGTATTGTCAAGTAAAAAATATAAATTATGAAAGTGAATTTATGGTATAATGACATTTTTATAAAATAATGTTAACACCCCTTTATATGTCAGCTTAGTGATATTAACAGAAAATAGAGAAAATTACACAAGGAAACAGTCAGCAAAGTTTGTCGGGTGAGAGTAATGTGATTTCAGAAAAAGCAGAATAAAAAGGAAAACAAAGAAATCAAGAATTTCAGGATACTGAATAAAAAATTAATACAATGTATATTATCACCCCAAATAAATATTTAGGTAAAAATTTATGTAGAAACATTTTATTTTAAAAGAATAAATTTTCTTCTGCAAATGGGAAGGAGAGCAAGAAATGAAGGGGAGGGCTGGGGATTTAGCTCAGTGGTTTCACAGCCTGCTGTGCAAGCGCAAGGACCCGAGTTCGATCCCTGGTACCAAAATAAAAGAAAAAAAGAAATGAAGGGAAGAAAGGAAGGTGGGGAATAAGATGTAAAAAAAATTCAGATGTGTTATGTGCACATGATACATGTGATCATTATGTACTGCAAACATGTATTAATAAAAAATTTAAAAAGAATATTACAGTAAAAAACACATTGCCAAGAACGATGGGTTATGTATGTTTGAAGCAAATTGCAACATTTTGAGTTTTGGAGGGGCATTAGTGGCTATGTATCTTTTATTTTAATAAAATTTGAATTTAAATATTCACTGTGTTTGTGATCACTCCTCCCTTATCAATCATTTATGGTAATTTCTGTAAAATAAAAACACTAAAATGTCCTCATCCATCTTATTCACTGGATCTGACACTGGAGACTTAGCGCTCTTTCCAAAATTCAAAATAACCATGAGAAGTAAGTATTTTTAATTGATTCAGGACATCCAAGAAACCAGGACAGTTCAACTAAAGACACTCCTAAAAGAGGACTTCCAGAACTGCTTCAAAAAGTGTCAAGAGCAATGAAGTATGTGTGTTCAAATTGAGGGAGGGTATTTTGGGGAGGGTTATAACAACATGTCTTTTACCATAAAAATATTTTTGAATTAAAAAATATATATTTAAAAAATTTTAATGTATTTCTGATTCAGTGATTCACATATTTATTCAATAATATGTTGCAAGTGCTTTTCTCTGATCCTATTACCTCTAGTAGTTAAAATTTAATAATATCCACAAATATCCACAAATATCACAATATCCACATTGGTATAGGAAAAGATTTTATGAACAAAATTTCAGTGGCATGGGAACTAGCACAAAGAATCAACAACTGGGATCTCATCTTATTAAAAAGCTTCTGCACTGCAAGAGAAACCACCAAGAGAACTAAGAGACAATCTACAATGTGGGAAAAACATTTTCAGCAACTGTACCTTAGACAAAGGACTAGTATCTACAATATATAAGGAACTGAAAAAATCAGACCCCCCCCCAAAATCAAATACCCAATTCAAAAACAGGCATCTGAAATGAACAGACATTTCTCAGACAAAGAAGTAAAAGCAGCAAATAAATATGTGAAAAAAATGTTCAACATCACTGGTCATTTGAGAGATGCAGATGAAAACAACACTGAGATTCCACCTCACCCCACAAAGAATGGCTGCTATCAAGAAATCAACCAATAACAAATGCTGGCAGGGTGTGGAGAGAAAGGAACCCTTCTCCATTGTTGGTGGGAGTGCAGATTGGTGCAACCACTGTGGTAATCAGTATGGAGATACCTCAAAGAACTAGGACTGGAAGTCCCATTTGACCCAGCTATTCCCCTGCTGGGGATCTTCCCAAAGAATTAAAAGAATCATACCACAGTGATATATGTCCACCCATGTTCATAGCAGCACAGTTTGTAAGAGCTAAACCTTGGAAACAGGCCAAGTGCCCATCAACTGGAGACTGGATAAAGAAGATGTGGGGCTTTTTTTATAAAATGGAATACTACTCAGCCATAAAGAACCAGAAACTAGAGACATTTATAGCTAAATGGATGCATATTGAGGCCATCCTCTTAAGTGAAATAAATAGGAAAAAATTTGTGTAAATACCAAATAGTTTCTCTACTGTGAGAAACTGAATATGTAATTAAGGATACACATGGATGAAATGGCCTAATAGCGTATTTTTCAGATTGTGTTTCCATCATGTGTCATATGACTGTATCGAAATTTAAATTAGGGAGAAGTTTGACTTATGTGGAGTTTGCTAGCTAACTAGAGTGTTTTTCCAGACCACTATTTGTTCAATGTTGGTTTTGGGGATCTTTCTGAAACAAATCAGATCCTCTGGTGTCTTGTTGATGCTTGAGATGCTTTGTTAAGTGATATGGAAAAATGTTTAAGTGCTTTTCAGTTTTGTTTTGGTTGAGATCTACTGTATTTGAATATTATTGTAGTTTTTTCCCTTGCCTTGTTCTTCTTTGAATGGTTTTAATTTCTGTATGTATGTGTTTGATAATAAAGTTATTTTAAATTAAAAAAATAAAAAATATATATATTTTAAATTTTAATGTATTTCTGATTCACTGATTCACATATTCATTCAATAATATGTTGCAACTGCTTTTCTGTGATCTTACTACCTCTAGGAGTTAAAGTTTAATAATATCCACAAATAACATTAAATAATTTCTTAGGTTTTCAGAACATAATCCAAAAACGTCTAGACACCAATTGTCCCACTCTTTAAATATTCATTGAAATCAATCTTCAACAACTATGGAACAATTTTTCCATTTGACTTCTGTCTTTCAAATTCATTTTCTAATTAGTTTAATTGTCTAGGCTTCCCCAAGCACCTTCAAGTTCATGGGGGCAATTATGTTGGCTTTATTGATGATCAATATTTAATAAAGCTATGCTTAATCTCTGGTGAACTGAATTAAGCTGAGTTCCATACCTAATTCCATTTCCCTAAAGTTGAATTATTTTCCTTTCAAAGGGCCATCAGGAGAAAACAATCTGGAAAAGTAATTTATATCCATGCTTAGTCAGACACCATCTTGGTTGAGTAAATCACTCTTACATCGTTTTGACAATAGATAATTTTCCCGAAGAATACTCTCCAAGGCTTTATTGAAATATTGGAGAAAGTAAACTCACCCAAAAATTGTATTTTTCACAAATTAACTCCTCAATATTTTGTCTACCCAATGATTTTTGTTTTCAAAAATAGATTCAACTCATTTGAAAATCCAGATTCAGAGTAATATAGTGTGTACATTATGAAACTGGATTTCATACTTGCTATGATTTTGTGTGAAGTTTTGTTTCTAACCAAAGGGAAACTGTACTTTTTCAGGCACACATGGAAGATCCAATATGCATTTAAAGGCAAAAAATATACACCAGGAATATTAAGTAGCATCATTTGAGATGTACTTGGTTCAAAGTTCCTTTATATTATATTTTTACATAACAGAAAAATATCCACCTTTGCCGGGATAGAGTAGCTGTTATTATAGCTTATGACAGAACCCTAAAATCCCACACTCCACACACTCAGATAGCAAGTATTTTACTTAGATATCCATTAGGTTGTAAAGTTGAGTAGGTTTAAAAAGTATTGCAGTAAATGACACATTGCCAAAAATGATGAGACAAGTGTGTCTGTCTCACTCCAAAACAAAAAGCATGCTTTTCACTTATTATGAAGCTCAAGATTTCTTTCCTGAAATGCAACTCACTGCATGCAGAGGTGGTATATCATCCACTTCACACCAAACAGTGGAAACTGAGGTCTGGAGAAACAACACAAAATACATTACTACTATTATTGTTGTTGGGTAATAAACTGTCTTCTACAGAGCCATGCAACTAGAGGCTAAATTGTTCATTTGAAAGTGGGGTGAAAATCTTCTACAATTCTCAATTCTTGGAATTAATGATGCTCTTTCAGACTGTAAAAGAATATGACTACAGTTACTTTGTGTACCCTCTGTCTTTCTGAAGAAGTTAGTGTCTATGCCATATAACCTAATTGATACTGAGGAGGCATATTCTTCTTTTTAATCCATGATTGAGGGCTCTTTAATCTTTAGACATTAGGATTATGCCATAATCCTAAAGTGCTGGAATGATTACTTGATTTTTCAATTTCAATTTGTTTTGACTTAAAATGTATTTACTTTAAGAAATATAAGAAATATCGATAATTTAAAAGCCAATACAAATTAACATAGATATCAATTATGAAAATAAATGATATCAGAGACAAAAATAGTAGACTACTACATAAAATCATCCCAATTATCCCTTAGAAAACACTACTTTAGTTAACAGTTAAGGGTCTCAGATTGAGACCCAGTATCTCCTGGGAATCCAGCTGTCCCTTGACTGCTCCACCAGATATGATAAAGCTCAGAGTTCCCAGACTTAGAGAAGGAAGAAATATCTCTAATCTTGCAGGCAAATTCCTAAATAGGAAAAGAATCTCTCTTGAGATACAGAAAGTGAAGGCACCCCTTTACAAACACTGGATTGCAGTTGGTACCAATGGGCAGTTTTCCCTTGGGGACAGCCTTATATAAAGAAAATCAGAAAGGAAGAGTTTTAGACAAAATAAAGACCTTGCTCTTCCTGTGCCTCCAATTCGAAGCGCACAGGAAGAAATAGCTGAGTCAGTGTAACTTTAGTGGATAAATAAGTCAAATGGGAGAACCCGTTCACCAAAACTATTTGTAAACAAGCAAGAAGAAAAGTGATAGTGTTGTCTTTCTTTTCGATTCACGTGACTGTGAGAGCACAACAGAGGATGGCCGAGAGGGTGCTGGTGTATGGTGTGGAGACAAGGTTCTGGCATAGCAGATACAGAGGGGGCCTGTAACAGGTGTTTCTCTCTTGCACCCCTCTTTCTCTCTCTGAAGCCACATTCAGCACATTTCACTGTTTCGCTGGCAGCCTTTTAACTCTTGGCCTAGGTGACTCTTGGTGCCTGCCATGGGATAAGAAGCTGTTCTCCACCAGGCCCTTTGACGGTGCCCTTTCTGCCTTGGAGACAGCTACTTTGAACCCACTGAAAAGTGTGACCGCAATAAACTTCTCCTCCTTTAAATTCAAAGTGCGAGGTGTTTTATTCTAGAGAGAGTGTGTCAGTCACTTTCTCATCACTGGGACTCAATACCTGACTCTCGTTGTCACACTTAAAAGAGGACATGTTTATTTTCTCACATTTTCTGAGGTTTCAGTCCATGCATGGGCAGCATTTAGGAGAATGCACTAATTTCAAGGGTACACTTTGAGGATGACCAATAAATGTATTCACTCATCACAATCAAGACAAGAAGTATTTCACTATATCTTTTATAACCCTTTCTAGTCAATTGCCAATCTAAAGCAAGCAAGGAGGAGTTATTTTAAGTATTTCCAATTGCTCTCACTATGATTCTTTTGGTAATTCTTGATCACAAGAAAGCCAAAGGAAAAAAGGATGGAATAAAGGAAAGAAGGAAGAGAGAGGGGGAGGGAGGAAGCAAAGAAGAAAGGAAGGAAGGAAGGAGGAAGGAGGGAATGAAGGAAGGAAGGAAGGGAGAAAAAAAAGAGAAAGATATACATGTACTTCTGCTCCATATAAACTGCAAAATTCATCCATGTTTGTACAGATATTGGTAATTGATTCTGTTTTTACTGTGGAGTAGAATTCCACTGTGTAAATAAACAACAAATTTTACATTCATGTTCTCATAACCATTAGGTTTTTCCAATTTTGTGCTATTTTGAGTGAAAATATGAGTGCAAATCTAAGTGTAGGCATGTTTTTATTTCTCTTGAGAAAATATCTAAGATTGGAAATGTTTGGTCATATGGTAAATTTATATTGAACACTATTAGAAATTGTCCAATATTTTCTAAAATGGTTATACATCACCAATAATATCTTATGTTTCTTTTTTATAAATTTTCTCCAACATTTGTGCTGTTAGTCTTTAATTTCACCCACTCTAATGTTTGAAGAAATGGCTAAAAAGAGTGGTAGCTCTTTGTAGTTTTAATTTGCAGTTCTCTGATGAAGAAACTATGTGGGACATCTTTCAAGGGCTTATTGGCCATTTGTATGTATTGTTTATGGAACTGTCCATTTGAATTCTTTGCATCTTTTCATTTAATTACTTACCTTTTCATTATTAATCTATGAGAGGTTTTTAAACATTCTGTTTTCAAGTCCTTCAGATATATTTATTGCACATCCCTTCTCTCATTATGTACTTTTCATTTTCTTAATGTTTTTTGATGAAAAATGTCTTTTAATTTAGATGAAGTCCAATTATCTTCTTTATTTTTTTGCTGTTAGCACTTTCTTATGCAATGTTCAAAAAGTCATTGTCTAACTCAAGTCTATGAAAATCATCTATATGTTTCTTTCTACAAGTTTATAGTACCAATTTTTAGGTTTCAGTCTACAATCTGGATTGTATTATTTTTATATGTATGAAGTGAGACAAAAGTTGAAGACCATTTTCCCCACCCAGATACTTGGTTTTCTTACACCCCCACCCCCTACACATATATCCAGTTTTGGAAAAAAGTTTTCATTCACCATTAAATTGACTTGAAAATCAATTGACCAAAATTAAAAAAGACTATTCCTGCTTTGTCAATTTTGTTTATTTACACGACAACACTGTCTTGACAGCAGTAGCCTTATGATTGGCCTTGAAATCCACTGTGTGCCAACTGACATTGTTCTTTAGGGTTGCTTTGCCTATTTTACTATTTTTGCATTTTCATATAAAATTGAAAATTAGCTTTTCAACATCTACTAAAAAAAGGCATTTCAATGTCGGTTCAGATTTTGTGAATTCACACATTGATTTTGTTGAGAACTGGCATCCTCTAATTCAGGAAGGTTTTTTATGTCTCATTTCTTCTTTTTTTATTTTTTTCAGTGAGTTTCATTATCTTCTTTGCAGCAATTGTGGATATTTTTGTTAAATTTATTCTTATGGATTTTATGATGTGATTGAGAAAGTTTTTTTAGATTTTATTTTCTACTATTATATAATGATATAATTTTTGTATATCTGTTGTCAATCAGCTTCAGGTTCTTTTGCTCGATTTAGATGAAGTCATGAATTGTTCAAGTGCAGCTCTGCTGGCAGTCCTGATGCCACCAGATGATACCAGGTAATGTTGGATGCTAACAACTGACACAGCCAGGTGTTGGTCACTGCTGCTGCCAGCTGTCACTGTCTGATGATCTGATGCCAGGTTGTGCTGGACACCGTAGGTCGACTCTGCCAGGTGCTAGATCACTGCCATTTGGGCTTTACTAGTTGCTAGTCTTTGTTGGCTGCTGGTCTCTAGAGCTCTTTAGTGTTAACAGCTCTGTTTATCCACTCTGTCCACAATTCTCAGGATAAAAATCCTGAATAGACTTACAGGACTTTTGGAGCCCAAGCTATCTGAGAAATAAATCACAAGCAGATTTACAGAAACATCAAAGTGAGTCCTTATTTTAACAGGACCTGTGCTGTAGCACAGGATGAGTACTAAACAGGAAAGAGCCCACCTAGACTAAACTCAAGGAATACCTGGAAAGTGCTACTTATGTAGCAGCTTGTAGGCCAGTTTCAGTGAGAACAAGGAAACCAGGGAATCTTTCAGCAGGCTTGCTGTGAATACTGGGTATGCAAATAAGGGACCCAGATCTGTTCTTCCCTGATCTTAGCCACTTGGGTGCCTTTTCTGCTCTCAAACACGCAACACTAATCCACTGACATGGCTGGAGGTGGGAAAGGACCCCACAACGCCTGTCTAGTTGCATTCACGTTGCAGTAGAAAATCGTGGTTTGATAGCCAGGGAAGACATGGCTAGATCGCCAGGGAGAACACTGAAGCAAACTGTCTGACTCCATTAGGATACAAGGGAAGCAAAGGGGAGCGATGAATGAGAAAGACAAGCACTTCCTGTCTGTCTCATATTGATCTTATATACTGTGACCTTGATAAACCCTGCATTCTGCCAGATATTTGACACATGCTTAATATTCTATGTAAATTTTCATTAATCTGAGATATTTTATCACTTTGTTTCCAATATCTGTGTATACTTATTTTTCTTACACTATTTTCCTATATAGAATCTCAAGTACGGTATTGAATTATGTGGTAAGAGCAAATTTCTTTGCATTATTTTCAGCTTTCACTATTTCCACTTAGAAAATAGCCTATTAGAGGTGGTATTAACCTTGACTTTTGATGATAAACTTTCTCAGAAATTAAAAAGGAACCCTATTGTTCTGTTTGTCTTGATATTTTTAAGCCATAAAATGCATTGATTTTTGTCAACTGTATACACAAATTCAGATTGTAAAGTGTTATCTGTTTTATAGTAAACTAAATGTTAAACTAACTGTATTCCTTACTATCTTGAATTAAACCACTTGATAATCTTATATCTTTCATTAATATTTCTCAATGCTACTTGTTAATAATTTTAAAGGATCATTTTAATGTATGTTCAAAGATTTTCATATATAATTTCTTTTTTAAAAAACATTTTTAAGTGTTTTTAATTTAGTTTATGCTGGTTTCATAAAACTTGCTGAGAAATATTAATGCCTTTATTTTCTGAAAGAATTTGTGTAACGTCGAAATTGTTTTATTCTTAAATGCTTGAGAGAACTCAACAATGAAACAATCTTGCTTTAAAATTTTAAGGTTTTTAAAAGTATTTTTCAATATCATCTAAGCCTGAAAAAATACCACATAAATGTGTTCATAATATTCTTTATTATAGCTTTAATATCTGATCATTGGCAACATCATGCTTTTTGTATGTACTAATCTTTTTTTCTGATGAATGACAGTTTTTATCAAAATTGGCCAAAATTGGTGCCTAATGTTCTTTATCATATAAAATGTTTTTCTATCTCATTTTTTCTTTTGTTTTAGGAATTCCAAATTGATATAATTTAGTCTGCTTTACATCTTCCTAAAAGTCATTGAAGCTGTGCTCAATTTCTCTGATCTTAGATCAGAAATGTTTTATTGACCTGGCTTCAAGATAATTTCCTGCTAAATTTGTAAAGTGAAATTTTCAATGTAGATACTGTAATTTTCAGCCCAGAATTTCCATTTATTTTTTATAGTTTTCATTTTCTTGAGATTCTCTATTAATTCACTCATATGATTCACTTTTCTTCTGTTTTAATCATATTTACGTAAGCTGCTTTAAAAATATCTTCTGCTAATTCCTAGTCATCTTGGTCTCCATTTCCATTGATTGCTTTTTCTTTAAGATTATGGATATATTGTCTGTTTCTTTACTGGTCTAGTGATTTGTATTGTGTATAGGACGTTAAGAATGACATGTTTATAGGGTCTTTTGATTTTATTTACCTTTAAAGTAAATCTGTTGTTATTCTAGCTATTGATTTAATTTTCTGGTATTTTTTTCATGCTTTATCCATAGTTACAAAGTAAACTTCACAGTTTTGAGACTCCATTTATTCTCTCAAATTGGGACACTTAGAGAATTTTAGAGGAAATCCAGAGATTTACCCAGGTCATCCACTTAGAGTGAATCTCAACTTTAAACTTTGTGTTATGTGCTGTAGGCAGCAGCTGAAATCTCTGCTTAGCTCTTCCAGCCTTTCTGCCCACTTGCTGGGGTCTCCCCACATATGTACAGCTTGAACTACGGTCAAACTCCACTGAAGAATAGTAGATTAGCTCCTTTTCTGTAGCTCTTATCCAGGATTACCCCAATTTCCAGCCCACCCAGGAGCCCAAAAGTCCATTCTCTTTTACCTCCAAAGAATAAAACTTCATCTTTCTGCTTGAGTTCTAGCCACGCTGCACCATACACATGAAAAGTGCCCTCAAGGGAGAAACTGTAAGTCTGCACTTTCCTTTACTCAGTCAGATTCCATTTTCTGGCTCCTTTGCTTTGCTTTTCTGTACCTTTGTTTTATTTGTTTTTCAATATCTTCTCTAGATTTATGGCTGTCATCAAAGAGAATGCCCTGTCATTACTTGAACCAGAATTCTTCCATAATGACTTGCAAAGTATGGCACACATCTTTCACCTTCACTCCTTAAAACTTACTGCTAACATCTTCTTTTACTTGGAAAAAAATCTTAGCACATGGTTTATATTAGGGCTTCTTAACCTTGGCAGCACATTGAATTACACCAAGAACCAACTGATTCTCTTCTTTCATGTATCAAACAGATTTTTTTTTAAGGCATCCCTGGTAACTCTGGGACCCATGGTTTAAAAACACTATCTGCCATAATTTATCATGGTGAAATTTTCCTCCACTGCCTCCATCACTTTCCTTACCCACAACACTCCTTTACACTGACTTTCTGTTTCTCACAGAACAATTTGTCTGAACATATTCTTTCCACTTAACTGAAATTCTTTGTCTTTTCTTTCTTTCTTTTTTTTTTCATTAGTGTTTTCATTTAAATGTTACTTCCTGGGAGAATTCATTTTACCTGCCAATTTTGTGACAATTTTTTGTGTTACAGTGCTCAGGTATTTATTTGGCCAAATATTGTTTTTCTGCATATTTCCATAAGGGTTTTTGGAGATGAGATTAACATTTCAATTGGTGTCAGTGGAGTAAAGCACAGGACCTTCTATGAAATGAGTAGGGCTCATCTACTCACTGGAAGGCCTAAGCAGAGCAAAGCCTGACTTCACTGAGCCAGAAGAAATTCTGCATTAGACAGCCCTTTAAATTGGACTGAATCAGGTAGTCTCTGGTCTCATGCCTGTCAGCACTTAGGATTGAGCCTCAGCATCATATCTTTCTTGGGTAATCAGCCTAGTGGTCTTTGAACTTGAATTACAACATAAACTCTTCCCTGGGTCACAAGCCTGCTGACATACCCTGAAGATTTTGGATTTGTCAGCCTCTATTTTTTTCTCAAACCAATACTTTAAACCTGTTGTTTTTTATGCCTATAACATTTAGCACTTGCATCCAAATAATTGTTAAATGAAATATAAAATAAAAATATGTACTATGAATGAGGACCAGAAAATCATAATGAGGGATCTTATTCTTAAGCCACCTTACCCAGGCCATAATAAGCCATCCTTTTCAAAGGAGTTCTTTGTCCTACCTTTACTCTTGTTTGTATATAAAGAAATTAAGGTCCTGAAATTGAGTGAAGTTGATATAACTTTGTATTACATATTTCATGTTACTAGCTGCTGTATTACACTTGGGTTAAATGTTCAAGTGGATCATCATAGAGTCATCAATTTCCTCAAAATCTTTCCTTGAAGGAGACTGTTGTTGAGATCATATTGAACCTCATGATGTCTGATTCAGGCTCCAGCACAATTGGAAAAAATCAGAGTCTAGATTCAGAGGTGAAAGTAAAATGCTCTATTTTCCAATGCTGGAAAGTACCAAAGAAATCTCTGAAAGACCATTCTCTAACTTTGTAAATAAAATGAGGATCAGTAAGTTCATATTCTCATCAACAGTTATATCTTCAGGCTGCAAGTAAGCTCTCTGGAGTGTTTATGAAAAAATTACTTCCTCTTAATCTTCATCTATCAGTGCTGGCTTCATTGTGGGCTGCAAAGATGGAAAGTCGTCCTACACATGATCCTTTCTAAGTTATATGAAGCCAACAAACCTATGCAGTATGTAAGTTGTTTTCTCTTCCCCTATAGTAACTGTGTCAAGATTATTCAAGAGGGCCAGGGATTTAGCTCAGTGGTTTCCCCGCCTGCTGCGCAAGCGCAAAGACCCGAGTTCAATCCCCCGTACCAAAAAAAAAAAAGATTATTCAAGAGATCCAGATAGTATGTAGATTCCAGACTCTTCACATTCATGGTTGCTCTTTCTGCATTCAATGTGAAGGGACACTTAACATGGCTGCCCTACACACTTAACATGGCTGCCCCACACACTCTCCGTGAGGCCTGCCCTCAGATCTGAATACTTATTTACTCCAGCTGATTGTTGAAGCCATTGCCACCCTGCTTGTGAGAGAATGCTCGATTTTCTTCACATTCAACACAAGAAAGTATCAGTAACCACATCATTTTATTGTTTAACTCATTATGCCTGTGCCTTGCAGTCTAACTTGTTCTTCATTTTATAATCCCTTAGAAAGCAAATATCCCTAAATAGAGAGAACACAACACATGAGCTGCCTATTGCACTGATGGGCCCCTGGTATTCTGTTATCTAAGGATGAATAATTAAAATTGGGAATAAAAGTAAAGAAACCCAGGTTTTCAAACTAACTGCTTACACAGAAAAATGTAGCCATTCCTTAAGGTCTTTTAATGTATATTTATTTTACTATTTTTTCAATAGGGACTGGGGGACAAATCGATGTTTCCATCAGAAATAAAGTGCCTTTTAAGTGGAAGGCATTTTTCAGAAACTCCTTCCAACACAAGGATAGATGAGATCACCAGAAGAAGGATTGTTTAACCAAAGGGGATCATTATCTGTCATTGGGATTTCTCGTCAGTGAACAAGCAATTAGTCTGCCAAGGATAGACAGAGTTTTTAAAATAGATGTCTAAAAGATGCTTACAACTTCTCTTAGTGCTCCCAACAAACAAAAAGATTGCCTTTTTCTAATAGCAAAGTTTTGGCTGTTTGTTTCCATGAAAAAAATAACTAGTCTTTAGAGAATCTTTCATATATATTTGACTTATCTTCAGTATAATTTTTTATATTTTTAGCCAATTCTATACCTATTATTTTTCTCCAGTAACTAATGTTGTGAGGCAGAATTGCAATAGATATACTAATATCCATCTCTGTCCAAGCAGATAAATAGCAAATAAATATTCAAGGAGACATGACCTACTCTACAATGGAGATTCTGATCATTCTTGCCATTCATTTTAAGATCAATTGCATTAAATTGGTTACATTGGCCTCTGAACTTCCAAAGAATGATTGAAGGAAGATAAATGCAAAATAGAGAGGTACAGTTCAGCCTACTCAGTTAGAAGCAAGGTTGTCTCCATTAGAATTGAATTGAACTCTGGGTGGAACTAATCAGATTTTTCGCAGATTAACAGTTCACTGGATAAACAGACAAAGGTTTCAGTTAAGACAAATGTTCTTATATCAGCTTTGTAACATGATAATATGATCTACTGCATTCACTCCCCCCCTCCAAAAAAAACCATCACAAATTACTCATGGATTTTTTTAAAAGAAAAATGAGGCATTTACAAGTTTAGTAAATGTGCACTTTCCTTTTAAATATTTTGGAAAGCACTTTAGGTTAGTTTTTTCTACATTCCTGGTCTTATAAAAACAAACTAGTAAACCTAAGTGTGTGTGTGTGTGTGTGTGTGTGTGCGCGTATATATATATATATATGACTCATGTACAAGTACTATGTGCAGTATTATTTGGTCTGCTTTTAAACTTTTTGTGTAAAGAGTAAAACATAGATCCTCTGCACTAATTTCTACTTTTCACTTTAATGTATTTTTATGGTTTCTAAATTTTCATGTTAAAATGTTAAAATAGATAAGATTCCAAATTGAAACACCAAAATTTATCAACCCATTCCCATATTGATACATATTTTGAAATTTTTCTTTTTATTTTAAATAATGTTCTAATGATGTCCTTATACATACTGCCTGATGTACATGTATAGGGTTTTGGTTTGTGGGGTTTCCAGTGGGGGGCATTGTATAACCAACTGTGATCTATGGAAGTCTGGGGACCTTGAGGTCTTTCAAGAGATCTGCAAGATCAAAATCTTTTGGGTGGGAATCATGCGGAGACCTTGTCTCTTCCCTTTTATGCCCTTCAATATACATAATGAAGATTTCTAAAAATTATTGGCATGGTATGACTTTATTAAACTCAGAGCTAATAAAGAGAATGTGTGTCCAGGTATTACATTTTCAAGATTTCTTAGTTTTAATTTTGTATACAGTAATTATCAGTATATAAAACTAACATATAAAATTGTTTAGTGCTCCCAATAAGTTTCTCAGAGTTTAAAGTCATCCTAGCCAGACTTGGTGGCAAATGCCTGAAATCCCAGCACTGGGTGGGGGCTGAGGCAGGAGGATTGCCATGAGTTCTAGGCCAGCCTGAGCTACATAGCAAGACCCTGTCTCAAAAATCAATCAATCAATCATCAATCAATAAAATAGAAAATAAAAATGAAGAACAGAAAGTAATATAATATCTATATATCTATGCCCATAGCTTTTCATAGTTATTTTCTGACAAACTTCAAACATTTAAAAGAGATAAAAATAGTTTTTGAAAAAAGATTTACTCTCTTTCCAACCATGTTCTTCTTTAACATTTTAAAGTTATAAATAAAAGCTTCTATAAGATCTGAAATATTCCTGATGACTTCCTGTTGCCTATATTTGAAGTAGGCACAAGCAATGTGAATTCTTCAGAATGCCTCCCTTTACATCAATTCTTTTTTTTCTTTTGGTACCAGGGATCAAACTCAGGTCCTT
Source organism: Heterocephalus glaber (assembly GCF_053883595.1). Taxonomy (NCBI): domain Eukaryota; kingdom Metazoa; phylum Chordata; class Mammalia; order Rodentia; family Bathyergidae; genus Heterocephalus; species Heterocephalus glaber. The sequence goes on from NW_028258379.1 coordinate 26,416,240, forward strand.
GCGCTTGAGCAGCAGGCAGCAAAACCACTGAGCTAAATCCCTGGCCTTTACATCAATTCTTAATGGATAAATGTGGGAATTTAAATTCCAATACTATTTCTTCAAAGAATTTCCTTCAAAAGACCTCCAGATGTGAGTAGAAATAGGAGGGTTGTTTAATAGGCAACAATAGGCAATTGAATATACCAAGCATTTGTCTCCAAGGATGCAATAAATAATAAATGCTCTATAAAGAAATTACATGCTATAAAAAGTACATATTTCTGAAACTGCTATTTCAGCTTTAAATTAAACATAATAATACATTTAAAAGGTGGTATTTAAAAAAATCTACTAACAGATTAAAATCAAGATGAATTTTAAAAGAAAAAACTAATACTCCACAAACATTTATTGGATTTCAGTGATGGCTCTGAAAAATGGTGGGCTGTTAAATTTTTATATACTTACAATGCAAGAATAACTGACAGGCTACAAATATAAATGAAATGGACATATTCTAGCCTATCAAGTTCTTAAACTTATAAAATACCTTTGCCAAACAAACACAAAGTATACTTTTTCTAATTTATTATTTTCATTTAATATATGATCATTATCTCTCAGTTTCTCTGCATGTTTCTCAAATGGTGTTGAACTCTTTTTTATTATCTCCTTTCACAGTTTTTCCTGTTCTCTCTTCAACTAGCCTCTACTTCTTTTTATTTTTACTACTTTCTGAATATTTTGCTTTTCTAAATGATGCCTTGAACTTCTCTCTGAAACTTAAAAACAAGCATTTCCAGAAAGAATTCATATTAGAATGCCATCAAATTAACCTCTGTCTTTATTCTTTTGCCAAAGCACTTAATCTGAAAGATAAAAGTTAAATTCATAAAAGGGACTCTATGGTGTAAGTCTAGCAGTAAGAAATGGTCCACTTTATTGAAAAATAAACTTTGTGATCATATTCTTCTAAATGATGGGAGAAATGCCTTTCTGCTATATCCTATCCTATCCACTTCTTCAGAGGGAAAATATAAATCACAATAATTTAATTGAAGCCAGAACCATTTCCTGGGTAAAGGAGAGAGAATTCATTAAAAATTATGTAGCTGGATAATTTAAAGATGAATTAATTTCTTTTCTTTTCTCATTGTATGGGAACTTTGATGAAATGAGTGAAATGAGTAGAAAAATATCTCTATTCTCTAACTAGAAGGGTAGCCACACTCTGGTGTTTGAAGTTTGAGTTTCTTTATATCAGTATCTTTATTAAGGAATTGGGCCACAACATACTTCTAAGATCATGAGTGAGGCTTCTGCTCTGTTTAGAAAGGAGAAGTAATGCAATATGGAGAAAGATGACTCTCTAAAGACAGGAAATGGAACATCTTTAAAGCAAGTGATTCCTGAAGTAGAGGCAGTGTTCACACTGAGAAGACTCAGAAAATTGGAGCTTTAGTGCTGCAAATTGGAAGTCTTGATTAAAACTTTTGGATACAAAGTTAGCACAGAAACAAGCTAAATTAGTTTAATGGACAGTAATGACTTTGAATTGGAAGCAATAAAGAAAATAAAGGGATAGAAGATCAAATGTTTTTTCTAAAATATTTGACTTGCTAAATTAAAAATGTATCCAATGAAATGACTTGATATGTTTTGTTTGTTTTTCTAATATTTCTTTTATCTATCCACCAAAGAACAAATACCTATCTTCTCACCTGGCTCCAAAGTGTGCTGCTGTCAGCTGCTAAGTGAATCAGGAAAGAACAAATGCACTCTGTATGGAACTGGGAAGCCATTATTTCCCATGACATGGACAGAGCCTTGCTCTTTGGATAACTATTCTTTCCTCACTAGCTTGAACTGTGGAAAGCATGATTAGTGGCTAACTATTAGTATATCCTGAGTACATTCCTTCCAAACTCTCTGCTTCCATTTTGCGGATTCATCATGACCAAACTAGTCTTAACATTCCTTTTGGGTTCACTGAACATTAAGTAGATTTCCTCTTGACTATAAACCTCTGTATTTCCTTTTCTTAGAGTGTTTACTTCAGAAAACCTACAACTGGATATTCTTTCTCTGTATCTTTGTAAAACTTGAAAAACAGGAAACTTCAAAAGGAAGTTTTAGAATGTTTAAACTCTTGTTGGTTTTAGAATGTCTTTCTTAAGGGCCAAGAAGCATCCATTAAAAATGTAATCACTTTAATCATTATGAAAGATAGAGCTCCTATCTGTCAATCTCCCTAGGAGGTTAGGATACTACTTCTACAAGTGCCAGTTAGCAATAGGGAGGGTCTCATCCCACTGACTAACCTCCCCTCTAACATTCTCTGGGGTTTTTCTGTTAGTTCACCCCAACACTTATCTCCTTACACATGTTTTATTTCACAAGAGTTGAATTCTGTCTCCCTCTACTACAATAGTCTTGAATGAAGTCTTCCTTGTCAGCTTAACTCTGTCTGCTGCCACTCTATTTCTCTGAAAATAAGACCTAACGAGAAAATAAACTTCAGGCGATGGCAGAAGATTATACCTCACTATCCTCTTGTTTAGGAGCTTCTCTGTAATGGCAGGTAATTCAAGGTTGAGCTGATTGGGGCTGGCATTTTTTATCTCTTGTTAGGTCTTATTTGGAGGGAACAGCACTTTGCTTTGAAAAGTCGTCTGTACTTTCAGTTCACATAGCCTGAGTTGAGGTAATTTAAAGGGCATTGAGAAGTGACACTAAAGACTGCAGGTCCTGGTCATAGTATTGAACCCCTTTTCATCAAGCCATGGTCAGAGCAAGAACTGCTCTTGGACTTCTCATAAGTGAAAAGCAATCTATTTTGTCTTTTGTTGAATCCATTTATTGTTAAAGTGTTTTGTATTTTGTTTCATCTCTCTTTGCTTTTTATTTCATATCTGAAACATATGAATCCAAATTGATGCAGTCAGCCAAGAAGTAAGGAAAACTGTACTTCTCACTTTTAGGAAGAGTAAAAATGAAAATGTGTACAAGGGGAGTCCACATGTCACCAATCATTCTAGGGTTCTTTCACTTATGGCAGATAGAAATCATGAATTGGCAATGTGCAGCACTGCCAGCAGTCCTGATGCTACCAGATTGCACCAAATAGTGAGGAATGCCATCAGTCGACACATCCAGCTGCTGATCATTGTTGCTACCAGCTGCTGCCATCCAGACACCATACATCAGTTCTGTTGGGTGTTGGTCACTAGCTCCCTCCAAGATTAACCAGAGAAGTATGTGGGTAGTGCTGCTTTTATAGAAATGGGGGCCTGTGATTGGTTCAAATGGGTGCAGGGCTCCAGGACAGCCTCAGCTTCAAGGGCAACAATTCAGTAAGGGGCAGGGCTAAAACCAGGGAATCTTCTGGAAAACTATCTATGAGGGGATGTTAACTATGGGCCCAGATCCCTCCCTCCCTAGTATTAGCCAAGAGAGAGTGTCTCCTCTCCCCTTCTTCAAAGAGGCAGCAGCTGAGCCTGAAGTGGGGAAGGGGCACTTGGATGAGTCCACTGCACACATGTTGAAGAGGAGGGCAGGAGAGGGGGCCCTAGGTAACTAGGGAGAACACTGAAGAAGTTATCCCAGTCTACTGGGGAAGTGGGGAGCAAAGAGAAGGTTGGGGTACAACAGCCAAGTCCCTCTCTGGCAACAATGGAAAAACAGGATATCTGTCTCATAGGAGGTCCCCTGTTTATGCATGTACAGCCTGCCCTCCGCCATTACCCTGAAGAATCCTTTGTAGTTTACTATAAGAACAAGCCAAAAGAAAAGTTAACTCAGACTGTTGCTAAGGACATTTCTTGAGCCTGATCTTTTTCTTTTTTTGTACTGGGGATCAAACTCAGGACCTTGTGCTTGCAAGGCAGGCAGCAGAACCACTGAGCTAAATCCCCACCCCCTGAGCCCAATCTTGAAGGAATTCAGAGTGAAAACAATTCCTGAGGTAAGTGAAAGAATTTTACAGAGAGGGGACCTGAGTTTTATCCTGTGAGCCTTGAAGAACAGAGTGCTTAAAAGAGATGGGTGCGGTAATTAGAGGGTCAAGGGCCTTCCAAAATGCCCCTCTCATCATGCCCTTATATTTTTAGATGTCTTCTCATGTGACATTCGAGAAAAAAGGTCACGTTCTCTTTTCTTCATAATTCTCTTCTATGGTTGCCCTAAATGTCTCCTAAGAAATTCGCACAACTTTGGTAGCTTGCACAATTTGGCATGTTGGTTTCTAGAAAACAGGGAGAAATGGGTGGGCCATCTATCTGTCTGATCTCATGGTCCCATGATGGTAAAGAGAAGACAGAGAAAGAAGGAATCTAGAGCTTATATTATTGAAAAGGGAATAAAATTATTTATGGTGGGCAGCTCACGAGAATTCAGAAAATATCAAATGGTTTATGAATGAATAGCAGGGTCCTGGAGAAGAGGTAAATAGGACAACAGAACCAAACCTTCTGATTCTCCCAAGTTCAGAGATAACAGATCTGGAGAGGGGCATACCCTGGCTCCTGGATTATATCTATAGGAGTGTTTTAAGGCCAGTGCAAGCAAAGACAATGTGAAATTGTTCTAACTATGTAATTTGGGTCTAATGCACATGTCGAACACAATATCAGGAGAAAAATAAAATATTTTTATAATCTCGATAAAATGAATAATTTTGTTTTACATTGTCTGAGCCAATTAATATGCCTTCAAAATGGAAAATTCACAGAGGAATTTTGGGTGACATTTCCTAGCATCCTATTTAAATTATGATTTATAATGTCAGCAATACCATAGTTTCTTGCACCCTATAAAAATAAATTTAGCATACTCTAATGTAATTGCTTCTATGGCTACTGATTCTATCTAAGCCCTTAAATGTAATGTAGGCTTTTCTTGACATTGAAGGGAGAAAGAAAAAAAATTGGTATAAGAAAGAATAAAGACATAAAGACCATCTACTACTCTACATTCTTCAAAAAGCTCCTCCTACAGCTTTTTAAAACATAGCTTTAATTTAGCAAACAGCAAAACATGTCACTGGTGTGGAAACTAAAATTTTAAAAAGCAGTCCTAAGAATGTTAGTATTTAATTATGGCTCCACGTAATTAAGTGTGGCAATCTGGTGATAAAACCTTTAAGTAATGACTCATAAGGAGATAAAAATGGAGCATGTGTTTAATCAGTTCACAGCCTTCCTCGGAAGCTGGCACTGCTCAGGTGCTAATGAGACACCTGTTGCGGGGACACCAGAGAGAGCATGCAAATCAGCCAGGGGACAGAGGAGAGGAGCACTCACTGCTGGCAAAGGCAGGAGGCCTCACCAAGATGATTGTCAGGAGGCCTAAGCTCTGATAAGACATCTAAATAAAAGCATACCAGCTATTCTTTATTTTTGTGAAGGGGAAAAATGAGAGAGAAAAAATATATGTCTTCCTCCATTTTACTTGTTCATTGTGGAATAATCCTTCAAATTTTTTAAATTTTTGTACAGAGGATAGAACTCAGGATCTTGCGTTTGCAAGGCAGGCGCAGCGCCACTGAGCTAAATCCCTGGATCAATCCTTTAATTTTTAAATCATAAAGGACTCATGTCAATTGCCAATTTATGCAATATATTCTTGTCTTCATAGTTTTTCAAGCAACTCTGTTATGTGTATTGAAATATATTGTTTTACAGTGTGCATTTGTGTTTTACTTCTTTCTGCAATGTTAAGCAGTTACTGTCTATAGTCTTCAAAAATGAACATGAAATTTTTAGGATGTGGTATGATGAAAGAAAAGAAAACTTGCCTTCATGTGAGTGTTGTGGTCCTGTTACAGGCCAGGTCATCTGTTATCTAAAGTGTTAGACATGAGGTTGTATATTTCTTCCATTCCAACAAGGAGAAATGTAATGTTACTGCCTGGTTTCCTATAGAAACTTCACAGTGTCGTACAATTTGACAAACCTAATGGCAAAATGGTGGAAAATGAAGACAGGACCCATACCTCCCCACAGGTGAAGGCTATATTTGCTAGCACTTCCTTTTCTGGAGGACCTTGTCACAGGACAACCTCCCTCATTTTTAGAAATATTCTCTACGGCCTATTTAACCTTTCTCTATGAGTGGAAACCACTGCCGAGGAGCTATTTGGCACTGAGTTTAAATAAATACATGCTATATTAAAATAGTCTTTAATATCTCAGAAGGATGACTAGTGATTTCTGAAAATTGAAAGTGCTTTAGTCTTTTTTGGTGCATCAAACTTTCAGTACTTCAAACTTTTAAGTTAGAGTTAAATATACAGACTTGTATTAAACATAGGCAGAGGCAAAACTAAGTAACAAGCCAAAAAACAAAACAAAACAATAAATGATCTTTTTTTGAGACAAGACAGATATACCAATATATTTGGAAGGTTGAATAGTGATTGAAAGGTTAGATGGATAAATGCTAACTGGAGTAGTGACAATACTGATAATAATTCCATACTGACCTTTTGCTATGCAAACTTCTGTCACATCGTGGCATAGGAACTCCTGCAGTTTCAACAAAGAGTGCTTGTTCTAAATGCAGCAAATCTGTGGCCAAAATAAATGCAGATCTCAAATGCCACATCTGATACCCAACACTTCAAAAAGCCAGGACAGAGTATTCAGGCAATGAGGTGAATTATTATCTCATAAATGACCTATGATTGATAAATCCACCAGATAATTATTCAGTCTTCCATTTAATTTTGACTTTTTGGGTGCCTGTTGCTTTATTTGGAAATATTTTGAATGTCTACATTTTGAATTATTAAATGAATGATGTTTTTAATGCCTGCATAAACAATGAAAGTCTTGAATTCAGAAGATACTTTCATATTCAAAACAATTTAATTTCATACTCTATATGAGAAATGCTTAAGGCTTATGTAAAATGTTTATAAATGTTTGTGAAGTTTACACTGAACAGTTTACATAAAATTTTTTGAGAAAACATTAATTCTGTAAAGCAATATTAACTTTATTATGGATTACAAATGATATATATTTCATATGTATATATCTAAAATTTGTCTATGAATGTTATGGTTTGCTTTAATTATTGTCTTTTTATCTTAATGTATTTAATTTCTACAGAAGAATCCCATAACGTGCTTTTAGCAACTGTTTTCTGGCAATGCTTTTTTAAGTGAAATAGCAATGTATAAACCATAATTATTAACAGACTTTTGCCGAAAGGTCTGGGGAAGAAAGTGAAAACATGAAACTGATGTTAAAGGGAGAGGAAGGTGGAGCACTTGATCTATTACTTTATAAACAAATTTTGCCACTTTCGGGGGATTTACTGCAGATTTTTAACTTTAAATTTGTCAGGGTTGAGAGTACTGGAAGGAAAGAAAAAAAACAAAATGGATATTTTAATTTTTTAAAATGTAAACTAAAGAGTGTGTGTGGCAAATCTGAATCACTTCACCAACAGAGTTTTGAGCCTTGATTAGGGGGCCCAGACGTGCTTTGCCAGTGCTTTGCCAATCTGCACAGGGAGAAAAGTTAGCCCTACTATGTGCTCTTCACTCCTTGCTAACTCTGCTGGATGGATTGCCACTTCTGGTAAAAAAAAAGCACCTGTGGAAAGAGGGCATACTTTTCTTTTAGTTTGTTGGGCAAACAGGAGGGTGGTTATTGAAAGGCCTGCTTTTACTGAATTTCTTTTTTTTTTTATTACATTTCAGATTTTTACAATTCAAATTATGATTTGTACCTTTCCAAAAAATGGGTGCATAACCACTCATTTTCTGTTTCATTTGTAGATTCTTGCTCAGGAACTTTCTCTCTCTCTCTCTCTCTCTCTCTCTCTCTCTCTCTCTCTCTTTCTCTCATTAGAGTAAATTCATATTTTAATTACCTTTTAAACAACACTTAAAATAATAACCATTGTCCTTTCTCAATAAAATGTATCCGCTATTACCTTGTGAGTGTTACATTGTCTTCACATTCTTTGTATTGTGTTGTATATTCTTACTTCACAGTAGATGACATTGAGTAATGAATTTCTAAATATAATTTAAGCATGAACTATAACGTAACCAAAAGCTATTAAGTTTCTCAACATTAATTTTACTATTCCTATTGAAGGTATTTGTTACCAGTTTTTTCCTTTTTCCATCTATTCTCATGAAGACTATACTATTTTTTTTCTGAACATTCATGGCTTATGCAGCTATAGGAAGAATCCTGCTTCTTTTTGAAATCAAAACATAAAATAGCAAAATAATCCATTCATCAATATAATTATACAGAGAACATTGAAAGTCTAGAAAAATTTCTGAAATTTTAGAAAAAGTTTCAATCATTACCTCTGATACATTGCTAGGAAGCAAAAATGGCATCTTAAAATAAGTATCTAATTTAAAAATCTGGGTTTTTTTCTAAGAATTAACCCTCAAATGATTATTCCAGTACATTATGTTGGACAAAGTGCTGAACTATTTATAATTTTTAATTCATCTATTTCATTTGATACTTAGGAAACCAAAATAATTATCAAAATGCGTTTCATTGGACTCAGTTATTATTTTGGAGTCACCCATCTACATATAGGAAGGCCCTATCCACATTTTATAATTAGTCATATGTGCTTGTGGAAATAGAGCCATGGAAGGAAGCACTGCATTTATTTCTATTATTGATATTTTTATTGTTTCTCTCTTTCCTTGTTCTTTACTAAGGACATAAATGAAAATATTGTCATTGACCAAAAATGTGATTGAGAATACATTTCCAATACTTTATGGAATTCTTTTGTAATTCATAAAAATATTTTATTCATGCTTACTCTCTGAATAGCTTTTGCTTTTTTTATTAGTGTATAAGTGAAAATCATTATTTAGTATTGTAATACTGATATAATTAAGTTCCTCTTCTTCAAGAATCCTGCTTCACAAAATTAAGTGCTTAATCAACTAATGTTTTGACTACTTTACATTTAAGCAGCAAACTGAAGAAATGATTTAGAATTTCATTTGCCACATGAATGGGTTTCCTTTCTCTGAGCAGTAACAGTCACTTCTCGGCAATCATTCCCCTGAGCTTGAACAAGCTTCTATCCAGTTCAATCTACAACATAGTTAGATTTGTTAACTTATGTTAACAAATATGATTTGCCATATGAATGAATTGCCTATGTGTTTATACCAAAGTTAGTCAATGCTTTATAGTCATTTACAACTTCTGTAGATGACTGCAGAAATACTCAACTGAAAAGCCTATCTTCTTTCTTAATAATTTTACAATTCTGTATTACGATCTTTAAATTCTGTAAATATTTAAACTACTTATAAATGCAGATGTATATGAGAATATTTTTTATATGTCTGTGTGTACATACATACATAAATGACATATATAAATATATAAATACCTTGTATATTTACTGGAATTCCAAAACTAGAAGTGAATGAATTTGGTTTGAATGATGAGATAACCCTTAATATTTTGAATTTTCTGGTGACATTGCCCACTTTGCAGGACAAGACTAGGATGGATCTTTTTGGTGTGGTGATAGATAATGATTTTTTTAACCACAATAATTTGCTGTCTGAATTTAAGTGCAGGATAGGAAAAAGGATATGAAATTGTATCTTTGCCATTTCTGGATCTGTGCATTTTATGTGACACAGAAAGACAGGAGGATGAAGGAAATCACTATAAGATTGAATACGTATATATCCTTGATAAAGTAGCGCATAACTAAAATTATGTTCATTCACTTCAAAAGGCAATTTGGAGAAATGGTAAATTCCATGAACATGAATATTACCCTATCTGGAACCACTTATACACTGAATGTGTGAAACAACTTCCTGCTTAAATCTTTACTGAGCAAGGAAGAGAAAAGCATTTCTGGCTAAGAAAATAAGAAAGTGAAAAGGGGCTTGGGTGTTAAGGAACAGTGAATAATTCTACTTGATCGATCTATGAAAAGGGAAGGCAATGGGTGCTGAGAGGTAAAACAGCTACAGCAGTAAGTTCCGTCCAGACCCTGAGCAGCTCTGTCTCCAAACTAAGCAGATACATCCAACATACTAAGAAGGAAAATGACTCATTCCAGGTTTTAGGAAAGGAACAAAACAAAATTTGAAAAAATCAGAAATTAAATTCTTAACTGTACATGTGATTATTTTTTCCTGCTTTATTTTAAACTCTTTTCCTCTACGTACGTGGTTTTTTTTCTTCATTTTTTTCCTTTTACCTTTCCTCTTTCCAAATGAATAAAAAAAATGACTTGCCCTTAAATACTTTGGAATCGCTGCCCCAAGCAGTTGAATCTTTGAATGAAACACTAACAAAAGAAAGCTGAAAGGAAGGGAGGGGAGAAGAATTCCAATCAAATCCCTCACTTCCAGCACATTTCTCTTCAATCTCTTTCTCTCTTCCCCAGAGCTCACTCTTCTCTTCACCAACCACTCATCCTTTACCACATTCTTCACAGTTTACTCACCCAACAGCCTCAGCTGAAAACTTAATGTCTGCCCTCCCTCCTCAAGCTCTCTACTTCTTAAGCCAACATAAACTACACCTTGCTAAACCCTTCAATTGCTCCTCTAGTGACTCTGCTCCTTCTTATGCCCATCTCCATTCCTCCATCATAAAAGTCCAGAAACTACTCTGGCAAGGATCAGATGATGCTTAATGCCTGGGGAAATTGAGGAGAAAGAACATTCTCAATGTAGGGGCTTTGGAGGTGGAGAGCTGAAATTATTTATACAAAATTAGGTTCGATGTCATTGTGGTTTAGTTAAAAATAAATTTCTTAATGCTCCTAAGACTTACTTGTACATTTACAGCTCATTTTTTCTGGTTAATATAATACCAGTCTGGAAAATACTGATATTTTCTCTTTGCCAAGATATGGAAGAGTTAGGATTCAATTATGTTTAAAAAAGGGAAAAAAACCTCAATCTGAGTTACAGCACTATTTGTATTGTTGCTCAATTTGGTACATTTAATGTGTGGAGGGATTATTTGGTGACTGTATGTGTAACTGAAGAGCTCAAATGGTGTTAATATGAATATCCATACCCATTAGTTTATATTCCTAGTGAGCTGAGAGAAGTTGAGCCCTATGAGTAATTGAATGAGCCTCCAGAGACTTGTATAGAAGATGGCTTCATAAAGTGGTTTGGATGATGACTCAGGTGCAAGCCTGCCTCCAATTTCAGGCCTATTATGGTGCCAGGGCAATGATAATGTGCACGTAAAAGCTACAGATCGGTCCAGAATGGGTACTATAAAGAGAACCTTTTCTTAATCATATCACCATTTTGTGTCTGCTGGCTTGGATTACAGCCTGGATGTTCAAAGGCAAGAATGTAAATGGAAAAATATCGAAAAGTATGTCACCGTAAGCCACAGAGATCTTCAAAAATGGTAATCAGATCACCTCTATCACCTCTGTTAGGGAATGTAAAGACCTTCAATGGTTTTCTAGGTGTTAAAGAAAATATCCTTCGAACTGAACTAAAAGGCTGTACATGACTTGGCTCCTGTCTGCCTCTATGGAGCTATCTTCCACAGAGCCCTGTGTTCACCTACCATATCCACATGGACTTTGGGTAATAACTGCCAGACTCCTTCCTGCCGTATGACCTTGCACTGCATTTCTTCTGTCTGGAATGTTTTCTCCAATGGTTTTCCCACTGAGGAAAGGGTATCATAACAGCTCTACTATTTCTATTACCTTCTTAGCAATTAAAACTTTAAGGCATTTTCTTCTCTGTTGTTCTCCATATCTGTCTGTCTCTGTCTCCCTGCTTCTCTTTCTCTCTCTCTCTGCTCCCTACACCTATTCACCATAGCCCCTGATCCATGAATCTATCTCTTCTTCCTTCCCTGAATCTATCTTATTCATGATCAAAAAATATTTAAAAAATAGTAGCAGTCTTCCAGGAATAGATGGCCTTTTCCTTCATTGTTGTATGAGAGTGAAAGTGTAAAAACTGATCAAACAAGACATTTTAATGTTTTTAATATGCTCTAAACTCTAAGTAGAATTTCTGAGCAACATACTTTCATCTTGTTCTCCCCGGAGCAGTACAACAAAGCTGTGCCAACAATGAATTCCCTGGACTGACCCTGACATTTTCTTCTAAACCTCTGTTTTGTCAGTGTGTCAAAGCCACACTGCACAGGAGCCCTGACCTGAGGTAGTCCTGCAAGGGCTTGGTCCTGCCTCAGGAACTCTGTCCAGGAATGGATTAATTCTTACATGCCCCCGCAGGTGTTTTGTTTTTCACATCTCTGTGATGACTACGACAGCTTGTTTTCCCCACTGAGGGAGCATCTGGCTATTTGTCTAAGAGAAGATGCTAAAGAAATTGTTGTCAGTCTCATTTTAAATCTTCCTCCATCTGAATTTGAAGGGAAATCATGTCTGTGAGCAGAGTGAAAACTCAGTGAGAATCAAACTCAACAAACTCAGGATAAAATCATGAATATTTCAAGTTAAGAGCCAGGTTGATATGGTTACTCCTCATTTTGCTCTGTTAATTAATGTGTTATATATTATGCAATAAATTTGGTAAAGGATGCAATACATATATAAACACATTTTAATTGATAGAATTACAACCCAGAAAGTCATTCCATTCTTAACATTTTTTTTTTAACCTGTGTATTTTTTCAATGCTAAAGATCAAACCCAGGGCCATTCTCCTGCTAAGCATGCACTTTAACACTGAGCAATACCCTAGCTCTGCTACCAGTATTTTTACCTCAGCAACTTTGCATGCGTTTCAGTGTGTATGTATGTATATGTATGTTTCGTAATTTTAAGAAAATAATTGGCTTCATCAAAAATTTTTTAGCATTTTGGATTTTTGTTTAATATCAGATATTTTTATGTTATATTTTTTGTAAGGGTTTTAATTACTATCATTTTTAAGGACCTCAATATTTCATCAAGGAAGTAAGTTAAAATTTTCTTAATCACCACTCTGTTAATGTTATTGTTCCATATTTAAATTCTCAATGTATTTACTAGACAGCTTTTTTCAACATGTATGATAACTAATTACATTTAAATATATAGGAAATATTAGCTCATATAAACATACACATGTGTGGAACAGAAATTATATTATTTGAAATTCTAGGAAATGCAATGGCCATTAAATTTTGAGTAGAGACAATTTTGTTATCAAGTTATAGAGAGTTATTTTGACATCAAAAAGTTATATGCAGACATATATACAGATGAAAAGAGATTATTTTTCAAAGAAAAATTACTATTCCTACTTTTTTTGAAAAATAAAATGTTTCACATTAAATGTTTCTTCTTATGTTTAAGAAATCTTGAGAAATTTAATGAATCATAATCTCAAAATCAATTTTGGTTAAGAAAGACAAAATGATCGGCAGGAGTGAAATGATTTACCTTAATGGTAAACTTGAAGCAGCAGCACTCTGGAGTTCATATCCCACCACCATGTGCTTAGATGTCAGAAACGAAGAAGCCATAGGACCTAATGCTTGCCCTTTCAGGTTTTGGCCTTGCTTTGAACTTATTCTTTTCTACACCTTAAAATGGCTATGCTTATACTGTGCCATTGTATCTTGAAATTAGGCAACATTTTTTTTTTTTTACAGACTTCACAGGTAAGAGTTTGCTGTAAATCTCAGAGGAGACTTAGACTTGGACTTTTTAGCAATGCTGGGACTGTGGAGACTTTGAGGAAGTGAGTATTGGTTTTTGGTTGTACACGAAATAGTTGTATCAAGTTAGGGCAAATTTTTCTCAAGCTTTCATTTTAGATTAAGTATGGCCTAAGGAGATGTGTTTGGGTATCAAGTTGACAAGGGGTGAGATGTGATAGTTAAGGTTAATTGTCAATTTGATTGGCTTTGGAACCATCCAAAGGATTAGTAAAGAACACTTGTTTCATTGGTGTGTCAGGGTAGGTCATGGAGATGTGTCCTTGGGTTGTATATTTGGTTCCTCACTCCCTTCTCCTCAGTCACTGTTCCCTTATTCTTCTTCTTGGCCCACCATTAATTAAGAATCTTTGCTCCATCAAATCATTTTCTCTCCTCTCTCCCTAACATTTGTGCCTTGGAGCCAGCCAACCATTGACTGAATTCCCTGAAGCCATGAGCCAAATTAAGCCTCTCCTCCTTTAAATTGTAGATGTCAGGTATTGTGTTTCAGTATTGGGAGAGTTGACTAATACAGGTAAAATATTGCTAGTATTTACCCATCCTAAGGAATAAAAAAATATGAAACCCCATATCATTTCTAATGGTACTTGTACTTTCTTAATTGAATTCACTATGAACATTTCTTGTGGGTTTTAATGAATAAAACCTCTACTGCTTTAGCTTTCTAGAAATACTACAGTCTGAAGTAGTGTTGGGTGTTTTTTTCTTTATAATAGATTCCTTGTGCTGAGTGGAGCTAAGTGGAAGCTCCCCTCAGAAGTCCCATTTGCTATAATCCACACATTCCACATATTTCCCTCCTGCTCATCTTTGAGTTTGATAATTAATAAATTTTCATAGATTCTATAATGTGGAACACTGAAACACAGAACAATTAATGATTTGACTGAGAAAACGGTTAGCCCCAGTCAGAGCCAAACTAAATTTTGAACTCAAGAATTTCCTGCTTTAAGTATTCATACAATTCAAACTTTATTGTTCCTATATAAAATTCATTATTTTAAATGAGAATTTTTTGAGTATGTACTATGTCTCAGGATCTGTTTTAGGTGTGCAATGGACAATAGCAATCAAGACAATCATCCCTGCTGTTTTGCAGCTTATATTATAAGGTCTGATGTGTGAGTGTCACATAATGAACATGCCAGTGCTCTAGGGTAGAGAGAAATTGATGCCTAATCCACCCCAAAAAAGTGAGTGTGGTGGAAGAGGAGGGTAAAACATGCCTAGGAGGTGATGCTGGGAGTGAGAGTGAGGACATATAGGGACAAGACAGTCCAATACCTTTCTTCACTACTCATGAGTCATCACCAGCACTCTTAACCAAGGCCAGGTTAATAAGGGAGAAAGCACAACAGCTTTATTAAAAGTTTCATGTGACATGGGACCCTTCAGGAATGAAGCTCCAAAGACCTCGAGAAAACACTCTGTTTTAATGCTTACCTTGGATGTAACATGTGATCAATAGAAATGTGTTTGGATAAAAAGTGTCAAATTATTGTTAATAAAGTAAGAGGGGAAACTCAGCAAGGCCTGTCTGCCAGGATTCTACTTGGCCTCTCTGTGTCACTTTTGTCCCTTCTGGCTACAGAACAGGACTTCTAGAATGAGGATCTTATGATCTGCTGCCAGACAAGATATGTCATAGAACTTCTATACTGGAAGCTCCTACACCGAAAAGAATGGGAGAGGGTGGAGTAATATTTCCAGTTTTTGTTGCTGGCTGTATGATCCATCTTTGGTATAAGGAATGCAAGTTTCTAGGAGAAAAATGGAGGACAGGAGAAAGACAAGGGATTACAAAGGGACTTTGCTTCTGAGCCTTTCAAATGTACTTTAGTTCAAAGTACTTAGGATTTCAGGAGCCACACTGCGGAGTATTATTTTCTGGGCCACAGCATAAAAAAGAGGAGTGGTAAGATGAAGGATTTTCTTGAGCCAGTTGCTTCACAGGAAGACTAGTGAGTAAGATAGATATCAGTGAGCAAGGAATTTAAGGGGAAGATACCTAGAAGCCTTGTTGGTTCTAAGTTTGCCTAGCACCTTTGTTTTTCTTTTGTTGTCTTGTTTGGATGTTGGTAATAAAACTGCATTTCTTTTCCAATTTACAATCTTGAATGACACAATTTTCAGAAGTTCGCAAGTCACAGTGTTATTACTAATGATATTTCAACACCACTGCTGCTATTAATGATATTTCAGCAACCAAATGAAGGGATCAATAAAACAGACTCTGTTCCCAAATAATATGATTGGATGAAATGAGAACAAATCATGTAATTATAGGTAAGAGCTGTCAAAACGAATATGTGCTGATAGAAATAAAGATAGTTATTTCATTTACTTGAGGATAGGTAGTAACTGTGACAGAGCATGAGAGTGTTTTTGGGTGCTGCTAATGTTTTATTCTTAATATGGGTGCTATTTTCATAGTTGTACTTGGTTTATAGAAAATTATTCATGCTATACACGTAAGATATTTGTGCTTTTTCATGTGAACGCTATTCTTCAGTAAGCTTAAACTATAAATAAAATTAAAACTTGAAATAAACTATGCAGACATTACTAGTACTAAACAAAATAGTCCTCAAAGAAAAAAGAGGCTTTTCCATATTTTTTTTTCCCATTAAGTCTATTGGTACATTTTAGATACAACATACAGTTACATTCATCATTGGGATCTTGTACCTTTATATGAGTATCTTGGTTCTTATTTTTTCCCCTTCCCCTGCCCTCCCTTCACCCCTCCACCCTTCCCTATTTGCAAAGATTTTATTTCCATTTTTTTTCTTTTTCTCATATTTTTCCTTTTCCCTTCTGTTCTTTCCCCTACCCCTACCCCTTCCCCTACTCTTTTAGACCTTTTCTTCCTATTACACAATATTAATTATACATTTTAAAAATTACAATATCAAGATCTAGAAGACATTACCATAGATTTTACAGAATTTAAAAGGATATAGAAAGCATATTACAAAAATCTTTTTGGAAATAAATTTGATAACTTCTAAGAAGTACCTTGGAAGACAAATTAATGAAACTAACTCTGGAGGAAATATAAAATTTGAATAGCACCTATTAAAGAAAGTATATTCCTATCTTGAAAACCTACCTATATGACAACAACAGGCTCATATACATTTTAACTGATAAATTATATCAAATATTTAAAGCAGAAAGAAGAAGGAACACTTCTCCCATCATTTTAGGAAATCAACATTGTGCTAATACTAAAACTGGATAAAGATAATAGAAGAAAAAAGTATGAACATAAATAAAAATTTCTTTAACAAAACAAACTATTAGAAGTCAGATCTGGAAGTATGTAGAAAGTGGTTTTGTTATAGGGATGGCAGTGTTGGTTCAACATTGGAAGATCCACCCCCTAAAATCATCATTTTAACAGAAGAAAGGAAAAAGCCATATGATCCTGTCAGTAGTTGCAGAAAAAGTATTGGACTAAATTCTACAGGTGTTCATGGTAAAAGCTATCAGGAGACTAGAAGTAGAACAGAAACTTCTCAACAGATCAAAGACATGTACTCCATACTTCCAGCAAAAACGCCTTATATGAATGGAGAAGATACAATGCCTTCTCCCTAAGATGGGGAACAAGGGCAGATATGCCTACTCTTCATCTGTCCATTAAACTTTGAAACATAGGCCGAAACCAAAACAGTATGGCAATAAAATGACACAATTAGGATAGTATTGGCAAGGTAGAAGCAAAATCTTTATATGTAGATGAAATGATCGTCTACAGAGAAAATACTAAGAAATCTCTAGGAGCCCCTAGAACTTGTATTTGAATTTAGCAGGATTAGAAAACACAAGGTATATATAAAAATTCAGGTCAATGTGTACTTGCTATTAATGAAGAATTGGATATTGCAATTTAAAAGTTATGTAGGAGTACAAAGGACCTAGAAAAGTAAAAAGAAAAAACAAAAACAGTGTTGGAAGACATTTAGTACCTAATTTTAAGACTTCCTCTAAAGCTACAGTAATCAAGGCAGTGTTGGTGTAAGGAAAGACATATAGATCATTGGAATAAAACACAGAATCTAGAAATAGAACCACACATATATGGTCTACTGAGTTCTGAAAGATTATTTAACATTAACATTTTATGAACACAAGCTCAATTCAAGAGCAGAGGAAAAGATAATGTTTTCAGCAAATGACACTAGAACACTTGGTATCCATATATAAAAAATTAACCTCAACTCTTTATTTCCATACATAAAAATAACTTGAAAGGATCTATGAACCTAAATATGAAGGACTACAACTATAAAACTTTAAGAAGAAATTATAAGGGAAAATGTTTATGAATTTAGGGCAGGCAAGAATTTCCTAGGATATAAAAAACATGATGTATAAAAGAAAAAATTGATAAATGAGATGCCATCAAAATTTAGAACTTTAAAGGACATCGTAAAGAAAATGAAAAGTATTCCTTAAACACACCATATTTATAATGCATATAACCTATGACCAGAATATATAAAGAACTCTTACAACTCATTAACAGACAACCCAGTGAAAAAGTAGACACAAGAAGATGATAAATAGCCAGTACAGCACAAGGAAAGGTGTGCAACACTAGAATCAGAAAACTACTAATCAGTACAATAAACAAGATTGAATTATACACTCATTAGGGAGATGAAGTTAAAAGTTTTAAAAGAACAAATGTCAGGTTAGGTGTGAACTAGTTAGAACTTTCTAATACTGCTAATGTGAATGTAAAATGATAAAACCATTTTGGAAAACTATATAGAAATTTCTTGTATTCCTGTTAAGAACCAACAGTCCTGTTCTTAAGTTTTACTTGAGAGGAATGAAAACACATTTTCACAATAGATTTGTACATACAAGTTGAGTATCTCTTATCTGAAATTCTTGGGACCAGACTGTTTCAGATTTTCATTTGAAATCCGCTTGATCTGCAGAGGATAGCTACTCCTGCTTTTTTGGGGGGGGGTCCTCTTACATGGAATATTGTTTTCAACCCTTTAACTTTCAGACTATGAGTTTCTTTTTGAATTAAATGTGTTTCTTGTATGGAGCATATTGTTGGATCTTGCTTCCTGACCCATTCTGCTGGTCTGTTTCTTCTGACTGGTGAATTGAGACCATTAACATTGATGGTTATAACTGATACATATTGACTTATCATTGTCATGACTTTTACTGTTTGTTGGATTCTCCCCCTTTGCCTTTAATTTCTTGTCATGCCCGACAGATTCATTCTGCTGGGCTTCCTGGGGTTGTGGTCCTCAAAGTCTTTTCCTAGGATATTGTCTAAAATTTTTTGGAGTGCTGGTTTGTTTTCATGAAGTTCCTAAGGTGCTCTTTGTCATGAAAGTATCTTATTTCTTCATCAATTTTGAAAGATAATTTTGCAGGGTACATCAATCTGGGTTGGAGGCTGTTTTCCTTTTGGGCTTGGACTAATCACTCCAAGCTCTTCTTGCCTTGAGGGTTTGCGTTGAGAAGTCTGCTGTGATTTTGATGGGCTTTCCTTTGTATGTGATTTATTTCTTTTCTCTAACTGCTTGTAGAACTTTGTTCTTCTGTTGGGTTTCTGGAATCTTAACAATTATATGCCTATGTGTAGATTTTTTTTTTATCAAGGTTAATTGGAGTCCTATATGCCTCACTTATCTGTATGTCAAGTTCTTTTCCCCTGCTTGGGAAGTTTTCTACCATCACTTCTGTGAACAGTTTTTTTATGTCATCTGCACTCTCTCCTGTTTCTTCATTGACTCCAGTCAGTCTTATGTTATTCTTCTTTGCATCATCTAGCAGCTGCTGAATTGGTTACTCATGGTCCCTTACAATTTTAAAGCAATTTGTCTTTTCCTGTTCACTAATTGCAATTTTATCTTCTATATCCGAGATTCTGTCCTCATTGGTTCATTCTGCTGCATAGACTTTCAATGGAGTTTTTAATCTCCTGGAAATCTGTTTGCATCTGTTTTATGGATTCCATTTGTTTCCTATGTTGGGATTCCATCATATTCTTGAGCTCCTCTCTAGATTTATTAATCATGTCTTGCACTATGAGCATGATCTCTGCTGTTATCTGAGAAATTATTTCTGATTTCATTTTTTCCTGATCCTCTTCTGTTGCCAGTTCAGGTAATTGAAGTGTTTGTGCATCAGTGTTCAATCTCATTTCCCTTTGGGGTTGCTGTAGGTGATCTGGAAGTCTGGTTTTGAGACTTGTTTAAGTGTCTTCACATTTCGACGGTGTGGGGGGGCAGATACTGCTGGTGCCCACATGGTTCACCTCCTCTCTGCTGGCAGGCATAGTACAGTGGCCTGGAAGCCTCCTCTTGTGCGCTGGGAGTGGCTGACCTCCTCGGTACTGGCGGGGGTGGCTTTTCAATATTTTAAGGAGGTTCTAATAGAATGGGTCCATTTGTCATAAATGGAGACCCGGAACTGCAGACAGTGGGAGGCATATACCATTGAGGAAAAGCACAAAACAAATGGATGGCTCCAGGAAGAGCCAGAGCAAGCTTCTCCAGTGAGCTGATCATCTTGGGATCTTCTAAAGAGACCTTAAAGATTATTTAATCCAGTCCCTACAAAGTTTTGATCATCATCTACAATGACATAGCTCCCATCTGTTTCCTGTTTATTTCATTCTTAATAATCTCTGAAAGCCTATTTCAAATTGCATACATTGGAACAGACTTTCTGATCTTCCTTTGAATATCTGGGACACTTATACATCCCCAGATAACACTGGACATCTAATCTTTAGATTATTTGTCTGCATATCATTTCTTTCCACAACTATATTTTAATATAATCTGCAAATCCACCACACACATCCCCAATTTGGAAGTTTGTAATGATCTTTTCTTGTGTGTCTACTGAGTGCCAATCACATATTTGATCATGTAGTTTGTAACTATTTAATGTTTCACACTAGTCTTTGATAATACTTCTCTACTTCCCAAGCACAAAGCAGAGCAATTTTTATTTAGTGAGTGGTGAATACCTGAGGAGATTGATTTGAAATTTATGTGGATTCCCCAGCAATTATTATGAAATCTGACAAACATATTTTATGCTTGAAAACCATTTACTGAAAAACTGAATGATGTAGAGCTCATTTTCATCAGAGAAGTAGTCACTTTTTTATATATCTCTAAATATACAACCTGCAGGTGATATTCTACACTAGTGTTAATGTACATAGAATTTAAGCTGACTTTTCTATTCAAATCAAATCACATAATGGCATTGAGATTGTACCTACAGTTCAGCGAAGCATTACCCTTCAATTTTCCAAAATTGAACTACAACTTTGATGTTAAGGGCCATATTATGTCCTTATATAAGTTTCTGGTTTGAATCATATAAATTTCCAATCCATCCTCCTCCAGACATTTTATCTTTTAGAATTGTAATTTTGAGTGCTTTCCATGAGAGAAAAAATAAAAATGAACTTTTTGCTTTGGTTTATAAATGTTTCACCCTCAATAGATGTAGCACCGGCTTGTTGAAAATAGAACTAGGAAGAGCAGAGCTTGCAGATGCCATATGATGAAAACACACAAGGCTACTCAGTGACCTTTTAAATTTTTGGCTGTTATTTTTCATATATTCTCTTTATTATCTGTAACACCTGCCCTATGATTCAGCCCTAATATGAAATTCAGTGACATAAATATCAAGCTACTATAGTCAGTCAGCATTAATTCATTTTATTAACAAACCATTTATTCAATATATTAAATGTCATAATTCTATGTACAAGAAATATAATATTTCAAAAATGGACAAGATCCTGCCATCATTTATTATCTATTCTATAAAGAGGCAAGCACCTAAGTATATATGCATATAAATAAATGCATAGTGAATAATTTCAGGTAATGACATGTATGAAGGTGGGAAAAAAGATACATGTCGAAGAATATTGCGATGAGCTATGTAGATTGTGTCTTAGTTACTTTCTTGTTGCTGGGACAAAATACTCAACACCCACAAGTTAAAGGAGGAAAGGTTTATTTTAACTCACACTTTTTAGAGGTTTCATTCAATAGCAGCTGGTTCTAAGGCAGAGTAGCATGAGAGAGGGGCATGGTAGAGGAGAAACTGTCCATTGTATGGCAGAGAGGAAGAAGTACTATTTCCTTCTTTCTTTCTCTTTTTATTCCATCTAGGATACATGCCTAATGGTTGGTGCTACCCATAACCAGGTAGGTCTTCCCTCTTCAGTAAGTCCATCATCCAACTCAGAATTATGCTAAACCAATCAGTGATGTAATTCAGCATCAAACACCCATGAGCCAGTATCACACCCTCATGATCCAGTCACTCCCAAAAGACCAATCTATGAGCACATGAGGCTTTGGGGAGACATCTAGATATAAGCCATAATGGATTGTATGGACAAGGATAGTCTCTTACTAAAGGTAATGTCTTAGATGTAAACATCAAGAAGATACCTACAATGCATAATATAGGAATGTACATTTTAGGCAAAGGAAAGAGCAAAAGGAAAATCATCCAGTAACTCTTGAGAGTTTACAGTGCATTGTACTCTAACATTATCGAATTTCTAAGAAAGTATTTTTTTAAACAAATCAAGATAATAAGTACTCAATAGGGAGAAAAGAAATGAGGGGCTGAACATTTCAGACTTGCTGCAATAGTTACTTTTCTTGCAAGAATTCCAATAATGAAGGTGTTTCTTAATCTCCAAGTAGGCTGGCATTCAAAACTTTTTTTTTTTTTTTTGGTACCGGGGATCGAACTTGGGACCTTGCACTTGCTAGGTAGGCAGCCAAACCACTGAGCTAAATCCCCAACCTGGCATTTAAAATATTTAACATCCCAACAAAACAGGCACTGGCAGACATGGTACTTAGAAGTCAGCTCTGGGAATATTGCTGTAAACATAACATCAATAGGTAATACAGCATGGGCTGGAAATTGTTCTGCAAAAGAATAATGGCATTGTATTTCCTATCAGCATCAGAGCTTGTACCCTGAGCTTCATGGTTTTTAATGTTCTTTGTCACTTCTTTTATCTATTGCTATAAAACAAAATGCCACCAAGAGAGAACTTAGTTTAAAAGTTGTCAATTCCCCATCCAGAATATAAGACCCATAACCCCTTGGGAGCTTTAGATGGGAATTCCAGTATTAGTCTGGATATTGCAAATTGTATTCTGTAATCGATTATGTAACTGCCAATTTTCTTAACAAGTCTCACTATGTTTATAAAGTCCATATTATGAGACAAGCCCTGTTTTAAAGTTAGCGTTTCCACAGTGAACAAAGGCTACTAAAACTGCTGTCCTTATATCACTTATAATAATGGAGACCAACGATAAATAAGATACATGAAGGAAATGAAAAGAATTGCATGTGATGACAAACAAAATAAGTAAATCAAGAAGAGAGGTTATGAAATAGCAAGGAGAGAAGAAAAGCTTAGGTAGGGTGTCTTTGCTGAAAGAGTGAGTTTAGAACCAAGAATCACAAGGAGATAAGGAATCCAGTTTACATTTGTTTGTGAGAGGAACATTTCAATCAGAGGGACTGGCAAGTGCTATGGCACTGGAGCAAGGAAAAAGACAAATCACTAGTGAAGACAAAGAGAGGGCACATGAGTGAAATCATCAACAGGAAATGATTCAAAAGAATATGGTTGAAACAAGGTATCCATTCCTTAGAGGGGCAACAAAGCCCTTAGCTTTAACTCTGAATAGAACAGGAAACCAGTGGGACTTCTGAATGGAGTAAGGTTACGTTATAATAGGATGACTATGGATAGAATTCTGTGGATTTGGGAACCATAAGTGTGTCTCTATCTTCCCTTTCTTTGAAAAAAATCTGTGTCATCACAACAAAAGTGATATACCTTCCTGAGTCTTTCTACATTCCCAAAACGTAGAGCAGTTCTTATTCAGTTCTACATTCCCCAAATTTGAACAGTTCTTATTCACTAGACATTATTGGAGGCTCATTATATATGCCAACTATTTACATGTACTGCAAGCATGTACTAAAAAAGGGGGATCAAGAGGTGGGTAGAGAGGAGAGGAAGGGAAGGGAAAAGGGATGAACGAAGTAATTAAGATGTGTTATGTAAATGTATCAACTTTCCCACAAGGAATGTAAACATTATGAACTACACACATGTACTAATAAACTAAAATTAAAAAAATAAAGAAACACTTGATCCAGGCAATAGTTCTAAGTAAGACAAAAATTCTAACTCAAATTTTAAGTCTTATTCTTTTCAGGTTTCCTTCAACATACAGAATTTAGAGGAATATAAGAATTCTAAACCCTGTGAACCGTACACTTCATATAGCATAAATGTTGACATATTTCTTCTGAAATTTACATGAGATATTTCTACAGGGATAAGGAGTGCAGATTTGCTACCTCCACTCCTATAGAAGACTGATGTTCTTGAAAACAGTCTTAAGAGATTTGGCCAATTGGCAATCTCATAAAAGTATAACTGGAAACTATAAGATACAGAAGAAAACTTAACTAAATAGTAATAACAACTACCATAATAATGATGATTTTGTGGAGAAAAATAGAAAATTTTAATTTAACAGGAAAATTTTTTGAAAACTGAAAAGGAGAAGAAAAACTCAAAATTCTTCCAGGTAAAAAGAGGCACTTCTATGCAGGCAAAGTCAGAGACTGGCCTCATGCTTCCTTCCAATTCTAAATTATGGAAAGCCATGGAATATATTTTAATGAGAAAAAGTAACCCATGAAGTAGTTATTTTTATATGACTGCGACTGTATGATATTTCAGAAAGAAGACCAACTCTGCAGCATGTTGGCAAATGATGGCAGGGGCTGCATCAGATTTGAGTCACTTTTCCTTAATAAGAGATGAATAAAAGAGTAACTATCCAGCCTGGAAGATCAGAGAAGAATTGAGGCCTAATTGGCCTCTTCTATGAGCACAAAGAAGAAAGGCTGCACTCAAGGGTGATGGCATATTGCAGGTTCTACAGAAAAAGACAGCTAAGTTTAAGTTGCTTACCTGAGAATGTACTAATAGATATCGGAAAGCAGATGAGTCTTGTCTTACACTGATTTCTTATACTCGCTTTTTGATGAATAAGGGTAACATAAGCTAGATTTGGGGGGCTCCTCTGCCTACTAAAGGCAAGAGCCTGTAGGCTGCCCAAATGTTAAACTGACTCTGTGTCTCTGTCATTCATCCTTGTTTGCCCCTGGGTTGGGAAGAACAAAGTAGTGGGTCTGGGTCCCCCACAAGTGGCACCTGGTTGGGCAGAGCTCAGAGGAGTGGGCTGGCTCACCATGGGTGGCACCTGGGGCAGAAGGGAACTGAGACAAGACAGCAGTGAAGGCTGGCAGGGTGGGTCAGCTAGTTGGTGCCTGAACAGGGACTTGAGATCAGAATTGGCTACAATAAAGTGTTGTTATAAAATGGCCAGCAGTAAGTAAACAGTTAAACATAGAATTTAGCTGAAGTGTGGTTATAAATTTTAATAAAATCTTTAAAATATATAATGTGGAAAACTTCTTCAAAAACTTCTCCATTTCCATTTCTAAACCTCAAATCCTGATACTGATATCCTAACAAAAAGGGACACAAAAATAAAACTACAGATAACTCTCACTTTTGAGTTTAGATGTGAAGTGTAAATAAAATGTTAGAAATGAAATTCAACATAATATTAAAAATAATATATTGCAAAGGTAGTATTTATTACAAGAATGCATGAGTTGTTTAATATTAGAAAAATCTAATAATATAAAATGAAACTAATTTTGCTACTTCAAAAGATCCTATGATGTTTAATAAAACTCAACATCCAGGCCCAAGCAAACTCTTTGCAAATGAAGAATCCAGTGAATTTCCTTAACACAATAAAGACTAACTGTCAAACTACCAGCAAAGACTGATTCTCAATGATACAATAATATTGATTCCATAGACATTTACTGAACTCCATCTAGAATCTGAAGAAAGGGAAGTAAGATATTTTAAACTCAGAATTTCGATGTTACAGAAAAGTCAGCAAGGGCAGTTTCTGTCTTTCACGGAGTTTACATCAAATGGAAGGTAAAGTTTGAATAAAGACTTCCAACGAGGTAAAACATCTGGTTGTGTATTTGTCTGTGGGAAGAATATTCCAGGCACAGATTGAGGACAGTAAAATAGAATTGATAACTGAATTAAATGCTGGTCATTTCTAATAGAGTCAGAAACCAGGCTTTGATTACTTAGACTATTCTCCTTCCCTACTGTCTTCAGTGCTCTGGAAATTCTAGTTAATGCTATTGAAGGAGGAAGAGGTGGAAAAGGAAGAAGAAAAGGAGGACGAAGGGAAGGAAGATGAGGGGAAAGAGGAGGAGGAAAGGGAGACAGAGAAAGGAGAAAAAAGCAAGATGTATAAGAGAAAGAATAGGAATGAGAAAGCAAAGGGGAAGGAGAGGAGGAAGGAGAAGGGAAAGAAATGAAGTACAAAAGTTCAAAAGATAAAAAACTAGAACTGGGTGGGGGATGTAGCTCAGTGGCACTGTAACTGCCTCACAAGCACAAGGTCCTGAGTTCAATCCCTGGTACCAGAAAAAAAAAATAAAACTTAGAACTAATTACAGTTTATATAATTGTATCCTAAGACCAAAAAAGTAATTAATACAATTTGTGCAATGTTTAAGTAGATAGGCAGTTACAAATAAACATTTTAAAAGTTAACATTTTGGGTGAACTATTGAAAAATATTTTTTTGGTACCAGGGATCAAACTTGGGTCCTTGAGCTTGAGAGGCAGGCGGTAGAACCACTGAGCTAAATCCCCCACCATTCAATTTTATTTCAATAAAATTGAAATATTTTTAAAAGTTTAATGTAAAATAAATTCCCTTGTCAAAATTAACTAAATTATGAAATATTTATAAATAAATTTCAATTAAAAATTTAGGAAACTGTTGAGAAAATCTACCCAGAAAACTAAGGAATATAATAAAAAATTTAAATAAATAAAAAATTGACAATATCCTGAAGGAAAGACTCAAATTGAGAATTTAATTTAGAAGTCAAAAGAATAGGATATGATGATTTCTATGTGTAACCTGAATAATTAAATAAGTGAATAGTTTTCAGACAATTTGGAAAAACAAGACTCAAGGAACTTAAGAGTATTATGTCGGGAGCAATGCTCCATAATTTTAGGGAAAAATTATTTGGTTAGCCTAGTTCTCCTGCCTACAGCCGCTATGGAATTCCGAGACTTAATTCCATTTTGGCCTCTGTTCACAACTGAGACCTCAATGATCTGGTGATGATGTGATTCTCCAGGACAAGAAACATCCCGGGAGGAACAAACATCTACTCAATTGCTCCTTGTTTTTGGATGGTTACGTCTTATTTATGCAGGATGTACTGAACTCTCTGCAAATCATTTGTTACATTTGTTTCTCCAGATGTACTGAGTACTGAATAAAAGGTGCAGTAAGCTGGGGGCTTTCATCTTTGCAGCCCAGAGCAGCACTGATCAGACCCAAAGCTCAGCTTCTTCTCAGTCTCATTTTTCTACCTTTCCTGTAATTCGCCTTGTGCTGCCGTGGCTCGCAGGAGACTAGGACTTACTGCAGAGGTTCTAGTAACATCCCCTTTCCCTGTTCCCTACAGTATTAGATATCACAAAAATCTATAATAACACAAGGTAATTCTGGTAATACAATAGAAAAATGAAATTACTGTAATCAAAGGCTTGTGTGGACTTAATACAGAAGAAGAAAGAAAAGTAGGATATTTTAAACTCAGGATTTAGATGTTACAAAAAGTAGTGAAAGAAGAGAAATACGTAAATTGATAGAAAAAATTATAAAAACTAAAAATGATTTATTTTTCACTCCTATAATAGACCTCAGAATTCCATAGACACAATTTCTTATAATTGAAATCTCTATATTCTAAAGCAATAAAAGAAAACAACTCCACAAATTCTTATTGTAATTATTCTTGTAATAATAGGTTTTATTCTGTATATTGAACATAATTCTTTAATGTGGAAATCTTGGTATCCTGGTTTTCTCCTGGAAAATATGATATGAGTGCTGAGGGATTTCTAAAACCTGGAATCAAATCTTGAACACAACACTTGGTGTACATGTAATATTGGAAAATTTAACATTTCATATCTCCAACTTCTTTGACAATATAATCATGCTACTTATATCTACTTTTGAGTATATAAAACATGGCATTCATTTAAAAACTGAAAAAACAGCAAGCTTTTTTCAATTTACCTCTAGTGACTTGCAATTTCTAATCCAAGTGCTAACACTTCCACTTATTTAAGTGCTGTTCTCATTATTACAGGTGTTGATGCCAAATATTCTTTGTTGACGATCAGTATTACCTCTGCTCATTGTTTCTGAATTATAGGGGCTAAAATCTTCAAAACCATGTAGCAGATTTCCTTATTAGCAGAACTGTATTTAAAGCCACCAGGAAGAGGCATCCCATGAAATTCTGAAGGTAGGAAAAAAAAAAACCCATCCCACCAGCCACAACAATATGTAGACTTGTGGTCAGGGCACATTGAAGTTGACCTTGATTTCCAGTTAGGACAAGTACTATGACCTTCAGTATTATGGATAACTGAGAATCAACATAAGTAGTTTGCTGTGGGTCCAAGAAATCCCATTTCTTTAAAGTTAAAAGCAATTTTTCCTTGACTTTTAGCAAATCAAATACATAGGGTTTGGGTGAGTTCCTAGTAGTACCACTTAACTCTGTTAAAATTCTATTTTCATAATTGCTCAACATTGTAAAGTACCTGTTTTTCAAATATACTAACCAGTATTATTCTGTAATACTTAATGAATTTGCATTTGATGATGACAGCTCTCTACTTTTGGGGGCTTTCTCATCCCTTAATTTCTCTAAGACTGAGACACTGAAACACTTTCAGCTTTTCTGGTTGTAATTTTCTCATTTTCTCCCCTAGTTTCTTTGTCCTTTTTTGAAAGGTATCATATACATATCATTCTTTCTAGCTTCCTACTGAAAGAGCATTTGTACTCAACTTGAACTGCAGCCAAGTCTAGTGAAGTCTCCCAACTTGCTGATTTTAAGCAATTAAGGAGAGATGTAAATATCCACATCTGCCAATCAATTGATTTTTCTACATGCTGGTATATTTTGTAGATTTAATGGGTGCAGTTTTTCTCTCCCCACAGACTGCAGCTGCGAATTTGCAACTTTTGAATTTCTGTTCATTTGCCATTTGAAAAATTTGGAAAAATTAAAACTTTTTGTGCTGGTGAAAAAAAAAAATCAGTCAGCATTCTCCACAAGTACTATACAAGGCAAGGATATGGCAGCATAAAAATCAGTGGTGTAGTCAATATGAACAGCCAGACTTTTAACTTCCCCTGATCAACTATTTCTCTACTCTGATACTTGCATGGACGAGCTTGGCTGTGAAACTGGAATTTCTCCAAAGCACTGAAATTTAAGTGTTTTAAAGAAAGCCTTATGCTTAATCATATATTTAGAATTTAATATTTAGCAATACTTCAGTTTTGTTTCTATATTCTATTAAAAATCTGTAGATCTTAGCTGAGACTTGGTCATGTACATACATTTCCCACTACAAAGGTATTGAACCAGTAAACATTTCATTGTTGTTTCACATATCAGTGTTCTAGTATAGTAAACAAGATATGGGCCCTGACTCACATTATTATTTCATTCTTAATATCTAACAAATGCTTTCTTTATTCACCACTGTGTGATTCACTACTGCCATTTTCCACCCTCAAAGGTCATATGTTGTGGTTGCTATCATATGGCCTTAAAATGGAGAAGGCGGTTGAAAGAACAGAGTTCCTTTACACTCTTCATGTTGAAAAGAAGCCAAAAAAGCAGTGGTCCCAAGGAAGAAGGGGAAAAGACAAGGTTATTAGCAAAGCAACTAGTTTAGATTCTTTAAATATTGTTGGGCAGCTAATAAGCACAGCTATAAAAGAGGTCTCATGGTGTAAATCACATCAAAGATCAGTAATTAGATCTAATTCACTAGCAGAAATTCATAAACAAAGTGTGTCCAACTCAAAAGGGCAGCCATGGTCTTTTCATTTTATTCAACTCTATTGTCCCATTGCAGAAAATTCTATCCCAATAAAAGCAACCTAGCTCACATCCTTTCAGGACCTCCTTATTGTATATGAGGAAGGAGAGGCACCTAGGGTTTGACTAGGGATGCATGCTCATTTGGCTGCCAGTTCATAATCAAAATGCTGGGAGGACGTGGTGCTTATGAACACTGAGTGCCTGCAGATAGAGATCCGAGAGACTCAAGGAACATGATCAGCAGAAAAAACCATAGAAGCAGCAATCCTGATATAGCAACTGGCAATAATCAGGTAAAACAACACATTTCCAAGAAATAGAAGAAGACAGAGTAATGAATATCAAGAGTGGAAATGAGGCCGCCCTGATAACACTACCCAGAGCGGAAGCAATATCAGGGCGTGCAGAAGGAGCTATTAACCTTGATGATTGGGGAAAGAAAGTAATGGGCTTGGAAGTTTGGACGCAGAGCTAGACTCCTGATCCACAGGAGGGATAAATTCCTTCCAACACAGAATTGCCTGTTTGATTTGTTTTTGTAGCCTGCAAATAAAACATTCCATATGTTTTTGATTGTGAGTGAAATGGAGGGGAAAATAAAACATCCTACTTTCAAAGTGAAATCCAAATCTTCTCAAATGTCTCCTTCCATGGAAGGGTATTCTATTATGGTCTTGAGAAATATGAGGGTGGATAGGAAGCCCATAAAGAATTTGTACAGGTGTTTGAACAACATGATTAGTTTATGAAGAATATCTAAACTCTTCTATTTTTCACGTGAGGAAGCATACTTTTAAAATATGTAGACATAAATTGACTGCATATAATGTTAAATTTAAGAATTGTGATGACTAAAACCTAACATTATTTTGAGAAAAGTCAAATTTCACCTACTCCCTTAGGCTTTAGCAATGAGATAGAAAAATACAGGAAAATGCTGAAATGCCAGAAAGCGTCTAACATATCTATTAACCTTTCACCTTCAACTATATTTTAAATTTGATTTTTAAAAATTATGACTGGAAATTGGACGGGGCGGGCTTAATTATAGTTTTATCTGTATATTTCATAAGATTTCTGTTGTAGCTAAAGATATTACAAACAACTTTCTATTCCAAGATTGTTTAAATAGTAACCCACAATTTCTTCTTATTTTATGGATTATATTCTAATATAAATAACCCATCTTAAAAATATTCTCTTGAATGAAATGTGGGGAGCCCCTAAATATTTTTCTAATTGGCAAAATTGCCCAATGCAATTTAATGATTTCCCATGGTTGTATAATCATATAGGATGTTAGTTAATATATTTCAGGGAATATTTCCAAGCTGCTACTCTTAGTACAATAATCTGGATGCTAATTCTCAGGTCTTCAATAAACTTTATTTGGTGTCATTTTATAGTGTTTCTTAATATCTCATTGAAGAAGTCTCACTGTATTATCTTTTTAAATTATGTGTTCCCTCAGAGGTCTATTGGACATTCTTTTCCAAATTTATATTAGAATGAAGTTAAGTTAAATAATATAAATTGGCTAAAAAACACCTGTAAAGTTAAATGCTACCACCAGGATGATCTGCTGCTCCACTTGGACGAGGGAATGTTCCACATCAGTTCCTTCTCCTGGGACTCTCTTTCCCCAGGATGGACAAAGCTTGTCCTTTTGATACTACAGGTTTCTAATCCAGTGTCATCTTTTCATAAAGAACTTTCCTGGCTACATATTGTCAAATAGCAGCATGCTCTCAAACTTCATCCCTTTATTTTATTTTTATTCATGGCAGTTATAGCTGCCTGACATTTCTTTTATAGACATAACTGGTTTCTGTTTTTTTCCACAAGAATTCAACCTCCATGAAAGAGGAATTTTGCCTGCTTACAGCCTTTTTCTCAGCTTTTAGAACAATGTCTAGATCATGGAAAATTCTTAATAAGAATCTTGCTAAAGAATAAATGATTAAACTCAAATTCCCCCTGTATCCACCAGCTTATGATTATCAAACAAAACCCTTCTAGTCATTACATCCAGTCTTCACTTTTTAATACAAACAATTCAGTAAATCTTCTCCTGAATTATTTCTCTGTGGGGTATATGAAGTGAGGACTTCTTTCAGATTTATTCACTGCTTACAATTCAAACATCTTCCATGCCACCTAACACTCTTACCATTCTTAAGAGTTTGTGGAGGGGGGAGGGGAAAAGGAAGGAAGGGAAAAGAGAAAAAATAAGAAAAGAAGGGAAAATGGAAACAAAGCTTTGTAAATAAAGAAGGGAAGAAGGATTGAACAGAGGGGAGGGGAATGGAAAAAAAGGGGAATCAAGATCTATCACATACCAGTACACATTCCCTATGATGAATGAGATCATTATGTATATCTAAAGTGTACCAATAAAATTAATTTTAAAAAGAGTCTGTGTCTGGGATGACCACACTGATCTAGGAATATTTTCCTTTAATTGCTTCCACAAGCTCTTTGTGAATTTCAGAACAACAAATTAACGTTTATGAAGCACTTACCAGGGTAACATATCATACTGAGACATATTGTAAATAGTCCCTCTTGGATTTTCACAATAATCCTTCCAGATAGGTGGTATCAATTCCCATACCATTGAATGAAAAATCAGAGTTGAAATTATTTGTCCAAGGTGCCATAATTGTTAGGAAAAGATCCAAGATTTGGACTGAATAAACTTCAAAGTCAGCTCTCTCTCAATCTCTGTCTCTCTCTGCCTGTCTGTCTCTCTCTCTTTCTCTTTCTCTCTCTCTCATCTCTCCTTTTAAACTCTGTTTGGCAAAATAATTGTGTACTTATAAACTTTAAATTCAGGGACTCAACAAAATGAAACTCACTTTAAATAATTTATTATAAGAACCCATAGAATTCACTGAAAGCTATGATAATTCATATTTACCATTTATTACAGGGAAAGTATTTAGATGAAAATCAGACAAAGAAGAAACATACAGAACAGACTGACAATGTTCCATTGTCTCCTCTGTGAAGTAAGGAGTCATTATCCCCCCCACACACACACTGATGTGTGACACCACACAGAGAATACAACCACCAGGGAAACTCACAGAATTTCCATGGCCCGAGTTTTTTCATTGGAGATCCATGACCTAGGCCTGATGGACTAACAAATTGCCCATGTGGTCAAACTCAGCCTTGAGGTTCATTGAGTTGCTGTGGTCCAAACCTCTTCCCCTAAGTCCCATGGCTGCTTTTTCTGGTGTGGTCAGACCCTACCCTTGCATTGCCCAATATGATTGGCCCCATCCTAAGTTCTTATGTACAAGTCCTTGCCCTAAACAAAACACTCCTACAGGGTACAAAACTGCATCCTAGAACTGAGGTCAAAAGCCACACTTCTTTGGAAGCAATGCCAAATTGTTTACTACACAGAATCTGAATTACTCATGCAGCCTTCAACATCTTGTGAAGCCAATCTGGTGTGTTATCATGGCCAGGGTGCTTCGCCAAGTTACACAAACAAACTTAAACTCGTGGACCCAGAGAAGTTCTGCAGCACCCTGGAGATGGGCTGACACACACAGCACAGATCTCATCATCACGTCAGCTGTTGCCCACGTACTCTGCTGCCTCTCTCTAAGCCTGTTACAGACCTGGCAGGGTTTTATGGTACTAAGCTAAGAAAACATTCAGATGACAGTGAAAGTGAAACATCAGGACTGTAAACTGCTAATTGCCAATTCCATATATTTGCAAGGCAAGTAACAGCAAGAAATATCAGTGGTGAGAAATTGCTGAAGTTTGTACTTATATAACTAGTAGAAAAATAGAATGATATAAAATTGTCTCACTTCTTCTGTCCCAGCTCCCAAATCAAGGCTCTTTAATATAAACAGTAAGGACCCCTGACTTTGAATCCTAACGCTTTTATATATTTTGTCTGTATTTTTATGAAGCCTATTTAACCTTCTGTCTATGCTTTGGGAACTGATGAGCAAGGTAATGTTATATATTACAAAATACTTAGAATCCAAATTCATGCTGGTGTTCAATTTCAAGTTCTGTTCTTGTCCCTAGGCATAAAGTTCAATCTTTCTAATGCTTTCTATAATACATTTGTAATACAAATCCTTAAGATCTTTGTCACTGAATAAGTGATCAATGTATGTTATTACTATTATCTTTACTAAAGCGTTGGGGTGACATGAAATCCAGTTAGTTAAAATCTTTTTAGTATTAAATATAGTTAATGCAAAATACTTTACTTTCAAATAATTTTAAATCAGCCAAGATTACCATGATCAGCTAGGCATTTCTTCAGTTTAATGGTATCTGTTATTTTGAAGATGCTTGAAGAATTTCTGATGACAAGATTTTCTTTTTGACCAAACTTTCCTCAGGTTCCTCTAAGCTCTGCTTTTGAATAGAGCAGGGCTTGGGCTCTCTGTCCTACCTTAAATTCAGCTCTAGCAGGAATTCTGTAAATCAGTTTATCCAGAACCTCATGAACTCATTGGAGATCAAATTACCCTGGACATCTGACCACCCTCCTCATCCTCTACAATCCCCCATTGACTTCTGGTCACCCTGACTTGCCTTAAGCAAGTTCCTTTTAGATCAACTTAGCCAGAACCTACCCATTGCCCCCAACCCCCATGGTCCTTCTTCATAATTTGCCATCTACCCAAGCCCTCTACCCAGCTCCTTGGCTATCAGTTCCTACTCTTTGTTTTGCAGGTTGTATTCAGAATAGAGCCCCATTATATACCAAGATTTCCTGCTCCCCATTTTAGTAGTTTGCTGAGAAAAATCTGTTCTTAGCACTTCACTATCCAGCTCGGTTTTTCCTTTAACACTAACTCAGGCAATAGATGTGAAAATGTCTACCATTCTGACAGATCAGTGACCAAAAATAAACAAGGGAGACCTTAGTTCTGTAGTTAATAAGCTGTGATCTTATTACTGCTCGATATCCTTCTCATTAGCTTTGAGGCCTGCGTCAAGACACATGAGTTCTCTGTACTTGGGATCCACTGTCAATAATGAAGTGAATTAAAGTGGCATTACTGTACATCTGTAAATAACATAAAATTCATTGTAATGCTGGGAACCTTAACCATGTTTGTTCAACAGATGCCATTATTACTCCAGTCCCTTCCTTTCAGAAAGCAAGTATTACACATAGTAGAATGCAAGCAGCACATCATCTAGGAGATGACTAGAAAGAGCCAGAACCTAAAATCTGCCCTGACCTCATTTCTTGCAAAATTTCATTTATTCTTATTTGAGCATGTAATTTGGTCCTCTGAAAAGGCCTATTAGCATTGATTTCTTATTGATCTGTCACATGCCAATGTTCACTTTTAATGAACTTGACATTTGGCTGTCATAAAAAAAAAGGGGCGAATTCGCAGATATGTGTCAGCTTAACTTTTGACCAAAACACTATGTAATTGAAGGAGAAAGTGAAGTTAACATTGTACATTTGATTCCAGTTCACTGTTCTCAATGGGCTAACACTTTAGAGCAACGACCCTTAAAATTCTAATGCATATCAAATCAGTATGTAAGTAACAGCAATCCTAGAGAGATTTGCAATGTAGAGCCTTATGCTAATGAGTAATATTCCAAGGAGTAGGTTTTTCCTTTCCTTCTAAAATGTGAACCAGGAAATTAGAAAGTAGGTCAACTTAAAAAGTAGCTTGCTGACTACCAGTTTTTAGATGTGCCTAGACCAGGGCCTAGAATCATATTCCACTCACAATCAATAAAAAATGAAGTAGTTCTTTCACAGCCACAGGCTTATCTTTATTGATTACAAAGCAAAAATAAAAACATTGACTCCTGGACAATGACAACAACAACAAAAAACTGGATTCAGAGTTGACTAAGAGAAACATAAAATATGCAAACTTTATATTTAAGTGCAGATAAAGTATTCTTATTCAGCCTATTTTCCAAATTTGCAAGTTTAGAGAGGAAAATGTCCTCATCATGTTTTCCAAAACCGTGGCTTAGTATTTCTTCTTGACCTTTACTTGGGTACAAGCAAGGGATGGTAGCATCTTTGATTAGCATACCATTAAAGTCTGCTTTCTTATTCATTATCCTATATTCAAAATAATTTCTTTTTAGAGTAGCTGATTGCTGATTGTTATTCTTACTAAAGTATTGGGCAGAGGCTCTAGGGTAGCAGAAAGACTCATCCTGGTCTAACCTCTCCTAATAAGCTCTAGTCCTACTACTATTTATTATTTATTTACTACATAAAGTTTCTTAGACTCTATGTACTATAAAATGAAATAGGAAATACTCATTCTTCTAAACGTTATCACAAGAACTAAACATAAATTGTTTCTGCAGCAGCCAAGCACTGTGTAGACAGAGGTAATGCTGTCAACAGCATCATTCATCTTTTGCTACGGAATAAACAACACTGTGCCTCCTGCAAACACTGAAAGGTAACTTGCCTTCAGTCAATCAGAGTATTCTGTAAAAAGATTCCTTCACATTTAAATGATATTTTTAAAGAAGCCTATTAAAAAGTGCCTTTGAAAAGTTTACATTGCAGTTTCTTTGTATATATGGATCTTTGCCTCTTGTAAAATCCCAGGACATTTCAAAGAAGGAAAGGTCATTTAGCTCATCTGTTCCATTATAGCTGTGATCCATTTCCCCAATGAGAAGCAAGAGAAGCGTTTCTCAATATGTATCAGGAAAAAAGAAACCTCTTAGACCATAAGGACTAAAGCATTGCATATGCCACAAGCACTAGGCACCTAATTTCATCATGGACAATTAATGACTCTGCCATCCAGGCTGAAACAGGCCCAGGACACTGGGACTCCAGGCTTCAGTAGGGTGGCAGGTTCATGGCAGCCTTCATTTAGTTTAAAAAAATATTTTATCGACACATAGAGCATTCAGAGTCATAAAAATATATCATGTTTATCACTGCTTTTATGGTATGCATAGATATGACACAAGGGCATTGAGCCATACAGCATTAGACAAGCATTTATTTCACCCTGAGCTGCTACAAAGAATGCATAGCTCAGCTTCTATCCTCCGTGGTGAAGCAACAGGACAGATCTCATCAGAAATAAGCGTTTAAGAAAAACACAAAAATCAATCGAGATGCATATATTACCTAAATGTCCTGATTGGGCTTTTCTATGTGCTAAACAAGCTTGTTAGTAATAATACACCAGTGCAGTTTTCTGCCAAAGGCATCAGATTACTATACTGGAGAATTTGCAAAATGATCATCTTTCATGGAAATGGGAATGCAGCCAGCAAGTTTACCTTTAAGCACTTTCACTAACACCCATGGTTTATGATTACATTATCACCCAGACTCTGATACACATTCTTATGGAGAGCTGTTTCCTCAAGAATTATGATCCCAGACATTTGGTTTTTAAGTTACTGAGTGGACAAACAGCTAAGCTATGGATTTAGATTTAGCAACAGCTCATGCTCTCCATTACTGGAAGCCAGGTCGGGGCAAGTTTGAGGGGCAAAGGAGGGGTCAGGGAGGAGA
Source organism: Heterocephalus glaber (assembly GCF_053883595.1). Classification (NCBI taxonomy): domain Eukaryota; kingdom Metazoa; phylum Chordata; class Mammalia; order Rodentia; family Bathyergidae; genus Heterocephalus; species Heterocephalus glaber. Next base: position 26,453,557 of record NW_028258379.1, read on the forward strand.
ATGATATTTTCATATAAATTGCAAATTTAAGTAAGTGGAAAGGAAGCATTAAGACATTTGCATATAATTTAAGCTTTGTCCTTATTCAGCAGAATGCACTTGTCACAACTTATTGGGCTTTGTTTGAAAGGTACTCCAAAGTGAAGACAATGCTGGAAGAGATGGAAGGAAAACAAGTCTTTATAAGTCTTTATAAGGTTTAAGACCTTCCCATGGAGTGCTACATCCCTGACCTGGCTAGATGCTTAATTCATCAGGAGACTTAACTTTGCTCTCCTCTCATTTCTACCTGCCTCCTAAAATGGTACTATTTTTCTTAGGAAACACTATCTTGATTTTCTTTGTTTCTATGTCATGTAGCTGACATTTTTATGCAGTGATTTTAAACTCCTTCGAGGTAAGGCCCCCATGTGAATGTGTGTATGTCCTATAATTCGCACAATCCTGTAAGAGTGCAGCAAGTGGCATATATTAGGCCCCAAGGAAATAAATGGTACATAGATAAATGAAGTGAGGAAAGCAGCAGTGCAGAATGTATCACTACAATGTTCTGACTATCATGTATAGTATTCATAAAATAAGATGCTCCCATCGGTAAGAGTAATTAAATTTTTTAGAAATAATAATTCTGGAGTGAATAATGGGAGATAACAAGGTTTCCTTAAAAAATGAAAAATAAATATTGCATTTATTGGAAAACTGCTTATTCTTTATCCCAAATTGATCAGATTTAGCATTTGATCTTCTTTGGGGCAGGACAAGCCTGTGTGAGCTGATACGGTCTCAATACGAGCTGCCTAACGGTAGTAGACATGCCTATAACTTAATACCAAAGAAAAAAGCAAGAAAAGATTTTTTGTCACTAATCATAAAGATGTATATTCTTTTATTTTATGGTATTTAAAATCTGGTGTCAGATGCTATATAATGAGCTAGACAGAAGCTAATAACCTGGAAAAGCATATTGAATTCTCTTCTGTATTCCAAAGTAGAGTCCTGCAAAAGGAGAAGTTATGCTCCTTTACATCATTATGGAGTCATTTATTGGTTCAGGATGGCTTGCTGGAGGATTGTGAAGAGTTGCAGACACGCACTTGCCCCTTGGTGGAGCAATTGCTTATATAGAGTTTAACTTATTTCAATAGTTTGCCAGATACTTCTGAAGTGTTTTCACTCAAAACATTGTTTTCAACAAAGAGGTAAAAGAAAAAGAAGGGAAAATTATGTATGCTTCGTCCCATCTAATTTTTCCTCTTTAAAGCAGCTGTATTTAAAGAAGAGTGCCCTAACCACACATTCCCTACCACCTAAGTGACGGTATGCAGAGTGGTACGAGGAAGCAGTTCTGCCATTCACTGGCTGTGAAATATTGATTAAACTACTTCTCTGTTGTCTCAAATTCTTCAACAATAAAGGAGATACTAAAAAATTTATTCCTGAAAAATGGGTTGATACATGTAAAGCTCTTCCAACAGTGTTTTTCTCATGGTAAGTGCTCTATGTGCTAAGTACTACTCATGGGAACAAAAAGGTAGTTTAGGAGTCTTGGGCTAAATTTTCTTTTTCTGCCTCTTTTGCACCCAGTTCATTCAGTCTCTTCTTTTAACCCAACTACTGCCGTTCTCATCCAATTTATTATTCCTTTGCTCTGAATTTGGTTCCTCTTAAAGAACATTCATTATGTAACAATGAATGGCATTTACTTATCCTTCACTTATAGAACGTGCTAAAACACATTCCATGGGATTGCACTGCTTGCTAGATGAAATTCCATTGCCTTCAGCTTGTCTTCTGGTGTACCCAATTCTTACACAGTAGTCCTTTCTTTCCCATTCGTTATCTCCTGAGGCCTCCAGCCACTTCCTACAAGCTATAGCCAATACTGACTGTTTAACATTCTCTAAATGTACTCTGTGTGTGCTTCCCCCTGTGGATTGCCCCCCGCCCCGGCATGTCTTTCATCTCCAGTTATATTGGTCTAAATCTTTCCTTTCCTTCAAGGCAAAACTTGTATGTTACTTCCTTTGAGAGTTTGTCCCTAATTCAACCAAGTAGAAAGAATCACTTTCCTTCCAGATTTGGATGTCAATTTTTCATAACTTCTGTCTGAAGGATTTTATTCTTACTTATTTACACTAGCTTCCTTAGAACTGAAACTAAAATAAATGGCATTATCTTTGCCCATAACAGAAACTTGATAAACATCTTATAATTAAATAAATCTAACTGCCTACGATAGACATGGATTTAACAACAGTCCCCATTGTAATGTAAGAAGTAAAGATGTCTCATGATTCATTTATTGACTTTACTGAATATCAAATATTATCAGGATTTGAGACAAAAAATCCCCAAATTTAAAGGCTTTGCAACACTTGAAGCCTCTCTTGAAGATTATATTTAAGTAGATAAATTATAGCTCAATATTACCTTGTGCAATACATCCATAGATATTCATAACTATGCCTAAAGAGCATTTAGGCAGGTTTAAGAGGAAAGATAGGATTTAGATTAAATTCTAGAGAAAGCTGCTACATGAAGTGACTAAAAGTGATAGGAAGGTATGATAATGAAGCAATAAGCAAAATGTGCCAGGTTATGAAAGGAATTCGTAAATAATAATTGCAAGAATAATTGGGGTTGGGCACTTTTTATGTGTCATGTATTAAAGTAAGCTCTTTAATCATCACCATAAACCAGACAAAGATATTTTTCTTATTTTACTAAAGAAGAAACTGTCCTATGTTAATCAGAATTCTATAGAGAAATAGAACTGATAAACTATATATGATATATAAGGTATAAGAAATATAAGATATACATGATATGTAAGATATAGATATTATATATATATATATTCACATGTGAGGAGGAAGAGGGTGAGCAACAGAGAGATTGAGATTCAATAAGTTGGCTCAAGCGACTGTGAATTTGGCTGGCAAGTCCAAACATCGCAGGAAGGGCTGGCAGGATAGAGATACATGGAAAAGTTTCAATTCCATCTTGAAGACAGTGTGCTGGCAGAAATTCCTCTCTTTTAGGGAGGTCAGTCTTTTCTCCTAAGGCCTTCAGCTGATTGGAATAGGCTTACCCACATTTGGAGGGAAGCCTTCCAATTTAATTTTTAATCAGGTCAAAAATGACCTTCACAGAAACATCTATAATAGTGCTTGACTAAGTATCTTGGTACCGTGTCCTAGCCAAGTACACAAAATTAAACATTACATTTGCCTGGAAGAGATCACATCATCTAATGAGGTTCAAGTAGTGAGCCTGGAAGAGCTGGTATTCAAACTTCGACTTATCTTCCTTAGTTTGCAGATTCGGGAACAGGCTAAATTTCTAATAAAAGAACTGGTGAGTCATATTCAAGCCAGGTTCCTTAAGGCAAAGTAGAGAGGCAGGAAATGAACTGTTACAACTTCTAAGTTGTTACACCAAAAGTTGGTAGCCAAGCTGAAACAGAATCAATGTGGGAACAGGTGTTGAACAAGTATAAGTTTTGCAGTGCTTAATCACCTGCTTGGGCACTTGAGTGCATGGGTGCAAAGATTTATTAACTTAGATTGCAGGAAAAATAGACTAAAGACAGGCTGACTAAAGCCTGTCAGTCAAGAAGATTATTGTGATAACACAGGTCTAAAATGACAGGAGCCCAGTTAAGGATAATCACAAGATAGGTAAGTAGATGTGGAAGAAGTCAAATTAAAGTTCACACAGCTCACAAATGATAGAAATTTTACTCTTATTTTGCACTTATATCTAATTATTTAATAGTCACCAGGGTCTAAGGGTCACGGGACATAGGAAATAAGGACAGAGGTACAAAAAGGCATTAGAAGCATTCAGAAAAAAAATTCAAGGAAAATATTCAGTAAAAGATGCTAGATAATAGCAATGGTGTCATGCAAATAAATTTGTAGGTATTTGAAGCCTTGGAAATATATATATATATGGAAATATATATATATGAGGATATATATATGGAAATATATATATGGAAATATATATATATATGAGGATATATGTATATATATATGAGGAAATATATATATATATATATATATACATATATATACACTATGCTCCTTGGATAAGTAACTAAATTTAATCCATCAGATATTATAAAAAATAGTTGCTTGCATCCTTTGTACTTCAGAAAGTTTAATTAGCTTGCCTAAGGATATGCACCTGGTGATAATAGATACGGTATGTGAGCCCTTGAATGGTTTTTTCCATGCTACTTTCATTTCAGTAGGGCCATCCCCTGACAGAAAAACATGCCAAGTATGTCCTTATCAGAGGTGAGAAGATGTCTTGTCTATGGAAATAGACTCTATTTCCATAATAAATTCTGCCCTAGGGCTCAGGGAACTTTGGAAAACATCAAGGCCACCTATGTCGTAGAATATTAGTTCTATGGATATAAAACCTCACAAATGTGTTCCATCTCCAGGACACATATGCACACTGTAGAATGCCTGGCATCATCTGTGTCTTCTCCTCCTACCAGTTGAGGAATTGAGAGCTACTTCAAGAATTGTCAGGTAAAAAGGCCAAAAACCAAGACCAGACCAGGCCACAACAAGCCTTTATTAGGTGAACAGATCTGCCAGGCTCTCTCTGCACAAAGGAGAGAAAAAGGCAATATGGCCGGCACAGGAAATGCCGTTTTTAGGAGCAGGGGTGGGGCTTGTAGGAGCTGAGGTGGGGTTGAGTGAGGTAGTGGCTAGGGGCTGGAGGAGCCTGTGATGTCACTAGTTGCTAGGAGGAGAGCAAATATTAGGTTACTCTTTTGGTGGGAGTAGGGGCATGTTGGAAAGAAGGTAGCTATTATATACAGCAGCCACCCTAAATTGGAGGGAAATCTATCAAGAATCTTACCCATTTTTACACTCTTGTTTCCTTTCTCGGATAGTTGTCTTGGCAGAGATCTGATTGGAAGTCTTTCGTGTTGTAGGCTTGATGTTTCATATGGTATCCGGGGGCTACAAATGGGAGCATCAGATTGATGAGTTACTGCTGCCCTTCCAGCTCCTGACGAACTAGGGTTCAGTCAGAAAGCAACGTCCCACTGCCTTCTACTTCATCAGAGAACAAAATACTGTTATACACAGCCTGCTGTGTAGATCATTCATAACCAAAGCCAACCTTAAAAGCCCAAGTAAACAGTTCAATAAATTTAAAGAAATTGCAATTGCTCAGAAACTATAAACACTTCACTTGCCTCTATGTTTTGCTATCAGCATATAAACAACTTGATGAAAGCAATAAAACTGATTATTTTATAAACTGTAATATGATAATATAGTTAGCAAATTTCTGAAAACTATTTAAACTTCCAAGGTTACTGATAGGGAACTACTAAAGAAAATCATGTATTCATACATTCTTAAAATTTTTATATTCATACTTAATATTGCTTTCCATATTAAAATTTATTTTTATGTGTATTTGCATTGTTTATGTCATAAAAAGTTCTGTGTATCTACAGAATACCAGGAAAGGTAAAATAATCTTCCTTTATTTGTATCTTCAGGATAAAAAAGAGAAATGCATATGATATTTACATGCTCAACATGTCCAGAGACTAGCAGGTGAAGCATTTTCTAGCAAATAATATGGAACACATATTACATATTGGATTCTAAGTGATGAGGATATATATTACCTATGACAGGAGGCAAAATATATAAGTAAATAATCAAGAGGGCCATTTATGCATAGAACAAGAACAATAAAAACAAAAAGAAAATAACTGGAAGAATGAATGAATACCTAAATGGGTGGATGAGTGGATGCTAGTTGGTGTTATGTACTGAACTCTATCCTTCCACAATTCAAATCTTGAAGCCCTGACTCTTAATGTGACCATATCTGAAGTTAGGGCCTTGTAAGAGGTAATTAAGGTAAAATGAGGGTGGGGTCCTAACTCCATAGGACTAGGGTCCTTATAAGAATAGGGAGAGACACCCAACAGTATGCAAATCTCTCTCCTTTGTGTGAATGTGTGTGCATCTGTACAAAAAAAAGAAAAGCAATGTCAGGATGAGAGAGAGAGAGAGAGAGAGAGAGAGAGAGAGAGAGAGAGACCATCTACAGGCCAGGAAGAAAGGCCTTGCCAGAAACTAATATCAATGAAGTAGACCTTGATCTTGAACTTTTGCCCTCTTTCTTGGAATTGTGAAGAAAAGGCCTATTGTTGAAGCCACTCGGGCTCTGATGTCTTGTTATGGAGGCCTGAGCTGACTAATCCAGATGGATAGATAGAGCCTTCGAGGATCAGTTATTTAAATCTCTGCTCACATAGAAACTAAGGCTTTAAAAGGAGAATCAAGATTTTTCCCTTCTGATTTATTTTAAATTATAAATGCAATACATACTCGCATACTTACAATAATATAGAAGATATATAAAACTTTAAAAAAATGAAATTGCTCTACTTGTTTCCATCTCTTCGAAAGAAGGCATTCTTAAAGAACTCAGTGTGAGTACTTCCAGACCATTTTCAGGCAGATGATTTGCAAAAGAGAAAGGTCCTTCTCTATGGAACACAAGAAGGTAGAGCAGATGGAGTCAAACAAAGGGCCTGTGCAAACCTGAGAGGGAAAAGCATGGAAGAATGAAGCAGAATTTTTCACTTGGAAGTCTGGGCAGGTTTGTGGGCTACATTTCGAGTGCATGAGGCCACCAGTTTACACAATTGACAGATATCCAACTGTGAAGGCATTATATGGAAAGTTGAAAGAGACAGTCCAGTCCACAGAAAAAGAAGAACAGCTCATAAATATAGGAACAGATCCTCAGCTTCACTCAAAATTAGAAAAGTGCAAATTAAAGCTGCACTAAGATTCCATTTTTCATCTCTCTGATTGGCAACAATCCAGCATTTTACAAAATACTCTCTTGATGAGACTGTGTGAATTAGCACTGTTAGACATTGCTGGAGGGAATGAAAAATAGTGTAATCTTATAAAGGGAACTGACAGTATGTAGTAAAATTATGTAGGCAGCTAGCCTTTGACTCAGCGTTTCTACCTGTTGGAAAATGTCACAGAAATCCTCTGGTAAAATATGAGAATATACGTACACAAGGATTTCAAGGGAATACTTCTGTAAATGCAAAATACTGCCAATAAATGATGGTTCAAAAACAACTATGGTACAGTCATAGCATAGAATGCTCTGCAGCTACAAAAGGAAATTAAGAATTACTCAATACAACATTATGAAGTGGTCATGAGGATATACAGTACTAATAACTGAAGAACAAAGTGAACAAAAAAAGGGAAAGGAAAAATTATGAGAGAGGAAAAAAAATGGAAATGAAGTCCATGTAAATAGGGAGGGGTGGAGGGGCTGAAGGGCTCACAGATAATAGGGAAAAAATAAGAACCAGGATACATCAGGTACAGGTGCAAGCACCCAATGATAAGTGTAAACGTATTGTATGCCTGAAATGTACCAATAAAAGAATTTAAGGGAAAAAAAAGTATCATGAGCTACTATTTATCCTATAATAGAGTTTGGAGTATATAGAGGGTGCATGCATATGTACCACTTGTGCATGGGCCTGCACACACACACACACACACACACACACACTGATATTGAAAAAAGAAAATAATAAACCAAAAAATTATTTAAGTGTCTACAAATATGAAAGTCTTTGAAAGAGTTTGAAAGGCATTGAAATAGAAGCTAGATTTTTCCGAATAAAACTTCTGAAATTTGACTTTGGAAATTTGGAAATATTTCAAAATAATATAAATAAATTAATGAAAAATAGCTTATAAATATTGAAAGAAAAATGAAACAAAGGAACTTAATTATATATAAAGGCAGCTCTCATACCTACACAAAATGGAACCATGCCTAGTCACTTTAAAATAAACAATTTAACTTAACATCCATAATGATATACATGAAGACATACCTGAATACCTGAATGTTTTTATTTGACAGAAATTGTTGTAAACATTTTGAACGGATTCAGGATACCCTGGAAGCTGCAAGAAGATTCTCACAAAACAGGAATTCCAAAACTGCTTCACAACAATGAGACAGTGTTCTCATAGCAAAGGGGAGTATTTTGAAGGGGGTTAATGGCAATAGATTTTTTTTACTGTAATAATTTTTATTTTAAATATTCCCTTTATTTTTAATTATCCCTCATATTCCATATTGAGATTCCCAAACCAAACCATGATGAATTGAAAACCAAAATGAAAACCATGATGAATTGATGAATTTTATTTTTAAGGCATAATATGGTGGTCCCATTCATCTGGACTTGAAAACTTAACTCACTCCTCTTACAATCTCCTCCCTGTACCAAAATCCCAAATCTATTTTATCATGGAAATATCTTAACAACACATATCTTCATTCCCATTCTCTTTCTCAGCTCCACATTTTAAACCATGGAAGTAGGGCCCCAAATCTTGGGCCCAATGGTACACAGGGCTCTGCTTTAACTTTCCTCTGGACACATACTTTGGTGTACGATGGAAAATTCCAGAAATTAAAGAAATTTGCCCATCTGAATGTCCCACACTCCTTTCTAGATCATGATGAAGGTATCCAGAACACTAAGTTACATGGTCCACATGGCTCCAACCGATTTCCCCAAGTTATTCTCCCAAAGGCAGACTCTGCAACTTGACTTAGTTGTTGGCAGAAGTATTTGGCACATGACCTTGATTATCCACAGGCTCCAGAGGCCCTTGTGGTAGGGATGGAGTCTTTGGAAAAAGGAGAAGGAGAATGTGTAAGAGGCTTGGTGTCTCCTCCTGAGCTCTAGTCTTGACTCTGAAAATGTTATAAACAAGCTTGCCCACCATCTATTGAGATACTTTCACCTTTCACACAAATACTACAGTAATCTTAAGACTGGTCATCCATTCTGTAGAAACTTGGTTCAAACATTTAAGAACTGGGGTTTTAACCTAAGAATGACCTGATGTCTGAAACAGCATCTCTAAGGTAAGGACTTGGAATCTTCACATGTTCAGGCTTCCTGGTTATCATTCAGCCCTGCTGAAGCGTGTGGTGTAGCACTTCCTTTTTTAAATACAATCTATATACTTTGGCCAAATCAGTATTAGTTAGACTCATATCTAGTGATATCATCTGCTTCTCAGCACCTTACAATGTTTCTCCATTTCTTTAGACATTAAATAAAGCCTTTGAACTTACAAGAACACCAATTTATGTATTTATACTTTTTTAGGATAATCAATTTATATAATTCATCTTAGAGTGTATGAGTCTGCAAACTATTTCTGAAAGGTACACCAGGTTAGGCTTTGCCGACTATACAGTCAGTCAGTCACAGCTATTCAAACCTCCAAAAGCACCCACAGGCAATAGTTAACAAATGAATGTATGGCTGTGTTCTAATAAAAAATTATTTACAACACAAAATTTGGTCCAAAACTATAGTTGTTGACTCCTGTTAGTTTAATTCACTTGGTCTCTTGTGACTGCCCTCCATTTCTAGATGTTATCCCTTCATTTCTGCACGCCCATACTCTAGTCAGGACGAATCAGTTCAAAGAACTAGCTCCTTTATCAGTCTTTCCTGAGCATACAGATACAAGTCCCCTGTAATATCTGTAACATAGTGCCTGATGGCTCTTCTGATAGCTCTTACTAACTTGGATTTTAGTAATACATTCATATACCTGATCAGTTCTCCAGTTTGACAGCAGCCTGGGACAGGGATACCTCTGTTTACCTTGTAGCACATAGAGTTTCACTTTTCTTTCTGTTTGTTCTTGTTGATTTTAGTAGAAATGTCACAGATACCATGAAAATGTCTTGCTTATTATGATCACCAGCATTAATTCATCATTCTACTGAAAGACCAGACCTTCTCTCATTCAGTGCCCAGGGTCCTCAGAGAGTCCACTGTTCCCTCAAAAGATCCTGAGTAAACAGAGCACTACTGTCACTCACCTACACAAGCAATTGTGTGTGGGTGTGTGTGTGTGTGTGTGCAATCTTACTGGGCCTATTGAGGGACTACCACTTCCTCATTCCACATGGTTTCAGCATGAAGGATTTACGCCTAGAGCTGCTCAACCAACAAAAGGAGACGAAGAATGAAGCCAACATGGAATAAAACAGTCCAACTGCTTAGAAATATGGATTCCTAGAGAAATAAAAATTTACTAAAATCTAAAAATTCCCAAAATTCGTTTTTACCCTCCAGATGTGCTTCCACCTCTAGTCTTTTCTTCTATGTGAGGCAATAAATTCCCTCTTTTCAAAACAGTTTGGGGTTGGTTTATTTTATTTACTACCAAAAAAGATTCCTGTTTGATAAAGTAGGTTATCATTAAACATCAGAGGAGTAAGTTAAATAATAACTTTAGAGGACATTGTGATCAATTTCTAAACATAGGCAAAACTCTCTTTCCCTATACTCAGAGATGCTCAAAAAGAGAGAATTACTATTTGATATAACTTTTCAGCATTCACATTTATTTCAAATCATTACAAAGATTTAGATATTTGGAGAAAGGAAAGAATTGCTAATTTGGAGATCATTTCTGAGGTCAGCATTAGGTCTGCTTTTTTTCTTTTATACAAAGATGTCCTGGGTGAAAGTGATGATTTGGTATTTTTGACCGATTCTCTTGAAGGCATGACACTTGTTTGAAACAAACAAACAAACCCCCCCACACACACACAAACAGAACACAGAAAGGAAGGAGGGAAGGAAGCCAAAGCCAGATTTTTCAGTAACAAAATTCTGGTATAGCAAGGCAAGTAGCTACTGCTAGTCAGCCCCTGAGCCACAGAGAACAGAGTAAAACTACCTTTTAAAGTGTTGTTTCTAGTTGTATGAAAAGCGGTGCTTATACTTGTTCATTTCAGGATGTTTCATATCTAAAAAGTGGTCTCACAATAAAAATCACTTAAAATTGGAGGGCTAACATCAGCCTCACTGTGAGACAATAAACACTGTTTACATGTTATTTATCAACATAAACGATCTCAAGTATTTGACACATTTTTATGCAGAAAAAGATAGAGTCATAGACCCATATTTTTATAATACAATGCCCTGTAATGCATGACTTTTTTACAAAACAATTTTGAACTCCTCACAATTTTATGAGGAAACTAATGCTTTCAATGATGAATGGTTATTCAAAAAGTAAATACATAAATAGAGAACTGACTTTTTGTGGTTAATGGTTTCTCACAGTTAATGAGCAAACACCACTTCTACAATTTTAAGGAGTATTGTTCTCTGAATGGTAGTGGATCCTCTTACACTTTACTCATTGATGTATTTCTAAGATGTATTTCAAGTACACTGCATTATTTTGTTACATATGTACATATTCTACAATGATTTCTTTAAATATTGACAAACTGAAAGAGGAATTTAAATGGATCACTCTATTTTGAATAGCCATATCCCTTAAATTCATTACTCTTTGCTCTTTAAATATCTTAAAATTGGTTGATCATAACTTCAAAGCAGAAAAAATAGCAACTGAAGCAAATAGTATTGTTTTTGCCTAGGGTATTTCTTCTCAAATTGGGTCCATTCTCTTCCACACCCCTAAACAACCTTGGCAATGTTCGGAGACATTTGTAGCTGTCAGAAGGGATACAGATGTTACTGGCATCTAGCAGGCAGAAGCTGGAGATACTGCTAAATATCTGAAATGTGCAGGACCATTCCCACAACAGTTGATGATACAGTCTAAAATGTCTTCAGTGTAGACCAAGTGTTGCCAAAGAAGGAATTTAAAAGCTAAACTTGATGAAAATTGCTGATTTCTTTTTCTTACTTTTACTCAGCCTAATTCTTAATCCTTTATAAAAACATGAGCAATCCTGATCATGATGCTATCAAAATGTGTGTCCTTACCCTAGTCCTCAGCCCCAGCTGCCATGTAATTCTTCTTTGGTCCTCAGCTAGTAGGCTGCTCACTTAGTGATTTCTGTCTCTGTGACTGAGGCAATTTAAGAGGTCACCACACATGTTCATGTTATTGGCCACTTTATTCCAACACCTGGACTGCCACTTGGGATTTGGGCAATGTAGGCGATGCAGGAGAATTTCATAGTGTTCCTTCTCATCTACCAAGGTATGGAAAAGATGATTCATGAGCTGGAACAGAGAATGAGAGCTATAAAAGATTACAATTTAGAATTCACTTCATGGCTTTTAACCATTATTTTCTGCACTGCAATAATTATTATAAGGAAGAGGCAATTTCCCATTTGTTTCCAAAGTATGTTGGTTCTTTCTGAATAGAGGAAAGAATATTTTATGGAATGTAATAACAAAATAGCAGCCACTTTAAGATCTGAAATATGATTTCAGTGCTTGGCTCAAAGAATAGGTGAATGTGCCATTTTACATTGGCTGACACCTCCGTTCAGAGCTCCAGAACAGTGCCATTTGGTCACAGCTTTGGCAGATTGCTATCACCCAGAGACCTTTTTATAAGACCGAAGTTGGGCAGTGCAGTGTGAAATCCATCCCATTATTGGATCCCATAGATGTACCCAGTGGTCTGGAGCATTATGAGTTAAGATCTACTTCCAAGTTTAAATTGCTGCCACCCTGAGATGAATGGAAAAATACCAATAGGTTCTTCCAAACTCGATAACCTACTCTTATGGCAGAAAAAATTGTATATAAATAATGCTCTGATCCCCAAACAGACTACTCAAGAAGGGGTTGTTCTTATAAGAAATGAAACGAGTTACTCCAATATCCCTAGAAATGTACATATTAATAGATATCAGCCTCAGGAAAACTGAACTCACTGCAGAAGTTAACGGATGAAAAGGAAAATCAGTGGGTAGGGATATGCTATTATTTGAAAGAGATTATTTGTTCTATTTCAAACATTCTGGGAGAGCACATTTGAAGCATATAACGCTATTGGAATAAAACCTGAAAATGTTTAGCTCTAAGGTGAGTTAGGTAGCTGATGTGAGTTATTAGATTATTTAAAATGCTATGGTTTAATTTTAGGGGAATAGCAAACATTTTTAAATACTTACTTTCCATGAACCATTTTGGTTTTAAGTACAAAACCAATATGAAAGCATTTTTTCTTCTGAGACTTATAATTTGAATTTTTAATAAAAATTTAAAAATGTGCAAAGTGACAGAACTAAAATATTATTATGAGAGATAAATGCGAAAAGCAATTCATTCGAGTCATCTTGTAATGATATTTCATTCCTAAAACTTCTATAAACATCATTTCCATCATATAATGACTCAGATAAAACAGAAATATCATTCCATTTTAGTCTCTTTTTTCTATAAATTAAAATAACAGTTATGGATAGCACTATATGATACAAATATTTTTAAACTATTTCTACAAGATGGTGCATATTTCTCTCAATTATAAATATTTCTAGGATGAATAGCTCCCTAAAATTACATTTTCTATCGAGAGCTGTATTTACCTTCGCTTTTCCTAAAAATATAAAATATTAGTTGTCTTCATCTAAATTGTCCTTATTCATTTATTAAAAACCTTGTACTTGGTGCTTAAGTGAAGGATATTCTACCAAACTTAATTTACAGTATAGTAGCTTCTATCACGGTTTTTAGCCTGAGATCATAGCAACTAAGGAAGGAGAAATTTTTCAAAAGGGAAAATTTAAGAGAAAAACAAAGTTTCATGTTGGATTCTACTTTATGTTTGTTTGTTTATTTATTTATTTGTGTGTGTGTGTGTGTGTGTGTGTGTGTGTGTGTGTGTGGTACCAGACCTCAAAGTCAGGACCTTGCACTTGCAAGGCAGGTGCTGTACCACGGCTAAATCCCAGCTCTCTAAACCTGCATGTTACTTTCTGTTTCATGACAAATGAACTTGGGTCCTTGACTTAGTCCTTGCTGTTTAAAATCTTATATGAAAATGAAAGCAAGAGAAAAAGATTTCATTCACTTCTTCTAAAACTTTCCTAGTATTTGAAACATTAAAATATTGAAATACATATAAGGAATAATTGTAGGTAGCAGCAAGCACAAGTATTTGAAATGAATAATGTTATGTACAACCTATTGAAAACATTCTGAATAGGCATTTTTTTAAAAGAGGATATAACATCTGAATCAAAGGAAAAAAACAAAAAGGAGTGATTGTGACAGAAAAAGAAGATGAGGAAACTAATAGTGCCACAGATAAAGTAGCAATTTATATTTTATTGCTGATTTATAATATTATTCTATTATTATTATTATTATTATTATTGTGTTGGGGAGTAAACCAAGGTTCTCATGCATGCTAATCATGTACTCTACAACAGAACCCTAAAATACTATTTTTATTTAAGTATTCCAATTGTAAATCTATCAATCTGAAGACTATTATCTACAAAATTATGGATTAAATATCTTAGAAACAGAATTGTGAGCTCACCCAAATATCTTGATACTTTACTTTATTTGAAGACATGAGCCAGGAATTTGGTTAATCATGTCTTTACTACCACCAGGATTTGAAATGATTCAACCTAAGTTAGAAATGAATCCCCCAACACCACCTCCTTGAGATCTGATATTTAGGAATCACATGAAATGTAAAGCAACAAGGGAATGAAATAATCTACTAATGTTTAGGGCAAAACAGTGCTAAAAACATTGACATATTGGGAACCTAAGAATATATCTTTCATTGTAATACTCCGTTGACATTATTTTGAAATGTAAAAGCTAGTTTAGTCTGTATCCATATATTAATAAATGATTGCCGCATTGATATCTAACTTGAATAACTTTTGAGTACTTTTACAGGGTTGGGAATTTGATGTGGTTGAGAGGAAATTCACTGAGATAAAACTGGATTTCAAAGATTGTCAAGGGAGGCCCTCTTTGCCATTATATAAATGAACCAAACACTAGAAAATACCTCCGGTACATGTGCTTATAATGGCATTTGGCATTTGAAACAAGATTATTTGGATCATCTGCTATATCTTAGCAATGATCTAGTTCCCAGCTTGCTAATCATTCATGAACTTCAGAGCAGAAAAATACAACTTGTCTGTGTGCAGAAGTAAATAACTTGTAAGTTTTATTTTACTCTGGGATGAATATTGAGGTAAATAAACCTAAATGAAATTTGTTTTGTTTTTTTAAATACTAATACACCTCTAATTTCCTGGGTAGTTTAAGTAAAGGGATTTTACTAGGATGCAACCTCTATGGCAAAGCCAACATTTTGTATATGGTTTAAAACCACGTGCTTAAAGATCAAGATGAGGAAACCTGAACTTTCACCTGATTAGAATGTTAACAAGATTCAAACAAAAGGAGCTCAGAAACAAAGGTGTTTTAAAGGGAAATAATGACAATCAGTAGTTTGTAAGTGATGCAAGCATAAAGCCTGTCTTTGACTCTAATCTTGGGCAACTACTGCTGGTTAATAGTCCCCCAGTGGCGGCCCCCATCTGGCTCAAGATGGGAGATACCTAGGCCCTACCAGACCTACTAAACATGGATACTGGGGAAAGAGTTCAAAATCTGTGTGTCTTTTTCTCAAAAGCTCTCTAAATGCACTTCATGATCTTCAGGTTTGGAAGCTACTATTCAGGATGAATCTTTCAAGAATGCATATTTTCAGAACTAAAATGCAAATCCACTTTTTGTAAAATGAAATACAGTACCTAAAATTTCAGATATAATGTGATCTCCGCATAAAAATGAACTACCATATATAAAGGTAAATTAGTAGATAATTTATTTTGTACTGTAATCTACTGGGTTGATAAGCTTGAGATTTGTTTAGGATAAAAGCATTTATTTTTCTTGTTCTTTTTTTGGTATGGGGGATCGAATTCAGGACCTTGTGCTTGTGAGGGAGGCAGATGCAATGCCACTGACCAAAAGCTTTTCTTAAAACAGAGACTATTTGTACTGGATGCTAAAACCTAATGAAGAATCTCTCACTTTTCAGTGAAGAATTTATTATGTTAAATTAAATCATCTAGACCTCCAATTTATGACTGTGGTAGTTGACTTGGTTTGTATTTGGTTTGGCATTCCTTGAACTTTGACCACCGATAAGATACTACATCGTTTATCTGTTTTATGCTTGATTCATTCATATACAGGAATTTGACAAACCAATAAGAATTGTTAAAAATTCAAGGTGACTTTGAAATGATTTAATTCAATAAACATTTATTAATAGAGTACTTTGTGCCAGGACCTGATTTGTCTGATAAGGTAAAACTCTTTTATTAGTTTAACATCCATTAAAAGGATAACAAATCATCTATTGATTTTTTTATAGGCATAGAAGTATCAGGTATCAAAAATATGAGAAATGGAGTGATTCAATTATCATATATGAAATATCAGTAATGCACTGCTGCCTTTTCACTCTAAATTCTGTTTCATTCAAAGTCATTTGAATGTGCCACTGTGATGTTCTAGGTATTGGTTAAGGGTTAGAAGTACAAAGGAGACCCTGCAATCTGTTAGCTCACTCTATAAAATGAAAATATCAATAGCCTAAAGAGCTGGTATTTATTTATGTCTCTTCAGTATATCACAAACTATCTTTTCATTTAAAAAAATAAAAGGGAATATCTATCAATCGAAATAGGCCAAAGGATTCTTTCAGTGGAAAATATGAAGATCGTATGTGAAAATGAAGCATGCATTGCTTAAGAACAACATTTTACTCAATACATTTACACTCCCTTTCAAGACAGTATTGAGTTTAGTCAGAAGTGATGGCTACATTTAAGAACTTAACTTGCACATTTACATATATATTGAGGTCAGAGCTTCTGGCATGCCTGCATCCCATTGATGAAACCAGCTTTTAATAATGATTTTCTTTACCTTGATAAGTAATTATTTTTGATGGATATTCAGTTTGACTAAATCCATTTTAATTTTACAACTATTATTTCATAGCTGTAAAAGATTCAAATATTATATATAATATATACTTTCTTACTATGTTTGGACCCAATTTAAATTTTTTATGATTTTAAATGTCAATGGAAGAAAAGAAATCTGGCATATATATTGAGTTCCTCAAACTGGTTTTACTTACTTAAAAAAAAAACATTTCCAGCTGGAAGATTCCCATTCTTCATGTCTTCATTAACGTTGGTATGGCCAAAAGCACAAGTAAAATTGCATTTCAGCTAAGAAATCCCCTGTCTCTTAAAAACCAGATCATCACATGAAAACTAGAAATTCAAAACCCTACCCCAAATTTGGTGCAAATCCTCAAGGGATGATGGGCTTGAAAAACAACCAGATAAAATATGTCAAAGATGATAAGAACCCAGGGGGCATGTGGAGAACACAGGACCCGAAAGGACTTCATGGCTCCTGAGCATTGTACGTGGAACCAATCAGAAAATAGTATTTTCAGAACTTCATTTGAATCTGGTGCTGTTCTCAGGACCAGTCAGAAAAGTCCTCTTCTCAGTCCTTCATTTCTGTCTGGTAGGAAGCTAGGCAAGTCTTTTAATAGGACAGTTTAAATCTGGCATGATATCAAGTGAATTTTTGGTTGAACAAATGACCCAGTGCCTTGTTGGCATGAAGGGGAAGCCAATCCAGGAATTTTGGATACAAAAGACCTCTTTCCTCTTATCCCACAGTTGTTGTAAGCCTGTTCACCAGAGCCAGCTCTCACCTTGAAAAGAGTACTTCTTTTCCACCTCCAGTAAATGTACACCTTCGCTGCCTTTTCTCTATGTTTTATCCAATTCTTTGTTTGAGACACCGAGAACCATGGGACCCTCCATCCAGTAACAGCCCCACGGTCTTAGCTGGCATCCATATGCCTCTGCCTCCTTGTGTGTAGTCTCTTCTCTGTGCCACATCTTTCTTGATATGGGAGTCAACATTTTCATTTCAAAAGCAACAATAAAAGTGTGTACAGTAATAGGAAATATGGAAGACTTTTCCAAAGATTTAAGTAGAATGAGACACAGAAATGGGTTACCCTTATACTAATTTCTCTATTTCCTACCAGAATTTGTCTTCTTCCATATCACCCCACATGCCTTCTGTGGAGCCATCTCAGATCTCACACTCTTGGCTGCAGTGACTGGGGAAAGGGTCTGCATTGTGCTAATCAGGCTTAATGAAACCAGTACAGGATCTCTCCTGAAAAGACTCTTTGCTCCTAGATCTCCACCTAGAAACCCCAAGAAGCCATCCTGCTAACATGGAAAAAGGAAAGCAACACAGGAAAAGATTGAGGAAATACTTGCTACTTACCTAGTTTAAACCTAAAGTCAGCCATCCTGCTTCATGTTTTGCAATTATGTGAGGCAGTCAATTTCACTTTCAATCTTTTAGCTTATTTTGCCATTTGCACCTAATTGATACAAAAACTGAAGACATTGTCAACTCTATGATCAATTAATAGAAAAATTTCTTAAAGAATTCACAAGCTGGGGGAAATTGGTGGTTGTTCCTTAATTAAGGAAACTAAAACTAGGCAGTATACCGTATTTCACTTTTATCTTGGTTACCATAATTAAAGCAATAACTTAATTCTGGATTCCACTGCAATAAATATTTGCCTAAATTGGAGTATAGTAGTCTATTCCCAATCTGATTTCCTCTCCCATTACATTTTGTTTTTATTATTTTATTTTTATTTTGTTCCCATTATGCAATATTTTTCATGGAAAACTACTTTAATGGCAAATTTTTAATAATTCAAAATAAAGAGAAATAATCCAGATTTCTCCATTATTAGATTAAGAAATCTTCCTTTAGGAGTGCAATTTTCAATAATATTGGAACTTTACACTAAATAATGACCATTTTGATTTTAAATAGTAAACAGTAAAGTTTCACAGGTAAACCAGATTGTTGAAAATTTCTAGGAAAGTATTCAGAATTATGGGGATGGGACCAAATTACAACTGTACAAACTTAGTCTATGGGTTTTCAGTGGATAATTTAATTAAAATAAATAGGTTTTCTGCATTAGTGATCTATTAGTATGATGGAACAACTGATCGAGTAATGCAGTCATATACTCATATGTATTTATATTTTTATATTTAAACATGCTATACCTCTACTCCACATAAATAAATTCATTTTATTTTTCCAATAAAAAAATAGGAACAGGGCTAGGGATTTAGCTCAGTGGTTCTGCCGCCTGCCTCGCAAGCGCAAGGACCTGAGTTAGATCCCCGGTACCAAAAAAAAAGAACAGAAAAAAAAACTCCGAAAAATAGGAACATACCTCCAGGAATAAAGAGGTGTAAAAGAATACTTTAATGCACTTCTGGCCTCTCCTTCAACTGTATGTACTAAGGAGGTAGATCACAGGAGAAACACTTTTAAAATAGCAGTATCAGTTGCAGATTTACTTCCTGGAAGGTAGAGCAATTTGCGAATCTCTTTTGTGTTGATAGATTAAACTCAATGGTGAGAAGAGTGCCTAAAATTATAAAATGAAGGGGAATGATACAATTCAAGCAATAGAAACACAGTATAGAGAAACTCAGCACAGTGACTTTACTGAAAAGAAAGAGGTTACTCAAAAAGAAAAATCAAAAGATGTATAGAATTAGAATTTCAACCAAACTAGGACTTGGTGAGAAAACTGATGTGATAAGAATAAATGGCGAGAATTTTCCTTTAAGAATGTGCAGAAGGGGTAAGTAAACATCACTGGTCTGTCCTTATGCCACTTAGCTGCAGACTGATAATTCCAGAACAGAATTTGGTGGTTGAACTTTACTCACTTGCTGACCTTCGGTCATGGGAGCTCAGGACTCTGATTGGTAACCTTTCCACTAGCACATACACTGAAAGAGACTCAGTGTCCCAAGGAGTATCAGGTGCTGCTTTCAAAAGCAACAGAGAAGGACATTGATGAGGACATCACAATAAGACAGGCACCAATCCAAAACAGTCCAGAGAAAGAAAGGTAGTAAAGACTGACTGGCAGGAGAAAGAGGCAAAAGTCATCAACTCAAGTAAAATATTCTGAGCAAAAGCTTTAAATACCTTTTTTCTGAAAATAGGTCATAAATTACAGTTTATGATCCTGTACTTGTGGATAGTCTTTTCTATGGGGAGAAATCAATTATTTTTCCTTTCAGAGGAAGGAAGCAAACAAATTGCTCTAAAATATGCAAGCCTAAGACAATGTTGCTTTCTTCTGACCCAGTTAGTAATACCACTTCTAATGCTGTTTTCTATTTATGTCACTTCTTAAAACTTTGTCTTTTTTTCTAACAGCATATAAAATAGTCTCATTGCCCTGTGAGATTCATTACTCCCAGGTGTGGTTTCCTTACACTTCAGTTATACTAACATAGGTCTTTGAAGTTGGAATAGTTTGTGATTTTTTATAGATGGGCTCCAAGTATACCTTAAAATTTTTCTTTGGAGAGTCAGTGCCAGTTCTGACATGTATCTCAGGATTTGAAGCTTAAAGAATTTAACAGAATTCTGTTCATATAATAAGGCATTATCTCTTGGTGATCTGATGTTAATATTTTTATGACAATGTTGTATCATAGATTCATCAGAGAGCTAATCACTCTGTGATTGATTTTTTCCTTCATCATTAAGAGTAGACATAACATTTTTCTAATGAATACATGAAGTGCATTGCTTTTATTTATGAACTGTGAGTGGATTTAATGGATTCACAAAGTTATGCAACCGTCATACCTATCTAATTTCAGAAGATTTCCATTATCCCACATAGAAACTCCGAGTCTACAAGTAATTATTCTCAATCCTAATTCCTCTGATTGTATCTGGGTCCTAGTATTCAGTAATAAAATTTCTAGCTACAATGATATCCCTTTTTTGAATGTTTAAAAATTTTCACAATTATTAATGGAATCATATAATATTTGTCCCTTTTGGTCAAAATGAACTCTAATAGTATTGACCTGAAGGTTTTCAGTTTGGGACATTATGTCATTTTTGACTTTGTGGCCATTTATATACATAATTTAAATTTTATTTTTTCAATAAGTAAATAATAAATCTATTTATACTCTGAAAAAGGGAAATCTCTTGAGTATGACTTTAGAAGGTTTTCATATGATGAGGTCACATAGAGTTTTGAGTTGTTTTTATTGATTTATTTAAATTCTACATGTTTTAAATTCTCTTTCAGGTACAATTTTTATAGACCGAAGATTTTCAT
The DNA here is from genome assembly GCF_053883595.1 of Heterocephalus glaber. Classification (NCBI taxonomy): domain Eukaryota; kingdom Metazoa; phylum Chordata; class Mammalia; order Rodentia; family Bathyergidae; genus Heterocephalus; species Heterocephalus glaber. Next base: position 26,474,721 of record NW_028258379.1, read on the forward strand.
TCTTTATAGCCATGGGGAAAATTGATGGACAATTACATAATCAGGAATTTAAAATCAAATTCTTAAATACAAATTTTCTATCCATTTTATACATAGAATCAGAATAACTAGAATTTTGTTAAATAAGTCAAATAGCACCAGACACCCTTCTGACTACTTTATGTAACCATTTACTCAATTTAACATGCTAATTTCTACTAGTTGTGCTGCAGAATGATGTGCATTGAACACACTACTCCAATGAATGTTGCAAGAAGGGAGGATTAAAGATTTTGTGGATGTAAATATATTTTCAAAATGATTTTCTAAAGTGCTCTTTATTCACAAATAAAATACTTTATTCATTTGTTATAAACATTTCCAAAAGTGGATGAAAAGCTTTCAGGAAGTTTGCTAATGTTACTAATGTCAGACACAACCATCAGTGTTCCACAAAGTACTCTAAGAACCTCAAAAATGATTTTCTACAATAGTGTGAAAAAAACTTTATTTTAAGACAAAGACAAAGAAATAGACATTTCTAGGGTTTTGGACTCAACTGAAGTCTAGCCTCTTATGATACCTCTCAGGACGATTATGAATATTGTAACTACTAAGGACTACAAAGTAATAAAGGTTCATTTTAATTGCATTCTTTGCTTCTCAATGTGCTCTTTCCATTATCCATGAACTTTTTACTGAAAAATATATATGATGCTATTGCCTAAACTAAATGATAACAAAGTGTTTTAGATGTTCTAGAAATGGACCCAGTTATGAAGATTTCACAGTAAACCAAAAGAAAACTTTATTTTGCTAAGAAAAGATGTGTTCTATTATCTGTGTCATAACACTTGTATGTTATAAAGAACAGGAAAATTGTTATATAAAAATAAGAACTTGTATCTACATTAGGGTTGTGGGCTAGCTTGGCACTGAAATCTCTGAAATTCTACACTCTGCTCTTGCCTGTTGTGAGCCTTGGTAAATTTTTTAACCCCCATATATATAGTTTTCTCATCTATAAAATAGTAAGATTATAATCCACATGAAAGAATGCTAAGTAAAATAGGTCCTCAACATATAAGAGGTAATATTTTAAAGAGGCAAAATAGTTTACTGTGAAATAGAAGACTGGATTATTTTGAAAGCTCTAAGGTTAATGTCAAGTCCCTGACCTGGGAGGCCAATAAGGAGTGAAAAATATCCTTCAGGGAAGGTTAGTGAAAAGTTCAGGATTTTAAAAACAGTGTTGGAGGGATTGAATTTTCCCACATATTCAAGGCACAGTCCTCAGGTGATCTGTACTATTTCCATAGGCTAGTAGGAGAAATTTATTAACAAAAATATACCACGTTCAAAGATCTCTGCTCTTGGGTAGGCTTCCTTGAAGTCCTGATGTCCCACAAGAAGTAGTCTCCAACCAAAAGAGGGGAGGGATGTACAGCAGACTATCCCAACCTCATGCATAGCTTCCAGAGGAAGGTTTGGAAGAAGATCCTGTATGCTGACAGAAATAGAGAAACCTTGCACCTATAAAAGAAACAGTACAATAGAGTGGTCAAGATTCATGATGGGGTGAGAATTCCTCTCCAACTTACTAGCTATACAATTTTGGCTGTGCCCCAAGTTTTCTTCTATATAAAATACAATTATTGTAATCAAATCATAAGGATCACTGTGAGCTTTCTGTGATATTATGCAAAGAAATTACTTGGTCCAGTGAAGGGCACATTATATACATGTGCACTGTATATTGACCTAGTAATAAACTATTAGTAATAAAGATTATTACATATACTAAGATTGTTAAAAATGTATGTGCATGAAATGCTTTCACTGAGATATACCATAAAATTGTGTTGAAATATTTGCAAGAGGAGGTTAATTAAACATTTTTTGCAAATGTCTATGATGCCAAAAGATTTCTGGTTATGATCCATAAGAATTCATAACTGTAATATAAAATACACCAAGTGCAAAATTCTGGAAGTGTAATATTCTAAACCATGTACAAAAAATAACATTTAGCAAGAAAGTGAAACTTCTACCAATATCATTATAAAAAATGTGAATTTCATTATGCCAAAGGCAAGTAGACTATCATAAAAAACCCAATTGTACTGATCAGCTTTTCCATCACTGGGCCAAAATACCCAATACCAACAATTTAGAGAAGGAGAGGTCTAATTTGCCTCAGAGTTTGGGGGGATTTGCTTGAAATTAGGCTGGCTCTGAGGCAGAAATTACATGCTGAAAGCACATGGCAAAGGAAGCTGCTCAACCTATGGCAAACCAAAAGTGGATGAAGGGAGGAAGCAGGGGCAAGGACACACCATTTTAGGTCACTGTCCTAGTGATCTTCCTCCTCTAACCTGGCCCCACCTCCTAATAGAACATTTGGGTATAAACTTATCCATGGATGAATCTACTGATGAAAATAATGCCTCTCAAGATCCAATCACCTTCCAAACAGATGAGAACTTTGAGGGACATTTCAGATCCAACCCATAACACCCCACCTCCTACTGCCCTAAGTGTTCATGTTTATTTCTTCATAAAAAAATATCTTCAGGCCATCTTTAAGAGTCATCAAATTATTAACAGTTCCAGAAATGCTGAAAAATCCAAGTCTAAAGGAAATGCTTAGCTGTGGCCCCATGTGAAAATAAAAAAGAAATTAAATATTTTCATCCCACAATAACACAGGATAAATATTTCCATTCCAAGAGTGAGGAACAGGAGGATGTAAAGGAATCTGACCAAAGAAAGGTCAAAACACAGCAGAGCACACATTCAATCTGGTAACCCCCATGTCCATCACCTAGGCCAGGTTGTGGTGAGATGTGCATGTCAAAAGGCCTGGGCAGCCTTGCACCAATAGCATTGCTGCTTGCAGCTCTCAGGGCCTCTCATTTGAAGTGGCTCCATGCACTGTCTGTACATTTCTTCAGCAATTTTTTCATGATCCTGGCATTTGCAAATTTAGGGGGTTGCCACTGCACTTTTGTCTTCAGTCTTACAGCTTTACTGCCCTTTCAGGGGAGTACTACCTAGAATTCCAGGTTTTCCTTTGAAATCTGGGTAGAAGCCTCCCTGACCCACAATTCTTAGATTTTTAAATGCCTGGAAAACCGACATATTGTGGATGATGACAAGATCTTCCACTAGCTCATGGCAATAGCCAAGCCTCCTTGATCCATGATTGAAGAGGTTTCATTGTGAAATAAATTCAGAGAAACCAAGGCAGCTCTTGTTGCACAACGGCAGAGGAAATCTTTTACCAAATGAAAGCTTTATAATTTTGCATACCTGAGCCTGCAAAGTGTGTGATCTTACTGATTTCTAAGATGCTCTCAAGCCATTTTTTCCTACTGTCCTCATGTAAAATACTTGGCTATGTTTTAGTGGTGCTCATCTTTTCCACAAGCTTATCTACATTTGCTCCAATATACATATGGTCTTGTTGGGGCCAAAATTTAAGTTCTTCATTTTTTTCTGCTCTACATTTACTCTCTGTTCTCAGTATAAAAGTTACTAAAAGTAAGGAGCAGTATCTATGCCATAATCTGAATTTGGGGCTGTCTTGAACTTCCTCTTCCAGGTTAAATACTCTACTGTCCTAATTTCCATTTCCTGCCAATTCTTAGGGCATCATCTAAATGTAGACAAATTTTCTGTCAGAGCATAATAAACGAGGCTCTAGTTTGACTGCTGAGAGTGTATTATGGCTTGTACCCTGATGTGGCCCCTCAAAGCCTCCTGTGATCATAGGTAGGGCTTTCAGATGTGGCTGGATCTAGGGTGTGTAAGGATGTGATGCTGGGATTAGGGTGCAAAGCTTTGAGTGTTACCAGGCCAAAGGGCAGGTAGCCTGGATGGAATATAAGGGACAGAAAGAAGGTTTGCTGCTGCTGCTGTTTGTCTGCCTTCTGGCTGCCCTGCTTTACCATGGACTGTTTCTCCTCTGTGTTGTCCCTCTGCAATGCCACCCTGCCTTGGCACCAGCTGACTATGCACTGAAACCTCTATAAAGTGTGAGTTCCTCCTCTAACTTTGGGTATTGGATATTTTGTCCTATCAATGAGAAAAGCAACTAAGACAGATTTTGGTACTATGAGTGGGGTCATTGCTGTGACTACACCTGACTATGTGGTACAATAGCTGTTGGAACTGGCTTACTGTTTTTGTTTGTTTGTTTTTTGGTACTGGGGATCGAACTCCACACCTTGCACTTGTGAGACAGGCAGCAGAACCACTGAGCTAAATCCCTGCCCCAGAACCAGCTTGTTGGAAAAATTTGGAAAGATTTAGAGATGACAGGTTTAGAAGTAGTCATTGAATGCTTTAAACTGTACTTGATGGGAGATTCTGGTCAGGAGTCAGAAGGCCAGAATTCTTATAGAAATTCTTCTGGTAATGACCAGGCTCAGGAAATTTCTTCTGGGAAGAAGGACTGTATAGGCTGTTGGACCCCAGACCATGTGTGTTATGCATTGGCAGAAAATTTGTCTGCATTTTGTTATAGTCCAGAGACTTTGTCAGATACTGAAATAAAGGTAGAGGACTAATTAGTTGGGAAGAAAGTTTTAAGGCAGTCTAATGTTTAGGCTGTGGCATAGCTACTCTTGGGGGTCTTTTAGCCAGATCTATCTTGAGAATCAAGATCAAAGAGCCCAGTAGAATAATTTAAAATATTTTTAGCTTGGCCAGAAAAGAAGCTCCAGTATTGTTCCACCTTGCAAAGATGGAGCAGAGGAGTGATTGGTTGCTGAAAAGACTTGCAATAAAAAGCCAGAAGTCAATAGTAAAGATGGCCTGAAGACATCACAAGAAGCAGCAGGACTCCAGTCTTTGCAGTCTGGAAATTGCAAAGATGAAAGACTGTGATTTGAGAAGAAAGCCCAAGAGCACCATGTTCTAAGATGGCAGGTTTAGAGAATTTGTTCGTGGGGATTAGGTTCACAGAGCTCAGCAATCCAGGCACTCAAACCTTACAGACAAGAGAGAAGGAATACTGGATACTGCTCCAGCTGGTGGTAAATCCTGGTGCCTTCCATGTGGTGCTGATTTTATGTGCATGCAGAATGCAAGAGTTGCAGAATCAGGAAAGCTTCCAACCAAATTTTAGAAGAAGGCTCAGGAGGCCAGGCAGTGTACTTCTGAAAGGGCAGTTTTTGAAGCTGTGAATGTGTACCTAAAGGTACAGTGGAGATCCCAGAAAATTGAAGAAGCCAGCATCGTGGGTCATTTATGGAAAGTCCCAAGGAGTGAGCAAAACTGGTCCAAGATAGGAGCCATGGGAGCTAAAACCACCCACAGTGCTATGGAGAGAGAGCTACCCAAGTCTTTTGGAGTTCACATTTTGCCACAGACTACCTCAGATGCTGGGCATGTAACTACCGGACTTAGTGTGTGCCCTGATGGATTTCAGTCTTGCTTTGTTCCCATTCCTTTCTATACCCCTCTTTATACCTTTTGGAATGAAAATAACTATCTTTTGCCATTGTATGTTGGAAGTGTTTAACTTCCTTTTCATTTGTACAAGGGCTCACCGCTAAGAGTTTGCCTTAAATCTCAGAAGACACTTTAGACTTAGACTTTTCAGCAATACTGAAACTGTTAGTACTTTGGCAATTCTTATAGATAGACTAAATGCCTTTTGTATAAAGGAATGTGCATGAGTCTTTGGAGGAGTCAGGGTGGGAAGTTATGGCTCTTACCTAGATCTCCTCCCCCCAAAGCCTCATGCAGTCATTGATTGGGCCTTTGGGAGGTAGCTGGATCTAGGGAGTGTGATGTTTGGATTAAGCATCCAATGATGGGATTAAGAGTGTCCCACACTGGGTGTGAATGCTACCAGCCCAAAGAGCAGATAGCTTGGATAGAGTATAAGGGACAAAAGGAAGACTTGCTATTGCTGCTGCTTCTATTACTTTTGCTGCTTCTCTGCCTTGCTGCCTTCTACCAGCCCTGCTTTGCAATGTACTGTTTCTCTTCTGCAATGCCACTCTGCTATGCCACCCTGCCTTGGAGTCGGCCTACTATGGACTGAAGCTTCTACAAACTGTGAGTCCCCAAAAGCCTTTTCTCCTTTTGCTTAGAGTGTTGGGTATTTTGTCTCAACAATGAGAAAAATAACTCAGAGTGCTTGTTTCCAGTAGGAACCTCCTGATCCCAATCTTTCTTTTTTTTGGTGGTTCTTTTTTCTTACACACATGAAATAGCTCTTGTTTTTATCTCTAAGAGTTGTACTTTTGCCACAGAAATATGGTTCTTATACAAAATGAACTGACAATAAACATTTTTTCTCTGGGCCTCATCTTTCTTGTATGTATTCCTATCAGCATTGTATTCGTCTGAGCGCCGAACAGAATCACCTACCGGGCTGCTTTATTTATACATTTCTCAGGATTCTCTAGGCAGCACCACCAAACCTTTCCAAACTTCTCCTCCAAACAAATTCCAAAAACTTCTAAACCACATGGTCAGGTACAGACTGTGATACTTAATTGTGGTATAAACTTGAACAAGAAACATCTAGTGGATTAGGCTAGCTCAGTTCTGGATGTGTCTGGATGATTAACTTATGGAAGAGGGAAGACCCACCCTGGAAAGAGGGATAGATTTAAAGCCTGGATCGAATAAAAAGGGAAAGAAGAAACTCTTGCTTTTTGCTTCTTTGGATGAAAGTCTTTGTCATCACCTTTGGTTATCCATCTCCAGGCTTCTACAGTAGATGCTTCAGCCTTCCAATTCAGATCATTCAGCTTTCTGATACAAATTCACAAAGGATTCTGCAGTGAGCTCCAGGCTTTTGATTTCTGAGTGGATCCTCCAGTTTTCAAGAATGAAGATGCTCATTTTTCATTCTTCTACCCATAACTCTGTAGGGAGCCATTGTAAGCTTAAATCCTCTCTATATTCAATATATTCCTCCTGTGAACCTTATCAACACAATCACCCAATGATCCCACTTCACTGATACTAATTTACTATATTTGTCAGCTTTCCTGTCACTGAGACAAAATGCCCAACACCAACAACCTGCAGGATCAGAGGTTTAATTTGTTTCATGGTTTTGGTTGATTCAGTCTATCGTCAGCTGCCTGCAAGGCATAAATAGCATGGTGGTGGGGCACAATGGAGAAAAACTGCTTAAACTCTGGCAGCTAGGAAGCAGAGAAAGAAAGAAAAAGGAGTTCTGGGAACAAGAATCCATCCTTCCAGTTCATTCTTTTAGTGACCTGCCTCCTATGCTGAAGCTCCATATCCTAATAGAAAATTCACCTAAGAATATTTCAGTGGATGAATCTACTAATGAACATAGTACTCCAATAATTTAATCACCTTCCAAACACATTTGGGAGACATTTTAGATCTAAATCATAACACAAATCCTATTTCAATGAAGTTGCTTCAGAAACTGGCATGATTAAGAAACAGAATGGCTGAAGATTAGTTTAACATGCGCACACTTTCAGTGAGTGATAGCTGAAGCAGACAAATCTAGAATGGGAAGAATCTGAAAGTGTTCCACATTGGGCTCAGGGTAGCTCAATGAGTGTTGAGTAGTGATATTAAGAGATGTCCTGAAAATATAAATAAAGATTAATCACTTTTCTTAAAGTAAAAGAAGGAGCATAAAGTTTGATTAGGTGTCTTATTTAACGAGGCAGTTACTACAGTTTTGATATAATGTGCTGGAAGTGCTGCAAATGTGTTCCCCAGTACAGTGATATTAAGAGGTTGGGAAGCCTTAAGAGCTGGAGCTTAAAGGGAAATGATTAGGTCATGGAAACAGCTCAGAGAGCGATTAATAGTTTTCTCACCGAGGGGATTTACTCCTGTGAATGTGCTTTGTTATAAAGCAAACCTATTTCATAAACATAGCCCTTTTACACGTGGCTGGTTCCTATTCTGCTTTACTGTGTTAGAAAAGATGTAATGGAACCCTTTACAGAACACCGGCACAATGCTCTTGGACCTCCAGAACTCTGAAGTAAATGTACCTGTTTTCTTTATAAAGTGCTCAGCTTCAGATATTTTATTATAGCAACATAGAATAGGAAAATCAATATATCTGGGCTAATTTTGATTTTAGACATACATGAAATGAGGATATGATTGCCAGATAAAATAAAAGATGCTCAGTTAAATTTTAATATGTATAAATCACTTTATTTATATGTCATATTCAACATTTGGCGCATACTTATATACTTATAATAAAATTGATGAATACTTACTTAAAATACAATTGTATTATACTAATGTGAATATAAAATACTGTTTAATGAATTGAGATATGACATTGTTTCTCATTTACAATTATTTGAGTATTCATATATCCAAAGTTAAAACCACTCCTTGAACGTAATTTTTCAGGCTAATTTCATGCTATTTGGGCTCTATCTCTTACATAAATGGACACACGATGTTTAACTCATTTATAGCTTTTTTTTGCCAAGGCAGTCCTTTAAGAATTGTTTCCACTTAGGGTATCTATCCCACAATTTGGTTTCCTGTCCACTAGAAAAAAATAGAAATGTGACACCTACCTTTACATATATAAGTCAACTTACTGAAATCTTGCCAGGCACTGATGGATGAGACAAAGCTGCCCTAATTCAAGATCTATTTCACTTATTTGCTAATGAAAGAAATACAAAGGGCTAATACTTTTAAGTGTTTGTCCATGTATATTATACTACTCTCTGCCCACAGTTCCTTTTACTCTGCTGTAACATCTCTCATCTGTCCAAAAAGATCTTGCTTTAAAGGAAACTTGCTCAGACAGAACCATTATCGGCATCAATTTTTTGTGTTTATTTGTGTGACATTTATAGTAGAAAACAATTTAAAGAATTTTCAGAGAATTCATGACTTGATTATAGCACCACTTCTTGTCTAGATAAACATCTTTTGACCAAAGAAAGGTTGAGACAACTGAGAAGGGACTCACAAGCATTAGACGTTGGTGAAATTGGAGCCAGTCCCTGTCCCTAGATGGAGGAACAGAGGCCCAGGGAGACTTCATTGATAAGAAGAGTGTACCTCTTCATGTCTTACTTCTTAGGATTTGGCATTCTTCCCAGAGTTCTTCAGCCCACTATGGCACAGATATTTGAAATGTAGATGGAAGCATGGAGATCGCAGGGACATGATTTGGAAAAACCGAAATCAAGTCCTCAAACACATAAAGGGGAAGAATTTGCCACCCTGCTCATCTTTAGTGACCACAATGTTACAGAAAGGACATGGTAAGTTTAGAGAACCAGAGTGGTCTTAACCACAAGATAAGATAGGGATTATAGAACCAAACACTAAGTAACAAACTGGGCATTTCTACAGATATTGTCATAAAGAAATTCAAACCAATGACCTGGTGTGATCCTATTTGTCATTCTCTACCTCCAACTGAATGCCTCTCCAGTAAGAAGAGGGAGAAAAATCACTTCTGTAGCTTGATTTTCTTCTTGAGTCAAGAGAAACAGAGGAGTGGCTGAGTTATCATGGATGGAGTAAAAGTTTAGGTGGAGGGGAAATTTACTTATTATAGACAAATAAAATTATGTTTCTCATCAACTCTTCAGAACTGTGGTTTATGAAGCCCTGAAGATGTTTGCCTTTAATAATTATAAAACTTCCAGTATTCTAAATACTGCCAATATTGAAGAGAAGCTTAGCAAATTTATGAGAAGGTTTAAATGAATAACTCTATATACAGCAACATTCATACAGAAGTTAATAGGAAGAGTGGTTGAGTGCCTACTATGTGTCAGGCACTGTATTTGACATTTCATAAATAAATTTAATTTGCCCAATGTCATAACATTAAGAGACTGACATTTTTTAAATTTTATTTTATTGGTACATTTTAGATGTATAATATAATGACAGTCATCATTGGAAATTTGCACCTTTATGTAATCTCTCTTGGTTCTTGTTTTTTCCCCCTTCTCCTGCCCTTCCTTCAACCCCTCCATCCCTCCCTATTTACAAAGACTTTGCTTCCATCTTTTCTTTTTCTCGTATTAATTCCATTCCCTTCTTTCCTTTCCCCTACTCCTCCCATTTCCCTTTCTCCTTTGCCCCTTTTCTTTCCATTTCACATTAGCTATTATACCTTTTAGTCCTTATTTATACTTTCTATTTCTCATACTAGAGAAACTATTTGGTTTTTACACATGTGTGTCCTATTTATTTCACTTAAGAGTATCACCTCAATGTGCATCCATTTAGCTATAAATGTCTTTAATTTCTCATTTTTATGGCTGAGTATTACTCCATTTTATAAAAAAAAAAAAACACATTTTCTTTATCCAGTCTCCAGTTGATGGGCATTTGGGCTGTTGCCAAGTTTTAGCTATTACAAATTGTGCTCCTATGAATAGGGGTGCACCTATATCACTGTGGTATGATTCTTTTAATTCCTTGGGGAAGATACCCAGCAGGGGAATATCTGGGTCAAATGAGACTTCCAGTCCTAGTTCTTTGAGTTATCTACATACTGATTTCCACATTGGTCACACCAGTATACACTCCCACCAGCAGTGGAGCAGTGTTTCTCTTTCCCTACAGCCCCGCCAGCATTTGTTATTGGTTGATTTCATGATAGCAGCCATTCTTTCTGGGATGAGGTGGGACCTCAGTGTTGTTTTTGTCTGCATCTCTCAAATGACCAGTGATGTTGAACATTTTTTCATAGGTTTATTTGCTATTTCTACTTCTTTGTCTGAGAACTGTCTGTTCATTTCAGATGCCCATTTTTGGATTGGGTCTTTAAATTTGGGAGGTCTGATTTTTTTAAGTTCTTTATAGATTCTAGATAGTAGACCTTTGTCTGAGGGAAAGCTGGTGAAAATTTTTTCCCACATTTGGGTTGTCTCTTCCCACTGCTGGTGGTTTCTCTGGCTGTACAGAAGATTTTTAGTAAGAAGAGATCCCACTTGTTTGTTTGTGCTAGTTCATGGGCAACTGAGGTTTTGTTCATAAAACCTTTTCCTACAACTATGTCTTCAAGAGTTCTTCTTGAACTCTCTTACAACTGGTTTAGTGTTCTTTTTTAAATATTTACATCTCTAATTGATTTAGATTACAGTTTAGTGCATGGTGAGAGATATAGGTCTAGTTGTAGTCTTTGGCAAGTTGAGACCCTATTTTTGCAGCATCATTTACTAAAGAGGCTATCTTTCCTCCAGTTGAGGGTGTTTGGCTCCTTTGTAGAAGATGAGATGTCTGAGTGTGTTTGGAGTTGTTTCTGCATCTTCTAGTCTGTTCCACAGGTCCTCAGGTCTGTTTCTTTGCCAGTAACATGCTGTTTTATCACAGTAACTTTATAGTATAGTTTCAACTTGGGGGTTGTGATACCCCTGCCTTGTACCTGTTACCTAGAATTGGTTTTGCTATTCTGGGTTTCTTCTTGTTCCAAATGAATTTTTGGGTTGTTTTCTCAAGGTCCGTGAAGTATTCTGCTGGGATTTCAATTGGGACTGCATTGAACTGATATAGCAGTTTTGAAAGTAAGGCCATTTTCACTATGTTGATCCTTCCTACCCAGGGGCAAGGGATGTCTTTCCATTTTCTGATGTCATCTTCAATCTCTCTTTTCAGAGTGCTATAGTTTTCAGAGAAGAGGTCTTTGGTTTCTTTTGTTAGGTTGATTCCTAGGTATTTCAGTTTTTTGGATGCTATTGTGAAAGGAATTGTTTACCCTCTTTCTCTCTCAGTGAGTCTGTTGTTCATGTAGAGGAAAGCTATTGATTTTTGTGTGTTGACCTTATATCCAGCTACTTTACTGAATTTGGTTATTAAGTCTAGAAGACTTTTAGTGGAGCTTTTGGGGTCTTCTATATAGAGTATTGTGTCATCTGCAAATAATGACAATTGATTTCTTCATTTCCTATCTTTATTCCTTTTATTTCTTTCTCTTGTCTAATTGCTGTGGCTAATGTTTCCCAAACTATGTTGAACAAGAGTGGTGATAGTGGACATCCTCGTCTTGTTCTTGATTTTATTTTGAAGGATTTCAGTTTTTGACCATTTAGTATGACATTGGCTGTTGGTTTTTGATAGACGGCTTTTATCAGATTGAGGTAGAGAACTTCTATTCCAATTTTTTGTAGGGTTTTTATCATGAATGCATGTTGGATTTTGTCAAATTCTTTTTCTGCATCTATTGAGGTGATCGTATGGCTTTTGTCCTTGGCTCTATTGATATAGTGCATTACACTGATTGATTTGTGTATGTTAAACCATCCCTGGGCCCCGCCAGCTTGCCTCCAGGAGACCGTGAGGACAACCCCCTGGGAAGGCACACTGGATGCCAGTTTGGTCATGTGGTCAGACACAGGTAGCTGTGCCCTGCTCCTTCTAGCCTGCCCAACCTGCTTGCATCCAAGATACTGTAAGGACACCCCACAACCACCACAGGCACACAGACCACCGGCTTGGCCATGCAGGTGCCTGTAACAACACCCCCACCACCACCTCTGGCCTTTGGCTGTGCAGCTACCCGGTTCCACACTACAGAGCCACAGGGGGACATAAGACCATTGTACTGAGATGCAGAGGTGAACAGCAGAGAGAGGGCCTCTTTCAGGCTCCCTGATGAAAGCTGAAGCCCACTGGAAAAGTGAAGAGAACCTCTGCAAAATAAGCACACCAGACCAATGTACTTGGTAAGTTGGAGGGATCATCACCTCCCACATTTGACCCTGGACTATTTTCAGGGGAAAGACAGCTGGACTTGTAATAGAGCCTTGTGGAGTTCGGCCCTGTGGGAGGGTGGGGAGCTCAATTTGGGACTTGCAGCCAGAAGTCTGTCAGGGGTCTGTAACTGTCTTACTGGGACTCATTGACTTATAATTGACAGAACCAAAAACAAAAAAATGAAGACATGTAAGCAAGTCACAAACCCAGGTTTCTACCCCACAAAAGGCAATTTCTTGGGAAAACGAGGTGGAAAAGTCTTATAATCAACCACGTGGACACCCTGAACTGATATCACAGGAAGTAACAAAACAGATGAATGAGGCTCTAGAAAAATTCAAAGCAGAAATAATCTCCCAGATAACTAGAGAGATTGTGAGAAGAGTAAAAGACATAATTAGAGGCTCTAGATCAGAAACAGATAAAAATATAGATGAGCTTAGAAATATGCTGGAAACCATGAATGCCCAGCATAAGAAAGAAATAGAAACCATGATCACTCAACATAAGAAAGAAAAGCAATCCATGAAACAGATTCAAACAGATATTCAAGAGATTAAAAACTCCACTGTAAGCATGCATAGCAGATTGAGGGAATCTGAAGATAGAATATCAGATATAGAAGACACGATTGTGATTAAGGTCAATGAAATCAGAGATTTCTTAAAAATAGTAAAGGACCATGAGAAATCAATCCAGCAGCTGCTAGATGATGCAAGGAAGTATAATATAAGACTGATAGGAGTCCACAAAAAAACAAGAGAAAATACAATTGACATAAAAAAAAACGTTCACAGAATTAATAGTAGAAAACTTCCCAGACAGAGGTGGAGAATTGGACATTCAGACAAGTAAGGCATATAGAACTCTAATTAGCCATGATCAAAAAAAAAAATCTATGCCTAAACCATTCCTGCATCCTTGGAATAAATCCAACTTGGTCAGGGTGTATGATCTTCTTGATAGTCTTCTGCATTCTATTTACCAGTATCTTATTAAGGATTTTTGCATCTATGTTCATTAGTGAGATTGGCCTATAGTTCTCTTTTTCAGTTGGGTCTTTCTCTGCTTTGGGGATCAAGGTGATGCTTGCTTCCAAGAATGAATTCAGGAGTATTACTTCCCTTTCAATTTCATTGAAGAGTTTAAACAGTAGTGGCAGCAGTTCCTCTTTAAATGTCTTGTAGAATTCAGCAGTGAAGGCATCAGGACCTTCTTAGTAAGTTTTTAATTACATTTTCATTTTCATTGGTTAATATTGGGTTGTTTAGAATTTTTAGGTTTTCTTCATTCAACTTTGGTAATTCATGTGTATCTAGGAATCTGTCCATCTCTTCTGTGTTTTCCATCTTACTGGGGTATAGGTTCTCCAAGTAGGTATTAATGATCCTCTGGATTTCTGCTGGGTGTGTTGTAATTTCATCCTTTTCATTCCTAATTGCATGGATTTGGGCCTTTTCTTTCCTTTTTCTGATAAGGTTGGCTAAGGGTTTGTCAATTTTGTTGATTCTTGGCTTCACTGATTTTTTTGTACCATTTTCTTAGTCTCCATTGCACAGATTTCTGCTCTGATCTTTACAATTTCTTCCCTTGTATGAGTTTTGGGTTTGTCCTGCTCTTCTTTTTCCAGAAGCTTGAGGTTCAGCATCAGGTTGTTCAATTGGGCCCGCTCTGTTTTTCTAATATGAGTATTCACTGCTATGAATTTTCCTTGTAAGACTGCTTTCATTGTGTCTAATAAATTCTGATATGTTGTATTGTCATTGTCATTTAATTGAAGGAACTGTCTTATTTCTTCTTTAATTTCCTCTGTGACCCATTGGTTATTCAGAAGTGTGTTGTTCAATTTCCATGTGTTTATGAAATTTTTGTTGCTTCATTTGCTATTGATCTCCAATTTCATTGCACTATGATCTGATAATATACAGGGGATAACTTCAATTCCTTTGCACTTTCCTAAGTATTTTCCATGAGCAAGTGTGTGGTCTGTTTTGCAGAATGACCCATGTGCAGCTGAAAAGAATGTGTATTCTGATTTTGTGGGGTGGAACACTCTGCAAACATCTGCTGAGTTCAAGAGTTTGAATGAATTCTAGTATTTCATTGCTTGTTTTTTGTCTAGTTGATCTATTTGTTACAGTGGGGTATTAAGGTCCCCCGCTACTATTGTATTAGTGTTTATATGATTTTTCATGTCCATTAGTTTTATATGGTTGGGCACACTAGTGTTTGGTGCATAGATTTTTATGATTATCATCTCTTCCTCTTGGATTGTTGCCTTCACAAGGATTGTTTCCTTTACAATGATGTCTGTCCTAATCAGTGTTGGTTTCAAATTCACTTGATTTGCAAAGAGGATGGCTACTCCTGCTTTTTGGGGGTTCCTGTTGCATGGAGTGTTGCTTTCCACCCTTTCCTATGAGTTTCTTTTTGAATTGTGTTTCTTGTATGCAGCATATTGTTGGATCTTGCATCTTGACCCATTTGACAGTCTATTGATTGGTGAGTTGAGATCATGAACATTGATGGTTATTAACTGATATGTATTGACTTATCATTGTCATGACTTTTTCTTTTTGTTGGATTCTCCCCCTTTGCTTTAATTTCTTGTCACACCCGACAGATTAATTGTGCTGGGCTTCCTGGGGTTGTGATCCTTGTCTTTTCCTAGGATTTCGCCTAAAAGTTTTTGGAGTGCTGGTTTGGTATTCATGACGTTCCTAAGGTGCTCTTTGTCATGAAAGTATCTTATTTCACCATCAATTTTGAAAGATAGTTTTGCAGGGTACATTAATCTGGGTTGGAGGCTGTTTTCTTTCAGGGCTTGCAATATATCACTCCAAGCTCCTCTTGCCTTGAGGGTTTGTGTTGAGAAGTCTGCTGTGATTCTGATGTGCTTTCCTCTGTATATGATTTGTTTCTTTTCTCTAACTGCTTGTAGAATTTTGTTCTTCTGTTGTGTTTCTGGAATCTTAACTATTTATGCCTATGTGTAGATGTTTTTTGATCATAGCTAGTTGGAGTCCTATATTCCTCACTTATCTGTATGTCAAGTTCTTTCACCTGCTTGGGAAGTTTTCTGCCATCACTTCTGTGAACAGTTTTTTTTATGTCATCTGCACTCTCTCCTCTTTCTTCATTGACTCCCATCAGTCTTATGTTGTTCTTCTTTGCATCGTCTAGTAGCTCCTGGATTGGTTTCTCATGGTCCCTTACTATTTTAAAGAATTTTTTCTTTTCCTGGCCACTAATTGCAATCTTATCTTCTATATCTGAAATTCTGTCCTCACGTTGGCTCATTCTGCTGCATAAACTTTCAATGGACTTTTTAATCTCTTAGAAATCTGTTTGCATCTGTTTTATGGATTCCATCTGTTTCCTATGTTGGGATTCCATCATGTTCCTCAGATCCTCTATTTTTTATCTGTATCCATTCTAGATTTATTAATCATGTCTTGCAGTATGTGCACAATCTCTGCTGTTATCTGAGAAATTATTTCTGATTTCATTTTTTCCAGATCCTCTTTTGTTGGTAGTTCAGGGAGTCCAGGTTTTTGAATATCAGAGTGTTCCATCTTGTTTCCCTTTGGGGTTGCTGTAGGTGATCTGGAAGTCTGGTTCTGAGGCTTGTTTATGTGTCATCTGATTTAGACGGGGGGGTGTGGCGTGTGGCATGGCTCACATCCTCTGTGCTGGGAACAGCGGTAGGTTAGCCTGGAAGCCTCTTACTTTGCACTGGGAGCTGTGGCACATTGACCTGGGAGCCTCCTCCTCTGTGCTGGGAGTTGTGGCAAGTTGATCTGGAAGCCTCCTCTGAGACACTGACTTTTTATAAGTATTAAACTTGAGGTGAAAGGCAGAGTAATTTGAAAAAAAACTCTGACAGTGTGTAAGTGATAGGGGATGGGACTTTATACAATCCTTCTCCCAATATTAAGTTCAAGGGATGTCCTTTTGGGTGTTCTTACCGTCATTTAACTTATTCTTGACCATGTTCTTTTCAGGTACTCTCTTAACCCTAGGCCATTACTCTAGAAACTTGTGCAAAACATTTAACAGTAACAATATATACTTTATTATTGTTCTGAAGCTTGCATTTAGAGTTTATTTTTCACAGACATGTCAGTAAAAAACATCTAAGGAAATGTCTCTGACATTTTAAGTCACTACACTTTTTTCACAAAGTTCCTCAGCAATTAATTTGTAATCTGTAGTGTCTGTTTTTCTACAAGTGCATTTTGTTAATTAGGCGATGAGAACAGACATTCATTTTTAAAAAACTGCCTTGAGAACACTATTTCAGGCTCACCACTGCCTAGGAAAATAAACAGCTCCCTACAGAATAGAGAGAAAAGAATATCAGGGGTATTATTTCAATGCTAAGTACAGTCTGACCAAACAGATTAAATTAAATTGCTCACGTTGAAGTAGCTCTACTCTTGCTACTCAAGCTAAGAAATAGATTAGTTGAAATATCTTGATAAAATAGTCACAAAATGTAAATTTTACCATGGACACAAATTACTTGTCATGAATGACAATGTCATGAATAGTCTATTTTGACGCCATACTGTTATTGATCCAAAACAATTCCAGAACTTTTAAAATATATCTTGGATACAGTATCTACATATTTTCAACTTAAAAAATCAGGAAGAGATACAATATTAAAGGTATAGTCTATGAAAGAATTAATAAAGTGGACTTCATTAAAATTGATTGCTGTTCTGTGAAAGACACTGTTGAGAAAATGAAAGAACAAGCCACAGACTGGGAGAAGCTATTTTCAAAAGAAACATCTGAGAAAGAAGTGTTACCCCCAAATTATAAGAATGTTAAAACTCAAAAATAGAAACATAAACATTTTAAAAAACAAATGGGCCATAGGGATCTTAATCATCTCAACAAAGACCATATACAGAGGGCAAATAAAGATATGAAATGATGTTCCACATCATATGTCATCAGGCAAATGCAGAATCAAACAAGTGACATAATGCTGTATATCTCTAGAATGACCCAAATCCAGAACACTGACCCAAAATCTGGTGAGGATATGTGAAGCAATAGAAAACATCATTTGTTGCTGGAGAGAAAGCAAAATGGTATAACCCACTTGTAAGATCATCTGAAAGCTTCTTATCAAGTAAATTCAACTTTTTCATATGATCTAGCAACCACAGCCTTTGGTATTTACTCAAATATTTTGAAAACTTAAGTCCACTTACAAACCTGGACATGGCGATTTGATCACAAATGCTAATACTTGGGAGCATTGAAACCATCCAGTAGTAGGCAAATGAATAAATAATCTGTGGTATATCCAGAAAATGGAATATTATTCCACCTGAAAAAAAAAAAGCTATCAAGCCATGATAACAAAAGGAAACTTAAACACATATTACAAAACGAAAACCAGCCAATCTGGAAAGGGTACATATTACAGTATATTAAATTCTGAAGAAGACAAAATCTGGAGAGATAGTATCTGAGGTCAGTGATTGACAGGTGTTAGTGGGAAGGGAAAGATGAGTAAATGGAACACAGATTTTAGGGCACCAAAACTATTTCAATACCACAGTGGGGGATATATGTCATGACATATTATCCAAACCCATAGAATTCATATTATCAATGTAACTGTAATCTAAACCATGCACTTTGAGTAACAATGCTAAGGCTATGTCAAGCCAGGTACATGAATTGCAACAAATGTACCATTCTGGTGGGGGATGATGGGAGAGGCATCTGGGAAAGACAGAGGACATATGGGAACTTGCTCAAATTTGCTGCAAAACTGTTCCCAAAAGGTAAAGTGCTTTAAAAAATACGGACAGGTCAAGTCTTTTTAGTCTTGTAGCATGTCTCACTTTCCACATGTTGGGAGACACCTTAGCGGTGTCTTGCTTTGTCAGAGGAGAGGCTCAGGGATAAATCAAATAATTTTACCTTTCTGCTTGGCTCTTTTTCCAGTGATGGGAGCCACACAGATACTGTCATTACTCTTCTCAACCCTTCTTCTAGAAATATCATCTCTTCATAGCGCACAGCAACTCAAAGAATTACTAATGTCCTTTATTGATAAGATTATGTTCAGAATTCATGAGGAATTGTGTGTTAACCAAATTAACAGATTGTGCTGAAAATTACTATAGTGTTTCCTTTTGTTACAATACAATCTCAATAACTATGAAATCATTTCTGAGGTAAACATAATATATTGTGATGTAAACAATTTAACTTTATCTTAAATTTAACAATTTAACTTTATCAAAGTTTTGGTTTGCTTACTCTTAAGAAAATTCATGTCAATAAACTGATAGCTTTTAGATTTCACTTAAAATTGCACTCTGGATAACAGAAGCTAAGACGAAATTTTTTTGGATCTATGTTTGTCTACAAAACGACTGATCTTAATCCCAGGGTGAAAAACAGAAAGAAAATTCTCATATTTTGAGTCAGGTCCAAGAAGCAGGCAGTAGAAAACTACATGAAAATGCAAAGAGCATTTTAAATAAAAAGTTACTATAGTCATTTGTTTTAATCCCAAAGATAGTTCATGTTATGCTATATTTAGATAGAATTAATTGGATGGGGATGTTCTTATTTTACCAAAACTATCTTTTTTCTCATCAATTAGATAACATATTAGGCAATAGTGATAGAAAGACATTTGAAAGCACTGCCATTTTAGTATAATCCTCTATAAAGTTACATATGAGGCTGGGGATTTAGCTCAGTAGTTTCACTGCCTGCTGAGCAAGCACAAGGACCTTAGTTCGATCCCTGGTACCAAAAAAATAACAAAAATATAAAGTTACATATGAAAAACTGTACTTTATGAGAACAACATAATTTCACATCTCTAACCCAGAAGAAATATGTTCAAAACAATGACCTAGAGACTATATGATTTTACCTAAGCACATTCCAAATCATTAAAGAACACTTAACAAATGTAATCTATAGCTTCAGCAGTAAATTCAAGGTGTATTAATCTATTGCTAATTATTAATTCATTTTCAACCTTAAAATATTATTGGCTCATATATTTTATTTTGTATTAGTAAGTCAGTCATTATACTTCAAGTTCAAAAATTGAAATAGACACATAAACAAAAATAAATCCAGTGATTGATAACCTGGATCTTCTTGTTGTGGAAATAAAACTATGAATGGAGAAAACAGCTAAAAGGAGATAGTTTGATGGGATGTCTGGGAACTAAATATTAGGTTTCTGAAGTATCTAAAAATCTTTAAGATTCTCTTTTTAAATTTTAATAAGCAAATAAAGTAAGTTTTATTCATGTGAATGTTTTAGTTCAAGTGGATTATTAAAATACAGCAATTCCTCTAGCAGCTAACTGAACATGTGATTTGATCACTGTGTGTATATGTGTGCATATGCAGTGGGACTGCTATGTGTACGCTATTGTCCTAGATATATTGGGGATATAAAATGTTATTTTAAAAGTCTGAATTAGCTCAAGCAGCCATAACAATTCCATAGACTGAGTGGATTAAACAGCGAATATTTATCATCTCACAATTCTGGATCTGCAGGTCTGACATTAGCATGCCTCATGGTCATGTTCTGCTGAGAGCTCTCTGCCTGGTTTGCAGATAGTTACCTTCTCACTATATCTTCCCATGGCAGAAAGAAGAAACTTTCCAATGTCTTTTCTTATAAAAACACTCATGATATGAAGTCAAGGCCTTATCCTTATAATCTTATTACCTTAGTAACTTCCGAAATGGCCTAATACGGTTGCCTTAGGAATGAAAGCGTCAATATATGAGTTTAGGGGAAACGTGAACTTTCAGTTCACAACAACTACAGTATTTCTTGTTTTCCTGTTACACTTGACTAGAAACAAATAAAGAAAAGCAGAAAATAAAAGAATAATGGAAAACTTAAAACAAACAATAATATGATACAAGCGTAGATGAATGGCAGTGGGTGCTTAGATGAGAAATGCACGGTTTCCAGTAAACAGTTAATAGAAAATATATAAGGTATAAATTATTTTCCTAATGAGGACAGCTTTAGAGTGAAATATTATTTTGAATAGTTTCAGAATGGGCCAAGCCCATGGCAACCCATCTCGAAGATTTGATACTCGTATGGAAACATTTGGACTTATTGACAAATGGAGGGTTAAAGAACAAAGTGGGGAGGATTCTTTGCACTGAAATCAGTAGGGATTAGGAGTCAAATGGCAAGTAAACAGAAACCAGTCCAAGCATCAAAAGAAGGAGAGTCAAGATCAGAGCTTGGCTTCCCTAGGACAAATAAGGAAGGAGCGTAAAAGGAATGTATTCACTGGCTTAGTGAAGGTGGTGCTAGCAGATGGAAGCTACAAGTATGAGATAGTAGTGAGATTCAGAGACAGAGTTGACTGAACACAGGGATCAGTGGCCAGGGTGTTGGGGGCTCAGGTGTAGGAGATGCAGATTTCCTATTTGTATACTGTTCTTCCCACCTTATATACCTTTTGGTTTTTGCCCTTTCTTTGGGCTTGGAACTGAATATTCACTACCACTCTTTCAGTGAGGAAAGGGATTTTAAATTCCAAATATCATGAAATGCTATTGCCTGAATGGAAAGTTCTGTGACTGAGCAGTCTGCTCAGGTGACCTCTCAAAAGTAATCTTTTCTTATGCCAGTAGAGCATATGCATTGTGTAAAAGGAATAATATATTGAACACTGTTCTGCTTGAGGGATCTTCCAAAAGCCTCCAGACATTTCCTAGGTGAGATCTCTTCATTCTTCAAAATTAAAGTAAAAGGCAATACAGCCTGGGAATTAAAATATGTCTAAGATTTCTTACACTGCCCTTTTAAAGTAGAGTTGGGTAAGTTTTAGATGAGAAAAGTGAAAGGGTATTATGTTATAAAACATAAACTACATAATTAAAAAAATCCTTAATGTGGACCAGGGATTTAGCTCAGTGGTTCGCTGCCTGCCTTGCAAGTGTGAGGTCCCAAGTTCAATCCCCAGGACCCCTCCAAAAAAAAGTCCTTAATGTGAATAAAGAAGCAAGCAGAAGGCTCTTCTCTAATGCTCGCACTCTACACACACTCTCATCCTCCTGCATGAAAATTCACTTCAAAAGTTGAAAGGTTATCCAGAAAATATTTGGAGTTTGCATTTTTTAGTTAAAAGCTGAGGAAAAGTACATGATAGAAAACTTCATTCCCTGATCAGATCATAATGTTAACAATTTTTGTCATACGTACTAGCTGTAAAATGTTTGTTCTGAGACTTTTTTGCATTAAATGGACTAGGATATGGTAGAGGGATTTTTTTGTTTCTTTCTTCTTTTTGCATGCCAGAAAGGTACTGAAGAATGATTTCCTGAGAGGTTAAGTTTATCTACAGACCTTCAGGCAAAAATCTCTTCCTCAAGAAAGAACTGTTGCACATACCTTATGCAGATTTATAAGAGTTAGTATTCAGTTATTATAATAACAAGCTTCAGAATAACTTTTGGAGATACCATTTACTTTTAAAAATGTATGACCGTCATTTACTTCTGAATCTATTGCTATGCCCAGGTCATGCTCAGAAATCATTAATTCTTAGGCCAATAAAGGCTGTCACCTCTTCTTCCAGGTGGGGAATAAATGTATCTATTTGTTCTTAGCTATGACTACACTTTTCAGGCAAAATAAATGGGAAACATAGGCAAGAAGGGAAAAGAACACAAGCATACAACGAGAAATTGCAAAGATCTAGAAAAACGTAACTGAACATTTGAGAAAAGTCAGATCTTCCCATGAGATGAAGTGTGTATGTTTAAATTATTCTGGAGAGAACTGAAGCCATTTCAACTTTAAGCATAAAATCATTGATTTCTTTGTAGATGTGCCAAGGGCAAATAAAGTACCAGAAAGTCACAGGAATTAGAAAGTTATATAAAGGCACAAAAACAGTGTCGTAAAACACAAGATTGCTAGGTGGCTCAAATATGATTTCAAAACACTGTCTCAGATTAAAATGGATTAGGGTAATCAGAACCTGTAGGAGTGGGTTCCCATAAAATACAAGCTGTCTGCTGCAGGAGTCAAAACAACAAGATGTCACAGATTGTGGATGAATCATGTGCGGAGCAAAAGTTCAAAGGTCAAGGTAAAGTGAATCAGTGGATGCAGAGAAAAAGCGGATAGGCCATTTTCCTCAGAGGAAGTGAGATGAAATTTCATTTGTAGTGTCAAACTTGAGCTGGTGTGTGGAGAGGGGAAGGAAATCGTGAACATCTGATGACCATAGGAAGAAAATTCTGAAAAAATAAAGATTTATCCTCTATTCTGAGTGTGTATATGTAAAGATCTTTGGGTTTAAATTCTAAGAATTTGTATTTAATTTGTAGAAATGTATGATAGTGTACGTGAGCCCAGGAAATCCAAACTAAAGTGAGCAGTCTAACCAGCAATAAATATGCATGGGGTTAAAATTTAGATCTGAGACATTTCTATGCTTTGGCAGATACAGAGAAAAATGAGATACTTCTGTGAGAGGCACTATATGGATGCAAGAGGAAAGGGGAGAATTGTAAGGAACACCTGTGATCAGGTATTGGGATGTAGAAGAAGGTCAAGCTAATGAGTCTGAGGCAAGTGAGAGGATTGCATGTAATACAGTTATGTGAACATAAATTAAATTTAAGGAACGAATACACTTGATCTTAGCCAAGATATGATAGATTTAAGGAAATAATAGATGAGACTTTTTCAGCAACCACGAAGGCAACCCATTCATGTTATACTTGTTCATAAAGAATTACTTAAGGGTCAGAGGTGAAGTGAGGGGTGGAGTCTTATTTTAGCAGCTTCCTCCTTCAGTTTCAATTTTATGAGGTACAAATTGGAAAAATAATACCAAACATTCTCTCCAGGGTAACCAGGAGAGTTTTGTGAGGAGGGTTGAAGAAGAGAGTGAAGGTGGGATATATTCTCTTTGGCCAAGATCCTCTGAACTTCCTTGTCAATGAACCCC
Organism: Heterocephalus glaber; assembly: GCF_053883595.1. Lineage (NCBI taxonomy): Eukaryota > Metazoa > Chordata > Mammalia > Rodentia > Bathyergidae > Heterocephalus > Heterocephalus glaber. The sequence continues at coordinate 26,498,414 of NW_028258379.1, forward strand.
TGACTTCTGGGCTTCCTTGTTCATTTCTGTGCTGTCTAATTTCAGGAAACATTCTAAGTCTGTTCAGCAAGAATCTCGTCTGTAATCTCTGATCACCCTTATTCCTCTTCCTGCACCCTCACCCAGGAGGCATCTGTTTGCTCTGACCTGCCTTCAGCAAGAATCTTGTCAGTTCAGATTGGCCCCAAACCTAGAACAGTTATAGTCATTTTCCATTCATTGAAACCTTACCTAGCCCAACCCCCTGTAAACCCCTCTTGTAATTTAGATCCAAAATGTTCCCCCAAACTTCATGTGTTCAGAAGTGAGGCTTTCTGAGGGTGACTGAAGTGTGGGGGTGCTATACTCATCAGTGGATTGATTGACTATTGAGTGCGCAGCTGAATGTACTGTTAGGAGCCCAGGTCCTAATGTATTGTGGGCCCAGCTGGAGGAGGTGGGTCACAGGGAGTCTTCCTTTGGAGGGTTATCTCTAGCTCTCGCTCTTCTCTGTCTTTGTTTCTAGCTACCATGAGGGAAACGGCTTTACTCCACCATGCCCTGCCTTCTGCTTTGGTGCCAGCCTACTGTGCACTGAAATCTCTGAAACTGCATTAAATTAAACATCTTCTCTCTTAATCCGTGGGTTTAAAGTATTTTGTTCCAGCAAAAGCTAAGCTGAATCATACAGCTCTTTTCCTTGCTGTATTGGGACTTATGATCTCTTCTTCTCTATCAGAGACCCCATTATAGTAGCCCCGTCTTAGTTAAACACCAGCCACACACAACAGAAAATAGGAGAGGTATAGCTCATAGATTCAGGAGTTTCAGTTCATAATCAGCAGGTTCCATGGCAGAAACTGTGCAGCACAGACCCATGGCAGAGGAAAAGGTGCTCATCTCAGGGCATCCAGGAATCAGGGAGCAAGGGGAGTCACTGAGAGGAAGAGACTGCATTTCAGGTCACGTCCCAGTGACTCACCTTTCCCAAACTGGCCTCACCACCTAATAGCACATTTAACCTTAAATTCCTCAGTTAATTACTGATTACTATAGTGCCCCATGATCCAGTCATCTACCAAGAGCCCCACCTCTGAACATTTGAGTCATTTGCGGGGCATTCTAGAACTAAATCATAACACTTTCCATGAATAAAATCTGACTTGTTCTTTAGCAAGTCCCAGGAACTTTTTTTTGTTTTGTTTTTTGTTTTTGTTTTTCTCTAACAAAAGATATAACCAGATTTGGCCAAGCACTGGCAGTAGAGATTTCAGAAGCAACGAGATGTAAGAATAGAGGGACTAAAAACAAAACTACATAGGACTTAATTAAGGGTCTACAGACATACATGTACATACATGAAATCCATTTATGTTTGCTAAATGCAAATTTATAGGCTCCACCTCTTGAGATTCTAATTTAAATGAGAAGAACTGGCTTGAATTTATTGAGTTTTTTCCAAATCCATTCTTTTATATTGATGAGAGTATTTTCTTAGCCCAAATTTGAGAAAGTCTTGAAAAAATAAGGAGGAGGAGCTACAAAGAACATACAAAAAAGTCTTTGAAAATTAGAAAGTATTCAGATCAATTCTTAAATGCAAGCCCAAATGTCAAAGAGGATGAAGATACTTTCAGAAATAACAATGATTTAATGAAAGCCACCGGGGCTTAGAGTCACACTGAAAAAAAAGGCATCTCTTAAAATTGTTAGTTATAGGCCGTTTGAAACATTAGAATTGTCAGCAACCCTTCTTCCCCTTTAAAGCAAAAGTAATACTTAAAGTAGATCATTGTATTTTAAAGCAGAAGCTGAAAAGGGAAAATGAGAAAAGGACCACTTCATTGATTGCCGTATATACAATGAAAAATCCTGTTATAATTCCAGAAGATTGCTATTGGTAAGGAATTATACAAGAAAAATAAATGAAATTCAATTTTCTATCATTTTACAATTGCTGACCCCTAAACTAAATTGACTAAAGACATGATATTCTTAACATTAAGAAGCTCGTTCCAAAGAACTTGTGTCTTTGCTCATGCTGAGGACCCTGAAGCTTCTGCTTATAAAAATATGCAGCAGAATCATCTATGGGGCTTGTACAAAGTCTGGGTTCCTGGTCCCCTCTCACATCCACTACTCTCTTTGGGTTGTCAGTATTTGATGCATCATAAGTTTGAGACAATGCTTTGCTTCTTTTTGAAGCTTCTCAAAGCTGTAATTCAATAGTCTTCAAGAAAAAAGAAAGCTGTTAAAACAAGTTAATAAAACATTGAAATATACCTATTAGTAAATAACATCTTCCTTCACTCACACAGAGTGCCAGTATAAATACATAAACCATCACCCTCATTGTAAGTCCTACCCTGGAACATTTCTTTCCCCATATTTGTAAACTGAAATATAATAACTGGGAGAGCAGGGCTCAGGACTCTCTTACCAGAGCTAGTCCTTTCCGAGTAGATAGTGAACATGCCCCAGGGCTTGTTAGTTTTATTTAGCATCATCTTAAATCCTTATGGATTATACATGGAGAAGTAGGTCAAAGATACCCAGATGAAGATTTTGTCACAAAACAAATAAAAAAAGCAAGGACTGAGCCAAAGACTTAGCCTATGGTTTTTTGGAGAAGAATTAAGCAAGCTTGAAATACCCTCTGGGGAACAGTATATTTTAGGACCAATCATTTTGTCTTCAGTAGCAATGATTTTCCCTGGCCTCCAAGAGACTTGTTGGGCAGTAGGTTTATTCTGATTTTACTGAGGTTAAGAAGCTAGACATGATATTCTCTATTTCCAGTTTGAGAGCCTGAGGTTAAGAATCTTTGGCCCTGCCAGTGTTGTGTTAATAGTCACTCCAGGTGTTTTAGTTGCTTAATAGACACCTTAGGTGCCTTACCCCATGTTGTTTAGCACTACTAGAAGCAATCAGATTCAAGTAAGTTGTCTGTCATTTACCTCTTTCTCACTTTTTTTTTTCATCACACATCTACTGAAAAGCAGTAAGACATAGCAGAAACATCTTGCAACTGTAAACCAAAAGACTAAGGCTACAAAATATACCTTTAGCACATTGTATTAAGAGTTACAGCTTACTGAACAGAGATGTGCCTGGAACTTCAAATAAATCCAGAAAGGAGTCTGTTATTCCAACTGAAGAATAATGGAATTAAAACTAAATCTCCAAGAGATTTTTAAAAAGTAAATCCTGTCCAAAAATCACACTTCTGTTTAAGCGACTGGCTGAAATTTGGAACTATATCTGTTTAAACTCAAACTTTGGATCTCATTACAAAGCTGCAGTAATAAGAATCTAGTATTGGCATCAGGAAAGAGGCATCAAGCCATGTGATGGAACCAAGTCTAGAAAGAGACTCAGACATATGTAGTTAATTGGTTTAGGACAAAAGAACAGAAATGATTCAGTGGAACAAGAATAGTCTACTCAAAAATTTATACTGGAACAATTACATAGTTTATGCAAAAAAATAGACATTAAAGAAGAAAATGGAAGACAAAGAAATTTGATTTCTCAACTTGAACATATATGAAAGTCAATTGAAAATTTACCATAGACTTAAATTCATATTCTAAATGTATAAAACATCTGAAATATGCTTTCTTTCTCTTTAACCTCATGCTTGGAAACATTTCTTAATTAGAATGCCAAAGGATGGCATTTTCATAAAAGAAAAAGGAGATAAATTTTATTCTCTCAAAATTAAGAATTTCTGTCTTTGAAAAGACTTAAGACAGTACAAAGACAAGTCATATAAAAGATGAAAATATATGCTAATCATATATCCAAGTAAAGTCTTGTATCTAGAATATATTTTTAGAAACACTTAAAACTCAATGATAAGCAATCCAATTTAGTAAAGAGCTTTTAAAAATTAAACTGTGACTTCTGCAAGAAAATAAATGAATGACAAATAAATGTATGAAAAGATTATCAATGTGATGGCAAATTCAAATGCAAACCACATTGAGTTACCACTGTAGATCTATTAGAACACCTGACATTCAAATGTCTATCCCCATCTAATCCTAATAACAATGAGGAAAAACTGAATGTCTTACTGCAGGGAGGAATACAAAATGGTGACAGGAAGTTGTAAAAAAGTTTGACACTTTTACAAAGTTTAACATACATACTAGTCATCCATTTAATCTTAGGTATTTACCAGAGAGAGACAAGTAAAAGTCCATAACACTGCTTTATCATAACTTCTTTATTTATAATACCAAAACCTGGAAACATCCCTGATAACCAGCAATAGGATGAGAAATGAATTGTGTTATAATTCTTCAGTGAAGTACTACCTAACATGCAAATAACAAACAAAAAAGGACTATAGAAACATGTGTGCATTTGAAATCAATATGCTGAGTGAAAGAAATCAAATAAAGAAGGAGATGCATTATGTGATTTTTTAATATAAAATTATAGAAAATCTCAACTAATCTCTAGTAGAGATCACTTATTGTCTATAGGTGGGAGTAGGGACAGGAAGGCTGAATTTCAAAGAAGAGGAAGGACACTTTAGTGAAGATTATCTTGAGTATGGCAATAGTTTCATGATGTGTACATATGTCAAAATGTATCAAATTATAGAGCTGTAATATATGCATTTTATTTTTGTCCATTATTAAGACGTGTTTCATTTTTATATACGTATATTCAAAGGTAATATAATAACATAAACATACATATACCTCAATAAAGCACTTTTGTTTAAAGCAACATAGGATATTAGAGTTTTCTTTTCCTTACAGTTTGGTAGAATTCATTTGTTATTACTTTTCATATTTTTTTTCTTTTTGGACAAGGAGGTAACTTGAATGAATTAGTAAATGGTTTATATATTAGTTTGTATTTCAGTTAGTTCTAAAGAGTAATCATTTGATTTATTCTTATGGAATTATAGTGTTGATATTTTTTGACACAAAACAGTAGCAAAGGAACACAAATTCTGATCAGGTTAGCAAAACAGAAATAAGAAAAAGAAAACTTTCAGTATTTAAAGCAAAATTGGAAGTATTTTTAAACTTGTATATAAAATTAAGGCAAAAACTTGGTAATATTTCTATTTGAAATAAATCATAGAACAAATACTGATTTTAATATGTACATCTTCTTATAGTAATAACAAATATTTTTCAAGGTTTGTGTTTATTTTCTAATTGAAAACAATAAAAAATAATGTACACTAACTAAATACCCTATAGCTATTTCATTGTTCCAATTAGCTTGCATTGCTTTCTATGTTTAAAATCACAAACGTAACAATTATATAGTCAAGTAATGAAGTCATAAGTGTTAGTTTTTAAAAGCAGGTTGATTCTAATGATCTTATAAGTCAGAATGACTCAATCCCCTTGTACTATATCAGTAAAAACTGCTGTCATGTCTGACAGAAATACTTGGTTGCAAGCATAATTTTAATACATGTTATTTTACTTGTTTTTATACCTGTGAAGTGACTAGTAGGTAAAGGACAGAATGGATGAAAGAAACACTGGGTCCTATCAATAAACATATTCATATCCTCCATTTTAAGAATTCTAAAATGAATACATGTGATTGGATGGGAATAAATGGCATGTGCTTGTGAGCAGCTTTCACTGGAGCTCTGTGACTCCAGTCAGTGCTTAAATATGACACAGAATTGTCCTTTGCCCATCTCCAACTTTTTCCTATGTCTGTGGGAGAACAGAAGCTAATTATGACTTAAAGATTGTAGCTGTTATGGATGGATAGAACTGTTTCTTAAAGTAGTTGCAAAAATATGTAAATGAAAATAAAATGGATATGTTATTTTTTGTTTGTCGATAAAATGGAGGTAATTGTATCTTAATGTCAAGTGGTCTCCATGACAGAAGGTGAGAAAGGGTAGTAAATAGCACAGTTAGGTGATAGGAAAGTTGAAGGGTAATGTTTGTTTGCCTTGCAATTACTGTGTTTGAAAAAAAGCATTACAATGTGTAGTTTTTACAGTGACAGTTCCACGTTCATGGCTTCGTTCATAGTATGAAATACTGGCTTGTGAATATAGAAAAATGCTACATCAGTTTTAAAAATGGGAGCTAAAACTACTACTAAATTTACTTCCTGTTGAAATTTTTTTGTGTGTACCAGGAATCGAATGCAGGACCTTGTGCTTTTGAGGCAGGCACCAGAACCACTGAGCTAAATCCCCAGCCCCTGAAATATTTTTAAAAGAGCTACCTTTTGTGTATTTTGCCTGGATAACAAACTTTATATTATAAAAGCCCATTAATTTTTCCTTTTTTGCATGCTTCCAAATAACTATCATCTATCTATCTATCTATCTATCTATCTATCTATGTATCTATCTATCTATCTATCTATCTATCTATCTATCTATCTATCTATGATATATAAACCAGGGTGAACCCACGGTCTTCACAATGAATGACATTCCCAGACCTTCAGATTTTGAGATGAGGTCTCTCTAAGTTGCCTAGGCTAGGATTAAATTTGTGATCTTTCTACCTCAGCCTTCCAGATTGCTGGAATTAAACATGCACTTGGTTTTAAACTTTTTAACAGTTCACTTCTACAACATTGACTTCCAGAGATTCTAAAAATATTTTTTTGAAAATTATACTAGAGACCTGAGAAAGAAGGGAGGGAGAAGAAGAGGAAGGAGGAAAAAAGAGGGAAGGAAAGGAGGAGATAGGGAGGGAGGGAGGGAGAGGAAGAAAGGAAGGGGAGAGACAGAGAGAGAGAGAGAGAGAGAGAGACAGACAGAGAGAGAGACAGAGGTGAGACCCTAAAAATCTGTGCTATTTGATGCTGTGTTTAATTACCTCAAACCTTGTCTTACACACCTATGACTGATGCTCATTTTTTAAAATAATTTTATTGGTACATTTTAGGTACACGATATAATGACATTCATCATTGGAAATTTGCACCTTTACATAGTCTCTCTTGGTTCTTATTTTTCCCACTTCCCCTGCCCTTCTTTCAACCCCTCCATCCCTCCCCATTTACAAAGACTTTATTTCCATTGTTTCATTTTCTCATACTAATTCCATACCCTTCTTTCCTTTCCCCAATCCCTCCTTCTTTCCCTTCCCCTTCTTAAGTGCATGTTTCAAGATCACAGTAATGAAATCTCTTTCACATTCCACTTACTGCTATTGCTGGGGTTTCCCAAGCTGCTCCTGGGCTATGCCAAAGATAATATTGTTTATCTTCCAAAAGAAAAAGTCCAGGCATAAATAGTTATGTTTGGTATTTTTCATGTTTATGATTTGTTTAACATTATTGTTAGAGCTGTTCATCAAACTAATATGAGAAGTACAAAAATTAAAAGAGAAAGTTAAATTTTCCAGGTTAATTATATGCAATAAAATGATGTCAGTAGAAATATATTTGCTCTAATTTTCATGTAGGATAGAGATAAAATGTACATGTGCAAAAACTGGTTGAAAATTAAGCAAATTTATTTTTTAAAATATTTAATATCCAAGTTTAAATAAACTTATTATTCATGAACAGTCTTCAGACATTTTTTTCCCACCATGGGAATCATGCAAATAGCAATGATGCCACCTAATTTGCTCTTGACTTTATATGACATCATCCGTGAAATTACCTCAGCCCTGAGTAGTATTCAAAGTCAGCTCTCACTGGCCAGGACTATTTTAGATGAGAGAAAGGATCCAGACTTCCTCTTCATATGCCAAGGTATAACCTACATAATTACTAATACATCCTAATTCACCTTGTTTAAGGCCTTGGACCAAGTGGAAACATCAGTACAAAAATTTAAGGAAAATGCCGCCTGATTTTGTTAGGTAGAATCTGATGGTTTATGGGGTTTATTCTGCTGTCTGGGTTAAGCCACAACCCCCGGTAGCCCAGTTGAAATTAATACTGTGGATTGACCTCATCCTGCTGTTTGGAGCCTTGCAGATGGGAGACTTCTTTAAACACTGTATGAGACAAAATAGATAGATTTGTTCCCAGACTTTATGAGCTGGATTAATTAGATTGGCTGGCAATCTCTCCCTTTGTGATAGAAGCCAAAATGTCTCAGAAAGAAAGAATAGATATTTTTGGGAGACAAATCTCCACCTCTGTCTTTCAGCTGAGTACATGTCTTAGCAAAGAACAAACTGCTCACTTATTGCCAGCTGTCTTTTCAAGATTGTTCGTGGTGCAGAACTTTAAAGAGAGAAAGGGAGAATGTCTCACTCAAAATTCAGGTTGGAGATTTGTTACTGTCCCATAGAAGAAGAATAAATTTTCCCTCTGGTACAAATGGCAGGGTATTTGGAGTTTATTTGAAAAGATTTGGGCATCTTAAGCTGCCATACAAACCCTATACTGATTGGCATTTACAACAATCACTTTGTGCAGAACTGACATAAACATGAAGTGTGTACTACTTTCTATGCCATAAGTAGCGCAGTGCTTTTTCTCTGACCCAGGAAAGTTGTTTCCTCTATCTGCATCCCTAAAATTGTGGCAAGTTAGTCAGTAAGCTTGCAAGTAAGGGTAAAATGTCAGCTATTTCATAGTTCTTGACACTGTTCAGTTCTTTCCGAAAGTACTAAGATCATGAGAGACAAAGACAATCTAGGCCTTATTTCAGATTAAAAGAGACTACAGAGGTCTTAATCAAATGCAATGTATCATCCTGGATTCAATCTCAGACAAGGTAAAATATTAGTGAGAAACTCAGAAAACTGATATAAGGTGTGTATTAGTTAATAGTTTTGTATCAGTGAAGATTTCCTGAGTGTGATCATTGTTCCATGGCCTTATGGAAAAACACAATGACATATTTTGAGGTAAAGGGGAATTGCTTTTGTGACTTATTGTAATTTTTTCTGCAAGTATCAGAGAACATATAAAAACAAGCAGAGAGAGAAAGTAACAAAGATGTAAGCATCATAAAACTAGTGTGGTCATTACATTGTGAAATTTGGATGAACAGTATATAGAAGTATCATATCATTTTACAAACTTTCTTGTAAGTTTAAATTCATTTAAAAAAACTAAATAGATTTTGGAAAGTGCCAAAGGGGGGAAAAACAACAAAATTTCATTTACAAATGAAAAATAATAGTAAAGGAATCTGTTGCTTAAAAATAACTTAAGAGGGCCAGGGATTTAGCTCAGTGGTTCCACTGCCTGCCTCGTAAGTGCAAGGTCCTGAGTTTGATCCCCTGTAACAAAAAAAATAAAAAATAAAAAATAAATAATTTAAGAGATTCATCAACCAATTACGTCAACATCATTGACTCTTAATTCAAATATAAAATAGAAATAATGCTTTAAAACACTGATGCAAACAGATAAAACATGATGCAAACAGGTAAATTTGAACTTGATTAGATAGTTGATATTAAAAAAAATTGAAGTATAATATTCTCTTGCAGATATATGCAAAACATTCTCTTTTTTCTACAGATATACATAAAAGCATGTACAGACAAAATTATATGATGTATGAAGTTTGTATGTAATAATCTTATGGCTGTAGAAAATAGATGCCGGTGTAAATGGAGCAAACATGACCATAAAATCCCTTCCTAAGAGCCTACTTGGAGTAATGGATCTGTGCAGGATCACAGTGCTATTTGCTTGCTTTTGCATCTGCTTAAAAGTTTGCATATTATATAAATTCAATACTTTTATATAGATGGTGGAAAGTAAAAGAGTCAAAATCATCTGTAAGAAAATGTATTAGGATACATTTTGTTGGATAGCAAAATTTGCAAAGATAACTCATTAAAACAGTTAGATATTGCTATAATAGTAATTCTTCGATAGAGAGATAAGTGATAAATGCAAAAATATCCCTGAGAAGCAGGTTGAGGCCTGTGTGCTCACCAAGTGGTACATGGTATGGGTTAACTGAATATTCACATGGAAAAAATAGATTGTACACCTCCCTTGTAATAGTTACCAAAATAAATTCAAGTACAAAATAGATCTAAAATTGTATTTTATGACTTATATCTAGATTTCCCCCAAAAGCCCCATGTTCTCATACCTGAGGCTTTTTGAAGGTGGCTGGATCTAGAGTGTATACATGTGGGTTAAAGTGTGTGACACAGGATTAAGGGGTCTGATACTAAATTAATCCACTGATTGGAATTAGCATAGTTCTGAGTATGGATAATGGAAGCCCCACCGTGGGTACAGGTGGCATCAATCAATAGAACAGTATCCTGGATGGAATATAAAGGGGCAGAACGAAGGCAGGCTGGCTGCTGTTGTTGCTTGCTGCTTCACTACCTCCTGTCTACTTTGCCTTGGACTGTTTATCTGCTGTGATGCCCTCCTTCCATTCCACTGACTTGGAGCCAGCTGACTATGAACTGTGAGATAAAATAAACCTTTCCTCATTTAACTTGTGGATGTGGAGTATTTAGTCCTAGCAATGAGAAAGGTAATTAAGACAGTATGAAAGTAAAAATAAAAACTCTGATAACAGGAGAATATCTACACAATCTTGTAACATAAATTTTAAAAATTGATAAATTGGATTATGTTAAAATTCAGAACTTCTGTATATCAACTATCACTGCTAACAATGAGTAGACAAGCCTCAGGGTGGTGGAATATACATAATATTTTAATCAAAATAGACCATTTTTCAAAGATACATAAGAAACAAAAGAAAAATGGATAACATAACAGAAATGGATAATATTTGAATTAGGAAATTTAAAAAATAGATACTCATGGTCAATAAATACCAAAAAATCTTTAACTTGGTTATCATGAAAATGAGCATTTAGACCATCAATAAACTACCTCTACATAAACCACTAGTAACACTAAGTACGAACACATATGTAAAGCAAAGAAAGTTTTAATACACTGGTAATGAAATAGTATATCACTACTAACATTTGCAAAATATATCAGCACCTATTGAGTTCGAGTATACATTCTATTTTATTCTTAAAAACATGAGCACATGCTTAACAAAAAGCAGGAACAAGAATGTTCAAATGATGTTATATACAACAGCTAAAACCTGGAGGAATACTGTCCAACAATAAATTTAAGCTGATGCCTCAAACAAATGCACAGAAGGAATGTATAATTTGAGTAACAATAACCAGAAACAATTTAATGTCTATTATGTACGATTCCAGTTTACAAACACATGAAGCAAATAAAATTTAAAGAGCAAGAAGTGAGGCCAGTGATGCCCATGAGGGAAGATGGGAGGTTTAATAATCAGGAAGAGGGGTGAAAGTCTTAGGTACTTGACCCTGTAGTCCATGATGCAGATGGTGGTTATACAGATTTGTTACTTTGCAGCCATCCATTGAGCAGTAAGCTCATGACTTGTCTGATTTTCTAGATGTATGTTATACTTAAGTGATGAAATTAAATACATGCTATATAAAGACATATGAATGCCAGCCACATTTCCAGCACTTCTCTCTTTCAATTTCAGGATGAAAAGGCTTTGTAGGAGCAAATGGCCAAGATTGCCAGTTTTCATTCTTGTAGAATCTCCACAGTAAGGCACTATAGTATTGATGAAAATTGCTAATATTTATTATTAACAATTTTGAAAATAGTAAATATTTATGAGTATATACTATGAATCAATACTGTTACTTAGATTATCTCAGTTAATCTCTCCCTATTCCAAATGCGAATAACATAATGATGTTCCTCATTTTCAAGTTTAGATACTGAATCTTAAATTATATATGGATAACTGTATCATTATCATAAATCTAACAGAGAGTAGAGCTACCATTAAAATGTAGATTACACTTTTCTGTACCACTAAAGCTGTCCCAGGATGCTACTATAGTCTCTACTAAAACCTTTCAGATGTGATTGTCTGTTATTGACGGAGAGGGAGAAGTTTGAGAAGTAAATGCATAGAATTACTCTAAAGCTAAATTAAACTGAGTGTTGAAAAACAGTTGCTAAGCAAAGGGGTGTTAGGAGCAACATTTTCTTTTTAACAGGAGCAGGACTTCACATCCGATTGGAACAGGTCATTAAGCTCGAGCAAAAATTCACTGAAGCACAGGCACCTACTGCTTCTCTCACAAAATAACTGGAGGGTTTTCTAGAAAGAGCAGAGCAAAAGGTAAATTACCTAGTGGAAATGTCAGCAGGACAGGACTACACACTAGGGTCTTTTTCATGTGCAATTCACAACAGCTAAAAATAAATTGAACCTGGCAGTGGCTCCCCATGTTCCTATAGCCTCAGGGTGCTACTTTCATTTTAATAAATGATTGAACAAAGTATTTAACTTCGTTCTCTTTTCAGACTGATATTCAGAGGAATAAAAAATATTTTTCTCTCCCTTGGCTTTAGGTGAAAGGCTGTCCTTAATAACTAGTAGCAAAGGACCATGTTGCCTTACGACAAGAAATTTGAACGTGCTACCATCGAAAGTGTCCTGTACCATTCATGTCTTTTACACCTTCCCAGTGACAGAAGTAATGAAAGGACTTTGGCCAAGGGAAAGGTGTACAGATTGTGAGCATAAAATTAAATTAAATTAAACAGCACCTAAGAGGAGCGATTTTGTGTTGATGCCAAGCAGCCATGAGTTGAAAGAGAAACAGGAAGGAGAAGGTAATAAGTCAATATTGAAAAACAATATTGTCCTAGGGAGAAGTTGAAATGAAAATAACAAACACGAAGTACTTCAGGAGTCCATAAAAAGAGGAAAGCATTACGAAAATACAGAAAATTTTTTGATGTTAAGTTACTTAAATATAAGATCAATATGCCATTCGATTTATTTGTATTTTTCTTTCCATGGTACTTTGCACAAATATTTTATGACATCAAATTCTTGTTTATTGTCAATTGTAGGTAAGTTAAATAAATATAATATTAAATAAAAAGCTGGTATTTCTCATACTGCAAATAGGAAATGTGCTAAAGGCTTTATGTCTATGCCTTCAATTAATTTCCGGCAATATGTGAGATACTATCATTGTCCAAATTTTATAAATAAGGAAGAAAGTCACAAAGATAATAAATATTTTTTTTAGAATAATCAACTAATAAATACCAAAGCTGGGATTTGAACCAGTTCCCTTATACTCTGAAGTCCTCTTCAAATAGTCATCAAATAAATGTTGAGAAACTCATAGTTTTTGTACAAGTTTTGAAAATATAGAGATACTAGTAGAAGATATTTGTTGATAGCTTTAGAAAGTATGTTTCATCAGCTGGCATTTTAGAAAGTGACCTAACAAGAGTGAAATGCTTGGTGGAGCTTAGACTATTCTTTTCATACAATATGAGCTATCCAGAAGAATTTATCAAGGAACTATTAATTAACTATGATAAGCAAAAACTATAAGCACCATAATTGCAATTAATTTGTTACAAGTAATTGTCACAACCAATCAAACTTGTTTTTGTTTTTATTTCCTACAGAATCACCTGTAAGCCTACAATGAAAGAAATTCAGATAAAAATATTGTCCTCCTCCTCATCATCATTATTATTAATTATTAAACATGTATTATATGTAGGAATTTAAAAATATAGATGAAAACGACAAATATTGGAAAATTCAGTTTATTTATATTGAAAAATGAGGTCTCCTATAAGAAATTTATGTTTAAATTAAGGAGACATTTGAGAAAAGAACTAATAGAAGCTAACTCATAAAAGATCACTAACAAAGTGAATAAACATGGAAAATAAGATTTAGGATATTTTGACACAAAAACTCTGCATAGCAGACATTCTGTTTGTTGGTATGTTTCAGAGATATGATTATGTAATGAGAATCTGAGTATAACATGTTATGATTCTTTATTTTAATCTTTACGGGGTATCCATGGCTAAGAATAGTTAAGTCCTAGGAGGGAAGTCACAGTAGAAACAAAGGTATAAAATAAATAACCAAAGATATACTCTATTCTAGGAATTAAGAAGGACAAATACTTTTAAAAATGTAGATTCTTCAAGAAAACATTTCTCTGTATTAATAAGTATGGTTCTGGCCTCATTTGCTAGCTATGTCTTTAGCCAATCATTTTACTTCTCCAGGCTCCATGTTTCTATGAGTAAAGTGGCAGTGTTTGATTATTTAATTTCTATGTCTTTTCCACTTCTTCTGTACAACATATTCTAGATTTCTGAGTGGGAGGGTTCAGGAGCATTCAGAGATCTAAAGGCAGAAAAGAAATTGTATCACACTCAACTGAATAAGAAAGAAAGATATTATGATTTTCTTAAAGATGTCTGGTTGACAATATTAAAAGTGAAATGGATAGAATACCATCATATCTATTAGCATTTGGGATAATCCCCTCTCAAATACACTAAAGATTGAATCTATACAGATCAACATGAGATGAGGGGATATGTCAGAAGGTCAATTCTGGATGCCAATGGTAAATATGACAACATCATAAAGGAGTGTGTATGAAGAATGCTAAGGAAGTAGCAATGTGGGATGGAAGGAAATCAAGAAGAGGATCATGACAAGCAATAAGGAAATGTCAATTTAAGTCAGATTTCCTGCTTGCAAATGCAAATTAGCCAGATAAGTAGCTATGGCCTGAAACAGGCTACTGCCCTAAATAGCAAATATCTAAGGCATTCTTTATCAAAATTTCCAGAGGTCTTTTGGTGCACATAGAGCCTGAAACATGAACAGAACTCTAGAAATACTAAATTATATATCACAACTCCTCAAGATCTGTTGAAACAAAAAGGTACTTCTGGGCATAGCCTGGCTTAAGTTCATGTTTTGAAAAATGGCATAGCATGTTCTATTGTGTTCTGTAAATGCCATTTTTTAAAAAGCAGGAAAATACACTAATGTAATTTAGAAAGTATTTTTTGAAAATGTTAATTATTTTAAAGTTTTGTAACAAGATAGTGACCTTTAGCCATCTGGAAAATTAAATTAGGTGGAACACATCATGATGGAGAAACAAGATACTATACCACAAATTACATCTTCCGTGGCATTGAGAGATGATTTCCACAAAATTTCACAAGGCACTGGCAAATTCACCTGAATTTCTTCACCCACAAATAAATATATTATTGAAAATTTACCTTGTGCTTATTTGGATGTTTTCTATTTGGTATGCAACTATTTCTCTACTGCCTGTGATAGTTATTCACAGGCTGTTGCATACCGATTTTCATATGCTTTCTTCTTGCCTCAGACCAATGAAGCAATAAATAAGAAGGGGGAAAAAAAAGGTAAGACTCTAAACAGCATCAGAGCAGCGGTGCAAGAAATAGAAAGCAACTCCCTGAAGGAGCAAATGCACTCATAGCAAATTCCAGCAGCAAATGAGTGGTATCATCCAGCTAATTATATGTAATTGTCCCCTATATTGAAACAATAAATAATGTGGGAGGCCAGTGCTGCTTGTTGGAGATTACAACTCTATATAAATAGAAGGAAAACAAATGAGGAAAAACTGAAAATAGGTGGTACATACTAAAATCATTGCCATAGGCATTTTACAGTACTTCCTGCTGGCATAAAATTTTTTATGCATAAAAAAATGAGTACCGCGTGTAGGCACACCAAAAGTAGCAATAGAAATTGTGTATTTTCCAAATCTTAGGATGACTTTTAGAATTACTAAACAACCAATACCACTGTTAATGTTTGGGCCTTAATAGCATAGCCACCTAATCAGGGTTAACAAGATATCAGAATTTCTCAGACATTTAAAAGGATGCACAGATTGGCTTAAAATATAGGGGAAAACATCAGTGAGCCCTTTAACCTCATCATTGTAACCAAGACATTTACTGTTATCATATGGCAAGCCACTCATATTGGAAGAAATCTCTGAAATTTAGAACAAAAAATCCAAATGAGAACAGCAAATCCACTAACTCTATGTTACGGTAACCAACACTGATTATAAAACATCACCTCTCCTTCCTATAAATCACTCGGAGCTGCCCAAGTCAATATCTTCCTGCATCAGAGAGACAGCTCCTTGCTTGTTCCACAATTTCAATGTATTCATGAACATGTCTTTCCCTATTCATCTTATACCTAGTATAATTTTTCCTTTGTTTAGGCTGAAATCCTATCTTTTCTATTCTTTTCTAATCCCAGTAGAAAAAGGCTGAGACTTTAACCATGCAGTTAAAGAAGCACAGCCCATCAGTTGTTTTTATTCAAAGATGAAAGAGGCGCCCAAGACTCAAGCTACCAGTGAATGTGGACTAGGCTCTTTATAATTGTCATATTTTAAAATTTTTATAATCATTATTAATAATGTAAGAAGGCCTATCTGGATATATTTGTTTATTCTCATGTATATACATCTATCTAGCCACTTATTTTCTCAGTCATTTAAATACTATGGGGTTTTTTTGCTTAAATTCTTTTATTGGTACATTTTAGGTATACAATACGTTTACATTTATCATTGGGTGCTTGTACCTGTACATGATGTATCTTTGTTCTTATTTTTTCCCCATTCCCTGTGCGCCCTTCACCCCTCCATCTAAAGACTATGTTTTAAGCATCTAAACCACACCAGGTCTATGGTAGGCTCTAGAGATACAAAAACAAATACAACATGACATCTTTCCTGAATGAGATCTTGGGCCAAGGAAAACAAACTGAAATGGCTTTTCTCTCATTGACAATTCAAACTGTTTGTAATTATTCAGAAATTAGAAGTAAGGAGAAAAGAGGTTATCAAAATTATTTCAATCAAGATCTGTGCATTCATACAGCTTATATATATAATGATAAAATGCAAAAGGAAATATGCCAATATGCGATAAAATAATTATGAAACATGCAGCGTAAACTTTTCTTCTCTGTTGTCAGAGAAATCTTTCATCTAATTTCTGAGTCTTCCTGAAATAACTGCAGATCGTGGGCGAGGGGGTGAGACGGCAAAAGTTGGTGCAATGAGAATCATTTCCTGTGAGACGAAAACTCCTGACATTGGCTTTTCTATATCTTCTCTTTGACATCTTACTAGCCTAGCCTGGCCAGATATTTATATCCCACATTACATCAGGCAAGTGAGCTCACGGGAGCCTGCCCAGGTTGGATGCTCCCACCACGTGTCTATCAACATACTGCTGGCAAACACACCAAAGATACTGTTCAGAATCTGGGCATACTTCTCCACAGTGTTTTTCTTTGTTATCATATCAGTGTTAGATAGCCTGTATTTTTAATTTGCAGAAATACTTTCTTCTTAGAATTTTTATGATAATATGTGTTCCTCTCCACAATTCTTAGGTGGGAAGTAATGAACTCAAAAGGGGCTTTGTGTTTTTGTTTGCTTTATAAGGTTAGGAAATTGGTTGAGAAGATTGTGTCTTTATAATTTTTTTTAATTAGCAGAACTTCGAAAAAATGTAATATTGTTACTCTATATTTGACAAATGTTGGATTAATGCTTACCATGGGAAAATGTCTGCAGAAGGTACTGAGGAATGGGAAGGACAATAAGAAAAATAATAAAGGTCACACATGAGTGATAACAATAAAGCCAACGATTACATGAGCAGATAGCTATAAATTTGGTGTCATAAGGGTCTGGAGGGTCTTTCTTCAAAAATTATATCTTCCTTCATGTAAAACATCTGTCTGTCTGTCATTAAGATTTATTTCTTTTCAGGAATATTTAGCCTTTTGATGTAATGTAAATGAGGAACAAATAAATATGGTAAATATGACCGACTGACTCACTGATTGACTTTAAAACTACTGTTCTTTGCACTGGTGTCACTTTTACTTAGCCAAAACCCTCCACTTGAGAGCTAATAATAGAGTAATAAACAAAGTATCAAAAATAAGGAAGAATGCTAGAAGGAGCAAAATAAATATAACAATAACTGCAAGAAAAAAGCAAGAAAGAGCATGTCTCCATAGAAATATAAAAAGATTCTAGAATAGTTTCTTGTAGGGTATTCAAAATACCATGTGTAGCAGCAGTTTCTTTAGGAAGTATTCTTATAAAAGATGGATTTGGAGAGTATTTTTAAAAACCTGAGGAAACACAAAATGGTAGAATGGAATACATGGGCTCTGCCCCATGTTGTTTTCCTTTGACACATGAGTACCTTTAAAAATACCTCGATGGCCCACAAGCCCCAGGAACTCGTGGTTCAGAGCTAATTATCCAAAGACTCGCAGAAGCCAAGCTGGGCAAAGTCAATTCAACTTTGCATAGTATAGCCTGAAGCTACTTTAGTTAAACCTTAGTTAGGGCGTTTGTAATGAAAGGGGGAAAAGGAATAAACATTGCAAACCCAATTCAGTATAAGTGGATGAAATTATAGTAGGCAGAGGTACACGGCAGCCAATAATTAAGACAACTAGTACTATTCTTTTTCTAGACGCTCAGGCTATAAAAGAGATTAATTGCTTTATATTTACTTTAAAGATAAAACTCATTTGATTAGTATTCATGCTTGTAGCTTACTCAAATTGATGTTACCCTTTGCACATAAAGAAAGCATGCTAATTTAACATTGAGCATAAAATAAACTGTTTCTTTTAACAATTAATACTTTGTTGATCTTATTTTTGAGTAAGACATGAAAAATGCTCACAATATATCATTAAGTAAAAAATAATATAAAAAGATGAAACATGGACTTGTCCCTACTAAAACAAATTTGGCTTTGGCTTTATTGAACACCTATTCTGTCCTCAACAGAGAACAGCACCAAGGCCTGTGAGACGGCAGCATTCATTTCCATGGAGGCTCAGCAGACACCCGTGGCAAGCTAATTGCTGGGCTATTTTATTACTAAGGTAGCAACAATTTCTCTTATTTACTAGAACAGTCATATATTCTGGATATTCATTTGCTTTCCTTCTCTGTAATCCTCCTGCTGGTTTATAAATACACAGAGCATTTTATTCACATTACGATATTCTTTACAACATTACTCCTGATCCAAGGAACTCATAATTAACAAAGAAGCATGACAGTGTGCTTGTGCCTATAGAATTTACTGGTATTACCATGGACCTCGTCACCCAGGAGGAGTTGACCTGACACAATAATTAAATGGCCTGCCAAAGATGCAGATAATACAAGCTGGGATAATATTAATGTCATAATATAATATAGAATATGAATCATTTGCATTGAATAAGTAATCAACTTTTTTCACATAGCCATAACACATACCTTTGTAGAGAAATCAACCAACTGCGGAAGTAGAAATGACTTCCGCCTCTCTGATGCCTAAAAATCCACTTGTATTTTTGTTATGTTTTCCAGAAAGTTTAAGTGGTTATAGATACATTCCTTTAGCTTTTATGGGTAGAATTCTATAAACAGGTGATGCAAAATCATTTTCTTCAATTGAAAGATAAAACTCACCTGTCAGTTTCGGGCTTCTTGCTCCACTTAATACACAGGGATTAGCTGATGAAAGGATCCTGCTTAAGGGAAAATTTAGTTCATGGCACACTGTATGGTCAAAGAAAACTGTCTAGAGCTCATAGGGTTTTCTAGGACACCTCTTGGTATTTCCATTTCCTAACCATGAAAGTTTAAGGAAAACTGCAGCCACCCAATAAGAACATATCTGTGGAAGATTTAGATATTTCAGGAATGATGATTTGACTCAGCTTCCCTTGTAAAGAACCAAGACTATGTGAGGTATAAAGGAAATGTGAAATGGAAGGTAAGATAAAAAAGGGTGTACTTTTTAAGAAAACACATCTTATACTTAGCTACAGAAATGATACAAATATACCTATTATAAAAACTGGACACATACACTCATAATTATAGAAATTTTGGAGGATCCTTCCTGTTGACTAAACTACAATATACCAATTTTCTCTATTTAAGTTTGTTTGCTTATTTTAAATAATAATAGTTGGTGATGGCTTTCTCATTTAATGTTTATGTTAAAGAATATTCAAGTCAATTTGTGACTGAACTAAAAGAAAGTTTGACCTTATTTTCTGACTTCTTGCTTATCCTAGTCAGAGCATATCCATTTGTCCAAACATAGTGCTTTAATAAATAGAAGAAATCATTTATATTGTGTTGCATAGAGAATTAAACATATAGAGAACAATGTGTAAATTTACTCATCAGACAAAGGGGTGGACTGTGATGGTTTTCTTACTTTTGGCATTCTTCCAAGACCATATTCAGCCCTATAGCTCTGCTTTGTAAAAACAAGATGAGCATTCTGAAAACAGCATGTGAGAGATATCCTGGGTAACAGGCTTACTGTTAAGTTCTCCCAACAGAAAGAATTAGAGAGATAATGGAAGGTAGGTCAAAGGGATATTTATTTAATAAGTTAATGAATTTATGATTGAACATCACTGGAAAAAAAACCCAACTCTGAACATAGGTCCTAGCAATTCTCAGTTAAATGGAGCATGTATCATCTAGTTGAGACAACAGTTATCAGAATCATATTGAGACTGATCATTTAATTGCCAGTGCTGAATTATCCAGTCTTCTCAACCCTGCTTGCAGTGATTTTAAGAAAATTTCATGTTGACAATACAGAGCCAAAGATTAAAGCAGCATAAATTGCTCAATTCCCACATAGAATTCTATTGCTCCAGAGGTTTCCCAGGCACATAGTAAGATTAGTATGAATGAAACATAAACATAAATGTGTTAAGGCATTGAGATCTTGAAGTTATTTGTTACTGCAACAAGACCTATTCTCTCCTGATAAAGAAATAAGCACCAGGAGAAATAATGTTTTACCATAACATATGTGAAAACATTTAACATTGGCATTTTGGACAGAAGTGAAACTAAAAAATACTTTGAAAAGACAACAAGATGCATGGAAAACAATGGCTAAACATAACACAAGTGTTTCTGCCATAACTCAGGATGTAAATGTTTTAGGAACTTATTATTTTGGGGAAAGAGTCTAGAAAATAGATATTTACTCAAGTATATTGATTGCTATTTTGGTTTATCATATCAAATGCAAAAAGTTGGATAGAGAAGTAGGTGTTCCACTTATTTCTTCCAGCCAAGAGGAGTATTTGGTACAATCTAGCCTATATATGTCAAGTGTTTATTATATATAAAAGTTTAAGAAATGAAAATCAATGTATGGATAAATACCACCTGCCTTTTACCATTGATAGGCTTTCAGTTGGGAATAATCTCTTGTTCTTGAATGCAGTCAGTTTTCCTCACATGTGATGGTAAAAACATAAATGCCACCATAAACAATGAATTTTCCCTCATAAATGTCACCAGATTCTACAAAAGCTTGTTGTATTCTGCCTACTTTTGTGCTTCTAGTACCTATCTATTCTTTGAATACATGCTGTTGCTCAGTGAATCTGCCCAGAGAACTTCATTTTAGTAGAGGGCAGAGAAACACTGCTTCTCCACTCCAATCTCAAGTAGGTAGAATTCATCACTCAGGACATCTTCCAGAGAATCTGAAGCTCAGATTAAGTAATGTCTTCTGCCAACTCTCATAGTCTTCTGCTAAGAGGGACTTTTTCAAGAAAGTATGGTCATACCTCTTCCACAAACATAAAATGAACTGGGGACAAATATCTCAGATTACTCACTAAGAGTATAGATACAATGTTATAAGCTGTTCAAATAAATATTTGATTTATAGAAATTTTTATTATTTACTGAAAAATGCATTTTTAGAAACAAGAATTATTTTACCACTATGGATAGAAAATATTTACATTACTATCAATTTTCTACTAGTTAACTTCCTTTCTTTCCTAAGGAGTTATAAATAATCAAGTCAGATAATCTAAGGTAAAGATTTTTACAGAATAAGATATGTCCTATAAGGTCTGCTAAACAATACCCAGCATTTCATTTAAAGTAATCCCCTTTCAAGGTCTTCCACAGTTTTTCCTAGTATACTATTAAACTCATACCTCAAGTCACTTGATCCACAGAAAACATAAAGATTCAGGTATAGCAAAAGACACTTATGTGCAAATAAGTACTTGAATATTCTATGTGTAAACATATCTTTGAGTACACTGAGTTTTCTAATATATTAGCAGGAAATAATTTAATTCTCTTTTTGATACTAACTCTTCAAATGCATTCTTTAAATTTCTTCTTCCTATATCTGTATTCTTGGGCAAAGTCCAGTGATCATAAGACAAAACATGAAGAGTTTTCTTTTTCCTGTTCATAAAATCCAGTTTCAGGAATCTTCTTTCATTCTCTAGGTCAGGCCTGAATATTACTCAGAAATTTGCAGGTGAATAAAGGAATATGGTCAGTTTTTATCTCATTTTCATCTTCCTCCTTTCAGGATATCCAACTGGTGAAACTTTGGGTCCCAAAAGTTGAAGCTGAGAGAGACAAGTGGAAGAAGAGGTACTTTTGACCCATAAAAATAAGACTCAGGTACTGGTGCTTTGTGGCATCATGTATTTCATTTTTGCATCCTGAGCTGGGGGTGTTGAAACTTCCAAGTAGCATCTTATAATGTGTGCAGCTCTTGTTTTTCTGAGGCTTACACTCCTTGTAGAGTCATCCCACTTCCTAGTTATTTTAGAAAAGAGTTTCTCCCAAGAGACACAATTAGACTCTTCTTTGTCATGACTACATCTGGCTTGGTGGAAACCAATGGAATATTCAGACATTTTGTACCATTCTCAAAATAAGTATTTCTGTCTATTTTGTTCCTGGACAACATGCTTTAGCTATAGCTTTGTACTTTTAAGATTTCAGAAAAAAATTTAGGCACCAGGTTCTCGCCTCTCAAACTCCAGGGAATGTACATCAAGCATTTGGTTTTTTTTATGGACTTTCTTTACTTGATTTGAAATGGCAATAAAAAAGTAGCCAGCACAGATTTTTTGAAAACTTGTGATAAAGGAATTCTCACTCTGTATTACTGTCAATGTCTACTAATACATTCTCTGTGTAGGAAAGTAGAAATAGCTTCCCCTCTTTGCGGCAGAGCTGGGGCCCCTATACTGAAAGACATATTGATATAACTTGCTTCAGGTGAGAAGGCTTGATGGAAAGTGAGAGTGCCTGTCCTGATTCTGCTATCTTCTCAGTTGTGAAGGTATCACATTTCAGTGTAGAGTGTTCTGAACCCCATAAGCACCATTTGCTTGTATAGCCAGGTGGTAGATAATGGATCAAAGGAAAAAAACAGTTTGGTGCCAAACTATTGGAGACAGTTTTGTTGGACAGTCTTCCTTCATTGTAACAAAATACCTGAGCAAAATCAACCTAAAAAGAAGAAGGATTTATTTTAGCTCAGTCCATGGTTGATTGAAGCCATAACTTTCAACCTGTGCTAAAGCATAACATCACTGTGCAGGGAGTGTGTGGAACTGGGAAGCTTCACCTCATGGCAACTGGGAAACAAAAAGAATGGATACGGTGAAGTCCCAATGTGCCCTTTAAGGGCCAAACCCCATTGACCTAATTTCCTCAAATAGAACCCAGCTCTTAAAGGTTCCACACCTCTCAATAACGCCAACATGGGGACAAAGACTTCAACACATGATGCTTTAGTGGACACTAAGTAAACCTTCACAAGTATCTAGCACCTTTCTTTAACACTGAGTCTCCCTCGCACAATCTATTTTGTTCTTGACCATTGTTAAAAATCCCATAAAACAGAACAGTTGCATGTCACATCTTGTTGTATGTGTTATCTTGGAAGGAAGATTAGCAACCGTATGTTAAGTAGCTATTCTTGAGCTCCTTATGACTATTTTTAGAATTAAAGCTGAAAAAATATGTTGTTGACTTCAGTGATAAGTCCTCTAGTAACTTGCAGTATTTGTGTACAAACAAAATGATCATGTATTTGACTGTTGTATCAGGAACTAGAATGCTGAATTAGCTGATTTCCCACTCTTCTCCTTTATGATTATTGGTGCTGTATGATGCTATAATATGGACTCCAAGTGTCTCCCAAAGACCCATCCCTTGAAGCCTGGTTGCCAGCCTGTGGTGCTGTTCTGTGGAAGTGGAACTTTTAGGAGGGTGGCTTACTTGGAGAAAGTTAGATCACTGGAGGTGTACCCTGGAGGGTACAACGAGACTCCAGCTTTTCTTCTTGTTTCTTTCCTTCTTGGATGCCATAGAGTGAACAGTTTCTGCCACGTGTTCCTTCCATAATGTGCTCCTTTGCCACAGATCCATAAGCAACATGGGCCAACTGCCTCTGACTGAACCTCCAAAACTGCTAAAACACATCTTTTGTTTATAATCTGAATATCTCCAGTATTGTATTGAAACAATACAAAGTGAACTAACACAAATGACACTTTCAAGTGCCTGAAACCATTTTAAATTTTTGAAGTATTAGGGACTGAACCCAGGGCCAACCATGCTAGGCAAGTGTTCTACCATTGAGCCACATCCCCGGCCCCTTCTCGTTTTCCTTTGAGGCATGACCTTGGTAAGTTGATCAGGCTGAGCGTGAACTTGCAATCCTCCTACCTCAGTCTGCCAGGTAACCAGGATTATAGGCATGTACTACCACACTTGCCACCAACATTATTTTATTTTATTTTTCACAGATTTGGAAAGAAAACTCTTGTTAAAGTAAATATCAGTTAAAACATACTATTCATTCAATCTCTCACTCAAAATACTTTCTGAGAGCCTAGTATGTATTAGGCACTATACCATGTGAAAGGAAAATTGTGTTATAAAAAAAAGACATTACCCTTGTGTTCATACAGCTGATAGTAGAAAAAAGAAAAAAAAATAACCAAAAATCTCTAGGGTGTTTTGACTCCATAACACTGTCTTTCCTACTTAAAGTTCCCATTTGAAATGGATCATAAGCCAAAGTAATTTTTTATAGATAATTTAAAATGAAAAATCA
Source organism: Heterocephalus glaber (assembly GCF_053883595.1). NCBI lineage: Eukaryota > Metazoa > Chordata > Mammalia > Rodentia > Bathyergidae > Heterocephalus > Heterocephalus glaber. Next base: position 26,523,203 of record NW_028258379.1, read on the forward strand.
CTGGTAATTTGATGTAAATCAAGCCAGTATTACTAATTAATTCACACGTGTCACATTTTATATACTAGAATGTAATTCATTTATTACACATCGTCAGATCTAAAGAGCTTCCTAGGTCTGCACACACAATTTCCTCTGAACTGTATGTATCCTACCTTCGTGGAAATGTTCTTTTTTCATTCCTGGAGAAAACAGAAGATACAGCAACATAAATTTAGACTGAATCGCTCAGAACACAGCATGCCTAAACCCTATACACTTTCTATTTGCAAAGTATTCAAATGCCTTTACAAGGAAAGTGGTTAGGAAGGAAGAACTGCCTGCAGAATTAAGAGCAAGAGTGGAGCTGTATATTTTTCTTTCAATTGGTTAAATGAAAATCAATTTCCTATTTTAAAAGCAGACCCATCAAAGGCAAGTGTCCAATTTTAAGCTAAGTTCTACAATATTCTTTTCAATAAAATGTCTTTCTGCCTCTTTCCTTTTCTCATTTCAACGTCCTGTTACATATTTTCAAAAGCTCAGCTTTCATTCTTGGTGTATGCTATGATTGTGCGGAATAAAAACCTCTGAAAGGCCACAAAGAAAAGTATCACTTGCCTCAATCTCTGAGGATAAGGCCCTTTGAATTAAGACTGATTCCACCTGTGAAGCCTGATTGAGCCTGAATTGATAATGCCCTTCGTGTTATGGGTTTTCTTGCTTTATTTTCTCTTGCATTCTTTCTTCATTTCGGGATGTATTGTTGGCCATTATCCGATTTTCATAGCAGCATGAGTGATTACCAAAATTCTGTGAAAGCGAAACTAAATCCTTAAAAAGAAGTATTCATTGAAGGCTCCTAGGAATCACATGCCAATATTCCTTGCTCATTATTGGAATTCAAAGCTGAATGTTGGCAACATCCAAAGGAATTTAACTTTATCTCACAAAGGTTTTTTTTTTTTTTTTCTCTTCTTAAATGCTGAGAGCTCTTGAGAGTAGGGGTTTTCATTTATGTTTTCACTATTGCTACTCTTTAGCTAGATCTATAGTGTGATGCAGCAAAAAGACATGAAAAAGTATATAACTTCTTATTTAAATAATTGATTTTCCCACAAAGTCTATATCTAGACCTTTACTTTACAACGAATGTTGTACTTTGCCCTAAGTATATGTGAAAGGTGACTTTGAACAACCTGTGACTAGGGCAACCTGACAATAGTAAATTCAACATAAAAAAAAAAAAAAGTGACTTGAAAAGGCAATGCTGGAAATGGAAATGCTGCCCATAACGAGGCAGAACTAGCTGCTGGGTCATGTAAGCACCACACAGTTTTGACTGATGTTCACATAATACCCACAATTTACCACATACAGATTGAGGCTATGGGGATAGACAATGATTGACACTTCTTCTTCTGTCCACAAGTATCACATAATATGTCACATGCTACAAAGAAAAAGTATAAAATACATAGGAAGAAATAGATATTAAAGCACAATGTGAAACAACTCAAATCTTTATCAATTTTTAAATAGATAAGCAGACTATGGTATGTCTATTCAATGGGGTGGTCATACAATGGATACATGCAACAATAATAAGAAATAGAGTACTGATAGTTACAGCACGGATGAGCCTCAGAAATGATTCTATTTATATGAAATATTAAAAAAAGTCAAATTCAGAGGGACAGAAAGTAGATTAGTGGTTGTCTTAGTTTGGGCTGGAGTGGAATTATTTATAAATAAACACAGCGGGTCTTATTGGAGCAGAGAGAATGGTCTATATCTGAGTTACAATATGCAGTAAATTTACTACAGTCACTGAATTGTACAATTAACTGGGCAATTTTAAGGTGTACAAATTTCATCTGAGTGAAGTTGTTTTAAAATAAATACTGTACAAGAGGAGAGAAAAATGAAAAGTACAGAGGAAGACTTGTGTGAAGAGGCTTGTATTAGTTTGCTCTGACTGCTGAAACAAATTACCACAAACTCAGTAAATTAAGGTGACACAAAAGCAGTCTCCTACAGTTCTGACAGCCAGATGTCTGAAATCCTTTCACTGGGCTAAGTCAAGGTGTTTGCACAGCTGAATTCTTTTGGAATCCTTGAGTAGAGAACCAAGCCCATGCCCTTTTTAGTATTTTCACAAATTCCTTGGCTCATGTGCCTTTCTTCCATCTGCAGCATTCACGAATTAGATCCGCATTTCTCACTCATACCATTGTGATGAGGTTTGCATTCATCCCTGGGATCAGGAACCCAAAAAGAGTCTTGGAGCTGAAATATTACACAACCTTTCTCAGTTACCTACTCAACTCATGGGAAAATGACCATCAGGTCAGTGCTTTGCAAAGTGTGATGCCCAGAGAACTGCTAACAGTCTACACTGAGAGGGAAGCAGAAAGGAATGGAAAGACACAACTGGAACGCCCTTTGTAAGGCTCATGAGACTCTCATCAGAGCAATGTCTTCTTCAAATACTATATTTATTTTGTCTTTTAAAACTAAATAATAGATGATGCACACAGTTTTACATATGTTATATGTATTTGGAAGTATGAAGTGACAATATGACCACCTCTGTAGAAGGTAGCATGTGTATTCTTCTTCTTCTTTTTGGGTACTGGGGATTGAACTCAGGACCTTGTGCTTGCCAGGCATGTGTGGCACCACTGAGCTACACCCCCAGCTCCTACTTGTGCCTTTCTAATGGTGAATATTAGGAGAATCTATTATGTTCTTATTTTATTTTTATAGTGTTCCTAAGTAGGTCATGTGACAGTTTGTTTTGATACTGATAAGATTGGTATTATACTATTAGCAACCCTTTAAAATGCTTATTTCCTTTACTATAATTCATATTTTTGTCTGCAAAGTTGTATGTTTTACATGTAGTTATAATTAATTCATTTTTTCTGTGGTGATTATCCTATTGTTTTAATAGGCTGATTTTTATCTGTTCACCAGGAATTGTTTCAATTATTTTACCTCCATGAAAAATACTTTTATGGACAGTTTTTGACATGTTCAGGAAATTCAAAAGTATTTGAAATACCAATAACATTCCACTCAGAACTAGAGAAAGCAATACTAAAATTCGTATAGAACAAGACAAGATCTAGAATAGCAAAAGAAATCCTAGGCAACGAGAGCAAAATAAGGGATATCACAATCCCAAACCTCAAGTTATACTACAAAGATACAGTAATAAAAACAGCAAATTGTTGGCAGAGTAACAGACATGTGGATCAGTGGAACAGAATAAAAGATACAGAAACAACTCCAGACACATTCCACTGTTTGATCTTTAACCAAGTAGCCAAAAACACAGGCAGGAGAAATGATCGCCTCTTTAACAAATGGTGCTGGGAAAACTGGCTGTATATATACAGACAATTGAATGTAAACTCTTACCTCTCACCATGTACTCCACTAAAATAAAAATGCATCAAAGATCTAAATATTAAAAGAGAAACACAATCTGCTCAAAGACAAGGTAAAACTCTTGAAGACATAAGTATAAGCAAAGATTTTCTAAACAAAACCTCAATTCAACAAGAATCAATAAATGGATCATATCAAATTAAAACTTCTACACAGCAAAGGAAACAAACAGCAGAGTGAAGATACAACCTTTATAGTGGCAAAAAATTTTGCCAGCTATTTCTTGGAAATGGGATAAATATTATCACCATATTTTTCTAAATAAAGTACATCAATCATGGTTGTCAGTTGCTAGTGCATGAAACTAAGCCTGGTTAACTAAACTAGCAAACCAATTGGTAGAAGATAGAAAATTTACCCCAGATGATAAACAGAAATGAAGTCCAGAGGGAAGCTCCACGGCAAGACTGCTCAATAGGAATTGTATGCCCAATGCCCAGTGCTCAACAATTATGTCTTGGCTATAGACAACTTCCCAGCTCCTTTGGAGACTATAAAACAGTGCATTCATTATTAGCTCTTCCAATGCATTAACAGTACACCCTGAAGATTCATAGATGTGAGCATTGAATAATCCATATCCAGCTGCAGATAAGAGTGAGGAAGGAACTAGATTTTAGTCTTTTTCAGCTCTCCAATAGCATTCTGTTTCCTACCTCCCATGCATACTTTCAGAACTGTATATTCTCCCTAAATTAGAAAAGTTTTCAAATGTGCAGGGCATGTAGCCAGATGTTATTCTCAAGGTAACTTAGCTAATGAGCAGAACTACATTTTTCTGGCTCATGTATGTCTGAATTAAAACTCCATAGTCTTTACTTCATATGCAGCTGCCTGGGTGGTGATAAATTCTGTAGAAAAATTTACTTACAGAAAATACATAATTTTTAGATGAACATAGTAAGAGTAGGTCTACCAGTAACCACTAACCTTATGCAAAAGAATAGTGAAAAAGATGAAATGGGCCATATGTCTTAGTATTCTTAGAGTATACAAGCTAATTAGGGGTCATATAAAGACAACTTACTAATGCATGGTAATATCATTATCAAGTGAATTTTCCATGTTAGTAAGGGCCATGCACATTCACTCTAGGGACATAACATAGATACGAGGCTAATACATTCCAGATAACATTCTAAGAACAGTGGCTGGTATTTACATATGCAAGAGATGATTTTTAGGCAAAGGAGGGTTTGTTAATGCAAAACAAAAGTAGCTGCTGATCTGTCAGCCTGTAATATAGAAGTACTTTCTGAATTAAGTGAGAGGAGTGGTCATTGTAGTTATTGGCTGTAAGTTAAAATCCAGCCATCAGAAGAATAGGGAAAAGTGTGGGATTTGGGAGTAACAGCCTACTTTAATACAATTCATTTTCTGGAAAAAGGTGAGGACTGAATACCAGGTCTGCAGTGATTTACAAGAAGCATGGAGTATCTGGGAAGAAAAAGCAGTATCTCCAGCTAAGATGTGCTCCCACAGAAATCATGCACCCAGCCATCAGGATGCTGGCTAATAAAGAGCACAAAAGGCTTTGGGCAAAAGTTAGTTGGGAGAAGTCTAAAATACAAAGTTGCTCAAACTCTTGTATTCCATTGCTTTGGAGTACAGCTTCATTTACACTGACTTTGACCTTATGAGAACATTGTCCATGGCAAAAATGCTAATGCTGCCTTCCAAACTGAAGCCAAGAATAAGGCTTCAGTAAGGACTTATAAAGCAAATGACACCAAGTGTGCATTGTAGAAAAGTGTCATTCCTTCCTATCTGGGAAAAACTCAAGATGGACCAATGACACTGAATACCAATACCCTAAAATCATCAAAGTGGCAAGACTTTTTTTCCTTTTCAATTAACTGTTTTACAAAATTATCCTTGCTTGTTGGGAGCCCTTTGCTGGTGAATCAGAGTATGATAACAAATAGGAACATGTTGAGAGAGGGATACATTCTAATAAATTTCAGAGATTATTGATTTTCCATTCAGCTTCACATATGCAGGCTCCTTATGTCTTGTATCTACCACCTGCCTGGACCATGTGCTTGTGCAATCGCACATGCACACACACACACAATGACATACACGTATCTTTCATCCTTCTCCCCATATAGCTCAGTCCCCTCACAATGCTAACTTCATTATACTCTTAAATGGAAAGAGTCTGAAGTGTGTCAGCCACTTTTTTGAGTTCTATTGTATCATCCTGTTTATTTCCCTCAAAATGCTTATCAAATACTTGCATAGTCATATGTTGCTTAATAAAAGAGATGCATTCTGAGAAATGCATCCTTAGGCAATTTTGTCATTGTGTGAATGTTATATAGTTCTTCAAGATCATAGCTATTGAGGAACAGGACACACCTGGCTATCAAGAAATAACTATTACTGATTTCCCACTTTTTTAGTCTTTAATCGTGACTTTTCCCTTTTTAAAAATTTCTATTCGCACATGCTTGAGGTTCATAATGTTATATTCGTGTGGAATTGGTACATGCATATTATACAGTATATTGTAATTCTTTTTACCCCTTTCCTCTCTCTTCTCTCTTGGCTCCCTCCACCTCTTGGTCCCCTCCCATTTTGTGAAAAATTTATCTCCCTGTTTCTTTCTCTATCTTTTATTTTGTCATTAATTTATTCATATTTTGACTTTCTCATATAAGAAAAATAATTCAATATTTAAGCTTATGCATCTGATTTATTTCATTTAAGATTATGGTCTCAAAGTACATCCATTTTCCTACAAATGACTTGTTTATCCTTCTTTGTGGCAAAATAATACTCCATGGTGTACAAGTATCACATTTTCTGCAACCCTTCTGTTGATAGATATACAGGCTACTTCCAAAATTTAGTTACTGTGAGTTGTGGTGCTGTAAATATGGATATGCATGAAACACTATAATATGATGTTTTAGCTCTTTTAAGAAGATACCTGGGGGGTCAGGGATTTAGCTCAGTGGTTTCGCCCCCTGCTGTGCAAGAGGAAGGACCTGAGTTCAATCCCCAGTACCAAAAAAAAAGATACCTAGAAGGAGAATAGTTGGGTCAAATGGAATTTCCATTTTCAGTTTTTTGAAGACTCTCCGTACTGATCTCCAAGGCAGCTGCACAAGCTCACATTCCCACCAACAGTGAGGAAGGCCTCCGTTGTCAATGCAGCCTCACCAGTATTTGTTATTATTTCTTTTCTTGATGATAACCATTCTTTCTGGAGTAAGACAAAATCTCAGTATCATCTTAATTTTTATTTCTTTAATGTCCAGAGATGTTCAACATTTCTTCATGTATTTACTAGTGATTTGTTCTTCTGAGAAATGTGTGACTATTTATTTCAGTTGCCAATGTTTAGTTAGTCTTTTATTTTGGGGAAAAGAAGTTTCTTGAGTACTGTATGCATTCTACATATTATTCTTCTGTCCAAGGAATAGCTGGCAAAACTTTTTCTTTATTCTATAGGTTTTCTTTTCACTTTGTTAGCTGTTTAATTGATACACAGAAGTTTTTAATAATAATTTGATATAACTTTATTTGTTGATTCTTACTGTCATTTCTTGGGCAATAGGGATTTTTTTGTATTTTCTTATTTTATTAGTACAATAGCTATACATAATGTTTATATTCCTTATGTGGAATTGGTATATATAGATAACATCTCAATTACTTTTGGTTTTGAGTTAAAGTCCTTGTCTATGTTGTCAGGAATTTTACCTATTTTTTTCTTCTAGCAGATTAAATTTTTATGTTTAACATTCAGATCTTTGATCCATTTTGATTTTAGTGTGGTACATAGTGAGAAATATAGGTCTAGAGTCAATATTTCACATAGCAGTTCTCCCAGCACCACTTGTTAATGATTCTATCTCTCTTCTAGAATATACTTTTGGCTTCTTTGTCGAAGATCAGAGAGCTGAATGTGACTAGGGTTATTTCTGCATCTTCTATTCTGTTCCACTGATCTACCTGTTTTGGGGGGGCAGGGGCCAGTACCATGCTGTTCTTATCACTGTAGCTTTATAGCTTTATTGTGATGTCCCCTTCTTTGCTCTTGTTGCCTAGGATTGTTTTTGCTATCCTGGGTCTTGTCTTGTTCCATAAGATTTTTACAATTATTTTCTCTACTTCTGTGAAGAATGCTGTTGATAGTTTTATAGCTATTGCATTAAATCTTTGTATCGGTTTGGAAGTATGACCATTTTGACAATAGTGGTTCTGCCTTTCCAGGGACAGGTGATGCAGTTCCATTTTCTGATGTCTTCTTTGATCTCCTTTTTCAGAGTATTGTAGTTTTCATTGTAGAGGTCTTTCACTTCCTTGGTTTGGTTAATTCCTAAGTATTTACTTTTTTGGTGGTATTGTGAATGATATTTTCCTAATTTCTTTCTTGGTAAGTTCTTTATTGGTTTACAGGCGTACTATTGACTTTTGTTGATTTTGTATCCTGCTACATCACTGAATTTGGTTATTAATTCCGTTAGTCTTTTGGTGGCATTTTTGGATGCTCTGTGTAGAGGACCATGTCCTATGTAAATAATGATAATTTGACTTCTCCTTTTTCTACATGTATTCCTTTTATTCATTTCTCTTTCTTAGTTGCCCTGGCTAATATTTCTACTACTATATTGAAAGGGAGGCATTACAGAATAATCTTGTCTTGTTCCTGATTTTAGAGGGGAAGCCTTCCATTTTTCTCCATTTAATGTGATGTGAGGAGAAAGTTTGTTATAAATGGCTTTTATCAGGTTGAGATAAGCTCCTTCTATATCTATTTTCTTCAGAGTTTTTACTATGGGTGGATACTAAATTTTGTCTGGGACTTTTTCTGCATCTGTTGAGATACTTATGTACATTTTGTTTTTCATGCTGTTTCTGTGATATAGTACATTTATTGATTTGTGTATGTTTAACTACCCTTGCATGCCTGGAAATAAAGGTCGTTTGGTCACAATGTGTGCTTTTTTGATGATCTATTGAATTCTGTTTGCCAGTATCTTGTTGAGGACTTTTGCGTCTATGTTTATTAAAGAAACTGACCTGCATTTTTCTTTTTGCAGTTGGGCCATTTTCTGGTTTTAGAATCTGAGTAATGCTAGCTTCCAGAAATGAATTTGGAAGGACTCCTCTGCTTCAAATTTTATTAAAGAGTTTGAGGAATATTGACATTAGCTCTTCTCTGAAGTTCTTGTGGAATTCAGTGGTGAATCCAGCAGGTCCTGGGATTTTCTTAGTTACTACTTCAATTTGATTGTCTCATTTTGGATTATTTAGGATTTTTACATCATTTTGATTCACTTTTGATATTCACTTTTAACTTCATTTCCAGGTCACACACAGTGTAACGCCTGGTCAAAAACATTCAAAGTGGATTTTTGTGGACTTAGAGGTTGTGATAATCAAAGCAACATGAGATTAAATAAAACACAGGCGAAAATGTTGCAATGCAGGAACACAGAAAACACAACTTGTATGAAGCTGCTGCTAGCATATCACATTGTTTTCCAGTAAACATTTTTATAAGTAGGAGTATATTCCAAAATAACAATGAAAAAGTACAGTATGGTAAATAAAGAATCAATAATAGTTGATTATGATTACAATTATGTATTGCATATTTTTATGTGATGAAGAGTATTATTGGTTTGTTGCCACCAACAACGAGTTTGTAATTACAAACTAGATGTTACACTAGACATTGCTATGGCTCTGATGCCACCAGGGACAGGAATTTTTATAATATTATAATATAATGGGTCCAGTATCATATAGACAGCCTGTTATTGACCAAAATATCCTTATGAAGCACATGATTATTTTTGTTTGATTGTTTCCTCATTCATTTTTTGCTGTCCTTCTAAGGCTTGAATTCTAGGAGTTGTCTGATTACGTCTTATTTTATTTATTTATTGTCACATATCCAGAGTCTGGCCGAGAGAAAATACTCAATAATTATTTATTAAATGATCAAATACATGAGAAGTTGAAATATTTCTTATAGTCTTCTTCAGGGTCGTCTACTCACTATTAAACAGAAATTAGTGTATCTCTGCACTGAAGGAAAGGTACCCTCAAAGGGGCTTTAGAGATCTTATTTTGTCTGATCTGCTTCATATACTTTTCTTCTGGCTTTGAAAAGAGAAAACAGAATCTCATTTGACATGAAAATGAGTATCAGGTTTCTTGTACTTTATGTAACCTAGTGAGTACTATTATCTATGGAAGGTCTCTCTATTTAAGTATCACACAGAACAGTACTTTAGATAAGTAATCAGTAATCAGTGTTATTTATTGCACAGATATTTGAAAGATTAGATGATTACAGGAATGAATGTAGATTTATGACATGTAATAATGCACAGAATAGAGGGACTTTCTTTGGGCTATGAATCAACCCAAATGCAAACATGAGGATGATTCTTGCTTTGAAACTGCCAGGCTCTAATTAATATTTATTAGGTAGGGAATAGAGTCTCTGGTTAGGAATTTAAATTAAGAAGCAGATGGTTTCCCTAATGTTGAAAGTGTAGATTGGAATTGTTTAGCTCAGTCAATATCAGTCAGTTTCTTAGTTCCACATTCTACTTGTATGTCACACATGAAATCTGAGTATTTTTCCAACAAGTAGTACTTGGAGAATCAGGTGGTTTAGGAAAAAATTAACCTGTTTCTGGGGAGAAAAATTGCAATGCTTCCTTACAGCCTGGGCATAGCTGATTATTGGTTCTTGTACTGACAGGAATCAATTCTGTAAAAATGGATTTGTGGGCCTCACTGTTTTATTTTGCATGATAAAACAATTGTTTTAGCAGAAAAAAAAACTTCAATGTGTTTCAGTTCATCATTAAAATCTCTCAGGAAGCTAAGTGCATTACACTCCTTTCTCAATCTAGAGGGAAAAAAGTCTGATTGTTTCTAAAGTCTTCTGGAGTGCAGTGTAAATTTTACCTTTATTTCAATTTTACTATGTATGAAAAATACATTGCATACAATGCATGGAAAATAGTAATATTTTAAGGAATGTTAATTTCTTTTTCATCCCATAACATTTAAAATTGCAACTTGCTCATACATTGAATAGTTATTTCTGAAGCGATCAGTATAAGACAGGTATTGAATGAGTATGTTGCAGGCATTGTCTTGGTTTAATTTCATCATCCTGTGAGATAGAGACTATAGTTATCCCTGTTTTTCAGTTTAGAGAAGTAAGACACTTATCCAAGATCATAACTAATGGCTCAGGTCCATCTCATTTCAAAAATCCATGCTAATCGATGTTTTATTCCTTAATAAGTTCACCACCTAAAAAGAACTTGTACTTAAAGTTTTTATTGGAAGCATTCTACTGTGATTCTGTGTGTATTTGTATAAATGATTTCTATTTTTCATTAATGATGAACTCCATAAGAATAAGACCTATTTTATTCTTATGTCCTCATGTCTTCCCCAGTCTTGAAATGTAGTCCATATTTGACAGATGTTTGGCAGGTTAGTGAATGAAGGATTAAGGAAATAACATAGTATAAAATGCAACATGCTACTTGAGAATCCATCAATATTTCACAATTGGATGTTCTCAGGTTGTGGTGGCCACCTGGCGTGGATGATCTTAGACAAAATTATAAATTCATGAGAGAAACTGTCCTGTAGGAAGTGAAGTCAATGGTTCCTGCAAATTCTATGATTTTTAACCTGCTTCTACTGTGTCATGAAGTTATAATTTTATTTGTCTTATTCTAAAGTTCCTTTTGCTTGCTCTAAAATGCATGAATTAGAATCTAGGAGGGAAAGGGTGTTCATGCTATTTCATCATCACCATTCTCAAACTCCTAGGCATTCTTGATTGCTCTGAATGCCTTGTTCCAATAATCTGTGCTGCCTTCCTGAAAGGCAATTAAGAATTTCATGTGTTACAGGAAATAGAATCTTAATACCTCTGAATTTATTTCACCAAATAAATACCAGAATAAATGTTTCAAGGCAATGTGGACTATATCACTCATGAGCAAAAGAAGTCACTACAGAGAGGGTGACTTTTGAAATGGTGCTTTCTAGCAGGCCTTTTGGTGTGTCCACATAGAAACTTGATGGCCCATGAGAATACCAGCTGCCTTGAAATGTGGTGTTCCCACAGCCATTGTATCTAACTGAATTGCACAAAGCATGTGTGTTGGGGTAGATTCAGGGTACTTAGTAGGAAAGTCATCCCATCCTAGACCTACGGAAGCAGAATCTTTGCTACATTATAGGGCCCCAGAAATAACTTTTTATCCTGCTTTCATGTGGTCATGAAAATCATCATAATCTGAAATTTGCCAGGCACAAGTCATCTGGAGAAAAGGGGAAAAAAAATCAGGCCACATTTAAAACACTGTATCCCTCTACCCACATGGCTGTTTATCTCCTGCTAGTCTCCCTTCTCCAAACAGAACCAATAAAAGGGGTTGGGAGGTCGGTCAGACAAATACAACAAAATAGAGAGTTTCTTTTTTAAGGAATTGGCCCTTGCAATTTTAGGCATTGGGGAGGTTAAAGTCTTTAGCACAAGCCAGCAGTCTGGAGAGCAGGAAACAGCAGTTCAAGTCTGAAGTTTCATTAAAGACTTTTTGTTAGGGAAACTCAGTCTTTTTCAACTAAGGCTTTTAACAGCTTAGGTAAGGCCCACCCACACTATGGGCATTTTGCTTTACTCATAGTCTAATAATTTAAATTTTCATCTAATACAAAAAGTAACTTTACATTGACATCTAGACTGATGTTTGATCAAATATAGGGGAGGCATAGTCTAGCCAATCTGGAACATAAAATTAACCATCACACCCCAATAAAGCACAAGAGAATGATCATGGAATTTATATATCATTAGAGCCCAAAAGAGAATAAATAATTGTGGACCCAGAGCCCGTAGATGTACAGTTTATTGTAGACATATGTATGCCAAAAGGAAGCAGAGGTCTCCAGTGGAAAGTGACAAGATGAATCTTAAAGAAACAAACCCAATATAGTGAAACTTCTGATGATTTTAAATAAACACATATTCATATGTACAGAAATTGGGGGGAGAGAGAGAGGGGGAGAGAGAGAGGGAGAGAGAGAGGTAAGAGCGGAGACAGAGGGAGAGAAGAGGAAAGAGAGTTGGATGATTATGCCAGGTCATCTCATTTGTGGTTTGGAATAGTTTTTATTCCAAGCCAAAAACAGGAATAAGCTAAACTTATTCCCCAAATCATTTGACCAGAGTAAGAATTTTTTCTTTCCATGTCCTTATTAATCATAGTTGCTGACAAGTTGGAATTCCATAAGAAAGAGAAATATTCCAGGTGAATGTCCAACTACTGGTGTTTAAGCCAGAGAGTTAATTTCTTGATTCACTGAAAAAGCAAATTTGCCACTATTCTCGTGGGCCATCAAGTTTCCATGAGCACATGCCAAAACGCCTTCCTGAAAGCACCATTCTGAATCTCACCCTCAATGCAATGACTCCTTTTGCTCATGAGAAATACATAGTTCACATTTCCCTGCAACTTTCATTCTGGCATTTATTTGGCGGCAGAAATTAAGAGGCATTAGATTCTATTACTTATAACACATGAAAATCTTCTTAATTGGCTTTTAGTTGAAACTTTCAAATCAGATTTCTGGAATGTATTAATGGGAAATGGGAAATGTTAAAGTACACATATGCAATTTCTGATTAATACTTTGTTTCTGATTTAGCAAAGACAGAAACTTCAACCTTTGAAACAATTTTGTAAAACTAGCATGAAGAATTTTCACATCTGCTGATTACTTCATGAGATATGATTTTGTCAAAGGTTACCATAGGAATCTTTTCAGAATAGAGCCCTGTTATGAATGCAGGAAACTTTCGACCTTATGAAGTTAGTATTTTGACTTACTTTCTGCTGATTTTACCATATAAGTCTCACACCTATTCATCTGTTTTATGGGTATTCAAATTATTGGTGGATTCAAACACAAGTTTTAACCAAAGGGATTCCCAAATTAAGTCCATAGGGTTGTGGATAGACCTTGAGCCTGGACACAATAATGGTAAGATCTTATTTTCTGTTTTGAAAAAGTTGTGACTTTCGGTGTCACTAAATAAAGACAGATTCATGACTTCTGTTTCATGATCATTTCCAAACCCCACCTCCATGGTAGTATGCAACGCCATTCCATCATCAAAAATCTAAATATTTAAATTAAAGGTAACATTCACTAATGAGATGATTTGTTGTTTTAACAATTATGAGTAACAAGTTACAAATTATAAGCTTCATGTTTTTCCTACTCACTCTCCTGGACATGATAAATCTCAGCAGAGACTCAGAAACTGTCATGGCATTCTTTCTTTTCTATGCTTTATGCATAAATATAGTTTAAGAATTAGCATGAGCAAATAATGACTAATTTAATGGTGTAGGACAATCATAACTTTCAGAAATGTCCTGGAATCCTCACAATTCCTGAGTTAGGTTCAGAGTTATGAAAATTAAAGGAATATGCTCATCTAAAATTTTTAATATAATTCATTTGTGGAAAAAAATTAGAACAATGAATTCTGGTCTTATAAAGACAAGCAAATGCATATTCATTCATTTAGGTATCCACCTGATATTATTTACTATCTATGACTTGGAAGGCTCTTCTCAAAATTTTAATGGTATTGTGAGACCCTGTAAAAGTATTTGTGGTATCTACTCTGTGAGGATTTTGACCTAAGCTGGCATATAATAGGAATATTTCCACCAGAAGGAGAATGGGATAACCAATGCCTCATATCATGGAATCTTAAATCCATTGAACTACCAATCTCATGCTCCTGCCTATTTTGTCCCCTACACTAGATGAAAGAAGCAAGCATTCCAAATTCAACGTCACAGAAATTGATCTGTGACTTACAGAGTTTTACCTTGCAAGTTTTAACTACTATTTACATAAGGGATTTCCTTCAGGAACAAGGGAAGTCTAAACAATAGAGTATGTTTTTCTTCCTCTAATGTATATAATTTTGGAGCTGTTCTTGTTGAATAGTAATTTCCTTTTAAATGTTTATGTTTGGTTCCTGCTTTCTATATCATGATAAAAATGTGTGCTATGTTTGGGGAGAGTTTGAGTGTTTCTGTAAGTAATAAACAAAATTACGCCCCATCTTAAGAATGTTGGCTAATAGGAAAGAGTTCACAATGAAGGGCAACTTTTAAACACAGAAGGTTTACATTTTTTCTAGTCCTAATTCCAATGATTCTGCCTGGGAAAATCTTGAGAAAACCTGTTCAGCTGCTTAGATTGCTTGCAAAAGCTCCATGGTTTCACCTGGGAACCTACATCAGGCTGACAAAGATTCTATCATATTTTTTTTTTTTAAGATAACTTTACTCTAAGTAGGTCAATGGACTATTTTCAGAAAACATTTTTTCTAGCTTAATATAAATTGCAAGTGGTCGTCCCAAAAGAGGTAATGACGGACACACAGGGTGACTTTTTTTTTTAAAGTGGCATTGATATCTAAGTATTAGTGATTGATAGTTATGGTGCTGTGTTGCTGTATAGTTTTGACCTGGTGGTAAATTACTCTCTGGAATGAGGCCACACAATCCTCATATGCTGAGGTCATAAGCTATAATAGAGATGGCAAGGTAATTCTAAAAAATAATGCTATTTCAGGAGAGTTATATTTTGTCCAGAAAGCTGTTTGAAAGATTAAGGTAATTACCTGAAGAATAAAACTTCAATTATGAAATACCTCCTTTATATTTGTACCTGTTTCTCAATGTCAGAATTTGACAAAACAGAAATCAATTTAAAATTTTAAAATTTGAATTATGGTTCATTCATATTAACACTACCTGAATGTTCTTAATTAAAAAACAACTAAAAATAATTTTTACTCTTGGACTATTGGTATATTGTAAATTTTGTACCATCAGGAAATTGACTCAACTCCAAAATACTCTAAGAAGCGTCACAGATTAGAAATGTGGGTTAAAAAAATAAACTAAGACACAATAAATAATGATCTATTCAAAATATCTCCAAATATACATAAAATTAATAGAAAGAAATCATAATTTTTAAATCTATTTCATGTAAAATATATTTTATTACAGAAATTTCTGGAAGGGTGAGAGGATAAGACATATGAGAGCAGAAGCGAAGAGAATGATGATATATTTTACAGACAAGGGTCAAAATAATGTGAATTATTTAAAATTAATGCACATTCAAAATTGTAAACAGTGAACAGGAGGGATATTTTCATGCATCATTTTAGAAATCTCTGCCATATATTTAGATCTAATCAAATTCTCTCAAATAAATTTATTAAATGATGTTCTGATTAGTAAACCTGTTTCTACTGTTAGCTTCCTCCAATCCTTTCTGTACAATGTGATCAGAATGATCCATCTAAAAAGCAAAACTATGTTGTTTACTTCAAAGCTTTCAAGGGCTATTTCCATAGGTTGAACTTTAAAACTATCAATAAAATCAAGATTATGTTATATGATCTTTAACTTCCCAACTTTAACCTCTACAGCTCCCAACATTATCCAATTCCAGCAATATCGTCCAAGATTACACCTATATTGCTCACCCTCAAGTGCAAGGTCTTTGGTCATGAACCTATGCCTATATTTCTCTTTAGCTTCTGCCAGTACCCCTCCATTCCTTAGTCTTTACCTTCCAGCTATAACAAACACTTGCCATTTTCCCCCTCATAATGCTACTTCATTCCTATGAGCTTGGGTCACATTTTCCCTTTGTCTGGGTTTCCAGCTTGTCCTGTTCTTCATCTAACTAATTCAAAATCATGTTGTTCTCTGAGAAGCTTCTCCCATCTTCTGTGTGATTTCATTTTCTCTCTCTACACTCTCACAGCATTTAGCCAAATTTCGCTACATGAAGCTTGCTTCATTAATTTGAAAATATCCATTAAAATATACTTTCTCAGAATAGAAACTATGTGAGGGCAGAGTGATTCACCTCTCTCTTAGGTAGTATTAACCCCAACTGGCAAAGGAAAGATGAGAGGAAATAGATGAACCAGGGATGACAATGTATAAACGGTTTTTGATGCTGAGATTCAGGTACTTGGAGACTCATTCTACTGCCTATACTATTGTGAAAATATAAAAACTCTCATGAGAGTAGATACACATGTAGCAGTGTATCTAAGGTAGTGTATCTAAGGCCCTCCCTCCAGCCCAGTTTCAGCTAGTAAGTCAAACAAATCCTAATGTTCCCTTGTCTCCTCAATAATTCAGGTTCATATCATTTTAACTACAATTTTATCTTCCTCTATCTCTCTAAGTCTATTGATCTTTCCATTTGCTGCCCTTTAAAACTTTTTCAAAACCATTTCTCCTCAAAGCTTATATAAATCAACTTAAAAAGGCACACATATGTGGAGAAAACAAAATGAAGAAATATGAGTTTTAAATGCTAACTCGAGCATGAATTTTCATTTCTCCAGATTTCCAAAGGTTTATTCCTAGGAAAATATCCATGTGGCTTTTTACTCCATTTCTTAACAGTTTTTATATTATTGTATTTTTTTTCTGGATGATCTTAACTGGATCAATGAATTATTGGCTTATATTAAAATGTGATTATTCCTTTTTATTGGCATTCTTATTAATACTCAAGATTAACTGTCTCAATTTGCTGAGCATTTGTGAAATGCCTGGTGTCCTGTTGGTGTTCTTACATGCATTATCTCAGCTGAGGGTCACCAGCACCATCTAAATGCAAATAGTACTTTCAGCCCTGGGTAGATGGAGAGACAGACTCGAAAAGCTAAATTAAGTGGCATAATTGTCTCACAGCTATGACAGATGAAAATCTAATGCTGGTCCATCTACATCTGAAGCCTGTTCTTTTAAGGACAGCACTATTAATTGTTTCTAATGTTTGAGATTATTGGATTT
The DNA here is from genome assembly GCF_053883595.1 of Heterocephalus glaber. Lineage (NCBI taxonomy): Eukaryota > Metazoa > Chordata > Mammalia > Rodentia > Bathyergidae > Heterocephalus > Heterocephalus glaber. The sequence goes on from NW_028258379.1 coordinate 26,540,563, forward strand.
CATTTTTTTAAATATCACTACCACAATTAGAATGTTCAGCATGGAAAAGCAAGTAGTATGAGCAAAGTGTGAAAAGAATCAGGGCCTTTCTTCCAGTCCCACAGAGGGTGAACACGATTGGAGAAGGGCATGACATTTATCTTGGAGCACTGGAAGGGTTGTTAAATTGGTCCCTGTCCAATTAAACATAACCTCTGTGGCTAAGCTTAAAGTTCTCCATATAATTTACGTTGAGAATGTTAATCATACTGAAAACACAGTAGTAACTTAGTTTAATGAGTACTTACTGTATGCCAGGTGCTATTCTAAATGCTTTGCATATTATTTATCTATTCCTTGTTTTCACTGTCCATACTTTTCAGGTGAGGATACAGGTACAAAGAGTCAAGCAAATCTTTGAGAAGACATGGTTCATAAAATATTTGATCTTACATCTTTCTGCTGGTAAAAACCATGAATTTTAAAAGCTATGACTACGTTTTGGGAAAAACAAAGAAAAAATCAGAGTGTTGCAGAGGAAATTGGTAAGGAGGAAAAGAAAAAAGCTAAGCTCTTCAGATTCTTTTTGGGGTAAATTGAGACTATTAGCCTATAAAAAAGAATTTAAAAGGAAATTTATATTGATAAGGTATTGTTTTCAGCTTCTACCAATACTTAAGTACACTGCTTTAAACAGGCAAGATTTTGCCTGTGTATGTAAGAGCATTATGAGAACATTAATCCAAAGTTATATTGGTTTTGGTGGGCCCACTTCCTAGTACTTCTTGTAGTTTTCTGCTTCCATGAATATTTTCTATTATAAAATTACCCCAGGGTTCATAATAGCTGCAGAGACTCCAGACATTAACCTGCAATCTATCGACAGCAAATAATAAGGTAGAAAGTAAATTAAAAAGGTTATTTTTTTGCCCTCAAGTTTGTTCATCTTCCAAGAAGGACCAAGAGACTTCTGCTTAGATCACTTACATTGGCCAAGACTTAGTGCCATGGCAAAACCTGTTTTTAAAAAGTTTGAGAAATATACTCATTTACCAGGTCTCACTGTCTCTTCAAAGACTGAAAATTTACTATTTAGCCAGAAAAGCCATGACCAGACAATGTAAATTTCACTTTAAAAAATCTAAAAAAGGGAAGAGGAGGCAGAAGAGTCAGAGTAGCAAGTTTATCTTGGGTTTAGCATTAATTCTTAACCATATATCATTTCAACTTGATTACTTTCAAGTTTCTGGTATATAGTTTACATTTAAAGTTGTAGATTTAATTCACCCCTCCTTTCCCACCACCAGCAACAAATATATATATATATAATTAAGAAATAAATTAATGTCATGAATAACTTGATATCGGCCCATGATTGAGACTAAAATCCCTTTGTTAAAAATATATTGTACCTGGGCCAGGGATTTAGCTCAGTGGTTTTGCTGCCTGACCCGAGTTCGATCCCTGGTGCCAAAAAACAAAACAAAAACAAAACAAAAACAAAACAAAAAATATATATTGTACCAAAAAAAAAATTGCAAATAAGTTTCAATATCTCAGGGCATTTTTACCTTCAGCATAATTCTTTACTCAGACTGGACTTTTTTTTTCTTGTCTGGTTTTTCTACTTTCTTTTCAAATAGTTAATTGATTGGAAGCTGTGGAACCTCACTGCAACCTTGACTCTAGCTTATATTTGTGTTAGAGTTAATGAATCCCACCCTTAATCATTATCTGTGCTAATGGACATATTTTGCGTAGAGGCATTGTTCTAAGACCCAAGTCAGGGCAATGTTAAATATGTCTCAACCTTAATGGACCTGTTTGGTAGAAAGACTCAGAACACACCCCAATTGCTTTGGTGGCTCTTCATCACATAACTTTTATTCCTAATTTCCATATTATAAGTAAAAACCATGACTTTTTATTGCTCTGGCCTCCAGAGATTTCATTTAATTGCTTCTGCAAGCTAAAACTTTAAAGGAATTACTTTACCACAATTATCAAGCAGAAAGAATCAAAAGAAAAAGGAAGATGGATGGGGGAAAAAATGAGTTACATTGAAAATGAAAAGGAACCAGGAAAAGTACTCTGAAGAATCTGGAAAACACTATCTTAGCCTATAACTAAAATGTTATTCTTTATCTTCAGGAGGAATTGGGTTTTTGACAGGATTTGAGTTCAAAAAATGAGCAGAGAGAAAAGGAGAGACAATGTGACTCTCATCTTTATTTAAACTGCTTCGTCTCCCACTTCCCTGCATTCTGGACATAGCTCCACTGACAGGGCTCATTTTGCAGGGTAGGTGCCGGAGAGTTTGCCTTCTACAGTATGGTCTTCAGAGTTTCATTTTATTTTCTAAAACAAACCAAATTTTCCTCTCCACCCTTGTCAACCCGTCTTAGGGACTAGAAATCCCAGTAATAGAGAAATTTGAAGAAACAAAAAGATTGGCTTTTCAGTACTTGGAGGTAGAGGCTCTGGAGATGAATAGTACAACTACCCCAAGACAAGATAACAAAGCCAGAACTCACCACTGATACACTTCAGAAAATGTCAAACTACTTGGTATGCAAACATAATCACTTCTCAGATCCTGAAGTGGGAAGCAATATCTCCTGCCTTGAAAATATTTGTAGGAAGGAAAACAGTTGGAGGAAAAGAGAAGCCAACATATGGCAGGTGTGACCAGCAGAGATGTGAGTGTTGCCAACCCAAGCGTCCAAAATAAACCATCCTTGCCTCTCCTCTTTTCATCTCCTTGAATATTTTCTCCTGTATCTCACCCACAACTGTCAGATCACAAAACAGTTGAAGTGCTCTTTAATTATATTTAAGTATAATCATATGGAACAGTATTTAGAAAGATATATCAGGATGAAGTACATGTTATTCTCAACCAAATGTTTTGTCAAAGGATTAAGTTCTTGAAAGCAATCAAACTAAGAAGTAGAGAAAATAATTTTTTAACTAGGGAACAAGGATAATTATATTACAAGCAAAATACAATGTTGGAAGTGCATAATTTAGAAGAAACTGTAAAAACCCTACTGTCAAACATGATTGCCTTTGCCTCATTCTTTAATAATGAATAGAAAGTGTGGGAAGCAGATTTTAATAATGTACTAGACATATTTCTAAATTGGCATCAAACTATTCTCATTCCACTCATGATGGATACATAGCTATATAGACAGAGCATTTATTGCAGTTCCAGGTTAGCAAATAGGCACTGAAAATTTCACAAGAACAAAAGGTATCTAATCTCTATTTTTTAAACATAAACTTCATTATTATTTAAGTATCATAAGGCCAACATAATAGAAGATGATTGCTAGTGAAAAGACAGTTTGGTATACTCCCTGATGACAAGAGGGAGCACCCCACACCATGAGGGGCCATACAATGAAGCACTCAGGAGTAGAAGGAGTTGGAAAAATGTGAGCAAGAGCCTTCACTGTGCTTTCCAGGAGGAGGAGGAGCAGATGAGGCAGAGTAAGCAGGTTGAAGATTGACTAGTGTGAAGGATTTCAGCAGGCTGTGGACACAGGAACTTTCCCTAGGTGTCTGGGAGCAGGCTTTGAGGACTGCAGGTGAGTAGTAATGGTCCTGAGAGTGACCCCAACAGAGCAGATAGTTGGAGATGCTGACTCTGGATTAGGTGATTTCTGTATGAAAGACCCTACAAGTAGAGATACTCTTCTACCTACAATAGGGCTACAGCTGAATAAATCCACTGTAAGATCAAGATATTATAAGAAAAAATTACTCTTAATACACAAAACCTATTGTATTAGGGTTCTAGAACAGAGAATAATCTGTAGAAATATATGTATAACTATGCAAAGCTAGTTGTTAGGTAGTCTTAAAGGATCAGGGGCAGAATAGTCTACAAGAGCCATCTGTAGGATCTGAGGTGGCAGAATGCATAGTGGCTGCCTGCCCTGGAGAGTGGAGGATCCACTAGCTGTTGAATGTTGAAGGTCTGGAAACTTACTAGAGAACCACAGCTGCAGTCTATGTTGGAAGCTGAAGAAAATGGAGACGAACATCCAAAGGCAATGGTGAAGACTGGAATGCTTCCTAAACCCACGCACATCATTTTCTCTCTTTTCCTTCTATCCAAGGAGAAGTCTATTGGATGGTGCCACCTACATCTAGGGTGGGTCTTTCCCCATCAGTTTACTGGCCTGTATGTCAAGCATCCACAGACTTTACTAGTCTGCTAGATGGTTTTTATTCAAGTCAAGTTGACATAACACAATTACCAAACATTTTAATTTAGCAACAGAGTATATTGGAGAGTATCTGTTGTTTACCCTCATGATGGAGGAGCTAATTGGGACCCATGGCTGTTTGCTGCCCAACATCAAGAGTTATGTACTGTGTCTCACTAGCTCTGGAACATATCAAACTTCAAAACTTGAAATATGTTTTCCACTGAATGCTTATCACTTTCCCACCATTGTGAAGTAAAAAAATAATAAGATAAACTATCATAAATTGGGGGCATCTATACTCTATATTCTCTAAGAATCAACTAATCCTGGGGAAGGCCCATCTCTCTAGCAACAAGAGTGTTCCATAAATCATAGCATTAAAGTACATAAAATAAAAAGACATGGATAATACATCTATCTGCAAAGCTTGTGGTAAAAGAAGAAAGTAAGAAAATAAACCAGAGAATATAAAATTATAATAGAATACAGTAGTGGAAATGATAGAGAATTCCATTCAAAATTTATGGAACAGGAACCTAATCTAAACCTGGAAGCAGAGAGTATTTCCTTAAAATAATGTCTACACCAAGTCTAGAGGGGTTCAGGAGGGAAAAGTGGAATGAGAGCCACTAGACAGCGACAGGATTCACAATATCTCTTGTAACCCATACTCATGAGCATGTTTGGGAAGACTAGTGTCAGAAAAAAAAATTGATAAGACTGGAGTACTATGTTAGTCAGTTTTCCATTGCTGTGATAAACATACCTGAGGATAACTACTAAAAGGAGGAAAGGTTCATTTTGGTTTATAGCTTTAGAGGTTCTAGTTCATGGTTATTGATTTTAGACCTGTAGGGAGGCAGAAACCTAATGATAGAATGGACAGTGAAGGAAAGCTTCTCCCCTATTGATAGACAGAAAGCAGAGAAAAAGGGAAAAAGAATGAGCAACAAGGTAGATCCTTCCATGTTACACCTCCAGAGACCCGGTTCCTCCAACTGGGAACCACCTCCTCCTGATAGTCCATTCGGCTATGAACTCGTCAGTGGATTAATCCAATGTGTTAGCGATCTCATAATCTATTTACCTTCCAAAAGCCACACCTGTGAACACATGAGTCTTTCGGGGGATATGTTTTGTCTGAACTGTAAGAATTTCACTGAAATGGGTAGATTAAATACAGAGACTTTTCATTAGACACTAAGTATCTACTTAAACCTCTCCTAGGTATCAGGCCCAGTATGAACTAGAAATTGATGAAGTGGGGAGGATGTAATTATAGATAGCCTTATAATTCATGGAAATAAGCTTAAATATGATTCTAAATGCAAAAGAAAACCATTGAGTGTTTTCCAGGATCTTCTTGAAGAGGGTGAGGAAAAGGGGCAGGCAATGTGCAAAATTATAATTTGATATTATCACATAATTCCTGTCCAGAGTAAATTCTGAGATTCATTGAGAAAAAAGAAGAAAGGTCCATTTTGAAGAGTTTTGGATTTCTTAATTACATGTTTTGTAAACTGCATACTGTATAGTTTGTTTCATGATGTATTCCAGGAGAGTTGAATCTGGGCAATAAGCCATCATTGTAGCTGCTATTGTCTCAGCAAATGAATTGTTTTACCTGCTCTTTCTGTGTGTTAACACATTCTCAGTTCAAGTGGGAAATGGTAAATTAAAAAGCATTTTTCAAGGTTGTGAAACTGGTCATTGCCTATTTTGCAGTGATGTTATTTATCTCTGTTGATTTTTTGTAAGAAGGAAGCAATTGAATCTAGCACTTGAAAATTGCTAAAGGCATGTGTTTGGAGGTTTGCTATTGAAGAATCTAAGTGGATTTGTCTCTGATAACTTTATGCTAACAACTACTTCTTGAGAGCTACAAAGGATTTTAAGTGTATTATCATGTTCATCTTCTGTGCAACTCTATAAGGGAGATAAAGGATAACAATTAAGCAACAGAAGTTGATGGGGATTAAAAAGTGTGCACAAGATGAACAGTTCAGTTGAGGGACTGGGATAAAACCTTCCTTCAGTCTGACATCAAAGGATATTAACAAACACATTATAGTCATCCTTACCACAGTCCCACACCCACTTTGTTGCTTTGTATATCACATAGACCAAAGAAGAAAACACATAGCTAGGAATCTTCTAATCCAATTTCAACACTCATGGATGGGGAGTGGGCATATGTTAAGGCACAGAGTAGCTGCTGGTCTCTTCATCCTTACCAGAGTAAATTTAATTGGTTCTTTCCAGAGATAAGCATCTCATTTTGACCTTCATCAGCATAAGCCAGGTGCCTGTATGAGCTCCTGTCCATTCCACCCAGATGAATAGGCAGTGTTTATTAGGGATGCTGGGAGAAGCTAAGTGATATGAAGCCAGAAGTCTTTGCAACCTGGTAAGTTTCATGTGACACCCTGGAGCTCATCATATTTCTAGATTTCTTCTGGGGACAATAAATGCATATTTAAAAGATTTATTTTCAAACACTCAAATGACTCTCATTATTCAATTTTAAAGCCCTTTGTGGGGTGACAGATAGCCAGATTATCATAAAAGAAATTAGAATCCTAGGGAAATAAATAATCCCTACTAGAAAATGGCATTTAGTATGCCAGAGTACTAAATCATAAAGGTACCAATTAGCAACCACTCATGTTTTTAACATTTCAAAGTACAGTTTACCTGTTCCTTGTTATAATCACTACATGAATGTTAAAGCAATAGACAAATTATAAGAACTAAAAAGAGTAATGGAATGAAAAATGAAAAATAGAATACATAATGATAATCCACTTCTAAAATATTTATTTATATAATTTATGAAATAAAATTTTATCAACTCATTTTATTCCAACAGAAAATGTACTTTCCCTAAAGTTAAGAGTCATATGGAATGAGCACCTACTTATGGAAAGAATGCAGACAATAAATAATTCCACTAGCTCAAAATCACTGCTGTGATGATTGTCAAGTTGACTGGATTAAGGGATATCTAGACAGCTAGGAAAGTATTGTTTCTGATGTGTCTGTCAGGGTGCTTCTGGGTGAGACAGGTATATAAGTTGAGGGAAATCAGTAAGGAAGATCAACCCTCAACTTAGTTGGCCACCATCCAGTCTGTGTGAATCTGGGCAGAACAAATACAAAGAAAGGTGAATTTACTCTCTCTCTTTCCTAGAACTGAGACACCCTTCTCTTACATTTTAGAAAAGGATTCCAATCTCTCTAGCCTTTGGATTCCAAGACTTGTATCAGGAGCCACCGCCCCCCCCCATACTTAGGTGGCTGACTTTGGACTGAATGTTGCACCATCAACTTAATTTGTTCTGAAGATTTGGGACTGAATTATGTTTTTGGTGTCCCTGGGTCTCTAGGTTTTAAATAGCATATCATGAAACTTAACCTCTACAACACTGTGACCCAATACCCCTATAAGTCTCCTCCTCTTTCTCCTCCTTTTCCTCCTTCTTCCTCTCTCTTCTCTTTCTCTCCCCCCCGCATTGATTCTCTGTCTCTGAAGAACCCTGGGTCATAGTAGTGCATCTACCCAACTGCACTCTGCACTGACACAAAGCCTGATATCCGGTATTCTGTAATTTTGCAGGTCACATTCTAGAAATGCACTGGTAACTCCTTAGATTATGTATCACTAATTACTTCAGATCCTTGACAGTCTAAGGATCCTGCTGTAGCTAAGTTTCTGTAAGTGATGTCCAACCAAGTGCAGGTAAGTAAACCTGCTTCTAGGTTACCTCCCACTCAAGCTATACAATTCAGCCCTCAGCACCCCTACTGATGTGAAGGAGAAGTGAAGGATATCAACAAGGATATCTTTTGGAGACCACATGACCTCAATCTGGAAGTTCTAGGAACCTCATGGGCGACCAGTGGGGTGAAATGTTCACTGGGAGAGATAGGAACAGGACACTTCTTCCCACACAACTCAGTGCACTGAGATGAAGTGATGTCTTGGAGGCCAGATCTCAGGATCCAGCTATCAGATACATCCTGTTGAGACTCTTTTTCCTTCCCTGTATCCCGCTTTATGCCAACTCCTCTCCCCAAAGTCATGATCCCTGCTTGAGCAATAGCACATAACACTGCCATGGCCTCCACTTTGTGGAGAATCCAGACAGACACTCTGGAAAATCCCTTACTTTATTTATATACATGTAGTTGTGATTATGGTTCATTAAATTACCTTCAGAATAATACTTCATTGAAATTTTTAAGACAAAGTTTTGGAAAGAAAATAAAGGAGAATAACTAATTCATGCCCATGATAAAGTATAAACCAGTTATGCAAAACAGATGAAACTTCAAGTTTTCAAAGTCATGCATGTATAATCCAGGCAGCTTTCTCTGGGCTCTAGCTACTAAACCTTTCTTTTTTTAAGGGATAATGTTAAGATCTTGCGAGCATGGTATTTAAAATAAGAATATGTACTCATTTCTCAACATTTTTGTTAAATTTGTTTTATTTTCTTCTCATCTTTTCTATATATTTTTCAAAGAACTTCTGTATTCTCTTATTTTATTCTTAATGTCCTAGACATATTGCTATAATATACGCTAATAATAGCCATGGGTATTAAAAAAGTCTCAAAATTCCAGCTCTGCTACTAGCAAAATTTGTGGCATTACAGTTACTTAATTTCTTTTGAATTTTTGGTCATTTGTAAAATTATGATAAAAACAATACCTATGTTGTTAAGATTGCATAAAATACAGAGTGAATTTAATTAGAACCATTCCTGAATAATATTAAGCACAGAACTATAGATTTGTTGGCTTATTTCACTTTTGCTACTATGTAATTCTTTGAAGACTGAAAATAATCACGTTCAATTTAGAAGGAATTGTATTCAAACCTTAGGAGCATGATGGAGAATTGCTTGAGCTAAGCAAGTGGTTTCACTGACTGTGCAAGTCTACATAATATTGTGGACTTTTGTGAACTCACACTTGTCCACAATCCCGTATTGAATCTCTTGTCGTTAGCATGTGTTCAGTAATTAAAATCTGGTCATATTTTAGAAATGCTTTAAGATATACATACAGCATATATTAAATAGCACCCTCACTAAAGACTGAGACAGTTGCCAGCAATCAAACATAATATTTCTAAAGAAAACTTTATGAAAAAATATATATGAGGAATAATATATCAAAATACCTACAGGCCTGAACTAAATCAAATTAGGTTTTAACACTAAACAAGCTTACATATGTATGCAATAACGTTTGTGTTTCCTGACTCTTTGTATTTATAAATCAGAAAACAGAGTGGAAATGTATTTCCAATGACCATCATGCACAAGTCCTTCAACAGTAATTTACCCAATCATGAAGAGGCATTTCCTCCCAAATTCCTCCCTTACTCCCTCCCTCTCTCCCTCCCTCCCTCCCTTCCTTCTTTCCTATATTTCCCATGATGCCTGTGGGCAGGAGCAGCCTCTGTGCTTGCAAATACTACTGCTGAACTGAGGGCTACTACTTCCTTTCCTTCATTTGTGTCCTTATCTAGAATTTACATAAGCAATTGTCAAACATCTATAGTATACAAGATAGAATGCTAAGCAAAAATACAAACATAGTATAATAAAACATGATTTACCATCTAGGAGATAGAAACGTATAAAACATACATAGATGTGCTGCTAGATTATGTCTTCCTCTCTCAATTATTCTCCTGACTAAGCCATTTGAGAAATAGGATGTTCTTACTCAAACAGCAGTAAATTATTGCCATCAAATTCTAGAAAATTTATTCCTTTTAAATGCTACAAATTTTCAAACAATGATTTCTTTGAATATGTCATTGAGTTTCTATGTTTTAACAAATAAAATATATTATCAATTAATTACTCGATACAATTTACTTTCTATTGGCATTAGAATAAAATGGGAAACTGTCTTTGTAACCACTAAAAGGAGAGGTTCTTCATGCCACTTGGGTCTACTTGTAGCTAAATTTCTCTGTAGGGATTCTTTTTTCATTACCTCATGATATATTCATTTCACTAATGACTTCAAAAAAAGGCAAAAACAAAAACTGCAGGTAACTTTAAAAACTTGGTCAAAATTTTTATTTGCCATATTTTAGAGAAGAAGCAGTCTTTTCAAGTCTTAGAGATGAAGACCATGACTACTTGGTAAAGTAAAAGAGTTAGCTTTCAGGGTCAAGCTCACCACTCACGTTTTCTGCAGTGCCAAAACCTGTTCCTGAGATGACTGTTTTTTCAACTATAAACATTTACCTCTGTGTGTGATTATCACCTCGGAGATATTCAAATATTTGCTCCATCATCATGGCTCTACGTTGTTATTTACTGAGCACAGCGCCCTGTCCCTATTGTGTTCCCCAGTGCCTGGCCCACCTCGCAGCTGAGCAATGTGACTGTTCGCATTGTTTCCCTCTGCCAGCACTCCCAGATCACACAGCACCAATAATCTTTTCAATCCCAGGCTGACGATGTTAGTGAAATAGAAAAGATGTGCATCTTTTCAGTATCCGTTACTTCAGTTTCTCTTTTCCTCCACAGAAACCAGTTCAAACCAATTCAGTTGGGTAAGCAGACTAAAATGACATGAAATAGATCTGTTTGTATAAAACAACATTCCATTTTTAATTGAAAAATCAACTCCATGATTGCATCATGTATTTCAAGCCTTTTCTTCTGAAACTCCATTAAACAACTGGAGCACGGAGACAGGCATTGCATATTCACCTTGTTTTAGACCTTTAGCAGCAAGGTAATGCCCAAAGCAAATATTTAATCAGGCAAATTATAATCTTATCAAAAGAAGGATTTATAAAAGAAATACTAACACCAACCTCAAGGTAATGCTTGGATAACCATCTGTATTCTTTACATTCATATTTGACAACATCCTACTCAGGGACAGCTGCTTTGTTACTGTCTTTAATGACCATAAACCAGAAATTCTTGCATAATTCAGCAGCAATATTCTGATGGCCCTCTGTTTGAAGACATCTTCTTTGCTGATCAGTTTTGTATCCTAGGGATTTCTTGACTAACAGGTGCATTACTACACATACTGACAATTGACTGAGTGAGCGGCACCATAATTCAGTGTGTATTGCCAGATGATAACTACCATAAAGAAATGAGCTTTCTTAAGCAACGAAAAATAGAGAACCATTTACTTGTCCAAATGCATTTAAACTCAGGTTTTAGGGAAGACAATTAGGATTCTGAACCAGCATGTGTAGTTCACTATCAATCCTCTTTTCACACTGCTATGATTTTTGCTCACGGACAAGATTATTTAGGGAAATATTAGTTTCCCCTTTGCAGACTTGTACTATTTCTAAATTAATTTATACTGGGATGTTCTTTTAAAGTACTGATTCACATTAGATCTTGAGAAACTGTCCATTCAGCCAAAATTAAAATTAAACCATGATATCACCTACAAACTTCTCACAGTCACAATAAGGACAAAATCAAACCTGGATATAAAATCCAACCTTGGTTAGGTACTTAGTTCATGACCTGTTGAATGCATCTTCTTATCTTTGAACTTTTAGTACTAAAACAGGAGGTTGTGATTGCAAAAATATTTTATTAGATATGTGCCTTTGGGGAATTATAGAGAGGTATGAGAAGTAACATTGAGACTTTAAAAAGTGTATAGGATGTGGGACACTTACAATGAGCAGACAGTTTCTATACAAAACGTGAAAAGTTAAGCTGCCAAACCATATGACCACCAACAGGTCAGGAATTTTAACTCCAGCAGACTCCCTGTGTGACTTCAGACTCATCCCATAGACTTGAAGGATATAATAACAATTCCATCTGCCATTTATCACAAGGATGTGTAAGTATTAAGTGGAATGACATAGTATACATTTAGGAAAGGATATTGTGCTATGTAGTCATCGAATAAAGCTGTCATTGATGAAGTAGATATTGATAGTTTATTGAGAAATAAAATTGTTTTCATTACTACATCTCTTTCAGATGAAGTCCTTCTTCGAGCAGTCTCTTTTAGTATTCAATTTCATCACCCTTGGTTCTGGTTCTTGTAGTGCCCTCTCTTGGATTCCCTCTCTAGTCTTCTAATATTTTAAATCTTTCCAAGATCTACACAGTAGCAATTCTGATCAAATCCTTCCCTTTCTTAATATACCTCTAAGATTCATCATTGCCAAATGAAACTGCTTAGCTTAAAACTACAGTAAGAATCTATATGAAAGTTCTATCAATAAATAAATGACATGTTCGAGGATCAGGAACAAATGACAGGGCAGCAAACAACGTTAGCAAGGTCTTCCACCCTCTGCTCAGTTGTTTACATTTCCTGCCTACTTGACACTCAGGCTTCCCCTTAATCTGCCCAATCATCATACTCAAACAATATTAGTTATCCTTCCTCCATTTCTCTGTCTGGATAGTGCTTCCATCACAGTGCTTGACTTTTTTTCCCCCCTTAGACTGGTCTCCATTCTTTTCCCTTTGGGTAGTGATATTTGTTAAAATAGAGTGAGCACAAAAGAATTAGTGAGTGATTTGGTCTACTTTTGACTGCTAAAACAAAATACCATAGACTGGCTAATTTATAAAGGAAGAGAGTTATTTGTCTCATGGTTCTGGAGACTGGAAGTCTAGGAGCGTGGTGCTGGAGCCTGGTGAAAGGCTTCATGCTGTATCTTTCCATGGTGAAAGGCCAAAGACAAGTGAGCACATGAGACAGAGGGAGGATAGGGTCCAAACTCATCCTTTTATTAGGAGCTGACTTCCCCTGTAACTCACATGATTCGGCACTAGTTCAGTGGAATGTTAGTTGTTTGGTTATCGTATATAGCCTTTGTCAGGTCGAAGAAAGTACCTCTACGTGTAATTTGTTTAGAGGTTTTAATCATAAAAAGATGTTGAATTTAATACACGCTCTTCCTGCATTCATTCAGATAAGAAGTTCTAGATCAAGATATACTATCCACCCCATTCGCTTCTTTACAGGGCTCTCTCCCTTTTGCTTATCCTGTTTTCCTGTATTTTCACATGGTCTTCTGCCTATACATTTATGTGTCCTAATTTTCCTTCTTGTAAGGACACCAGTAACATTGGATTAGGGTCTGTGCTAATGAACTCTTATTTAACTTAATTACCTCTTTGAAATTTTTATGTCCAAATACATTACTAAATTTAGTGCCTAGGACTTCCACATATGCATTTCTGGAGGACAAAACTCAACTTACAATAATTTGTTTTCATCATAACCTATTAGGCTTCAGGAGTTAAATAACTAGTTATTTTGAACTTATTACTACTATGATATTTACCGAGAAAAACCTGCATCTGTGCATGTCTAAATTGTCCTCGGTTATTTGACAACTTTTAGGGTATCCACTTACTCCCTCAGTGCCTCAGCACTGTCTTCTGTAACACAGAGATAATAAAAGTATCAAATTTACAAGGCTGTTTTAATGGCTAAATAAAAATATGGCATACTTAAAACAAATAGTATTTGCAATTATTAATATTAAAATTTATTGAATAAATGATGATATGAATGAAAGAAACAATAGGACTAATTTTATTCTCTCATTTACAGAAAACATTAAAAGCAAGCAGAGTTCAGTGGTATTCTTGTCGTCCTCCAGCTTTTCAGAGATAGTGCCTGAATAAGAACTCAAGTGCCAAAACCTAATTTTCTTTCCCTCTGCTACATCATAATTTTGAAGGACAAATTCACAAATTTTCACTAATGTGAAATTCACTACCTGGTTATGCCATTATGACAGACAAAATACTTCTGATATTTCTGAATTGAAAATGAACTCAGACCCCTCTCTTTTCAATTACCGAGTCTCTGTGTATTTGCATGCAGTTGATTTTAATTTAGTTTGAACTACTATTCAATTAAATTCATTAAATATTTAATAAATATCTAATTGGGATGAGCATGTTTTTGAAAATATGTCACATAACTGACACTGAGAAAAGTTATCACGCCAATTTGATCATACCCACCTATTAGGTTCTCTTTCCTGAGTCTTAATTATATGTTAGTGAGGGTACTCTTACAGATTTGGTACCAGGTTTCAGTGAAAGATAACCTAATACCATGGCCTGTAAAATACTCAAACATTTTGTAATGATCAAGAACAGCAGTCATGTAATCTTGTTTGTCAGTTCAATGAAGTTCCAGGTCTCTGTCGGTTTTCCAGATCCCAAAACACTTTTCAGAAAAGAGCCAATTGATTCAAACACTGGATTAAGCCAAACCTCTGTCATAGTCAGGCATCTTAGAATCTTCCACAACAGTGTCAGGACTCAAGATGAGTGATATTAGGGATCAAAGCCAGAGTACGTTATTTAGGACTAAGGCTAAAGGGTCTGCTAGATTATATACCTACCTTTTCACGCAAAAGAAGGGGGCTTCTCTGGGATACTTTGGACAATTCACATTTTGGGATATCACTAATTTCAGTCATGTTGCATCTTTCTGGCTTTCATGATGCTGATTAAACAGTTCTCTGGGGATGATCTCAGGTAAAAGAATTTTAAATAGTTTCTTTAGGGTGGTGGCTTCTGTGTATGTCACTCGGATTAATGGCAAAGGGATTAGTTGGATATGAATTGTTAATATGGACAAATGACTGATTCTAGGATAGAGACTAAAACTAGTGTATACAGTTTTACCACATTCTTCATACTAAAGCATTTTAAAATAAGTTACAAATATAGCACCTATATTGCAATAAAATGGCCTATGTGAAATTTATAGAAAGGTCTGTCTAGAAAATGTAGCCATGCTGTGTGATTTTCTCTCAGATTTTACTATCATGTTTGTTCCATTAGAGAAAAATGAAAGTATAAGCCTGAAAGATACAAAATTTCTCTTAGAGTAAAGATGAATATATATCTATATATGTTCACACATATGCATACACTTGTATATATATATATATATATATATATATTTATACACAATAAGTGTTCATGAAAATACTCTTTAATTTTTCTTCTTGATAGGAACACATATCATTTATTGCAATGACAACTTTTGCATCTTAATTTGTAGAATTTTAGACTACAAAGTGCATACTTTCCTCACACAAAATATATTTAGAGATCTATTAAATACATACTCACCCCAAAGATCTAAGAATAGTATTTATTAAATAGAGAACTTTAGATACATTACATGCTAGCTATGAGTTCTTATGTGTTATAATATTTTGATGTTCTCAGAAAATTAAATATTAAAGGATTTAAAAGATATTTGAGTTGAGTTTTGGAAAATAATCCATTTAACAACAAAAACTTGCATAATCCATTCAGTTATATAATAAGCATTTCAAAGCCTCCTACTCTCTTGTAGGTGGAATGCATTATGGATATATTCTAAGAACAGAGGAGGCACTGTTATTGAAAAGCTCTAAGATACTTTCTTGAATCATCACAAAAATCATTGTTAGTATTACCAGTAAGGAATGAGAATGATTCACATTGTATCAGAATACAGATCCTTTAGATGCTTGACCCTTTTGGATAGAGGCTCAGATATCACAAAGGATCTAGTATAATGTCTTCTATATACAAAGGAGTAGAGACTCATCTCTATGATTTGATGATTATGGTATAAATTCTAATCTCAGGTCACAAAGTTTCTGACTAGTCAAGAGAAAGTCAAAGAAAATAGAGAAGCATGTGTGGTTGTACTTTCTGAAGTGTGGTTGTACTTCCTGAAAGTAGGCACTGTGGTTCCAGAAATGTGTTAGGTTTCTGTCGCTCTGACAATTACCTGATACAAACAACTTAAAAGGAGGAAAGATTGACTTTCACTCTTGGTTTCAGTTCATGGGCATTTGACTCTGTTGTTTATGGGCCTGTGGTGAGGCAGAATGTCACAGTGGGGAGCACATGGTAGAGTAAATGTGCTCACCTCATGCTGATCAGGAAGCAGTAGACCAAGCAAAGGGGGCAGGGAATAAAATATAGTCTTCAATACTATGCCTGTGGTGACCCACTTCCTCCAAAATGGCCCCACAATTAATAAGTTTAAAACTCTCAAGATAGAAAACTTCTATCTCTGATCACTGCTGCATTGAGGACCAAGTATTCAAAACATGAGCTTTTAGGGGGACATTTCAGATACAAACCATAATAGAAATTCTGACTATTTTCAAAGTCATGATGTCATTTTCCTTGGATTTGTTTTTTTCGTTGTTGGGTTTTTGTTTTTGTTTTTTTGGTACTGGGGATCTAAAGTGGGTCCTTGAGCTTGCGCAGCAGGTGGCAAAACGACTAAGCTAAATCCCCGGTCCTTCCTTGTTTTTAATACAGAGGAGGAACATCCTGGACTGGAGGATCTCAAGGAAATACTTGAGGGTATCTGACCAAATGTTTCATTGCTTATTTAGCTTGCTATGATTTGTTTTTCAAAAGTGAAAAACTTCTTTTAAGTGAATAGAAAGCTCCATAATAATATTTAAATATTTGAATCATAATTTTGGTGGGTCTTAAGGGCTGAATAAAGCAGTAGATCTGGTGGAAGGTAGTCCATTTAAAACCTATTGTTAGACAATGAGGTTGAAGAAAAGAACATGAATTCAAGAGATAAAAGTTAAATATGGCAATACTTCCAAAATTGCCATATAGATTCAATGCAACCCCAATTGAAACTCCAACAGCATACTTGACAGAACAAGAGAAAATAATCCAAAAATTCATTTGGAACAAGAAAAGACCTAGAATAGCAAAAGCAATTCTAGGCAACAAAGACAAGGTAGGGGGTATCACAATTCCCAATTTGAAACTATACTACAAAACTACTGTGATAAAAATAGCATGGTACTAGCAAAGAAACAGGCCCCAGTATCACTGGAACCCATTAGTAGACCCAGAAACAACTCCAGACATGCTCAACCAACTCATCTTTGACAAAGGACCCAAACACCCTCACTGGAGAAAAGATAGCCTCTTTAATAAATGGTGCTGGAAAAATTGGGTTTCAACTTCACAAAGATTAACACTAGACCTATATCTCTCACCATGCATCAAACTAAAATCAAAATGGATTAAGGATCTAAATATTAAAATAGAAATGCTGAACCATCTGGAACAGAGGTTAGGTAGAACTCTTGAAGACATTGGTGTAGGAAAAGATTTATGAACAAAACCTCAGTTGCCCATGAACTAACCCAATCAACAAGTGGGATCTCTTCTTATTAAAAAGCTTCTGCACAGCAAGAGAAACCACCAACAGTGTGAAGAGACAATCCACAATGTGGGAAAAAATTTTACCAGCTGTTCCTCATACTAAGATCTACTGTCTAGACTATACAAAGAACTTTAAAAAAAATTAGATCTCCCAAATTTAAAGACCCAATCCAAAAATGGGCATCTGAAATAAACAGACATTTCTCAGATGCAGAAGTAGAAGCAGAAAATAAACATGAAAAAATGTTCAATATCACTGGTCATTTGAGAGATGCAAATGAAAACAATGCTGAGATCCCACCTCACTCCAGAAAGAATGGCTGCTATCAAGAAAGCAACCAATAATAAATGCTTGCGGGGTTGTGGCAAAAAAGGAACAATTTTCCACTGTTGGAGAGAGTGTAGACTGGTGCAACCACTGTGGAAATTAGTGTGGAGATTCTTCAAAAAGCTAGGATTAGAGGTTCAATTTGACTCCGCTATTCCTCTGCTGGGTATCTTCCCAAAAGAATCGAAGAATCACCTCACACCACAGCAATATATGTGCACCCATGTTTATACCTCCACAGTTTGTAATAGCTAAAACTTGGAAACAGCCCAATTTCCATCAACTGGTGACTAGATAAAGATGTGTGTGTGTGTTGTTGGTGGTGTTTTTTTTTTTTATAAAACAGAGTACTACTCAGCCATAAAGAATAAGAAACTAGAGACATTTATAGCTAAATGGATGGACATTGAGGCCATACTTTAAGGGAAATAAATAGGACACATATGTGTAAATACCAAATAGTTTCTCTGGTGTAAGAAACTGAAAGTGTAAGTAAAAAGCAAAATTTATATTAAATAATATGAAACAGGAAGATAAGGTCCAAAGGAGAAGGGGAAGTGGGAGGGTTAGGGGAAGGGAGAGCAATAAATATGAGAAAAGGAAAAAACAGAAACAAAGTCTTTGTAAATAGGGAGGGCAGGAAAATGGGGGAAAGTATAAGAACCAAGATATATCACGTAAAGGTACAAATTCCCAAAGAAGAATGTATACCTGAAATGTACCAATAAACTTAATGAATTAAAAAATTTTTTAATTTAAAAGCTAATTTAAAAAGTTAAAACATGTGAAGATAAAGAAAATAAGAATGTTCTTTGAATCCTAGGCTTCCAGCTTAAGCAACTGGTAGAAAATGATAGAGAAGTATATTTCCACAGGAAGAAAATCCATTTGGGAGAAAAAAATTAAGGTAAAACAGAATAAGTTAGACCTATCTGTGCTAGTTTTGAGAAGTATAACAAAAATGCAAGATGATGGTCTGAACTCTTGCACACATCTTCTCTTGTCCTGATTCAGTCAGATACTCAATGATTTGATCTTCTTTTTATTGGAAATTTGAACCTTTACACAATCTCTCTTGGTTCTTATTTTTTTCCCCCTTCCCCTGCCCTCCCTTCAACCCCACCACCCCTCCCTATTTACAAAGACTTTATTTACATTTTTACATTTTCTCATATTGATTCCATTTCTTTCTTTCCTTTCCCCTACCCTTCCCTCTATCCCTTCACCTTTGCAACTTTTCTTCATATTTCACATTACCTATTATACATTTTAGTCCATATTTACACATTTAGTTTCTCATACTAGAGAAATTATTTGATATTTACAAGTGTGTCATATTTATTTAACTTAAGAGTATCACCTTAATGTGCATCCATTTAGCTATAAAAGTCTCTAGTTTCTCGTTTTTTATGGTTGAGTAGTACTCCATTTTATAAAATTGTGTTTATCCAGTCTCCAGTTGATGGGTAATTGGGCTGCTTCCAAGTTTTAGTTATTATAAATTGTGTTGCTATGAACATGGGTGAACATATATCATTGTGGTGTGATTCTTTTAATTCTTTGGGGAAGATAACCACCAAGGGAATAGCTGGGTCAAATGGGACTTCCAGTCTTAATTCTTTGAGATATCTCCATACTGATTATCACAGTGGTGGCAGTCTATACTCCCACTAGCAGTAGAGCAGTGTTCCTCTTTTCCCACATCACCACAATTTGTTATTGGTTGATTTCATGATAGCAGCCATTCTTTCTGGGGTGAGATGGAATCTGTGTTATTTTAATTTGCATCTCTTAAATGACCAGTGATGTTGAACATTTTTCATATGTTTATTTGCTATTTCTACTTCTTTCAATGAGAAATGTCTGTTCATTTCAGATGTTCATTTTTGGATTGAGTCTTTAAATTTGGGAGGTCTGATCTTTTTCAGTTCTTTATAGATTCGATATAGTAGACCTTTGTCTAAGGAAGAGCAGGTGAAGATTTCTTCCCACATTGTGGTTTATCTCTTCACACTGCTGGTGGTTTCTCTTGCTGTGCAGAAGCTTTTTAATAAGAAGAGATCCCACTTGTTGATTGTTTGTGCTAGTTCACGGGCAACTGAGGTTTTGTTCATAAAATCTTTTCCCACAGCGATGTTTTCAAGAATTCTACCTAACCTCTGTTCCAACTGGTTCAGAGTTTCTATTTTAATGTCTAGATCTTTAATCCATTTTGATTTTAGTTTGGTACATGGTGAGAGATATAGGTCTAGTTTTAATCTTTGGCAGGTTGAAACCCAATTTTTCCAGCACCATTTATTAAAGAGGCTATCTTTCCTCCAGTGAGGGTGTTTGGCTCCTTTATTGAAGATGTGGTGGCTGAGTGTGTCTGGCATTGTTTCTGCATCTTCTAATCTGTTCCACTCATCCTCTGGTCTATTTCTTTGCTAGTACCATGCTGCTTTTATCACAGTAGCTTTGTACTGTAGTTTCAAGTTGGGGCTAGTGATACCCCCTGCCATGTCTCTGTTGCCTAGAATTTTTGCTTCTGCTATTCTAGGGCTCTTCTTGTTCCAAACAAATTTTTGGATTGTTTTTTCAGGCCCATGAAACATGCTTCTAGGATTTCAATTGGGATTCCATTGACTCTATATAGTAGTTTTGGAAGTAAGGTCATTTTCACTTTGTTGATCCTTCCTACTCAGGAGCAAAGGATGTCTCCATTTTCTGATATCTTCTTCAATCTCTCTTTTCACAGTGCTATAGTTTTCAGAGAAGAGGTCTTTGATTTCTTTTGTTAGGTCGATTCCTAGGTATTTCAGTTTCTTGCATGCTATTGTGAAAGGAATTGTTTACCCAATTATCTCTCAATGAGTCTGTTGTTTGTGTAGAGGAAAGCTATTGATTTTTGCGAGTTGAACTTGTATCCAGCTACTTTACTGAATTTGGTTATTAAGTCTAGAAGACTTTTGGTGGAGTTCTTGGGGCCTTCTATATAGAAAATCTTGTCATCTATAAATAATGACAATTGGACTTCTTCTTTTCCTATTTTTATTCCTTTTTATTTCTTTCTCTCGTCTAATTGCTGTGGCTAAAGTTTCCAAGACTATATTGAACAGGAGTGTTGATAGTGTACTTCCTTGCCTTGCTCCTGATTTTAGTGTGAATGATTTCAGTTTTTGACCATTTAGTATGATATTGGCTGTTGGTTTTTCATAGATGGCTTTTATCAGATTGAGGTAGAGATCGTCTATTCCAACTTTTTGTAGGATTTTTATCATAAATGCAGGTTAGATTTTGTCAAATTCTTTTTCTGCATCTATTGAGATGATCATATGGATTTTGTCCTTGGCTCTATTAATATACTGTATTACATTTATTGATTCACATATGTTGAGCCATCCCTACATCCCTTTGATGAATCCCACTTCATCAGGGTGGATGATCTTCTTGATGATCTTCTGCATTCTATTTGCCAATATCTTATTAAGAATTTTTGCATCTATGTTAATTAGTGAGATTGGCCATTAGTTCTCTTTTTCAGTTGGTTCTTTCTCTGCTTTGGTGATCAAGGTGATGCTTGCTTCCAGGAATGAATTTGGGAGTATTGTTTTCCTTTCACTTTCATTGAAGAGTTTAAACACTAGTGGCTGTAGTTCTCTCTAAATGTCTTGTAGAATTCAGCAGGGAAGGCATCAGGACCGAGGTTTTGCTTAGCTGATAAGTTTTTAATTACACTTTCAATTTCATTGATTGATACTGGGTTGTTTAGAATTTTTAGGTCTTCTTCATTCAACTTTGGTAATTCATATGTATCTAGGATTCTGTCCATTTCTTCTGTATTTTCCACCTTACTGGCATATAGGTTCTCAAAGTAGGTATTGATGATCCTCTGAATTTCTGTTGGATCCATTGTAATTTTATCCTTTTCATTCCTAATTGTATGGATTGGGGCCTTTTCTTTCCTTTTGCTGATAAGTTTGGCTAAAGGTTTGGCAATTTTGTTTATTCTTTCGAAGAACCAACTCTTGGCTTCATTAATTTTTTGTATCGTTCTCTTAGTCTCCATTACATTGATTTCTGCTCTGATCTTTATAATTCCCTCCCTTGTATGAGCTTTGGATTTGTCTTGCTCTTCTTTTTCTAGAAGTTTGAGGTTCAACATCAGGTCGTTTAATTGGGCTCATTCTGTTTTCTGAATATGAGTATTCACTACTATGAATTTCCCTCTTAAGACGTTTTTCACTGTGTCCCATAGATTCCAGTATGTTGTATTGTCATTGTCATTTAATTGTAGGAACTGTCTGATTTCTTCTTTAATTTCCTCCATGACCCATTGGTTATTCACAAATGTGTTCTTTAATTTCCATGCATTTATGAAATTCTTGCGGTTCCTTTTGCTATTGATCTGTAATCATTGCACTATGATCTGGTAATATACATGGGATAACTTCAATTCCATTGCACTTACTTAAACATGTTCTATGAGCGAGTATGTGGTCTATTTTGGAGAATGACCCATGTGCAGCTGAAAACAAAGTGTATTCTGATTTTGTGGGACAGAACACTCTGTGAACATCTGTTAAGTTCATTTATTCAAGAGTTTGATTGAGTTTCAGTATTTCATTGCTTATTTTTTGTCTAGTTGATCTATCTATTTGTGACAGTGGGGCATTGAGGTCACTCACTACTATTGTATTAGTGTTTATATGATTTTTCATGTCCATTAGTATTTGTTTTATACAGATGGGTACACTAGTGTTTGGTGCATATACATTTATGATTGTCATCTCTTCCTGTTGGATTGTTCCCTTTACAAGAATGTAGTGTCCTTCTTTGTCTCCTTAATCAGTGTTGGTTTGAAATCCACTTGATCTGCAAAGAGCATAGCTATTCCTGCTTTTTGTGGGGTTCCCAACACATAGAGTAACTCTGTGTATGAGTTTATTTTTTAATTAAGTGTTTTTCTTGTGTGCAGCATATTTTTGTATCTTCCTTCTTGACCTATTCTGCCAGTCTATTTATTTTGATTGGTGAACTGAGACCATTAACATTGATGGTTATAACTGATACATATTGACTAATCCTTGTCATGACTTTTTCTTTTTGTTGAATTCTCCCCCTTTGCATTTAATTTCTTGTCATGCCCAACAGATTCATTTTGCAGGGCTTCCTGGGGTTGTGATCCTCATTGTCTTTTCCTACAATATTTTCTAAAACTTTTTGGAGAGCTGGTTTGGTATTCATGAAGTTCCTAAGGTGCTCTTTGTCATAAAAGTATCTTATTTCTCCATCAATTTTGAAAGATAGTTTTGCACGGTACGTCAATCTGGGTTGGAGGCTGTTTTCCTTTAAAGCTTGAAATGCATCACTCTAAGCTCTTCTTGCTTTGAGGGTTTGCGTTGAGAAGTCTGCTGTGATTTTGATGGGCTTTCCTTTGTATGTGATTCGTTTCTTTTCTCTAACTGCTTGTAGAATTTTATTCTTCTGTTGGGTTTCTGGAATCTTAACTATTATATGCCTATTTGTAGATTTTTTTTTTGATCAAGGCTAGTTGGACTCATATATGCCTCACTTATCTGTATGTCAAGTTCTTTCTCCTGCTTGTGAAGTTTTCTGCCATCACTTCTGTGAACAGTTTTTTTATATCATCTGCACTCTCTCCTGTTTCTTCATTGACTCCCATCAGTCATTTTATTCTTCTTTGCATCATCTAGCAGCTGCTAGATTGGTTTCTTGTGATCCCTTACTATTTTAAAGAAATTTTTCTTTTCCTGGCCACTAATTGCAATCTTATCTTCTCTATCTGAAATTCTGTCCTCACTTTGGCTCATTCTGCTGCATAAACTTTCAATGGAGTTTTTAATCTCCTAGAAATCTGTTTGCATCTGTTTTATGGATTCCATTTGTTTCCTATGTTGGGATTCCATCATGTTCCTCAGCTCCTCTATTTTTTTTATCTGTGTCCACTCTAGATTTATTAATAATTTCTTTCACTATGGTCACAAACTCTGCTGTTATTTGAGAAATTATTTCTGATTTCTTTTTTTCCAGATCCTCTTTTGTTGCCAGTTCAGGCACTTGATGTGGTTGAGTATCAGATTGTTCCATCTCCTTTCCCTTTGGGGTTGATTTAGGTGATCTGGAAGTCTTGTTTTGAGACTTGTTTATGTGTCTTCTCATTTCAAGGGGCTGAGGGATTGGTTGTGCTGCTGGCGCCCACGTGGCTCACCTCCTTGGCACCTGGCCGAGCTCTGCTCCCCTGCGCTGGGGGGGGGGGTGGTATGACAGACCAAACATCTCACCTGCTTGGTGCTGGGTGGGTCTCTGGTCCTCTGTGCTGGTGGTGATGGTAAGGCAGCCTGAAAGGCTTACCTGCTCAGCACTGGGGGCCTCCGCTCCTCTCAATAATTTGATCTTATAATGAGTTCTTAAAATAAGGAATTGTCAAATGGAAAAAGAGAAACTGAATGCATGGTTCCTAACACCTGTCTTCTGACTAGCATGTGACCTTGTTTCCAACATTCTTCTGTCAGTAGATCTCACTGCATGTTCATGATTGGTTAACATGCTTACTTCTTTTTGTGTAAGTCTTTTTAAATGTTTCTCACTTACTTATTTCCACCAAAAAAAATTTTTTTTTACCTACATGCTAGGACATACTGAATTCTACTTAGTAGTTGACTTTGTAGTAGCTTCCATTACCTAACTTCTGGAAAATCAATCCTACAAAGCCATCCTAAGTCAGATCCATATGGTCAGTAGTCATTTGATTATGAATTTCAAATTCTACAGAGATAAATGATAGATAGATACAGAGATGGATGATAGATAGATAGATAGACAGACAGACAGGACAGACTGGTCAATTTTCCTTTGGAGTTATTAGATCAGGGAATCCTGTTCACACTATTCGATTAACAAAGCCATATCTTCTGGTCCCTTTCCTAAGCAAGATGCTCAATAACATAAAAGAACACTTTTCAAGCCTTACAGACAAAGGAATATGCGTTAGGCCCTTTGATTTGGTTGTCCCACTGGGATATTACCTGCTGATTCTGACCCAGCAGAGGTAATTGCTGTCAAGAATCATTTTGGGTTGTCCATTTAAATGGAAAGTAATTAGAATTGTTACTTTTTCTCACTCGTTATTAGAAAAAATATCTACACTAATCTAAAGGAGAAGAAACAGGTCAGGCACACAGGCTGGGCCATAATTTCTTAGCAATTTTAGTAAAAGTGTCTGACAAAGAAGTTAGGCTTCACTTAGAGATTTTTAAATAGTTTCAGAGGAAGAGGAGAATGAGTAACAAAGGTCTGGAATTCAGCAGTACTGCTAGTCTAGAGGTACATATTGCTCTTCAACAAGGGATAATTGTAAAATTAATAATTGGTGAGATTATCAAGATACTTTTAAGCTAATTCAACTACTTGAAGTTGACAAATAATTGGTGGCTAGAACTATGACAACAAAAACAACCACTTGGGCCTTCTGTCATTTCCATCCATGATCATGATTACAGTGCTGTAGAGTGATTGGAATTTGAGAAATGGAAACTCTTATTAATGAAACATTTCATTAAAGGAGATAAAATGTAGTCTGATATTTAGAAAAAGGTGCAAATATAAGGAGAATGTTTTGTTTAATGTTTGTATACACATGCATGTGTATTTTCTTTTTTATTTATTCATTATTTATTTTTTTTTTTTTTTATTCTTTAAATTTTACTTCTTTTTTATTACTGACACACAAAAATATAACAGTTGTATATATTAGTAAGTTACCAAGTGTTGTTTGATATGTGAATGCATTGCATAATGTTTGAATCAGGTAGAAGGATAAATATATTTATCTCTTCAAACATTTATTTTTCTTATAATTTCTTTGTGGTGAACATTTACCAGATCCATTCTTGTTTTATTTGTTTAAATCAAAGTACATAATTGTTATCTAAAATTATCCAACCAGGCAAATCATCTCAGATCTTCCTGCTCCCATCTGTGTCCTGTAACTTAGTAAACACTGATCAAACTCAGACTTTCCTCTTCCTTTCCATCCACCCACTGTCCCCAGCCTCTCGTAACTACTACTTTATTTTCAATGGAATATTCTTTTTTTTGATATAGGGGATTGAACTCAGGACCTTGTGCTTGTGAGGCAGGTGGTGGCACACTGAGCTAAATCCCCAGCCCCACATTTTCAACTTCCACAAGATGAACATTTTTAGATTCCACCTGAGTGTGATCATTTACCTTTCTGTGCCTGGCTGACTTATTTCAATTAACATAATGATCCCCATTTCCAACCATGTTGCCACAAAGAGCAGAATTTCATCCTTTCATACTGAATGGTATTCTTTAATTCATTTTGAGTTGATATTTGCAATACCAAGAGATAGGGTTCTAACTATATTCTTTTGTGTGTGGATATTCAATTTTATCAACACCATTTATTGAAAAGACTCTCCTTTCTCCAATGTGTTTTGGTAACTTTGTCAAAAATCAGCTGGTTGTAAATGTGTGAATTTACTTGTAGGCTTTCTTCATTTGTCTCTGTATCCATTTTTAGTCAAGTATCACACTGTTCTCATTACTACAGATTTTTATGTTTTGAACTCAGGCAATGTAATGTCTCCTGCTTTGTCCTCTTGTTAAGAATTGCTTTCATCATTCATTTTTTTCCTTTGGCCTCATATAAATTTTTAGATTATTTTATCTTATTCAATGGAATGCAATTGGTTTTTGATAGGGATTTGCTGAATCTACAAATTGCTTTGGGTAGTGACATTTTAACAATGTTTTTTCTTCCAGCACATGAATACAGCATATTATTCCACTTTTTTGTCTTGAACTTCTTTCATCAAAGTTTTATAATTTTTTATAAAGTCGTTTTACTTTATTGGCTAAATTTATTCCTAAGTACCTCCTCCTCCTCCTCCTCCTCCACTGACTTTTGTGTTAATTTCATATCCTGCAACCTTGCTGAATTCATTTACTAGTTCCAACAATTTTCACTGGAATTTTGGAGTTCTCTATATAAGATCATGTCATCTGTAAACAATGACAATTTGATTTCTTCTTCTCCAATTTGGATGCTCTTTATTTCATTTTCTTGCCTGACTTATTCTGTCTAGTACTTCTAGAAATATGTTCAACAAAATTGATAAAATGTACATCTTTGTCTTCCTCTAGATCTTTGAGAAAAAGTTTTCAGCTATTTTTCATTTCATGTAATGTTAGCTGTTGGTTCATTGTAAATGGATTTTATTATGTTGAAGTACATACATTCTTGTAAACCTAGTTTGTCCAGTATTTTTTTTATCATGAAGATACATTGAATGTTATCAAATGCTTTTTCTGCATCATTTGAGATGATCTTATGACTTTTGCCCTTCTTTCTGCCGATATGGTGTGTCACATTTATTGTTTTGCATATGTTGAATCCTCTTGGCATCTTTAAGATGAATCCCTCTTTCTAATATTGAATAATCTTTTTAATGTACTGCTGAATTCAGTTTTTGGTAGTATGTTGAGAACTTCATCTATGTTCAAGGATTTGGGCCTGTAGTTTCCTTTTTTGTTGTTTTGTCCTTACATGGTTTTGCTATCAGAATAATGCTGGGTTCATAGAATATGTTTAGAAGGATTCCTTTCTTTTCTATTTTTTGGAATAACAAGGGAAATTGGCATTATTTCTTCTTTTAATGTTTGGTTTAATTCATCAGTAAAACCGTCTGGTCCTGGGCTTTTATTTGATGGGAGACTTTATTTTTTTGTACCAGGGTACAAACTTGGAACTTTGCACCATGGGAGGCTTTTAAAATATTGATTTAATTGCTTTATTCCTGATTGGTCTGTTCATATTTTCTATTTATGATTTAATCTTGGTAAGGTGTATGTGTCTAAATATTTGTTGATTTCTTCTAGATTATCAAATTTGTTGACGTATACTTGTTCATAATTATCTCTAATAATATTTTGTATATCTGTGGGGTCAATTTTAATGTTCTATCATCTCTTATTTTATTTATCTGATTCTTTTCTTTCCTTTTCCTAGTTACTCCAGCTAAGTGTCTAAGCAGAGACTTTCTGCTTAATCTCAGTTCTAGAGGTTGGAAATCCAAGATCAAGATATCTCAGGATTGGTTTCTTCTGAGCTCTTTCTCCTTGGCTTCCACATGGCCACATTTTCTCTCTGTCCTTAGGACTGTTGTTCTCTGGGTTCACATCCTGGGTATCTCTTTCTATGTCTAAGTTTCCACTTCTTACAAGGATATCAGTCAATTTGGTAGTGTCCACTCTGAGGGTCTCTCTTCATCTTAATTATTTATTTTAAAAACTTATCTCCAAATACAATAACATCCTGAAGTACTAGAGGTTAGAACTTCAATTTATGATCTTGAGAGTGATACAATTGAGCATAGAACATCGATGTAAGAGAATGCTGGGATAGCTTTGAAAGGAAAGAAAAAGACATTATCTGGAAAGGTTCAGCTACTCAAAGTTGGCCAATATTTTGTGATGGAAATAATGACAATAGAAACAACCATTCTCATCTTCTGTCATTTTCAGGACATATTCTCCTCCTCACACTATGAATATCTGGATCTTACTTCTATTCTAAAACATCTTTCAAAGCCTTTACTCCCCCATATTCTCTGAATCTATGGTGATTTTCTCCAACTTCTGTCAACAAATGCTTGTCAAGCACCTATAGTGTTGCTAAACAACAAAATTTTTATGAAAATGGAATTTCAACTTATTTAAAATTTGTCATTAAGTTAAAATCGGTGTTTTTAACTGATTTGACTTTCACTGCCTCTGTTAAGTGCTCAGTATGTTTATTCTTATGTTTATAGATTACTGTCAAAATATCATGCTAAAAACAATAAAGCATATGTTAAGAATACTAAGTTATGGAAAAATATTAGACTATGCTTCTTTTACTCTTTCCAGCCTGACACCAACAACTGTTGGTGATTTCTGTCATTATTTGAATCATTTACTGAGCTCTGGCCCCTCTTAGAAAACCCAAATGCTCAATATCTTTAACAAGCACACATATTATTCAGTTAGGAGAAGTTTACATGATACTAAATATATAAACTTTATGACAATTATATTTAATCAATCAGATCAGGATTTAGAGATTTTTTAAAAAATTGGATAGGCTTCTTGATTTCCTAGCTTGAACATTAGTAACATTAAGATATATTTGAAATATTTATAACAAGAGTGAAATCCAAGAACATAAACTTTATTCCCTATCATGAATCTTACACACTTTGTGAATAAAAAAAAACAGTGAAATAAGATCTCTTCAGTAACCAAGAGTCATTAATTCTTTGTTAATGCAACACACTTTTGCTCTTTTGGCATTATTATAATGAAGAACTGTGTTTTACAAAAGCAAGTCAAGAAAATACATTAAATCATGACCTCTTTACTTTGCACTACTCTAGCTTAAGAGCCCTGAAATGAACTTTTTACTTAATTACCATTCTTCTGTTTGTCACTCTAAGTAATTACTCTTCTCAATTTAACTGAAGTGTTATATGTGAGGTGCTAAAAGCTTGGAAACAGACCCATCAGATGAATTAAGTTCACTAGGAACAAAGCAGATAGTTGCATTCAGGAGTCAAAAGAATAGCCTGTTGGGAGGTGGGGAGTCAAGTAATGGAAATAATTAACATTGCTTGCTCCAAGAATTATATTGGAAAGATGGGTTTCACATATTCATTAATTTAAGTGGTTTTTATTTCATCATTAAGCAAACTGCATACTTGGCACCAACTTTTGCATACGTTTATCACAAATAGACCATGTTATGTATGTATGTCCTTGGGAGTAATCCTTAGAGGAAGCTTCAGGGGCTCTTTGCATCTGTGCCTCCTGTGCCTGATGCTATAAGCAGCAATGGGATGATTGCTGGGAAAGGTCTTAAGAGCACTGCTACTTCTCTGGAAAACAGAAATTAAGTTTGTCAAAACCTCTTAGAGCTGAAAACTCAAGGTCTGTTTGTTCAAGGGTAATCTGTCCCTGAGAAAATTGCTTTGTACCATTTAAATGCATACAAGTCCAAAATTTTCAACTTAATAATTCATAAATAAAAATGTCATACTTGCTTGTGTCTCAGTAGTATGCTGCCCTGCCCCCATGTTTTAACATTTTTGAAATTGGACTGCCTCTTGCAGTTTCTTTTTCTATCCTCTTGCAAAGATATTATTAAGAGACTAATTGCTCTTAAAGTTGTTTAAATCTTATAGATGAAGAAATTGTGCCTCAATTACATGGAGCTCATGCTGTGAGCAGGCACATTTGTTCTTTTCCTCATGTATGCCTTCTCATATGTCAAATGAGGTAGCAGGTGTTTTTACATGCCTGATCTCATAAACCTTTCTCCACAAATGGATGCTTAGATATTGTTTTTCTTACTTAGCTGAATAGTGTGGAGCTGAGAAATGTCAAATCTATATTTATTCATTCATTCACTGATATAGTCAATCAACACATCTTTTGAGCACCTACAACAGAGAATAAATATAAAACTGTCACGCACACACACACTGAGTACAGTCTAGCCACTGTAAAAAATAAGTAAAGAGAATGGTGACAATAGTGGTCCTATCTTCAAACCCAGTTCTGAATGACTCAATACACAGACTCTGAGCCCATGATGATTGGAGAGGCCAAATTAAAATGAGGATGTATAGATGTATAGATGCTGGCAAAGGTTCCTACCACTGAAATAATTTGTAGGATAAAATTGCTCATATGGTGTATTATATCCTCCAATGAGAATTTTGAAGAAAAAGAAACATTTCTTTTCAGTTCAGATTATGGCTCTTATTACTACAAAACATTGAGTCTATCAATTTACTTTTACAAGATTATACCTTCACCTAGAAAATATTGTCCATGTGTTCTAGTTCAAGTCTCCATTTTTCATAAAATGATAAAGATTTTGTCTTTCTTTGAGAATATAGCATAGAAATTTCTGCACTTGGTTTTTGTTGTTGTTGTTTCATCTAGAAAATATACCCTAAAGTTCTGAAGATACATACATTATCAAAAATCATTAATGGGGAATGGCATTGGCCTGCATTGTCTGAAATATAAGTAGTATATTCATTATGAAAAATATCATGCTTTTACACCTTGGATCAACCAGATTTAGAGTGACATGAATAGCCCTAATAGAAGCTCCCCAATCAAATGTATTAAAATCTACTTAGATATTGTTTTAGTTACTTTTCTCATGGCTGAGACAAAATATTCAACACCCAAAGTTAAAACAGGGAAAGTTTGTTTCAACTCATAGTTTGCAGAGGTTTCAGTCCATAGCTGGCTGGCTCCAAAACAAGTAGCATGACAGAGGGACATCTCAGAGGAGAAATAGTTCATGGAAGGCCAAAGGCAGCAAAGTGGTGAAATAGCAAAGTACCAAAGAGCAACAGCCTGCCTCGCCCTTTCATCCCTTCCAAACTACTTGCATTTGGGGTGGTGCCAGCCACATCCAGGTTGGTTCATTCTTAACCCCAACATTATATCCTTAATCCTAGCATCAAACATGCTAGATACATCCAGCTCCAAAAAGCCCAACCTATGACTGCATGAGGCTTTAGGGGGACATCTAGATACAAGCATAGCATCCCACCCTGGCCCCCCAAAGACTCCTCTACATCCATTTATGCAAAAGGCATTTAGCCCATCTCTAAGAATTGCCAAAGTTCTAACAGTTTTAACATTGCTGAAAAATCAAAGTCCAAATTCTCCTCTGAGTTTAAGGCAAACTCTTAGCTGTGAGTCCCTGTACAAATGAAAAGAAAGTTAAACACTTCCAGCATACAGTGGCACAAGATAAACATTAACATTCCAAAAGGTACAAACAGGAGGATGGAAAGACATGGGACCAAACAAACCCAAAATCCATCTGGGCAATAACTAAGTCCCATAGTCCCAAGTCCAGCCTCTGAGGAAGTCTGTGGCAAGATATGAACTCCAAAGAACTTGGGCAGGTCCACCCCTATGGCACCTCCAGTGGCTATAGCTCCCATAGCTTCTCTCTTGGGCTAGCTTTGCTCATTCCTTGAAGCTTTTGTCGTTAGATCCACATTCCTGGCTTCTACAACCTTCTGGGGTCTCCACTGAACCTTTGGCTTCACACTCACACGTTCACATGCTTCCCTCTCAGGGTCAAACCACCTAACCTCCTAGGCTTTCCTCTGAAATCTAGGTAGAAGCCTTCCTGACCCCACAACTGTTACACTCTGCATGGTCCTAAAACCAGCACCACATAGATGATGCCAAAGTCTGCCACAAGCTGGAGCAGTAGCTAGGCTTCCTTGTCTCTCTCTCTCTTTTTTAATGTAATGACTGTAGTAGCCAGTTTATTACACAGATTAATCATTCTTGTATGTACAAGCTCCAGAAGAGCAATTGGGTCTTTAAATATACACAAGTATTTCCGTCAAATGAATTTTCACCCTTACATCCAAATAGACCTAAGCAGTTAAAAACATAAGAAATATAAGAGCTATTAGCTATGTATTAACTGAGAAACCACATATAAACCAAAGAAAATGGAGAGAAAGGGGCTGAAAGGATAAAGGTTGAAGGGGCAGAGAGATGTAAAAGAGTTGGGAACAAAGCCCATCACACTTTATGTACTAATAGCTCCATTCCATTTGAATGTTGATCTGTTAAACTTAGACCCTAAAATACAGGATGTTTAATTTGGTTGGTCATAACTTTCACCTAAGCTATAGGTCCTTCAGAACAGAATGAATACAGAAGCAGCTCCATGCTCTTCACCTTGCTTTTCGTACAGATTCTACTTAAAAACATCTCCTGCAGGCCAGTGGAGCTTTTCTCCATCCAAGCACACACATGTACCCACCACACTTCACACATTGCTTTTATCCAAATTTAAGTCAATAAGGAAAGCTTTTTAGTCTCACACCTAGGTTACGCCAGAAGAACTGGCTTGTCACAGACATACTTCTCTGCTAGGAGGCAATGTTGGTTACAGAAGTACAATATTTCTAGTTTGTTGTTTCCAAGTATGTGCAACATGCAGCACTGCTGTATCAAGTAAACATGTGCACAGGGGAAGAAGAGGTGTGGCCTCATAGAAAGCGGTCAAATGGAAATCAAAAGGATTTTCTCTTTCAGAGTTCCCCTATCTTTATTTGTAGAGGTTATCCAATAATTTCTTTAATTACATTGCATATTTCTGAGTCCATTCCTGAGCTATTCTGTTGTACTTTTCTCTATCTGTTTTATAGATCAGAGCAATGTCAGGCACTAAAGGATCATCTGGATTGGGATCACACAACAGAGAATAGATGGACAAGAGTATGTTGAAATAGTGCTGGAGACCACTGTGACCATAGAAAATCAAGACAAATGCTGCCATTATTGTTACTATTTGGATGATAAATTCTTGTAAATGCAGCCTTAGGTGGTTTGAAGGAAATGAATTGTCAAGAAAAATATTCCACCCTGATACGGACTGTCATTTGGCCCCATTATTGTAGCTTGCCAATGGAACATACCATCTCCAACGGGACCTGCTGAACACTGTGCGACGGGTCCCGTGCCAGGTCATTCGATTCCTTGTGGATTCTCTTCAGAGCCGTGGTGGGAGGTGGGTGGAGGGGTCCCCCCCGGGTCAGCGACTGGGCGGGGGAGGGACAGGGAAGGGACTGGGGGCCTGAGACTGCCTTGGCGGTCACAGGTCGGATGGGAAGTTCAGGAGCGCGGTCCGGCCGAACAG
Source organism: Heterocephalus glaber (assembly GCF_053883595.1). NCBI lineage: Eukaryota > Metazoa > Chordata > Mammalia > Rodentia > Bathyergidae > Heterocephalus > Heterocephalus glaber. Next base: position 26,574,058 of record NW_028258379.1, read on the forward strand.
GCTGAAGGCCGGGCCCACAGGGTTTCTGGACCTGCTGCAGCTCTCATTGCGTCACCCGGAGGTGACCCCTTCATGTGCTGCCGCCCCAGCCGCCACCGCCGCCTCTTCCTCCTCCCTTGTCTCTTGACTATAGGGACGGGGTGCCTGGATTGGTGAGCACTAAAAACCAAATCCCAAGGAAAAACTTCTCTAATCTTCTGCCATTCTGGAACATGGAGATATGGGCCTTTCTTCTCAAAGCAAAGTGTTTCACCTTTTCAATTTTGAGGCTGAAAATGCTGGAGTTCTGCTGGTTCTGGTGATGTCCTCAGGCCACTTTTTCTATTGTCCTCTACCTTCTCAGGAACCAAGTTCTCTTCTCCACTTTTGCAGTTTGCAGGTTTACTAGAGCTTCTTCTCTCACCAAACTCATAACATTTTAGACCATTCTGCTGAGTCTTTGCCCTTGATTCTCAACATAGATCTGGCTAAATGCCACCAGCAGTAGTCATGTGACCACCTCAACATTAGAGTGGCTTAAAATTTCTTCTGCCAGATTAATTAGTCTGCCACACTTACTCTCAGCCTTGGGCAAATTCTCTGGACAAAAGCAAAATGCAGACAAATTCTCTGCCAAAGCATAGCCCAAATGGTATGGAGTCCAACAGCCAATGCATTTCTACTTCTCAATGTAAACTACTCAACCCTCATCTTTACTTGCTGCATTTCTACCAATATTCTTGTCTTCTGAACTCTGACCGGAATCTCCCATCAAGTACAGCTTAAAGCACTTCAGGGCTGCTGCTTCAGCCAGCATCTCCAAAAGTTTCCAAACTCTTCACAAGCCAGTTCCAAATGCTGTTGAAACACATGGTCAGGTAGTATCACAGCATCAACCCCATTCTTGGTAACAGAATCTGTATAAGTTACTGCATACTAGAAAAACATTGGATACAAGATATACAAATATATAAGAATTTACAAAATTGACTTACACTGGCTGCCCACAGAGTCAGGTGTGGAAGAGTGCAAAAATTCTGTCTGTATGCTGGAGATGAAAAGGATCCAGTTAAAGGCCTGGAGCTCTCTGTGCGTTCCATGAAAGTCCCTATCAGGAGGCCAAAGGGTCTGTGATTGAAAGGTCTGCCCTGGTAGACTGAAGGGTTTGTGCTGGAGGCTGAAGAGTCTATGCTGGAAGCCAAGAGTCAATGTCCAAGGTTAAAGAGAAGACTGGAGCCCCTCCAAAGAAATAGAAGCAAGCCTCCCTTCTTCCTTTCCCTTTTATACCATTTGCACCCAGTAAATCACAGAAATTTTTCAGTAAATCCTATCAGCTCCTCCCAGAACTATGCTGATCCAATCTAGCTGGGCATTTCTTACTCATGTTAGCACCATCAGCTAACTATCATAGTTATCATGCTTTTACCCTACATGAAAGGATTACTATATGTTGGTAAATATAAATATAGAGAGAAAAAAGTGACAGATAAATGATAGATAGATAGAATATTAAAATGTTAACCACTAACTATATCACACAATCATTCCAATGAAACCAACATGAGAAATTTTGACTGCATCAAGTACTAGTACAGAATTTATTTACAAATCTTATGGACAAACACAAATCTCCTAAAATATCATATTTTCGTTTTTAAACTTTGACTTTCAGGAAGCTCATTTTAAATCTATTTCCAATGAGGGTGCAGCATGTTTCAGTGAGCATATCTGCATACTTATTTTTCCTCTGCTTTTTCTTACTTTCAAGTCTCCACTTTTCCCTTTTAACTACTTGCCTTGGCAACTTTTATCTATAGATATAGATATATTTATAGGTAGATAAATAGATATAGAGTCCATCAAAAGCATATACTTCCAGAAAAGAAAACCTTGTGTAAATATTTTAATACTAAATTTATTGAGACATCATGAGATTGATACAAGTTACCTTTGGCCCCTACAATTACAAGGAGTGTTCAAAGTGGTGGTAATTAGCTTCCAGACATTTATTGGTATGGCAAACTGCTGAAGTGTGTATACATTTCTTTGGTAGATATATAAATAGAGAGATAAAGAAGTGTGTATACATTTTTTGGTGGATATATATATATATATATATGTATGTATATATAGAGAGAGACAGGCAGAAATATAGGCAGAGACCACTTTATTTTAGGAGTTATGCAGAGTATAAGAGTAATTCTTAAAGCATATTAATGAGGTGACTACAGAACAGAAGACTGATGAAGACTACAGGTGATTAAGATAACGTCCTATAAAACCATTTCGATACTCTTTTCTCTTGATAAGACAGGATAAGGATGGCATTTTACTTCATTACACTGCTCCCCAAATCCATGCACTAGATTAATTATGAGAAAAGCATGCAACCAATCCCAACAAAGGGACATTCTACCAAAAATCTGACAAGTTTTGGAAATGTCAAGGCCTGAGAAAGTGAAAACGAGAAGAAGTCTAACATACTATCACAGAAAAAAGGAGCCTAAGGGAACCTGAATGAACACAATACAGCATCCATGATAAAAGTCTGAAACACAGAAGTGACATAGAAAAAACTAGAAAAATTTGAGAAAAGATAAATTTTAGATAACAATCATCAGTATTAATTTTGACACATGAAATATTCTTACTTAAGATGATAATCACAAGAGAAACTGAGTGTGGGGCATATTTCATCTTCATAACTTTTCCTGCAGATCTAAAATTGTTCTAAAATATGAAATGATTAGAATACAAAATTACCAATATTAAATGTATGAACTTATTGAGTGAAATACTATACATAACTTGGCTTAGAACCCCATGAAATGAATGAAATATACACTTCTTGTTTGTGTGCATGACTGGGTAAAACAGATGACAGATGATATTTCCTGACAGAAAAGACATGCTACATGAATAAGCTTTTTCTGAAAATTGCTTTGGAGAGGGCATGGAATGTAAGCTAAGAATTATTCTCTTGTACAGCCTGCTTTTCACATATTCCTGACGTCAAACCTCTTATGAAGTAAGATAAACTCAGGAAATGAAAGTGTTACAGCTTGTGTCTGGATGTCATCCTAAAGTCTCGTGTGGTCATAGTTTAGGCTTTTTCAGAGATGGCTCGAGCTAGAGTGTGTGATGCTGAGATTAAGGGAATGGGATCACTAAATCAGTCCACTCATTGGTTTGGCATAGTTCTGGGAGCGAGTGCTACTCACTACCCTAAGGGCAAGTATCCTAGATAGAATATAAAAGGGATGGAAAGAAGTTGCTAGGGGGGCTTGTTGCTGCCTTTTTCCTACCATGAACAGTTTCTCCTTGTGACACCCCTCTGCCATGTCACTCTGCCTTGGAGCCAGCCAACTATGAACTGGAACCTCTGCAAACTGTAAGCTAAACCTTTCTTCCTTTAACTTTGGGTGTTGGGTATTTTGTCTTAGCAACAATAGAAGTAACCAAGACAGAAGGAAAGATAAATTAATGAATACTGAACATCTTCTTTCCTTACATCAGTCCAACTTCCCTGGCAGCTCTTTTACCCAACAAAGGAAGGGCCACAGAGCCACATTAAGAAATGGTCCTACGGTCCCTATGCTATGTCTTTATGGATCTCCTTTATTTATCTCCTCCGGGAAACATACTCACTCACTTGTCATTCAATCATAGCTCCTTCACTTGGGCACAGTTTTGACTGCTTCAGGTCCCTCAGAGTCTGGTAATGTGCCTGTACATGCTTCTTCACTACAGGCATTTAAGTCAGCACGCTGGTTCTGGTTTTGTTAGGCTAGCCTCTCTGGTCTACTATACTGCCTGTTACTTGAAGAATAAAACTTTGAATAGGTGCTGGCTTACCTAGGACTGGGTTTGGCTGCAGTATAGAAACAACATAGCTGCAGTACAAATGTAATAGAAGTCCATTCATCTCATACAGAGAAGTCTAATGAAGGGTAGTTTGATTAATCTGATCCCGTGTGGTGTCTGACATTTCCAAGATAATTAAATGCCACAGTGTTTTGAGCCTTTACTATGCATTTTACCATTTACCTTGGTATATATTCTTGATCTACACACCTTGCATAATGATACTCTCAGTGTTCATATATTATGGATATGGAAATTGAAGGTCAGAAAGGTCCGCTTGCCAAGGTTACCTGTCTAGCAAGTAGTGAAGCTGAAAAATTGAATCCAGAAGTCAATGATAAACTCAAAGTCATGATCTTTATCAATTCTTCAAAATACAGTTCACTTAAAAGATTTTGGCAAATAATATGTGATCAATTGCCAGAAAAGCTCAAAGAAGTTACAGCACTAAGGATAGCACAGATGCAAGAGTCTGGCAGAGTATAGAGCTGTAAGATATGTGTAGTTTTAAGAAACAGCCCAGCCATTGGCAAACAAAATTATGTGCATTGCAGAAGTCAACAATGATGATCTGAAAATGTCTCGGCATCATCAAAACTGTAGTGAAATTGAGCATTAGAGATATCTCTAATTTGGTTAATTGGTCACTTTTAAATTGTTCACTTTGTCAATTAAATTTTAGTAAGCTGGCCAGTTTCCCGACCTCTCAACCACCACAACTTACCTTCATATCGGTTCTGCTTTAAGTAGTAAATGGTAGTCTTATTTTTTATTCATGAAAATATTTCTGTGTCTGTCATTAATACTCTACACAGATCATTATCATTAACCCAGAAGATACATCAGGGCAAAGGAGTAGGATCCAGGAGTGATGAGTTGACAGCTGTGAAACAACACAGGTTGTGGGCTGCCACAAGACAACATGGACATGAATCAACAAAATAACAATCATTTATTTTTTTAAAAAAAGAAGAACAAAGCTGTTCTGGTGGAATCATGAAAATTTCAGAGAGCATGTTCGGGTATGATGGATACATGGATTGAGAGGTAAAGGACATTGCTATTGGTCTAAGGGTCAGAATTTGGACTAAATAATCCCAACGGCCAGAGGGATAGAGGAGTGGTGGTGGTGGTGGGATGACAGGGCTTGTCTCTGCTGTATAATAAATAACATCTCTAATTGTTACAACAGTGGTGTTGCAAGGGTACTTTTCTTTCTGTAGTACAATTGATAAAACCAAAATTTTCATGATTTGCCTTGTATTTTCTTAGGAAGACAATTTGGTTTGGTAAGTAAACTCTAGCCTTCACCTCATGAAATGATCATTTCCTATTTATATAAATACCCAAGTCATTCTCCAATGTGAAAACAACAATGATGATCTTGTCTATCATTGTTTATAATTCCTCAGCTATGAAAACTGGAATTCAATGCCAAGTTATTTGGTCTCCATAATTTATGCTCATTACTAGTGCTAGGATGGGGCCCAAATGGATTCTTTAGATGGCTAGAGTTCATTTGCTAAAGAAGCAGTGGCGCCTCCTTCTTTTGTAGAAAATTTTAAAGATATAATACCATTTTTCTTCATCTCCAGAAAGATGCACCTTTAATCAAAGTCCTTACCAGTGATTACAATGATTGTTTTTCACAGAAATTATTTTTCTCTCTTTTAATATGTTAATAAACTGACAATCTTAAAATCTTGAGATTTAAAATTCTGGAGCTAGCTTATCTTTCAAATTTGTCTTTATTCTTCCTCTCTGATGCAGGAAATCACAATTTTCATTTTTCCTTAATGAAGATATACTTAGTAATTCTAATGTTTACATTTACTCAAACCATGTAGACTTCTGGAAATATGTAAGGGGACAAGTGGGAAAAAGAAGGAAAGGGAGATGGAGGCATGGGGATTTAAACTGATTAAGATATGTTAAATGTATGTGCCAACTTCCCCAAATAGGTCCTATCATTATGCAATATTCACATGCACTTTTAAAATATACAAAAACATGTATTTATTAATTATATTTTCTATTTTTCATAGTACATAACCATTTGTTGATAGACTTCATGATCCTTCCAATAATTACTTCCCAGACCTTTGGATTTGTTTTAATTCACTAATGTTAGGTTTAAAGCTTTTATGGAAAGAGCCAATTATGGAAACAATTAATATTTTTAAAGCTAACAATTTTTACCAGAACACTTTTGATTAGTTTAAAACAAGAAAATCCAAGTTTTCACAATTACCAGTCTTTCCTTTCACCATCAGCCTATATTCTTCCTCTTTGATCCTAGTGAAAGCAAAACAAACTGATGTGTGTGTCCAGCACACGTGTGCTCAAAGTGTACCTGTCAGAAATGCTTTATTCGGTTCTCATGCTCTGTAGCTCAACTTCTGAAGAGCAACTTTCCACATCAAGCCTAATCACCACATTAATAAGATCAATGCCAGGTATATTCCACTTATTCAACAAGGTCATCTCCAGCACCAGTGGCTCCCACAGAGCCACTGTCCCACAGGACAATACTGGAATTAAGGACCACAGAACAGGTGGATCCACAGAGGGAGTCAGGAGAGTTGGAGCAGTTGCTGGAGGAAGAGCAGCCTTTTTACAATGGGCAGGGCGATCCTTTGAGATGGATCCTGTCTCCAGGCTCCTAAGACCAGCCCTTAAGGGGCATGCTAAACTAAAATGCAAACTCATGAGAGAACAGTGATTTTTGTAAAGAGCCTTAGGTGGCATTATACAGTTTTCATTTCTAAGTGTTCTTCAGCAAATGCTCCTAGCCTGTTTGCACTTATTAAACCTACTGACAATAATTCAGCCTGAAAATCAAATTCAGCTCTTCTCTTATCTTTGCTAATTTCCTCCACTCTTGTGTCCTTAATGGTCCAGGAACAAATGTGTAAATATCATTCCTTGTTTTGGTAATTAATTTTCTTAAGGTCAAGACTAAGTGATAAGAATGCTACCTTCATTTTATGAATAATTCATTTCCTCAGAAGATTCTTATTTGTTCAGAGTTCATGGAAATGGTACCAACATTTAAATGCACATTTCTCTAACTGAATTCCAGTGCAGTCCTGATGAGCTGAGTGGGTAATTTGCTTAATCTTTCTGAGCCTTTCTGTCTCCATCTAAAAGATGAATTTAATGTTATTAATCTTGTACACTCATAGAGACAGGACTTTAAATAAACACATAGCTGTGAAATATCTATGTATGGTATGAGGTAAATATATATAATATTGACCATCTTTTCAGCCTTGACTACAATAAACAACTCAGCTAAATCAGAGTAGTTTGATTGAACTAGCATTTTGCTTTTTAAAAAATGACAGGATACACATAAATTACCTTGGCAATTAAACAAATAAGAAATAGATAAAAAATAACAAGACTTTTGCTTTTGAAATTGATTGCAAGCACCTAAATAGCCTTGATTATTAAATGAATACATATACACAAAGGCAAGTAAATAAATGAATAAGCAGGCAGGCAAAATCAACAGGATATATAGCAATGTAATTTATCATTTATTATGCTTAACACAATGATAAATGCTTTTTTGTGCATTACCTAGACTGAACTTTATAATACTCCAATAAAATACACTAATACTTTATTATCTCCATTTCACATTTGGGAAAACTTCTTAGGCAGGTGAAATTACTTGGCTGAAGTCACCAAGGTAATAAGTGTCAGACTTAGGTGTGCATTGCATGTCACAAATGAAGTTTAAGAGTCCCCATTTTCACATGGCCCTTTAAAGACCCCAGGAAAGAGTTCTCTCAAGATATGTTACTGCAAAATTTGTGAAAGTATTCCATTAACTTTAGCAACATTACACATGCATTTGCTCCTGACCAAATATCTTCTCACTAAGACCTTCCAGTGCTACACTAAAATTGCAAACTTCTTATCTCTCAAACTTTTTACTCTTTTCTCTTTGGCACTTATTGAGATCTAATATACATTTTAAAATTTATCTTATTTATTGTTAAATTTTTCATTAAAATGGAAGATATAAAAAGGGGGCTTTTTTCACTTTATTATATCCCAGTACCCACAATAGTGCCTAGGATATAATAGGAATACAATCAAAATTTTTTAAATGAGTGAATTACTTAATTGGAAATCCTCAGAGTTGGAATTCCAACACCAGCCTCTGCACCCTGTACAACATTCTAGATCCTATATGAAGACTCCTGGCATCCTCCCGTCACAGATAACTCCTTTCCACCAGGTGTATGAGACCAAAAATCAAACTTTTCAGGCTTTTAATTGTCTCTGAGATAATGATGAATTGGTTTTCTTTTAATTGGTATTTAAGAATTATGGGACAACATTTGAGACCTAGCAAGTATATAACAATGAATGAAGCCCAATTAAAAGAGAAACACACCCTTGAAGAGAAAGCTGCTGGCAATAAGAAAGTTAAAAATGAAGATAACATAGTTTCACAAGCTGCACATATTCCCGAAATCCACAGGAATGGGAGTTTGTGTAAAAGGTTGGGCTAAAGATACACATGCTTTTTGTTCTATCTTCTACCTTAAAGCTCCTCTCTTCAGGAGAAGAAGGAAAGATAATTTAACATAAGATATACTTCCTGTAAGTTACTTCTCTGGCTTTAATTTCTTATAAAAAAATATATATCTAAGTATACCAAATATATGTCTAATCATAAATAGGAGAAATTACCTTTGTAAAGATCAGTCAGCTCATAGCTGAAATCCCTATGGTACAGATGCAATACAATACGAGGAAACATGAGATCTTTATTTACACATTAAAATCCATTTTAAATACAAGATTGTATTATGATTCTATATGTTAACAGTTTGAATAAATTAGTTGTGTCAGAATATTCTGAGGAACTATATGTTCTATTAAATGATATTTTCCATAGCAAAAGAAATTACATTAATTCATACTGTTAACAATTAACAAATTTTATAAATGTTTTAGTACAATTTTTGCCTTTCTATGTATATATTAAAGATGGGAAACTATCCTTTTAATAGTCATCTGGCAGATATTCAAGGTTAAACAAATATTTAATCCTGCAGACATCTGAATGGGCATCGTCTCCAGTTTTATTCAGGGAACTCATTTTTGGAGGGGAATAAATCCAAACTCAAAGTGTTTCACCACTAGTGTATGCAATCATAGCATTTTAGATCTTAGTTTCTTCCTTCAGATTTTGAGACTCAGAGAGAACAAATACCTTTTACTGACACTCCACAAACAGCTCAGGGTAGAAACAAGCCTTCAAATAGTGCTTGTCCTCAACACAACCGTATGCTCCTCTTCAGATACCCAACTCCCTAAACTTGGTCAGTCACTTCCCTACTGGCTTTGCCCTGTCTTCTGCTCAGACAGTGCTGTGTGGCTTGGACTAAGCCAACAACTCAGATTTAACTGCTTCCCTCACTTCTAGATCCAGAAAGCTGCACTAGGGAGCTTGAGTCTGGCATCAGGAGAGCAGCTGTTGATTAGGGTCAGATGGTATTGTGCAACATCAACTTCCCTTGGGGGAAATGTTTATTCATGGAAGATAGAAAACTGGGCAGATGATTTTGGTCCTTTCTTCTCTCTCTTGGTTTATGCCTGCTTTCCTCAGGTGACCCACCTAGTGAAGCCCCATCTGCCTAGCAGGTACACCTACTGATGGATCTAACCATGTTCCTTTGTGGCTTGTTACAAATCAGTAGCCAGTGTGATAACCCACCACTTTGCATTGCTTAGCATCCTTCCTTGCTCACTTCTCTTCCTCAGTACTCATCCTCCTAGGTTTACATTTCCTAATAAAGCATCGCTTTACTGATGCCAACCTTAGGTTCTCTTTCCTAGAAAATTTTGTAAGGCTATTGAGTAATGCTTTAGATTGCATATTTGTGTCTCCTTAAATTCATATCTTAGATTCTTTGTATTCAACATAATAGTATCAGAAGTGGGTTCTTTGGGAGGAGATTAGTCATGACAGCAGAGTGCTAATAAATAGTATTAGTACCTTAATAAAAGAGAGTATAGGGAGGTGTCCTTTGTTGCTTCTGTCATGTGAGTTAGTAGCAAGAAGGTGGCCATTTATGAGACAGAAAACCCTCAACCCTCACTGGATACATGGTCTATTAGCACCTTGATCGTAAACTTCTCAAGCTCTACAATTGTGAAAAATAAATTTATGTGACTTACAAGCCACCTGGTCTACTGTATTTTGTTATGGAAGATCTAACAAGACAAGTAGTTTTTTTAAATTTAAAGATGTTTTCAAAAATAAAACCTTTATATCCCTTAAACATTTTAAGAAATCTGCTATTCACCCCTGTGCAAAGACATGTATCAGATTCTCTCCATCTGGAGTACAAGTAAGTCTCCCTCTGGCCATTTAAAACCTGCAAAAAAGACCACATAGTCAATCAAAATAGGTGAATAAAACTTTCTAAGTCTCATAAGAAGGGGACAACTGGGAAATATCATGGAGCTATATACTATTTTACTAGTAACTTATATCATTTTTCTAAATACATGATTGGGAAAGGGTGAGTCCCAGTTATCTGCTTGTCTGGTTGGTTATCTGCCAGGGTCACCAGAACATGGGAGTGAAGTCAAGCTGACCATGGCACTGCAGAACTCTCAGAATGAAAAATCTAACTATACAAAGACAAAGTTTTGTTTTTTGTCTTTAAAAATGCACCCATAATTGGCTCAAAATCAAAATAATTTCTTCAGCCATACTGGGATCTAAGTATCTTGATTCTGCTACTAACAATTTATTTGAAATTTGAAAAGACATTTAATATTTCTGATTTCATTTATGTCTCTGAATCCTGTTTTCCTTCCTATATCCTTCTGACAATATACATTTTTAGAACTGTGAATGTTTTCTTTTGGAATATTCACACATAATCTTATTAAGAAATTGTAATATTATAGAGATTGTTCTGACTCTAGTACTCATCCATGCATTTCAAGTTACAAGCCCTTTATCTATGTGATAATGATTATATGACTGTATCAGAAGAGGAGACAGCTGTTAAACAGAACCAAACTGGGATAACATACACCATCTTTGATACAATTTTTGACCTCCAAATTGACAGCTTTTAGGAAGGAGATTAAAGGAAAGTTAAGCTCCCAAAGACAAAGAATAAAGCAACTACACAGAAGCATCCCCTCCAAGCAGAGTTACTTCTAATGTGAAAGCTTTGGATATACTGTCTCAGTTCCTAAGGTTGCTATTGCTTCATTTTTTCTCCACAGGGTTGCCTCGTGTCAGTAAGAAAACTGCAAATCAAGTTAGAGAAGATACAAAATGTTCTTAAGTGCTTAAATATTGGGTGCATTTTTTTCTCTCACATCTTTTTTGTACAGCAGAATGTTCTTTTTCATTATATATACATATGGACGAAGACAATTCCAATCTCAGAAGTTAAGAGGTACAGATAGGGAGTTGGACTGTAACTTAACTTAGATCAAGCAGGCAGCTTTCTGGAGCATTTGAATATTGACTCTGATGGTGGACAGAATACAAGGTAGGAAGAGGTGAAAGTGGCTGGGGAATCAGATTAGGTGATTCTGGATACAAGAATAGAGCTCTGCTTTTCAACTCCCACTTTCTTACATTTCAAGGAGTCACTGAAAGCTTTATATTCTCAGGTCTGGTCTGTCAATTTCCTGAACCACAGAAAAATTTCTCAATCTTGTGCCTAAGTTAAGTTCGCTGTTTCTTGCAAACAAGAATCATAATTAAAACATCTGTATGATTTTTGCCACAATGACTTGTGTTTCTTCCAGAATAATATAATATTCATATAGAAACAGAAGACCAAAGTTAGATCCTCAGACTACAAAATATATGCCAATAGCAAACCACCCATTCCATTTAATACATTCCCACAAAAGAGATTTTTTTTCCTCAATTACCCTGTGGGTTGCTTCAATGGTAGGATACACTGAGACTTCAGAGGCATTCTATAGTTTGTAATGTCTTTGAAGATATAAGACACACAGTGGCACTTCAGTTCACATGCATATTATAAAGAAATTGGCAAAAAGTACAGTACAAGAGGTCTGTTTTACTAATATTTCTGGCTGGAGCAATCATTACAGCAATGGCTGTCAACCATGATTTGTATTTGAGAGTACTGACAGATAAAATACTCAATTAAATTTAAATTTCAGATAAAGAGCAAAACTTTTTAGCATAAGTGTATCCCAAACATTGCATGGAACATACTTACAAAAAACTATTCACTGTTAAACTCAAATTTAGCTGAAATTTTGTATTTTTCTTTCTTAAATTTGACAATCCTAATTTAAGAGTATCTGTGTCCAAGAGTTCAAAGAAAGTGCAGTTAAATGAAAACTACATTATTGTTTCAGGTACATAAAAGGACCTGAAGGAGCAATTAAACTTGCAAAATCTCTGAATAATCAGGAAGTTTTCCATTCTTTGATTAAAATGGAGAAAGTTATACTATAATTGGTTCACTGGTAAGCTCAATTTGTTCCTTTGTAGGAATTATTGGGAGGCACAAGGGAGACCATAATCAGAGGGTTAGTGAGTTAACATGATATAGAGGCAATAATGAAAATAACTGAGTCAGAAAATGTAAATTTGCTATACTAGAAATAATTAAATTAATATATCTTCATAAATATCTTTAAAATGGATTATTAAAGTTAAGACTTGGATAAGTAATTTATATGCTTTAATTCTAATAGACTATCAAATTGTCCATCCAAAAATATATATATTTATTTACAATTTTTTAGAATGCCTTATTTTGCCAAGCAATACGTGAGGGGAAAATGGATGTCTTATTGTACCTACTCTTGCATTTGGAGATTCAGGAAGTGGAACTATAAGTGTTTCTGCGTGCTCTCTGCCATCTTGAATGGGGAAGACAGAACTCAAACCTGTATTGACCAACATGAATTTAAGTGATTTTCCCCACTCTGTAACTCACTGTGCCCAGGTGCTCAGTGTTAGTGATCATAATACATTTGTCATGAAGACTAAGTAAACACATGTAAGAAAGAAAAAGCTAAACACTGTGTCTGGGGCATAAAAGCCCATATATATACATATATATATATATGTGTGTGTATGTATGTATGTATATGGGCAGTTAGTTTATAATAAACAACTTGGTTTTACTATTTTAACATCTTATAAGCATTTTAACTATCATAAATATCATTATTTATCATATAAAATGATAATAATGAAGGGAGGGCAGGGGAATGGGGAAAAAATAAGAACCAAGATATATCATGTAAAGGCACAAATTCCCAATGATGAGTGTAACCATATTGTATACCCAAAATGTAACAAGAAACTTAATGAAAATGAAAAATAATAATAATAAGTGCTACTATTATTTTAATGAGAAAAAATAAAAGTCCAATTTTTGCTCAGCTACTAAACAAATAAAAATTGCACATACTTGGGTAAATTAAGAGAAATTCTTTTCTCACAGTTCTGGAGGCTGGAAGGCTTTCTCCTTTCAATAGGCCATCTTTTCACTGTATCACTACAAGACAGAAAATATGAAGAAAGGGAGAAAACTCCCTCCTGCTATCATGATTTAAATATGAAATATCCCTTGAAGATTTATATATTGAGGGCTTGAATCCAGCAGTGTCCCAAAAGGGATTAATCCATTGATGAGTTCATTAATTGAATGAGCTATTAGGAGGTGGGATCTAGTTGGATGAAGTAGGTCACAGTGGCCTTTGGGATATATATGGTCTCATCAACACCATCCTCTCCCTCTGCTCTTACCTAGTCTCACCTCTTATTGGCCACCAGGAGGCAAGCAGCTTTCCTGCCCTATACCCCTCCTCCATGATGTTTCTGCCCTGGAGCCAACTGACCATGGACTGGAACCTCTGAAACTGTGAACTGAAATAAACCTTTTTTCCTTTAAATTGTGTATGTCCAGTGTCTCTTTCTAGAAAGACAAACCTGACTGATACATCTATCTCTTCTTATAAGAGCACAAATCATAACGAGATTCACCTTCATGAACTATTTACCTCTCAAAGTCTCATTTCCAGTACTATTACATTGGGGACTAGAATTTGAGCATATGAATTTTAAGAGTGATAGAGATAGTTAGTTCATAGCAGACTCTATAAGTTCCAGGCATAGGAATCCAAATGGAATATCTTGGGACAAAAATGTAATATATAAAGCACACAAACTTTTCACTGGGTAATGATTAGATGGACAATCAATTCTCCATTAATTTCTGCCTAACACCTGATAAAATAAGCTACTGGGGAGGACAGAAGCAAAATAAATTTTCAACATATGTTAGTTTCTTTGACTAGCCGGAAATCATTTAGAGTTTTAAGTATGAAACTTGTTTAACAACTACTTATAGTCTTTTGTTAGTAGAATATAAAAGAAACTGATTGGAATCATTTCAGCTTGAAATAAATTCCTTTGAATAGAATAAAAAATGTAAAAAGTAGATAAGCTGTAAATATAAGTTATCAATAGGTAAAAATAACAGTGACATAGGTAAATGTCACAAATGAAACACTTGCTAAGTGCTAGGACTCCACATGAAACACTTTACAATGATTATTGCAGTTAAACTTCACAATATTCCCAAAGACCATTTTTTATTATTACTCTAATTTTTTTCAAGCAAAGATTCCAAAAGATTAGGGAAATGTGCCCAAGGTCAAGTAGCTATTAACAAGAAGTGCAAGAATTTAGCACAGGTCTCTCTGAATGTCATCTTCACAGAGTAGCATCAAGATGACAGAATTTTGTGTGGGAGTATTTCCAAGAACATGAGTGAACACAAACATTTTATTGACTGTTTACTGGATGCCAGGTTATAGTTGTAATACCAATACTGTGAGTCAAGGATGATGATTTCCTCCCAAAATTTTATATATAAAGAAATTGACTCTCAAAGCTATATCCAAGATTATAGAGTAGTATAAAGCAGAATGATCCACTCTGGTTCTCCTACTTTTTCATATTCCATATGAACACAAATTATCTCAGTGTTGCTAATTTTAATTGGAAAGCCAAGGCAAAAGTCTGCCAAGAAATATTTTTTCACATTAAAGTAGTAATATCAAACTATGTCTTGATACTTTCACTTCTTGATTTTGGTAGGCCCGTTTTGTTTTATTGTGTGAGAAGCATATGATACTTGAAAAGGACACTGGAAAGGTAGAGTCTTTGATCAATAAGAGTGAGGTTGAATAAGGGCTTGACTTCTAAACTCAGCATTTTTGAGAGTTGAGTTCAAACAGGTTTCTAAAAATGATTCTGAATCCTAGCATTGAACTGAGTAGAGAGGCTGAAGCAATGGCATTTTCTTGATCGGCATTGATCATTTGGGTTTTTCTCTGGCTCTGACTCTCAGTATGTGACCTTGGTCTAGTCACTTAACCTCAAGGGTCATCAGTCCTTTCATCAAATGAAAGAGAAAACCACTACCACTTTCTCTAGAGCTCTTTACTATGATGAAGGAAAAAGTTCTGCTGTTATGATTTTTGTCAGAAATCATGCTGAAACCCTATTTTATTCCTCAAAAATCTGTCTTTCTTGGAGAAAAATAATAATAAAATCCAAACAAAAGAATTTGGCTATCATCCCACCCACATATTACCCTTCTCAGAATATTACTTAACCAGCCACCTGAAAAATAAAATAGAAAGAATGTGAGTATAGAGAATACTTGGCAATAAAGAAATGGCAGTGGGGAGGGGAAGTTAGCTCAGTAGTACCTCGCCTGCCTTAGAAGCGCAAGGTCCTGAGTACCATTCCCGGTACCAAAAAAAGAAAAAGAAAAAGAAATAACAATGGACACTGAAGCCAGTAAAACAAGGAATTTATCTCTAACTCCCTGACTTCTTTTTTTTATTCATTAAATTCATTAGTACATTTTAGGTATGCAGTATGATGACATTCATGATTGGGAATTTGTACCTTTACATGATATATCATGGTTCTTATTTTTCCCCCATTCCCCTGCCCTCCCTTCAACCCTTCCAGCCCTCCCTATTTACAAAGACCCTGATTTCTTTTTAAAGTGCAATTATCATTGGTACAATTTTATCCCCTACATAAGTCATGATGAAATTGTAAACCTGAATTTCTCAGCATGTGCCTTAATTAGGAAAAATAATAATTACAGAAGTAATGAATGAAAGTAATTAAAATGAAGTCATTAATGAGGTTCAAATCTAACATGACTGGTGGTGTCACAAAAAGGGTACATTTCAACATAAAGACAGTGTCGCACACAGGGGAAGAAATATGAAAACCCACTGAGAGAAGATGGACATGTAATGGAACAGTGTATCTGCAAGCTATACAACACCAAGGATGACCAGAAAATACCAGATGTTAGAAGAAAAGAGGGAGGATTTTCCTCTAAAATTGTGAGAGAAAGTGTGAATTTTCTGTCACCTTGATTTTAGACTTCTAGGTATTAGAACTATGAGATGATTAGTACTTATTGTTTTGAACCACTCATTGTCTTGTATTTTATTATTGCAGCATACAAAAGTAATAGTACAAGTATTTCCCAGGTTTCTTATACATCTGATTCACTCTAATAGCTGTATTCTTAATCCAGCGCCTTAGACCATTTGGCCACGCTACCACTAATAGCTGTATTCTAAGCCAGTAGCTCTCACTTGCTATGATAGTGTATGCATGCTTACACACAGACACACATGCACTCACATGCACATGTACATTCACAACTTTTATTGAAGACATGACTATTAAATTATGCTGGTAGCAGAAAAAACATGCCTCCTGCTTTCTTCCATTTTCAGTGAGCACTTCTCTCAGAAGTATACATTTTTTGTTGCTGCTAAATGAAAACAACAGTTTTAAGTTCCACCTCAGGATTCCTATAAAAGAACTAATGAAGCTTCATCTTAAATTTATTGATAAATTGAACATAGAAAGCATGTTACTGTAGTAACAATTAAGTCATATGTTTCTGCAGCTTTTCCTACAGAAATATACTGAAGATGGCCTGACTGTGATTGTATGGAGAAAGATGCAACGTTATAAGAGAAGAGTGAGCTATCAACTGTGCCTGAGTATGCTCCTCTGTCGACCCCTCCTACCCTACTTCTTCCCAACCTCTATCCCCCACCACAGCTTTGGTATTGTACTTTGTGGTAGTTAATTCATTAAAAGTCAAAATATTTTCTATACCAGGCATTGGATGCAGTGCACTAATGGAAGAAAGTGAAGATTCCAGTAACCAAAACACACAAATATAATTACAAATTCTAGTGATGGACGCCATGTCAAATGAAATAATAAGCTCATCCATCTTGAATGATACATAAATTGACCCACTCTTTGACTTTTTTCCCAACTTTCTAGCTCCCCTTTTCAATCTGGGTGATACCACCTTTGCACCATTGTCTAAGTCTCATGCTAAATTGATAAAAATTAGTGAAATCATCCAGTCTGACCATTTTATAATTTACAGACCAATGTTTACTCCCTTTTAGCTTATATATTTTGAGAACAAGAAACATGTCTTTTACATGTTATCTCCATCTGCTGATTCAAGATATGTGAGTTAATTTGGTGTCAACTCTAATGGATTAAGAAATGGCTGGCAGGTTAGGGGAGCACAGTTCTGGGTCTGGATGATTAACTTGTAAGCCTCAAATGGAAGAGGAAAAACCCACCCTGGATGTGGGTGGCACCAACCAATAGGCTTGTAGCCTGGATGGAATAAAAAGGGAAAGAAGAAGGAGTTCTGTCCCTTTTGCTTCTTCAGAGGCACTCCAGTCTTCACCATCACCTTTGGACATTTGTCACCAGCTCTTTCAGCCTTCCAGTGCAGACTCTTACCTTCAGCTTTTGAATACAAACTTTTTGTTGAGTGATGAATGCCCCATGGACAACAAATCTTTTAATCAATCAAAGCTAAGTTTATTGGATTTGTTACAGGAATGAAGACCACCTGCTCAGGGCCAAGGGACAAATGAGAGAGAATATTTAGAGAAGGACCCAGATTGAATAGCTTCAAGTGGGGATTGCAAAGCAGAGATTATGACACAAGAGTTTTGGATTGGCGAAAACAGGAATGTGCAGGCCTAGAAGTTAGCTTTGACAAAGAAGCTATTAATCTTGATAAGAATGCTGTTTTATTTAGCTGTTAATATAATCATTTGAAAGAAAGTATCTTCCAGGAATTGAATTGTTGTTGATTATTCTTATTATTAGTCAGTATTAGGAACTACGATAGTTAATCTTGCTAACTTGGCTGAACTGAGAGACTCTTGGAAAGATGGATGGATCAGGGGGCCCAATACTTATGAGTGGATCGATCCTCTCATGTTTAGCCTTCTTTCCTGTGAGGAGGTGGGGCACTGTCTGAGGTGGGTCACTAACAGCAAACATTTGGATGGTGGAGCTCTTGCCAGCACTCTTCTCCCATGGTGCTCTGCTTTCCAGCTGCCATGAACTGAATGGCTTTGCTCCACCATATCCTTCCATCATGATCCTGCTTTGGGACTAGCTGGCTATAGACTGAAACCCTTTGAGAACAACAGCTAAAGGAAACCTCTCTTCCCCTAAGTTGCCCCAAACAGGCATTCTGCTCTGTGATGGGAAAGCTAACAATGCAGGGGTCCAACACATGCCCAATGTCAATATTGTTCAACATAAGGACAAAAATTATATTGGCTTGGGACTTTTTTTCTTTCCTTCTTTCCTTTTCTTTTTTCTTTTCATTAGTTTCTTCTTTCTTTGTCTGTTTTCAAGAGTGAATCAAAACAGATTGCAATCCAATTACAGTTAGTAAGACTAAAAAGTACTTGGTTAAACACAAAAGTCATAAAGAGGGAAATGAGACATTCCACTAAAATAGTCATGACTGCTGAGTGTAGTGGTACATGCCTGTAATCCCAGCACTTGGTCAGCTGAGGCAGGAAGATTGCCTTGAATTGGAGATCAACTTGGGCTACACAGTGAGTTCAAGGGCAGCCTGAATTGCATAGTGAGACCTTGTCTCGAGAAATAAAAAAGAAAAGAAAAGAAAAATCATGACTGAAACAGGCTATAGCAATTAAGTGTCAGATGCATCCAAGAGCATCCTGAAAGTCTCAGCAAAGAAAAAAATAAGACATCTATGGAGAAAAGTTACCTATAAAAGAAATATATTAGTTTAACTAACAGAAAAAAAGTAAGTTTTCTAGACCTTTGATTGGTGGAGCAAAATATGCTGGGGAATAATAAAGATGTTAACTATATTTGCATATAGCATGTCCTATCATACTGAAACTTTAGGTATTCCAAGATGGCTCAATCAAAAATAGAATATGAGAGGACATAAATGTCCTATATAAAAAACATCTTCATAAGACAAAAGGGTGAACCTGTAAGTATTGCCCTGACTCCCTCCACCACATCCAATTCACTGTCCTAAAATATTATAGAAAGCTATTCTGGCCAGTTTGTTCTTTCCACATGTACTACAGAACCTACCTATGCAGGTATATCTCTATAGCAGATAGAATTTTTGGTCCCAGTATTCCACTACACTGTGGTATTATGCATCCACATCCTTGCCTGGGGCTCAAAATAAACAGAATATGCTGACATGGTAATTAGCCAAGCCACTTGTTTTATTTTTTATACTTCTTCATTTAAAAAAGTTTTATTAGTACATGTTTGTGATACATAACACATCTTAATCCTTTTTTTACTTCCCCACCCTCCAAACTTCCCTCTCCTTCCATTCCGAGATCCCCTTCATGTCTGCAAAAGGTCTACCTCCATGTCACTTGTTTTGGATAATGGGATGGATGTTAGTAGAATTTAAATGGAGATTAATATGAAATGTATTTGTCTTTTGGCAATTTATTCCTATGGAGAAAGTTCCTGAGTCATTTACTAGTTACAGAGAAGAACATGAAAACCTGACCTTAATCTACAGCCTGAAGCCCAATTTAGTAGAGCACATATGAGACTGGCCAAACCTTGAGAAGGTCGAGAGATGCAAGAGCAAGAATCTAATTTTGTCATTTCAGAAACTGAGTTGTGGAATGGGGGTGAGAGGTAGCTACACTGCGTTATAGCTATGTACAGCTACGTACAGCTTCCTTGGCACATTTCAGAGCCAATCCTTCACTTATATCTTTGACATTATGATTGTTCTTTTATTCTCTGATTTGACAATAAATAAATACAAGTTATCATTTTTAACAGTTGGAAAACCCGGGTCCGCACTTGTAAACTGCCTTGGTCCTGTGAATTTTTAATTTTCTCCCTCAAACCTCACAGATACAGTATTCTTGAATGCATTTTCTGAAGACCCACCAAATTTCTACTGAAGGTTACAACAGTGAGAATAGTAATAAGAATGCCCAGATCCCTTACCCTAAAGTCTAGAAATTTCTGGATTCTGCTGCTATTTCTGATTTCATTTTTGCCTGATCTCTAACATTTTACACACACACACATACTTTAGTGCAATTTTTCTTGAGTTTTACCTAACACTGCTATAGGATTTGCTTACTTTTCTCCTGGTACTGAGTGGAGAAGGCGAAGAGACTCACATACTAAACGTGAGTGCCATGGTTTGGCTATGGTATGTTCCCTAAAGTTCATGTGTTGGAAGTTTGGCCTCTAATATGGCAGCAGTAAGATATGATGGAATCTTTAAGAACTAGGGTGTAGTGGAAGTGAGATAGGTCAGTGGAGGCTACAGTCCTTTGGAGAGACTAATGTTGCCCTCATGGTGTGGATCAGTCCTTGCGAGAGAGAGTGGATAGAACAAGCCTGGTCCCTGAGTCTCTCCAGCTTCCTGTCTCATCATGTGATTTCTTCTGCTCAGGCTCCTGCCACTATGATAAGAGCCTAAAATAATGGGGCTATTTGATCTTGGATTTTCAGCCTATAAAGCTGAACTAAATAAACCTCTTTTCTTTATCAAGTAACTGGCCTCAGGTATTTTGTTATAGCAACATAAGTGAAATAATACAGCGGGGCAAGATCAGGACAAGTAGAATCATTATGACAGGTATCTCAGCAATCATCTACTGACAGGCAGCCAGCCCCCAGCAGATAAGAAAGATGCCTTGCCCACTTTGTTGCTTCTAGGAGAAAAAGAAGCAGAAGTTCATTCAGTTACATATCAGTCTTTCCTAATTTGACCCAGCTATTCCTCTTCTACTTAGGTATCTTCCCAAAAGAGTTAAAGACATCATAGCACAATGATGTACACATACTCATGTACACAATTCATAATAGCTAAATCTTGAAAGCAACCTATATAACCATCAAAAGATAAATGGAAAAAGAAATTGTGGTATTTATATACAATGGAATACTACTCTGCCATAAGGAAGGATAGATGAATTCTTTGTAGGAAAACGGATGCATCTTGAGACCATAATATTAAGTAAGTCAAACATATAACCTTAAATATTGCATGGTTTCTCTCATATGAGAAGCTGAATATATCAAATGAAATATAAAAACAAAAAATAGGAAAAAAGAGAGAAAAAATTCCTGTAGTCCAGCATGAACATGGTATCTGAAAGTGTTCCTTGATGTAATATAACTGTCTTATGTGTTTCATAAGTTTTTGATACTTTAATTTGATTGTTAATCTTAGATGTATTATGTACATGTACAATTCCACGTAATCATCATGTTCTGCAAACATGTACTAATAAAAACATTTAAAAAAAGAGTCGCCCTTCCCTTCTACATATACACTCAGGACTCATGTATGGGTTTCCCACCACCAGCAGCCCCTCAAAGTGAGGCTTATTTAAATCAAATTCTACCTGAAGTGAAATTAATCCCAGCATACAGGGAAGGGGTTATCGTGCTCAGTCCTGTACACTAGCCAAACCTGCAACTTGACAAAGTGCCCTCCATTAGAGATGCCCCTGAGTTTTGTCCTACCCAGGGACAACCCAGACTCGTATCAAATTCACACTCATCTCAAATCCAGTACTCAGTAAAGCAGTCAGCTTATCTTCCGCCTACAGCAATATTTATTCCAGTTTGTTTATTTGGATAGACTTGGCTTTGGCTCATTACTAATATCTTAGTAACAAGTGCCTTCAAATCCTTGTAGAAAAAGGTAAGAGCTGAAGCTTAAATAAATGAAGGGAAAGGCTCAGGGTTCAGAGGAGAATTACCTTAAAGTGATGAGCCAGGCTATGGAATGCTGAGCTTTTCTTTGGTCCTAATTAGCTTTGGGATCGGGAAAGCTGTGCAATCCAAAAGCACTCAGCAGAGACTGAGCCTGAATTCTCAACTGTGCTCCTCAGGACTGAGCTTGCCACATCTCAGACCATCATCTGAAGAGGACTTTTCCATCTGGTCTTGTCCAATTCTGACTGGAGAATATCAGAGCTTTCCCCTCTCCTCTTGATCTTTACTTTGAGTTCTAACAGAACTCTTGTCAGTCTGCTAAATATTTTTTCCCCCAGTGGAAGGCCTTCGGGTTAATGAGTCTAACCTATAAGGGAAGCAAAAGATAAATAACATTGTTAAAACATCAAGGAATACAAGTTCTGACTACAATTCTTTCCACCAGGAGTCCCTCTCTAGACCCTGAAGAGGAAACACACCTCCCAGTTCACAAAATACACTGAGTAAATTAACTCTCCAACCCCCGTCATCAGCATGAGGCCTTCCAAGCTGAAGAAGAATTCCTAAAAATTGAAGGAAACAACCTGCTATGGAAGAAAAACAAGAGCTCAAGAATGCTGATCACTGTTGATATTGCTTATCACTCATCTACTTCTTTCTGCCCCCAAGCTTTGGCACATTTGTCACTGGGGAAACAGGAAGATCAGGGGGCAGCAAGTTATAGTTCATGGGCCAAACCCAGCCCTTCACTTATTGGCAAGGATGAATTTTCATTGGAAGATATCCATACTTACTTCATTATGGATTGTCTATGGCTGCTTTCATACAATAATGGCAACATCCAGTACTTTAAACACAGACTGTATAGTCTGCAGAGACTAAAATATTTACTATTTGAACTTTACAAAAAAAGTGTGCCGGAGGGGAAATAACAAGGACAAAAGGAAATCAAAGATAAACCTGGCTTCAAAATGGAAATATAATTTCAGCTCCTATTTCCCAGGCAAGGATGTGCTTTTCCCCTATATCGTCAGACATGAAGCAAGATTCTCTAAAGAATTACACTTAAAAAAATAGCATAGCTCCAATTGATTATAGATATTCCCAAAAAGACATGCATTCTCTAAGAAAAGTTCCCCGTGGAAATTATGTTGCAACCAGTATAAAGAGGGCTAAGATATGCCGTAAATTTTGTCATAGCTAAATTCATATTCTTTTTTACTTCTCTTCAGGTTTCCAGCCCTGAAATGAAGTGCTCAGCTACATAATGCAAGGACTCCCCAAAGCAGCTCTTATGAAATCACACACTATGATACAGTGACTTTTCTAAACCCTCACAGAGAAAAAACAACTACACAAAGTGCTTTAGCAAATAGATAAGAATAAAATCAATGCATATCCGTATGTAAGATGTGTGTTCTTCAGAGAAAATTAAAAACCTGTCGGGATGCTTGTCTACACTGACTGCCTGTGAAGCATATTCAATTATTCATTCTATTCACCTGACTGGCCACTTGAAACTATGTAGTCAGTGCTTCAGCAATAATTTCATTTCTATGTGTTCTGCCTGGTTATTTTTCTGTGTGTGCACACTATTAATTAATGACTATGGAGAACTTCATAAATTTCAATATTCAGTGGCAGTGGTGCTTGATCTATTACCCATGAAAGCCAGAATCTACAGTCACTGAGTAGGCACAAAGAGATAAGTATTGATTTTATTTTTTAGTTTTAATTTCTTTTCATTGAGTCTAAATCACTAGATTGCATTTAAAGATCTTTCACAATGCAATGAAGTACAATATGATGTCCCCGTGGGTGGGTTAACCCCCCCAAACACATTTAAGAGGATTTGTGTGTATCACTAGTGGATAATGATAAACCATGGCGTGGGCCTCTTTTAAAATGCAGCCAAATACCCTCTTAGATTAGTGTCTTATTAATTAGGACACAGGAATTATGGGCACAGGAGTTCAAAACCTAAGGCCTTCATAAAACTCAGGATGTGGTTATGTTTGGTTGATTAAGTCTCCTAGATCATCGCTGAAATCATAAACAAGGCAGCACAAAGGCTCCAACTTTTGACCACAGTCATATAGGTTTTAGCATGGTCCTCAGCTTCATTGACATAAACTCTAATGCTCTAGGATAACATGGGTATTTGATGGGTATCTGGGCCCCTTCTATTTAATGGAAAGAAGATGTTATGGCTTATGTTCAGATGTCCCCCCCAAAAAAGCATCATATAGATGGGGGTTTTCTTTTGCAGAGGTGGTTAAATCTGGAATATGTGATGAGAGGAATAATTGTGTGTGATTACTAAACCACTGCACGTGAGTGATTGGTTTGGTACCACCCTAATCCCGAAGTTTGGATGGGATAAAGGGGCTGAAAGATGCTGTTAACATTCCCTTGTTGCCTTTGCTACCTTGTGCACACCATGTTTCTCTCCTGTGACACGTGTTTTCCATCCCTGCCTTGGAGCCAGCTGATTATGGATTGAAACCTCTACAAACTGTGACCAAATAAACTCTTCTCCCCTTAACTTTGGGTGTCTAGTATTTTGTCTCAATAATGAGAGAAAAGTAACTAACACAGGAGACAATCCAAACCATGAGCCTATCTGGACCAAGATCCACAGATCATTTGGCAGAAAGTCTGCTATTTCTTTTGAGAAAAATCTAATGTTCTTAGCATTAGATTCTTGGTGTCAGACACAGAGAAATGCTTTTAAAATTGGGAGAGACAGAAAGCCATTGCATTATGGTGTTTTAAGCATGAAAGAAAATACCAGGAATATTAAATTGAACAAATATTCCTGAAAAGATTTCTGTATGCCAGTAAATGATGTAACTGTTCACTAAAATTTAATTTGTTCAATTCTCATAATATTTAAATCCAGGCATTTTACTATCCCTCTATTACAGGTGAGGAAACTGAGGCATAAACATTTAAGTATCCAGCTAATGTTACACAGTCATTCGGTGAGCCCCACTTATGCATCTAGTCTCCTTTAATCTGGGCTCCTCACCCTAATGTGAAGCATCACTTGCTACCGAATTGCCTCTCCTGTAAAAGTATCTTGCCCACTCTCTACACAGGAGGACTGTAGAGCAAGGGAAATGTGGATACTAGTCATTATTTTGAAATACAGTAAAACCTTGGTATGTGAGCATAATCCATTCCAGAAACATGCTTGTAATCCAAATCACTTGTATATCAAAGTGACTTTTCCCATAAGAAATAGTAGAAATTTATATGATTTTATTCCACAAACCAAAATATTCATACAAACTGAATACTACACAGTAATAAAATTTAAAATAAAATAATTAAATATAAAGAAAAATAAACTAACATGCATTTACCTTTGAAAACCTTCATGGTTGTTGGGAGATGTTGTGTAGGATGACTTTCACTACCACTAATGGAATCCTAGCTACCTATTGGGTCAATGGAATCTTTTTCTTTTAGTGCAACTTTAACAAGGATCTAGCCATTGACACTTGCTTTTGCCTCCTTTTGAGGATTTCATGGAAATGTGACATTGCATTGTCATTAAACAGATTCATAGCTCTCACTGTTATAGCCTTATTCAGTGGGTGCTTTTCTAAAAAATTTTGCAGTTTCCCACATTTTACACATTTGCTTGATCTCATTTGAAGTAAAGGATTCCATTGCCTTTTTCTCCTCTCTCTCTCTGCAGAAAATATCTCCTTCATAACCTGTTGGTGTTGGGAGACAATCACCCATAACTCCAAATAGAGAGAAAAACAAATGCTCAGGTGTGATCATGTGACACTTGGCATTACATACTAATACTCAATTGCAAGACATGGTTCCATTATGCTTCAGTTGTTGAAGGGCTCCAAGCTTGAACTTTCAAATACTTGAATAGCAAAGTTGGAAAAAAGTCTGCTCTGTGTTTGTAACTTTGCTTGATAATCAAATGGAAAACCCAACTTGAAAAAACCCATAAGTGTCAATAGTGAGTCACACATTGTGTCTCGCCACAGACACAAATGTATGTTTCAGTCTAAGCACTGCTCTTGTCCAGACAACATATAGTGCTGTGTTACTGCGTTAAAACATTTGCAGGAATGCATGTTTTTGTGTGTTTATTTGCATAAAATATTGTAATCATGGCTGCAAACTAAGTTAGTGATATCAGCAGTAAAGCTAAGAGGAAAACTGTGAGAAGCACAATAAAGTGAAAGAAAGAAACCACTGCAAAATATGTAGAAATCCTGGAAAAATAAATTTATAAGTGTAATATTTAGGCCTCACTAATTATTTGGTTTTCAATTATTTCTTATGGGAAACATACATTAAGGTCTCAAACATTTTGGTGTTCAAACACAAATTTGGAATGAATTGAGTTTGACAACCAAGGTGGTATAATAGAAATGTTTGCTCCTCTTATGGAACACTAGCAAAACAAGTTACTAACAATCCAGAGTTTTACTATGATTAGCGATGCTTCCTTGAGCAAATGGCTTATCACCCAGAAGACTATTAGAATCACCTGGAGAGTTGTTTTGGGTTTGTTTATTTTCAAAATCATTCTAGAACTCCACCTCACACTCATGGATACAATCCCTCTGAGGGTTATTTCCTAGAAATCTATATTTTTTTCAAAGATCCCCATGAGATTCTGACACAGCCAGGGGAGTGTTTAAGACTCACTGGAGTTGGCTTCCACAGAGAATTGTTGTGTAGCTTGTCGAAATGAATCTGATTCCAATTGCTCATCTGTAAAATGTCTTCTAATCACACAGAACCTGACTTCCTTTTATCTCAAAGGTGAGGGAGTTTTGTAACCTGGAAACAGAAGAAAGGCTGGAAAGTACCCTGTGTTTTGAAAAATGAGGCAGTAGTGAGGGGAAAAGGCAGCCAGGGGAGACATCTTTAATAATTCATCCTACCACTGTCAAATTAGAACTTTAAAAAAATTAATGTATGCCTTGGTGTCACTTTATCAATCTGTTTTTAATTATCATAACCAAGCGAAGTAATAATTTATTACTATTAGCCATGTCGTGCCTGGGTGACTTCATAAAGAAAAGATATTTATTTAGCCTGCAGTAAACTAAAGCACAGTGCCAGCATCTGCTTGGCAATGGTGAAGGTCTCCAGGTTGATGATATCACAATGACCAGAACACAGGCAAGAGAAGTGGGTCACATTGACAGACAAAAACCTAAAGAGCAACATGGGTGGGGCTCAGTCTTAACAACTCATTATCAGAAGTTACTCAGGATCCAGGGAGGACTGAATCTCTTCTGAAGCCATCAAATGACCTAACTCCTGATAGGCCATGCCTCCTAAAGGTCCCACCACCTCCCAGTACTGCCAAACTGGGGACAAACATGAAACTCAAAGACAAATCCCATCTAAACCATAGCAGGCACCCACACTCGCAAGCAGGAATCAGCTTAGTGAGGATTCCAATCTGTCAATAGCTTGTTTGACTTACTTGTTCACTCAAGGAACCAAAATCCTTTTTTTAAGAGTAGGAAGAATTTATTGAGAGAAAGATAGCTTCTGTCTAAGAGAGAAAGCAGGAGGACTGGAAAGTGGATTGCCTCCCCTTTTTGGGGGAACCAAAATCTTCACAAAGTATATCGTTAGGGATTTCCCCTAAACACATGTCTATCTACAAAAGAAATCAAACACTTTTTTGAGACAGAAGTTTGTGAAATCAATATGGAACATGGTTAGAGTTACTACAAATAAAATTACTTGTGGTGCAGTTGTGGCATTAAAGATGAAAAGTAGCATTTGGTAGTGGAGACAATAAAGACTTTAGACTCCAGGAATTAGAAGAACAAGTGGGCAATTCTTAACCTCAGTTTTCCTCATCTGAAAAAAAAAAACCAGAAAAGATTAAAAATCACCATATATATATATGTTAATATGCATCATTCTTGATTTTATTTCAAAACAAATCAATCACTTTCTCCCGAGTATAGTTGTATTATTCATATGAAAACATGAAATTATATGAAATAACATGAGAATATGAAATAATATGAAATCCCACTTTGAGTTCATATTATTCATGATCAGTGGCCACTATCAGTGTGTCCAATTTTTATTTCTGCTTCATTAAAATATCCCTTCTTGTGAAAATGAATTAATTTATTTATTTAAGAAATATTTTAACCACTTAATTGTTTAATTCTGATTAGTATTAGTTTATAATGTATTTTATGTGCTAAAAATCATATCAATAAATAACCCATGTGTAATTTCACCTATTGCTTTTGGGAATTCTCCTGATCCTCAATCAGATACGTAGTGTTTATCTAGGTGTTCTTTAAATTGTTTGATTATTTAACTTTTTAATTGCCATACTAATCATTTTAATACTAATTTATTTAAATCGTGAAAAGTCAGGAATTTATCCATTTTACCGTTGACATGGATCCTACAATTTTAAACATTTATATGCAAATATATTTGCATTTATAGGAAACACACATATAAGACTGCACACACACAAACACACACACATACTCACACACACACAGAAGTATCTCAGCATATTTAAGTCAAAGAGTCTTTTTTTTTCTTTTGGAACCAGGGATCAAACTCAGGACCTTGCACTTGTGAGGCAGGCAGCGGCACGACTGAGCTAAATTACCAGCCCCAGGGTCTTTTATATTGCTCAGCAGGCCAGTGTCCTTGCTGAGACTATCTTCAACAGATGCTCCTGTAACTTACTCTTTGAAGTCTCATTACTGGAAAAGGTATACAAACACTTTGTTTGGTTTGTATTCAGGAAATAGCTGTGAGCTAGGAAGAAGCTCAAATAACTTTTTCTAGAATAGCTTATGGTGTAGGCATAACTGAAGATATTTGTTTTGGATTGGATCTGAACCTTTTCTGTGAGGCCATGTGCTAAAGTCTTGGTTGCAAGCCTATGGATTTATTAGGAGGAGTTGGAAAATTTAGGAAATGAAGCTAAATTGAAGAAAGTAGATCACTGGGGTGTGCTCTTGAATGGCTGCATTTTATCTTTAGCTCTCTCTCTCTCTCTCTCTCTCTCTCTCTCTCTCTCTCTGCTTCCCAATCATCATGAAGGGGCCAGTTTCCATGCACTTCTGCTATGAGATACTACCTTGCTCTAGGCCCAAAGACAATAGAACCAAGCAGTCATGGACTTAAACTTCTGAAACCATAGCAAAAATAAATCCTTCTTGCTTTTAAATTACTTAATTCAAATATTTTGCCAAAGCAAAGCAAATCTGACTAAAAGTGTAGTGGTTAAAAAAAGAAGAGTCAACAGAGGAGGAAGTGAGGAATAAAGTATTGCCCTCAAGACCTTATTCTTATCTGTAGCCTGAGTGAATCTACCCCCCTAAATTTATATACTGAAATCAAATTATCAATGTGATGATATTAGTAGGTTAGGTTTGGGGGGTGATTAGGTCATGAGGGTGAAGCCCTTATGAAGTGGATTAGTGTACTTATAAAGGGAATTCCAGACAGGTTTCTTGCACTGTTTCATCACAGGAAGAGACAGCAACAATCTGCCATCTGTGATCCAGAGAGTGAGCACACCACAGACAGCAAACCTGCTACCACAGTGCCTGGTCTTGGACTTACCAGCTTCTAGAACTGTGATAAATGAACTTCTGAATATTAATATTTTAACAGGTTTATTTCACCCAGTTTATAGTGTTTTGTTATAACAGTCCAATTGTTAATGTGAAAGATTACCAGTGTTCTGGAGTTTGAATAGAATAGATTGAAGAAAAACATATAAGATGCTATTTTGTTGGGGACCACCCTATTATTTATGCCCAAAGCAGGCTGTAAGCAGTTTAGGCTATAAAGAGTTAACCCCACAATTGGCTTGTTTTGAGCAGCAAATCCGGCTGAAGCCTACATGCTGAGGTCAGAGTAACTTGCACCCAAATTCTGTACCGACAATTAAAACCTTCTTAACTAGAAGAACAAGGTTCTAATTATAGTCCTATATTTTGTCTATTCTGTTCCAAACATGAGAATGCTTTGTCTTGTCCTTTACAAGCCTTGCTTGTGTTAGTATCCATAGTAACTGCATGACTGCACATGCTTGCACATTGTTCACATTGCACAAAGTTCTCTTTTACCCTAATTGATTACCAATAAAAATCAGTGGCTTGGACCAACCAGTGCCTTTGCTGATTGCAGTGGCATTGGTTGTGCTGGCTCCCTGGTTTCTCTGTCTCTTTACTTCTGTCTTTTAGGGTCTTTTTTTTCTCAGTCTTGCACCATAGCAATGAACAGGAGATCTGAACTTATTACAGAGGTCTATGATATTATTTAAATGTATAAATGAGAAAATATAAGTAAATACATAAAACGTAGATCTAAACAATTACAAAATAGAACAAAATCAATATTTTCTCTATAAACACTAATATAATTCCTATTCTTCAGATTAAATTATGCTTGAAATAAATTATGTACATTTTACATCAATCTTTACTTCTATTTGACATTTGCATTGCATTCTTATTAACACAACCTTTCAGTAGGTATTTTCAGTTGCTTTTAACATAAGGAGGAGTTGGTGTGACCATTACTATTACATTTGAAATGAATAATGCATAAACTTTTAAACTTTTTTCCTTTGAAAATATGTAAAAAATATGTTCTGGGATCTAGAAAATGGATTTCAGTAAAATCAAAATGCATAGTTTCAGTGTACTCTGATGAACAGAGAACTGTGTAACTATTATAATCCTCTCCTTGGTATTCTGGGAGAATAGGTAAGTAGTTAGGTGGACACAGAAATATCAGCAACCCTATGGTCTACTAGAAAGGGTAAGTGAGAGTCAAATAAAAGAGGCTGAGTGAGTGCAAATGTGAATGAATATCCAGGATAATAGTATATAATTTGTGTAGTAAATCTCTTGTGATTTTACAAGAGAGAATTAAAGTGTAGCATTTCAGGAGAAGCTTAAGATGTGAAAATCACCAAGTGGATGTTAGGTTGAAATACAGCAATAGCCAGAGGTGTACTTTATGTCCAGTGAGACATGATGCCGGTGTGACACAGGGACAGCTCAGCATCCCTGAGGACAGGGCACATCAGGAAAGCTTCTCCAGAGTTCCCCTCTTTGCTCTTGCCTTGTTCCTCACTGCATGTTATATTTATTCAATGTTTCTGGAGATTCATTTTCTCTCCTGTAAAATGGGCATATTAATACTACTAATTAAAACTCATTGAAAAGTCAATGTATTTCACATTCTTTATCAGCTGCAAAAAATCCTCTATTGATATTAATATAATCATCAACCTTATATAGAGAAAATTAATGAAAAAAATGTTTTGGACAAAAGTTCTTCATTAACAGAAAAACACTCTTTTTGTATAAAGTGGAAATTGATCACCCCATCAGTATATCTTTTGCTAAAATACTATGAAGGAAGGAAAATGTGGGGTTTTTTAAGGTTCCAATTGATCTGTACTAAGTAGTTGATAAAAGGCTAGGAAATGAAAAGATATAATAATTGTTCACTCGCAAGCTTCATAGTGATAGTTATTCATGGCAGTCTGAAAATCATCCCTATATTCCCATTAAAGAGTATGTCTCAAATCAGATCTAAACCAAAATCAAGCATTAAGAGGAAAAAATAATTTGGGCTCTGAATGGACAGTCTTATATTCACATATCTTTCCCTGAACCAACTAGTATGAGCACATTTCCACTTAAGAATCAAAGGATGCATTTGATTTCTGTTCATTCTTCCCTGCCACTCTAAATGAAAAACTGAAATAAATGCCTGGGTAATTTTTGTCACTCTGGAAATAGCTATATTTTAGTAGCAAGTTTTTTGTCATTTTCCTATTAATACCAATATCTGATGTAAACCTTCCCATAATATTTTTTAACAGGATGGTGGCTAGAGTAATAGAGGAATTTTAATATATTTATTTTAATCTCATATTTAGAGTGGGGGAGCTGGAGGCCATTCCGGAAATTCAATTTTTCTATCAGAACTTAGTGATACGTAAAACTCTCATTAATGGGTCTTTTTTCTCAGGAGAAGGTGTATTTTAATGCTCTTATTTCATTTATTTATAACTTCATGACCTAAGGAATTACATGCAACAAATTTAAAAAAAAATCCTTCCTATATTTCAAGACTGTTTCTTCTAACAGACTACATAGGATTATGCAAGCATGAAAACAACCACTTAACTACATATCCTCATGGAGATGAAGGAGAAGACAAAGTTATAGATTGTAATATTACAGCTCAGTGAGGTAAATCTTGATGGAGGAAGCTAACTAAAGGTCTGGAAATATATTAATACAAACTACAATCTTGTTTTCCTTGCCTGATGTAAAATAAAATTATTTTAATGTTATAATGCCCCACAAATCAAACTGAGTAAACCAAAAAGTGATTTTAAAGTAATTAAGTGCAAATTATACTCTTGGTCTCCAATTCTTTAGGAAAAATATTTTTGGAAGAGTGGAAAGGAAGAAATATCAGGAAGAAGATGAAAGGCCTTAGAAGGATTCATAATACAGACAAAAAAGTGAAATAGAAAAATTTCACCTACAGTTTTGAACCTGAAATATTAAGCTATTCCTTATAGAAACACTGGGCTCAGGAACAAAGGAGATATTAAGTCAAATGCAAATTCAGCTACTTAAAGGTAATTTGAGCAAGTTTTCTCATTCCACTAAGGTTTGCAAAGGGGACATTAATAGTAGGATAATTTCAACCTTGTATGAAATGGCAGTGGCCATGTGGCAGAATGCACATGGGCCTGAAGTGTCTATTATAGATCCTGACTCCAATCAGCACTTCAGAATTATTTCTGGGTCGCACTGCATTCATTCTCTTTTATGGTAATGATATAGGAGAAATATAACTCCCAACTTGCTAGATGTCAGATGTGCCAAGCTCATATCCCCTGAAATCAAAGAATGAATTCTAAAGGACAGTGAAAGTTAAGAGTAGGAAAGGTTTATTGAGAGTTAGCTCTTGAGAGACAGGCGACGTCTCAAACGTGAGTTGCCACCAAGGTATTTTGTCGGGGTAATCAATACAGCAAAGCCACAATGTGGGTTAAACATAGTTCAAATTATAATCAACCTATGGCATTACAAGTATAGCTGCTTAGCTAATAATGATCTAACAGGGAAACAAGTCACATAGCAAAGGGACATGGAAAGAGCAAAGGCATTTGGGGAAAGGATAGGTCTGGATGATCTGATCACCCACCTAGGTGACTGATGCCTAACTGGACTTCCTGGACCAGGTGGTGCTAATTATAGTATAATTTCAAATTACTGCTTATTCCTTAGGGAGCCACGTAGGCCTGGCCATTGATTTTCTTGAGGCCTGGTCCTCAGATGCACCTCTAGCCACAATTCTGATTTCTATAATTTGTTTTGCTGACTTCCTTGAGGGCCCCATCCCTCTTTGATTGTACATTAATTTCTATCTAACTTAGCTGCCTATAATAAATAGTCAAACAATTTCCCTTTCTTTTTTTCCCATTAAGTTTATTGCTACAACTTAGATATACAGTACAGTTACACACATCATTGGCATCTTGTACCTTTATATGATGTACATTAGTTCTTATTTTTTCCTCATTCCCATGACCTCCCTTCACCCCCTCCACCCTTCCCTGTTTACAAAGACTTTATTTCCATTTTTTGCTTTTCTCATATTTTTTTCTCTTCTTTCCTTTCCCCTACCCTTCCCACTTCCCCTACTCCTTTTGACCCAGCTATTCCTCTGCTGGGTATCTTCCCAAAAGAATTAAAAGAATCATACCACAGCAATATATGCACACCCATGTTTATAGCAGCACAGTTTATAATAGCTAAAGCTTGGAAACAGCCCAATTGCCCATCAACTGGAGACTGGATAAAGAAGATGTGTATGTGTTTTTTTTAAATAAAATGGAGTACTACTCAGCCATAAAGAATGAGAAACTAGAGACATTTATGGCTAAATGGATGCACATCGAGGCCATATTCTTAAGTGAAATAAATAGGACACACATGTCTAAATACTGAACAATTTCTCTGGTGTGAAAAACTAAAAGTGTAAATAAGAACCTCTGTTTCTTTTGAGGCACTCTGTCTCATAAGTAGTTCTGTAGATCAGTTAGAAATGATGTCATTTCTTGGGTTCCTGGAATGAGTGTTTAAAGAAAGGCTAGTATTTTTTCTAAGTCTAAGCTTTGAATACTCAGTAAAGACTTTCTCTCTCCATTTTGGTTCTGTGTACCAAATGCCATGAAGTCTGAAGTTTCCAGAAGCTGGTTTGCTACATTTTGGACAAAGTCTTCAATCTACTGGAGCAGCTCAAAGCAAAGGAAATGCACCACTCTAAGAAAGCCAGTCAGCCAGCTTTTTAGGAGGTCAGTGTCACACTTGGACCTTCTTGAGTACTTGAAACCATGAATTTGCTGTGGCTTTGTCATTAGCAGTCCATATTGAGTCATTTTTAATTTCTACAATTAGCATAATGGCAAGAAATTCATGTCAGTAGGGATTTCGGCATAGAAATACAAGGTCAACTGTCTATTATGAATCTATGATAGCATTTTGGGCAAAGTACTGCTGCAAGAAGGCCACTTTGCATCTCCTATAAACTTGAAATCTGGAACTGAAAATGGGTTCTATGTATGCTGAAATCTATCTCATTCTTGGATTTAGCTTTGAAGGAAATTTTTCAAGTAGAAAAAATGGTCATGTTTATAATATTATCTTAGTCTTAGGTACTACACAAGGGAGAATTACTAAGTAACCCTTCAATTTAATTCTCAGCTTTCTCTTCAACCACAACAATAACACACATCTTTTATTTAGGTACTGTGGTTTCACTTTTAAAAATTATATTTTTAAGCATTCTCAATGTTTTCTCTAAAGGTTTTAAATTCAGGAGATTCTTTAAGTCTCTCATAAATTTAAGGGACTGTCGATTCATTTGCG
Organism: Heterocephalus glaber; assembly: GCF_053883595.1. Classification (NCBI taxonomy): domain Eukaryota; kingdom Metazoa; phylum Chordata; class Mammalia; order Rodentia; family Bathyergidae; genus Heterocephalus; species Heterocephalus glaber. Next base: position 26,609,002 of record NW_028258379.1, read on the forward strand.
CTGCTAGCACAAAATACTATAGAGTTAAGTAGCTTGTAAGTAGAAATTTACTTCTCAGCTTTGGAGTCTGGGAACCCCAAGATTGAGGCACTAACTCATTTGGTGTCCAGTGAGAGCCTGTTTCCTGATTTATAGAATCAATCAGGCTTCTTCTTCTGTCCTCACACAGTGGAAAGGGATGCAGTTAGACAAAATGGCCGCAGGGAGGTCTGTTACTCAAAATGGCTCCAGCTTCTCATAAAATATGTCGTTTCCTCTCCGGGAAAGCGGAACTAAAATCACCCCTCCCCGCTACTCATCGGCCAATAAGTTTAAACTCGTCCTCACCTGCCCCAGCAATACAACCAATCCTCAAACTTCATGATGCTCTCCTGCCACACAACCCTTTATAAACCTCACCCAGTTAGTCTCTTGCTCTCTCTCTCACCATTGTTCGAAACAGCCCAGGAGCTCTTTCGCCCAATAAAGCCCTGCCTCAGGTGCTCCTGTTTCGACTTGATTTCTTTCAATGAACAGCTCTGTACATCCTCTTTTTAGAAAGGAGTTAATCCATTTTATCCATGTTTCACACTCATGGCCTTATTACCTCCTGGGCCCTATACAATCAGATTGATAATTAGCTTCTAACATGAGTTTTTGAGAGATACAAACATTCAGATCATAGCATTTTAGCCATCCCCCTCTAAATATGTTTGTTATATGCAAAATGCATTCATTGCATCCTGATAGCCCTAAAATTTTTAATTTCTTCAAGTGTCAACTTTAAAGTCAAAGTCCAAAGTCTCCCCTAAATATTATTTAGAGCAGAAATGGGTAAAATCAAACATTTACTTTCTTTATTACTTTAATAGGTAACATTCCCTCTAGCTGTGAACTATGAAATCAAATACATTTGTGCTTCTAAAATGCAGTGGTTGATAGGCATAGGAAAAACATTCTCATCCTGAAAGAGAGAATTATAAAAGGAAAAAGGGATAACATATCTCAAGTAAGTTCAAAATCCCCCAGAAAAAATAATATTAAATCTTAAAGATTGAGAATACTCTTCTTTGGTGCAGCAGCCTGTATTCCAGACCCGCTAGTGTGGGATTTTTATTTCTGGGTAGCCTCACCCCCATGTCTTTGGCTGATGCAGCTCACACTATAGGGTTCTCAGTGGTGGGAGTCAAGTGCCTGTGGCTCTCCAAGGTTGCATGTGTGTGCTGCTGACTACTGTTCTGGAATCTAAGGGGTCTCCATTCCCATGAATCCACTAGCCACTGATCTTGTTAGGACTTGCTGTTGTGGTTATAGCCTCATAGCAGCCATGTGTGTTGGTCATGTTCCTCAGGTTCAAGGGACTCCAACCTTTGAAAGCTAAGTGGAGGTGTCAGAACACTATGGCTCATGTACTCTGTGTGGTGCTGGCAGAGATGGCACTAAAAAGATGTCACCAAGGGCTACTGTCTGTGCCTTTGGAAGTGTGGTCATTGTAGCCCACAGTCCACCTGGGCCCACTGGGACTGGAAGGGATGTAACTGAGGAGTGAGGTGCAGGAATGTATGGGGCAGAGCTGTGATACCTATTTGCCCCCAGGCCTTTCACTCTGAGTCTATGGAGGAGCAGCCCCAACCTGCACTACAAGATGGAACTTTAGGAGTTACAATTTTTTCTTTTAGAGAGAAGCGACTTATCCAAACTTCCTCCTACTGAGCACATAGCCAGTATCCACGTCTCTCCTCATTGCAAAAGAAACAAGAGAAAAGGCAGATGCCAGCTCCAGGAGGCCATAGCCCATTTCCTTCTCACAAGACAAAAGAGGGTGACCTTAAGATAACTGGAATGGTAAAGATAGTGTAGAGATTGGCATCATCTCTCTGTTTCCCTTCTTCCCCTCTGTTCCTTATAAAAGACCCTGACCCACCTGTGCCCAGTGAGATAGTGTTTTGAGGGAAATGAACCTCTCCATCTTATCGAAGCTAGCTTTTAATAACTAATATTTTCTTTCTCTAATCAAAATAAATGAATTCCTTTAATTTGTTCAGCAGCAAGCAAAGGAACCTGAGCACGTGAACCAGCATGGCTGTAACACAATAATCTCTGAAATTCCTTTGGGAACATTCTTCTATTGTCTTGGAAAATAAGTCTTGGTTTCTGTTTAGATGGCAGATCCAAACTAATCTCTTTATCAACAGATCACTTGGGGAAACCATTGCTCTTACTCTGAAAGAGCATTCTTATTTCTTTGGTTGTGGATTCCTCTCAAGAATTTTCTAAAGTTTTAAGTTCAATTTCCCTCTTAATTAATAGTTCTACCTTTAAATTGTTTTTCTCTCATTTAATTTAAAATAAACACCCAAGAAAAGTCAAGCTCTATCTTCAATATTTTGCTTAGAACTTTCTTCAGCCCCAAACTACATTTTATTGCTTGCAAGTTCTACTGCCACATGATAGAACACAATCACCAGTCAGAGAAAAAAATTCTGTTTTTTGTATCAAAAATGGTTTCATTTCCATCTTCCCATAACATGTGTCTTGCTTTCAGGGAAGACCTCATTAGAATGATCTTAACCATCCATATTTCTATCAACATTCTGTTCATGATCACTTAGGAATTCTCTGAGAAATTTAAGACTTTATAGCTCTCTTCCTTAACTTTTTTGTCTTTACTGAATTATCTTTATCAGCCTGTTTACATAAAAGTAGAATTTTCCAACCAGGTATCTCAAGACTTTTTCTTTCCCCACCTGTTATCAAGTTCTAAAGCTATTTTTCATGTTCAGATATCATTATAGCAGCACCATGACTTCTTAATATTAATTTTCTCTCTTAGTCTATTTGGGCTGTTATAAAAAGAATACCAAAGAGTGCGTGGCTTATGAGCAACAGAAATTTATTTTGTACAGTTCTAGAGTCTGAGAAGTCCAAGATCCAGGGATTGGTAGATTTGATCACTGTGCATTTCTTGCTTCAGAGAATAGTCCCTTCTGCTTGTACTCTCATGCATGGAGACTAATGTGGCCCTCAGAATCTCTAATAAGAGCACGAATTCCATTCATGACAGCAAGCAAGGGTCACACCTACTAATGGCATCAACTCTGGGTTTAGATTTTAACGTAAGAATTTGAGGACACAGACGGCAGCAGAAGAAAATGGTTTCATTATTTTATATAGTAAAATTTTTTGCTATTACCATTTATTTATTTGAAAAATTTCATATGTTAGTGATTTAAAATATGTCACAAGTTTTTTTTGTTAAATTCTTTTATTGGTACATTTTAGGTACACAACACAATTACATTTCTCATTGGGAATTATACCTTTACATAATGCATCTTGGTTCTTATTTTTTCCCCATTCCTAGCCCTCCCTTCATGCCCTCCGCCCTTCCCTATTTACAAAGACTTTATTTCCATTTTTTCCATTTCTCAGCATTTTTCCTTTCCCCTCTTTCCCTCCCCCTGCCCCTCCCACTACCCCTACCACTTTGGACCTTTTCTTCCTTTGCATTACCAATTATTCATTTCAATCATTGGTACATTTTAGGTATAAAATAAAATGACATTCAACATTGGAAATTTGCACCTTTACATAATCTCTCTTGGTTCTTATTTTTCACCCTTGCCCAGCCCTCCCTTCAACCCCTCCATTCCTCCCTATTTACAAAGACTGTGTTCCTATTTTTCCATTTTCTCATATTAATCCCATTCTCTTCTATGATTTTCCCTACCCCTCCCACTTCTTTCCCATTTGCCCCTTTTCTTCCTATTTCACATTACCTATTATACATTTTAGTACTTATTTACACTTTTAATTTCTCACACCAGAGAAACTATTTGGTATTTATGCATGTGTGTCCTATTTATTTCACTTAAGAGTATCGCCTCAATGTGCATCCACTTAGCTATAAATGTCTCTAATTTCTGATTTTTATGGCTGAGTAGTACTCCATTTTATAAAAAACCCACATTTTCTTTATCCAGTCTCCAATTGATGGGCATTTGGGCTGTTTCCAAGTTTTAGCTATCACAAACTGTGCTGCTGTGAACATGGGTGCATATATATCACTGTGGTATGATTCTTTTAATTCTTTGGGGAAGATCCCCAGAAGGGGAATAGCAGGGTCAAATGGGACTTCCAGTCCTGGTTCTTTGAGGTATCTCCATACTGATTTCCACAGTGCTTGCACCAGTCTACACTCCCACCAGCAGGGGAGCAGGGTTCCTCTTTCCCCACAGCCACGCCAGCATCTGTTATTGGTTGATTTCATGATAGCAGCCATTCTTTCTGGAGTGAAGTGGAATCTCAGCGTTGTTTTCATTTGCATCTCCCCAATGACCAGTGATGTTGAACATTTTTTCATGTATTTATTTGCTATTTCTACTTCTTTGTCTGAGAAATGTCTCTTCATTTCAGATGCCCGTTTTTGGATTGCATCTTTAAATTTGGGAGGTCTGATCTTTTTAAGTTCTTTATAGATTCAAGGCAGTAGACCTTTGTCTGAGGAAGAGCAGGTGAAGATTTTTTTCCCACACAGTGAGTTGTCTCTTCACATTGCTGGTGGTTTCTCTTGCTGTGCAGAAGCTTTTTAATAAGAAGAGATCCCACTTGTTGATTGTTTGTGCTAGTTCACGGGCAACTGAGGTTTTGTTCATAAAATCTTTTCCTACAACTATGTCTTCAAGAGTTCTACCTAACCTCTGTTCCAACTGGTTCAGAGTTTCTATTTTAATATTTAGATCTGTAATCCATTTCAATTTTAGTTTAGTGCATGGTGAGAGATATAGGTCTAGTTTTAATCTTTGGCAAGTTGAAATGCAAATTTTTCAGCACCACTTATTAAAGAGGCTATCTTTCCTTCAGTGAGGGTGTTTGGCTTCTTTATTGATGATGAGATGGGTGTGTGTGTCTGAAGTTATTTCGGCATCTTCTAATCTGTTCCACTGGTCCTCAGGTCTATTTCTTTGCCAGTACCTTGCTGTTTTACCACAGTAGCTTTGTAGTATAGTTGCAGGTTGGGGATTGTGATACCCCCTGCCATGTCTCTGTTACCTAGAATTGCTTTTGCCATTCTGGGTCTCTTCTTGTTCCAAATGAATTTTTGGATTATTTTCTCAAGGTCCATGAAGTATGGTGCTGGGATCTCAATTAGAATTGCATTGGATCTATATAGCAGTTTTGGAAGTATGACCATTTTCACTATATTAATCCTTCCTACCCAGGAGCAGGGGATGTGTGTACAATTTTCTGATATAATCTTCAATCTCTCTTCACAGAGTGCTACAGTTTTCAGAGAAGAGGTCTTTGATTTCTTTCATTAGGTTGATTCCTAGGTATTTCAGTTTTTTGGATGCTATTGTGAAAGGAATTATTTGCCCTATTTCTCTCTCAGTGAGTCTGTCATTTGTGTAGAGGAAAGCTATTGATTTTTGTTTGTTGACCTTGTAACCAGCTACTTGACTAAATTTGGTTATTAAGTCTAGAAGTCTTTTGGTGGAGTCCTTGGGATCTTCTATATACAATATCATGTCATCTGCAAACAATGACAGTTTGACTTCTTCATTTCCTATCTTTATTCCTTTTATTCCTTTCTCTTGTGTTATTGCTGTGGCTAATGTTTCCAGAGCTATATTGAACAAGAGTGGTGAGAGTGGACATCCTTGTCTTGTTCCTGATTTCGGTGTGAAGGATTTCAGTTTTTGACCATCTAGTATGATATTGCCTGTTGGTTTTTCATAGATGGCTTTTATCAGTTTGAGGTAGAGACCATCTATTCAAATTTTTGGGAGGGTTTTTATCAAAAATGCATGTTGGATTTTCAAATGCTTTTTCTTCATCTATGGGGATAATCATATGGTTTTTGTCCTTGGATCTATTGATATAGTGTATTACACTGATTGATTTGCCTATGTTGAACCATTCCTGCATCCCTAGGATGAATTCCACTTGATCAGGGTGTATGATCTTCTTGATGATCTTCTGCATACTATTTGACAGTATCTTATTAAGGATTTTTGCATCTATGTTCATTAGTGAGATTGGCCCATAGTTCTCCTTTTCGGTTGGGTCTTTCTCTGCTTTGGGGATCAAGGTGATGCTTGCTTCCAGGAATGAATTTGGGAGTATTGCTTCCCCTTCTATTTCATTGAAGAGTTTAAACAGTAGAGGCAGTAATTCCTCTCTAAATGTCTTGTAGAATTCAGCAGTGAAGCCATCAGGCCCTTGGCTTTTTTATTTGATAAGTTTTTAGTTACATTTTCAATTTCATCATTTGATATTGGGTTGTTTAGAATTATTAGGTCTTCTTCATTCAACTTTGGTAATTCATATGTATCTAGAAATCTGTCCATTTTTTCTGTGTTGTCCATCTTATTGGTGTATAGGTTCTGGAAGTAAGTATTGATGATCCTCTGTATTTCTGCTGGGTCTGTTGTAATTACACCCTTTTCATTCCTAATTTCATGGATTTGGGCCTTTTCTTTCCTTTTTCTGACAAGGTTGGCTAAAGGTTTGTCAATTTTGTTGATTCTTTCTAAGAATCAACTCTTGGCTTCATTGATTTTTTTCTATCATTTTCTTAGTCTCCATTGCATTGATTTCTCCTGTGATCTTAATAATTTCCTCCTTTGTATGAGTTTTGGGGTTGTCCTGCTCTTCTTTTTCTAGAAGCTTGAGGTTCAGCATCAGGTTGTTTAACTGGGCTCCTTCTGTTTTCCTAATATGAGTATTCACTGCTATGAATGGCCCTCTTAAAACTGCTTTCATTGTGTCCCATAGATTCTGATATGTTGTATTGTCATTGTCATTTAATTGAAGGAACTGTCTGGTTTCTTCTTTAATTTCCTCTGTGACCCATTGGTTATTCAGAAGTATGTTGTTCAATTTCCACGTGTTTATGAAATTTTTCCAGTTTCTTTTGCTATGGATCTCCAATTTCATCGCAATATGATCTGATAACATACACGGGATAACTTCAATTCCTTTGCACTTACTTAAACATGTTCTATGTGTGAGTATGTGGTCTATTTTGGAGAATGACCCATGTGCAGCTGAGAAGAATGTGTATTCTGATTTTGTGGGGTGGAAGACTCTGTAAACATTTGTTAAGTTCATTTGTTCAAGAGTTCGATTGAGTTCCTGTATTTCAGTACATATTTTTTTCTAGTTGATCTATCTATTTGTGACAGTGGGCTGTTGAGGTCCTGCACTACAATTGTACTAGTGCATAATGACTTTTCATGTCCGTTAGTATTTGTTTTATATAGTTGGGCGCACTAGTGTTTGGTGCATAAATATTTATGATTGTCATCTCTTTCTGTTGGATTGTTCCCTTTACAAGGATGTAGTGTCCTTCTTTGTCTCTCTTAATCAGTGTTAGTTTGAAATCTACTTGATCTGCAAAGAGGATAGCTGCTCATGCTTTTTTTTAGGTTCCTGTCACATGGAGTATTGTTTTCCACCCTTTAACTTTCAGTCTATGAGTTTCCTTTTGAATTCAGTGTGTTTCTTGTATGCAGCATATTGTTGGATTTTGCTTCTTGACCCATTCTGCCAGTCTATTTCTTTTGATTGATGAATTAAGATCATTAACATTGATGGTTATAACTGAAACATATTGACTTGTCATTGCCATGACTTTTTCTTTTTGTTGGGTTCTCCCCCTTTACATTGAATTTCTTGTCATGCCAGATGGGTTTATTCTGCTTTGCTTCCTGAGGTTGTGATCCTCAATTTCTGTTCCTAGGATATTGTGTAAAATTTTTTGGAGTGCTGGTTTGGTATTCACAAAGTTCCTAAGGTGCTCTTTGTCATGAAAGTATCTTATTTCTCCATCAATTTTGAAAGATAGTTTTGCAGAGTACATCAATCTGGGTTGGAGGCTGTTTCCTTTTAGGGCTTGGAATATGTCACTCCAAGCTCTTCTTGCCTTGATGGTTTGTGTTGAGAAGTCTGCTGTGATTCTGATGGGCTTTCCTTTGTATGTGATTTGTTTCTTTTCTCTAACTGCTTGTAGAACTTTGTTCTTCTGTTGAGTTTCTGGAATCTTAACAATTATATGCCAATGTGTAGGTTTTTTTGATCAAGGCTATTTGGAGTCCTATATAACTCACTTATCTGTATGTCAAGCTCTTTTCCCCTGCTTGGGAAGTTTTCTGCTATTACTTCTGTGAAGAGTTTTTTATGTCATCTGTACTCTCTCCTCTTTCTTCATTGACTCCAATCAGTCTTATGTTATTCTTCTTTGCATCATCTAGCAGCTGCTGGATTGATTTCTCATGTTCCCTTATAATTTTGAAGCAATTTTTCTTTTCCTGGTCATTAATTGCAATCTTATCTTCTATATCTGAAATTCTGTCCTCACACTGGCTCATTCTGCTGTGTAGACTTTCAATGGAGCTTTTCATCTCCTAGAAATCTATTTGCATCTATTTTATAGATTCCACTTGTTTCCTACATTGGGATTCCATCATGTTCCTCAGCTCCTCTCTAGATTTATTAATCATGTCTTGCACTAGGAGCACAATTTCTCCTGTTATCTGAGAAATTATTTCTGATTTCATTTTTTCCAGATCCCCTTTTGTTGCCAGTTCAATGGGTCCAGGTGGTTGAGTATCAGAGTGTTCCATCTCATTTCCCTTTGGGGTTGCTGTAGGTGATCTGGAAGTCTCGTTTTGAGACTTATTTATGTGTTTTCTCATTTCGACTGGTGGGACGGGGGTGCTTTTTGCACCCATGTGGCACACCTCTGAGCTGGGAGATGTGAGACAGGAGCTGGGAGCGGCAGTAGGGATGGTGTCCCAGAAGCCCCTTCCTCTGGGCCAGGAGCGAAGGGACAGTAGGTGGCCCAAAAGCCCTTTCCTCTCGGTTGGGTGTGGTGGTAGTTATGCTGGCTGGGATGCCCCTTCCTCTGGACCAGGAGCAGTGGGACAGCAGCTCAGAAGCCCCTACCTCTGGGCTGGGAATGGCAGGATGGACAGCAGCCCAAAGGCCCTTTTCTTTGGGCTGGGAGTGGTGGGAGGGATGGTGGCCAGAAGCCCCTATCTCTGGGGCGGGAGTGGTGGGACAGACTGCCCCTTCTATGCTCAGCTTGCCCACCATGCTGCTTACCACCCTTATGTCACAAGTTTTCATAATTTAACCATGGAAAGAGGTTCACTTTCTTAAACTACATAATTATATTGACTATGATAGCCTTTAAAAATTACGTCAATGAAAATCTGCTTTTATAAGAGCAATGTATTATTTCCATAGTATAATGCTCAGTTTTTGAAGTAGGCTAACAAAGGAGTAAAATGTGATTTTAGACAGCGGTGAGAAGATATTTATGACTTTAAAATGAGTAAAGCATAGTATAGCCATTGGAATAGAAAAATAACATGTGCAGCATTTGTGAAATTACATATTATCTAGTAGCAGATATTAAATTAGAATCTATTTTTTATAATCAGTATTTCCAAAAGGAAAGATTAAAAAATAAAATGGTATATGTTTTCCTTTGTTTCTATTTTTATTTTGTTTTGCTTGGTAGCAGTGGGAAAATTATGATTCCCTCTGCCTTTATGGTGGTTATGATTTTTATAATGATAACAAAATCCTGAAGTAGTAGCTACACTTTCAAAAGCCTCCATGTTTTCAAGAGCAGATTATTTCAGGTTTGGTGATTCCATGACTCTAAATGCAACAGACAATATCTGGAACATTATCTAAATCTTTTAAAGTAGGAGTATATGCTATTTATTTTTATACTATACCTTTTAAAAGCAGGTTATGAAGGAAACAAGGATTATAACCTGTTTTAATTACTTTCCCATCACTGCAACAAAATACCCCACATGTGAAATTTATATAGATGAAAGGTTTATTTTGATTCCCAGTTTCAGAGGGTTCAGTCCTTGGTCATCTGGATCCAAGATAGAAATAGATTGTAAAAGGCCCAAACAAAGGAAAGCCATTCAACCATGGAAGCCGTGAAACAGAGAGAGAAGTATGGAGTCTGGGACAAGAAGACATCCTTCCTGGTCATGAACCCTGTGATCCACCTTTAACCAGGCCCTGCCTCCTAACAGCATATTCATCTGTGAACTTATGAATGGATTAACCTGCAGATAATTATAGCATTCCCTGATCTAATCACCTTCCAAAAGTCCTATCTCTAAATATATGAAAATGAGGGGGCAGGTAGATCTAAACCATAGCATAACCTGTTTCATATTGGCAATTTTTGAACTATGGTTGAAGGAATGTTTCAAGCCAAGGAATTTGCCATCCTAGTTTAATCAAGTCCTGACACAAAGGATGGACTTGTGAATTGCATAGAGGACAAAGGTACAGTTCTTAACTGTACTAAATTTTTCTCTCCCAGTTAAGCTACTTGTCATCAATAGTGGCAATCAGGTGCATGGGCTCTGGAAGAAAATGGTGGCAATAAAGCTGATGATTATTATCTTTTGGTGATAGGATCTTGGCAAAAAAATTTTTCATTTTTTGTTAATGTTAGAATATTTAATTCAAATCAGGTAGTTGTTAAGGAAATATATAAAATAACAAAATAATTTGCAATATCTATTGTTCATATTACCTCCACATGAGACATGGTGAGAAAATATAGTTGTCAGTTTTGTGTTTTTTTAGATATCTGCTTTTATTTGTCCTGTTCCAGCAGCATCATTGAAAACTCTGCCCATGTGTACTCTTTGTTTATGTTTGGGGTTTTTTCCAAATGTAACTTTATGCAAACTTTCAGCACTTCTGGGTACAAATTCTTTACTCCTCTCCTTTGCCTCCATTCAAATTGGGGGGAAAGACTTTAAAATGTCCTTTCTATGAAACCAGAAAAAATTGTGTTTCAGATTTCCAAAACAGTAATAACTATAAACAATCATCACTAGAATGTTCTAAGCAGAATAAAAACTAAAGGGACAGTCTGACATAATTTTATTCTATTGTTTAAATTAATAAGATTATAATTTTAATAGTTTTTATTTAATTAACTTTACTACATTTTAAGTATCAGAGAAAAGTTATAATTAATAGCTTTAGATTAAACTTATTCTTCTTTCTTTTGGAAATTAATCTTCCTGATTTTGTGGAGTGAAGTCACTAAAATTTGAAGTTGTTGATTGCTGCTGGTTCTGTTACCTACCCTAACTAGTAAGTTTTCAGAGTAAAGAACTAGTAGAAGTCATTTTAAAATATGGGCTCAAATGACTTCAAAAAAGTGTTTTGTCCAGTGGCTTTAGGAGTAATTGAATTGTTGCAGAATAGTCCTGCATGTAAAGAACTCCTTGAGACCACTTTATTTTGGCACATAAATAGAACATAGTGTGGTATAAAAGTTACAAGAATAGCTACCAGAATAGACAAAGTCCCAATATCAGTTGGTTAACTCAATAATTTATTTCTTCTGTAACAGACAAATAAGTATTCATAGTTGATGGGGTTAGAAGGGGCTTTATTTATTCCACTGTTCAAGGACTCTGCCTGAAGGAGACTGTCTTCTTAAACACATGGCTTCCTAGGTCATCCTGGTGTCTGCAATCCATCAACTGGCACTTTCTTACTCTTCTCAGCCTAGAGTGGCACACATCACTTTATCTTGTTCCACTGACATGAACCAATCATATAGCTCTACCCCAGTGGAATACAGCTTGGCAAATGTAGCGCCTGTCTGGGCAACAACTATACTCTCTGTAAGAAAGCATAAAATTTTATTGGATAACTACATTTTTCTGCAGCAGGCTAGTAATGAGTCTGGAATGTCAAAGAAAAAAATGTTTCTGGTGATCATTCTATTGGAGTCATCTCATATCCTGCCAGGTAAAAAAGGAGAAAGTAGAAGGTGCCAGAATGTGATGGATGAACTCAAAATTGTCTGCTCTGGAGAGGTGAATGCTACCATTTCTATTGAAATAAAGTCTACTGTCTTTCCATTGATTTGAAGGAGGTGCTGCATCCAGATAACTACTGGAGTTTTCCAGAATGCCTGGTAAGCTTCAAGACACTCACAATAATGGCTGAGGCTGAACCAAGTCTTCTACCAGAAGATTACAAAACACTCAATAGGCTATGAACAGAAATTCTAGGATGGCTAGAAAGTGAAATTATCAATTTAGAAACAGTTTTCTAAGAATCATAGGTGAAAATGGTGATATTTCATATCTTTATGGCCAACTCACAGTTGTGCAACTGCTTTCAAAATTCCTTAGCTGTTCTTTCTAGAAAATGCTAGAATTGATCATTAAAGCTTTCTGAACTTTGCTCCCTATTCTAGTGCCATTTCCCAAACCAAACCTATCTACTTTGTATTGCAGACATACACTAATAAAACATAAGCTTATTGTATTTTAAGTTTTTAACCATTTTCTTTGATAAGGCAGTGTAAAACTGAATTTCTAGTGAGAAAATCATAGTGATGGGAGCCCACGCATTTACTCAGCCACTTATTCACTCAACACATGTTCATTGAATGTCTACTACATGCCATGTACTCCATGAGCCTTATGAAAATAAATATGGTGGCAGCCGTACCTCCACCACTAAGTGGCAATGTGGTGCACCAGGCCAGTTCTAGCTACTCTAGCAGGCAGGAGCCATAGGTAGAGTTCAGCTAATCAACTCTAAAATCACCATTTCAAGCTTTAAAAGATTCTACTGCTCCCAGGGCAGAGGTAGGGGCCTCCAGGCTGCCTTTCCACTGCTCCCAGCCCAGAGGAGGGGGCTTCTGGGCCCCAAATCCACTGCTCCCAGCAGAGAGGAGGTGAGCCCAGTGAGCACCAACAGCACCCCCCCTCCATTGAAATGAGAAGGCACTTAAACAAGTCTAAAAACCAGACTTCCAGGTCACCACAGCAACCCCAAAGGGAAATGAGATGGAAAATTCTGATACTCAACAACCTGGACTGTCTGAACTGGCAAGAAAAGAGGATCTGGAAAAAATGAAATCAGAAATAATTTCTCAGATAACAGAATAAATTATGTCCATAGTGCAAAACATGATTAATAAATCTAGAGAGGACACAGATAAAAAAAAAATAGAGGAGCTGAAGAACGTGATGGAATCCCAACATAAGAAACAAATGGAATTCATAAGACAGATGCAAAAAGATTTCCAGGAGATTAAAAACTCCACTGAAAGTCTACACAGCAGAATGAGCCAACGTGAGGACAGAATTTCAGATATAGAAGATAAGATTGCAATGAGTGAACACAAAAAGAAAAATTGCTTCAAAATTGTAAGGGAACACCAGAAATCAATCCAGCAGCTTCTAGATGATGCAAAGAAGAATAACATAAGGCTGATTGGAGTCAACAAAGAAACAGGAGAGAGTGCAGATGACATTAAAAAATGTTCACAAAAGTAATGGCAGAAAACTTCCCAAGCAGGGTAAAAGAACTTGACATAAAGATAAGTTAGGCATATAGGACTCCAGCTAGCTTTGATAAAAAAAAAATTTACACGTAGGCATATAATTTTTAAGATTCCAGGCACTCAACAGAAGAATGAAGTTCTACAAGGAGTTAGAGAAAAGAAACAAATCACATACAAAGGAAAGCCCATCAGAATCACAGCAGACTTCTCAACACAAACCATCAAGGCAAGAAGAGCTTGGAGTGATGTATTCCAAGCACTAAAGGAAAACAGCCTCTAACCCAGATTGATGTACCCTGCAAAACTATCTTTCAAAATTGATGGAGAAATAAGATACTTTCATGACAAAGAGCACCTTAGGAACTTCATGAAAACCAAACCAGCACTACAAAAAATTTTAGACAATATCCTAGGAAAAGACAACATGGATCACAACCTCAGGAAGAACAGCAGAATGAATCCATCAGGCATGACAAGAAATTAAATATAAAGGGAGAGAACCCAATAAACAGAAAAAGTCATGACAATGATAAGTCAATATGTATCAGTTATAGCCATCAATGTTAATGGTCTCAATTCACCAATCAAAAGAAATAGACTGGCAGAATGGGTCAAGATGCAAGATCCAAAAATATGCTGCATATAAGAAACACTATTAATTCAAAAAGAAATGCATAGATTGAAAGTGAAAAGGTGTAAAACAATACTCCATGTGACGGGAAACTGAAAAAATCAGGAATAGCTATCCTCTTTGCAAAGCAAGTGGATTTTAAACTAACACTGATTAAGAGAGACAAAGAAGGACACTTCATCTTTGGAAAGGGCACAATCTAAGAGGAAGGAATGACAATCATGAATGTCCATGCACAAAATACTAGTGTGCCCAACTATATAAAACAAATACTAATGGACATGAAAAGTCATATATGCACTAATACAATAGAAGTAGGGGACCTCAATACCCCACTGTCACAAATAGATGGATCAACTAGACAAAAAATAAGTAATGAAATACTAAAACTCAGTCAAACTTTTGAAAAAATGAGCTTAACAAATGTTTACGGAGTGTTTCACACCACAAAATCAGAATACACATTCTTTTCAGCTGCACATGTGTTGTTCTCCAAAATATTCACTCACTTCACATATTCACTCATAGAACTTGTTTCAAAGTAAATGCAAAGGAATTGAAGTTATCCCCTGTTTATTATCCGACCATAGTGGGATGAAGTTGGAGATCAATAGCAAAAGAAAACACAAAAATTACATAAATACATAGAAATTAAACAACACACTTCTGAATAACCAATGGGTCACAGAGAAAATTAATGAAGAAATTAGATAGATCTGAAAATTAAATGACAATGATAATGCAACATACCCGAATCTATGGGACACAATGAAAGCAGTCTTATGAGGGAAATTCATAGCAGTGAATAGACATATTAGGAAAACAGAACGAGCCCAATTAAACAACCTGATGCTGAACCTCAATCTTCTAGATAAAGAAGAGCAGGACAAACCCAAATCTCATACAAGGGAGGAAATTATAAAGATCAGAGGAGAAATCAGTGCAATGGAGACTAAGAGAATAATACAAAAAATTAATGAAGTCAAGAGTTGGTTCTTCAAAAGAATCAAGATTGACAAACCCTTAGCCAACCTTATCAGAAAAAGGAAAGAAGAGGCCCAAATCCATGCAATTAGGAATGAAAAGGATAAAATTACAACAGACCCAGCAGAAATATAGAGGATCATCAAAGCCTACTTTCAGAACCAATATACCAATAAGATGGAAAACACAGAAGAAATGGACAGATTCCTAGATATATATGAATTACCAAAGTTGAACGAAGAAGACCTAAAAATTTTCAACAACCCAATATCAACCAGTGAAATTGAAAATGTAATTAATAACTTACTAACTAAGAAAAGCCCAGGTCCTGATGGCTTCACTGCTGAATTCTACAAGACATTTAGAGAAGAACTGCTGCTACTACTGTTTAAACTCTTCAGTGAAATTGAAAGGGAAACAATACTCCCAAATTCATTCCTAGAAGCAAGTATCATCTTGATTGCCTAAGCAGAGAAAGACCCAACCAAAAAAGAGAACTATAGGTCAATCTAACTAATGCACATAGGTAAAAAAATCCTTAACAAGATACTGTCAAATAGAATGCAGAAGATCATCAAGAAGATCATACACCCTGACCAAGTGGGATTCATCCCAGGCATGCAGCAATGGTTTAACATACGCAAATCAATCAACATAATAGACTATATCAATAGAGCCAAGGGCAAAAACCATATGTTTATCTCTATAGATGAAGAAAAAGCATTTGAAAAAATCCAACATGCATTTATGATACAAGCCCTACAAAAAATTGGAATAGAAGGTCTCTATCTCAATCTGATAAAAGCCATCTATGAAAAACCAACAGCCAATATCATACTAAATGGTCAAAAACTGAAATCCTTCACAATAAAATCAGGAACAAGACAAGGATGTCCACTATCACCACTCTTGTTCAATGTAGTTTTGGAAACATTAGCCATGGCAATTAGACAAAAGAAAGAAATAAAAGTAATAAAGATAGGAAATGAGGAAGTGAAATTGTCATCATTTGCAGATAACATCATACTCTATATAGAAGACCCCAAGAACTACACCAAAAGTCTTCTAGACTTAATAACCAATTTCAGTAAAGTAGCTGGTTACAAGGTCAACACACAGAAATCTATAACTTTCCTCTACACGAACAACAGAGTCACTGAGAGAGAAATAGGGCAAATAATTCCTTTCACAATAGCATCCAAAAAAGTGAAACACCTAGGAATCAACCTAACAAAAGAAATCAAAGACCTTTTCTCTGAAAACTATAGCACTCTGAAAAGAGAGATTGAAGATGATATCAGAAAATGGACAGACATCCTCTGCTCATGGGTAGGAAGGATCAATATAGTGAAAATGGCCATACTTTCAAAACTGCTATATAGATTCAATGCCATCCCAATTGAAATCCCAGCAGCATACTTCACAGACCTTGAGAAAACAATCCAAAAATTCATTTGGAACAAGAAGAGACCCAGAATATCAAAAGCAATTCTAGGTAACAGAGATATGGCAGGGGGTATCACTAGACCCAACTTGAAACTACACTGCAAAGCTACTGTGTTAAAAACAGCAGGGTACTGGCAAAGAAATACATCTGCGGACCAGTGGAGCAGATTAGATGATGCCAAAATAACTCCAGACACACTCAGTCATCTCATCTTTTATAAAGGAGGCAAACACCCTCTCTGGAGGAATGATAGCCTCTTTAATAAATGGTGCTGGAAAAATTGGGTTTCAACTTGTCAAAGATGAAAATTAGACCTATATCTCTCACCATGCACTAAACTAAAATTGAAATGGATTAAAGATCTAAATATTAAAACAGAAAAGTTGAATCATCTGGAATAGAGGTTAGGTAGAACTCTTGAAGACATCGGTGTAGGAAAAGATTTTTTGAACAAAACCTCAGTTGCCCGTGAACTAGCCCAAACAATCCACAAGTGGGATCTCTTCTTATTAAAAAGCTTCTGCACAGCAAAAGAAGCCACCAACAGTGTGAAGAGACAACTTACAATGTGGGAAAAAAATTTCATGTGCTGTTCCTCAGACCAGGGTCTACTATCTAGAATCTATAAAGGACTTAAAAAAATCAGACATCCCAAATTTAAATACCCATTCTGAAAATGGGCTTCTGAAATGAACCGCTATTTCTCAGACAAAGCAATAGAAAGAGCAAATAAGCATAAAAAAATTGTTCAACATCACTGGTCATTTGAGACATGCAAATGAAAACAACACATATTCCATCTCACCCCAGAAGGATTGGCTGCTATCATGAAATAAACCAATAACAAATGCTGGCCGGGCTGTGGGAAAAGAGGAACATTGTTCCACTGCTAGTGTGAGTGTAGACTTGTGTGACCACTGTGGAAATCAGTATGGAGTTACCTCAAGAACTAGGACTGGAAGTCCCATTTGACCCCGCTCTTCCACTGCTGGACATCTTCCCCAAAGAATTGAAAGAATCATACCACAGTGATATATGTGCACCCCTGTTCATACCAGCACATTCTGTAATAGCTAAAACTTGGAAACAGCCCAAGTGCCTATCCACTGGAGATTGGATAAAGAAAATGTGCTATTTTTATTAAATGGAGTTCTACTCAGCAATAAAAAATGAGAAACTAGAGACATTTATAGCTAAATGGATGCACATTGAGGTGATACTCTTAAGTGAAATAAACAGTACACACATGTGTTAATAACAAATAGTTTCTTTAGCTTGAGAAATTGAAAGTGTAAATGTGGACTAAAAGGTATAATAGATAATGTGAAATAAGAAGAAAAAGGGCAAAGGGGAAGGAGAAGATGGAGGGGTAGGGGAAATTAAAGAAGGGAATGGAATTAGTATGAAGAAATGAAAAAATGGAAACAAAGTCTTTGTAAATAGGGAGGGCAGGGGAAGGGGGAAAAATAAGAACCAAGAGAAATTACATAAAGATGCAAATTTCCAATGACAAATGTCATTATATTGTATACCTAAAATGTACCAATAAAATAAAAAATTTTAAAAAGGAAAATAAATTGGTGATAATAATAAAATAATGTTAATACTATCAGTAATGACAAATAGTTATGAGAGACCTATGCTGTATAAAATAGTTTGTTTAAAAATGTTAAATGATTACATATTTGATCCTTTCGATAATTACAATACTTTGCATAACTAAGAAAATCAAGGTTTTTATTTTATGGAAAAATAAAATATTTTCATATCCAAATCATATGAGAATACCAATAGTTATTATACTGTATATCAAAACTAAAAATATTCTTACCAAAAAATAAACATATATTATCACAAACTTTCTTTTCAGTGAGCTGATAAACTTTTAACATAAATAAAACAAATTATCATATACATTAAAATATTTTTAAACAATGGAATATGCAATTTGGGAAATTTTTTGAACTTTTTTTACTTCCTATTCATCTCTTCTATTTTGATTTTTTTTTCCTCATATAAAAGAAATGATGCAACATTTGAACATGTGTGTCTGACTTATTCACTTAAAATTATGTTCTCAAGTTGCTTAAAATTACTATGAATGCCTCAAGTTTATCTTTCTTTATGACAATGCAGTACTCCTTTCTGCATAAATACCACATTTTCCTTATCCATTTATCTGTTGATGGACATGTATGTTGTTGCTAATATACAGTTATTATAAATTGTGCTGCTATAAACATAAGTATGTATTTAATTCTGTAATATGATGGTTTTAACTCTTTTGGGAAGATACATAGGAGTAGGATAACTAATGGAATTTCTAATTTCAGGCTTATGAGCAATCTCCACAGTTTCCATTGTGGTTGTACTTGTTTTTATCTCAATCAAAAATATAGTAGAGTTACTTTTCCTTACATGCTCACCAGCATTTAATACTTTTAGATTTTCTGATGACAGCCATTCTTTCTGTGGTAAGATGGTTTCTCAGTGTAGTTTTAATCTGCATTTCTCTGTTGCCCAATGATGATGAGCAGTTTTTGTGTGTATTTATTGGCCATTTGTACTTTTTCTGAGATGTGTCTCTTCATGTCATTGTCCATTTTTTAAAAATTGATTCTTTTATTTGCAGTGGGCTCTAATTTCTTTGAGTACTTTATATATTCTTGATGCTAGTTCTCTGTCTGTCAAATAGCTGGCACAAATTTTTCCCATTCTGTAGATTGTCTCTTCACTTTGTTCCTTGTTTTCTTTGCTGTGCTGAAGCTTTTTAATTTGATATGATCTCAATTGTTGATTCTCTGTATTTTTTCTTGTGCCATTGGAGTTCTGCTCAGAAAGTCCTTGCTTACACTTATGTCTTCAAGAGTTGTACCTATTTTATCTTGCAACAAGTTAAGTGTTTCAGTTTTAAAATTTAGATCTTTGATCCATTTGGATTTTTAGTGAGTATATGGTGAGATGTAGGTCTAGACTCAATCTTCTGCATGTGAATATCCAATTACCTCAGCACAATTATTAAACAGGCTATCTTTCCTCCAGTGTACAGTTTTGGCCCCTTTTCAAAGATAAAATAGCTGTATGCTCCAGGGGTTATTTTTTGCTTCTTCTGTTACACTGACCCACAAGCCTGTTTTTGTGCCAGTACCATGTTGTTTTAATCACTGTAGCTTTACAGTGTAATTTCAAGTCTGGGATTGTGATGCTACCCACTTTGCTTTTGTTATCCAGGATTGCTTTTGCTATTCTGGGTCTTTTCTGGTTCCATATAAATATTACAACTGTTTTCTCTATCTCTCTGAGAAATGACATTGATATTTTGATTGAGATTGCATTAAATCTGTATCTAAGTTTTAGAAGTATAACAATTTTGATTATGTTGGTTCTGTCTATCCAGGGACAGAGGACATTTTTCCATTTTCTAATGCCCTCTTCAATTTTCTTTTTCAGTCTGATGTTATTTTCATTTTCATTTTATCAGTTACATTAATACTTAAGTATTTAATTTTTTTTGATGCTATTGTGGATGGTATTTTTTTCCTAATTGCTAAAAATAAGCTCACTTTTAATGCATAAGAATGCTACTGATTTTTATGTTTCTTTTTTATTCTGATATACTGATGCATTTGGGTAACCACTCTAGTAGTATTTTGGTGGAGCTTCTTGGGTCTTGAAAGAAAAAGGATCATGTCATCTGAAAATAATGTTATGTCAAATTTGTCCATTCCTGTATTATCCATTTTATTTGTTTTCCTTTCCTGATTGCTCTGGATAATGTTGCAAGGAAAATGTTGAACAGGAATGATGATAATGGACATCCTTGTCTTGTGCCTGATTTTAGAGGGAGTGCTTCCAGTTTTTCCCCACTTAATATGATGTTGGAAATAAGTTGGTCATAAATGTATTTTATCATGCTGAGACAGGGACCTTCTATACCTATTTTCTTCAGGGACTTTTATCATGAATGGATGTTGGATTTTATCAAAGGCTATTTCTATATCCATCAAGGTGATCATGTGATTTTTATCCTTGCTTCTGTTTTTGTGATGAATTACATTTATTGATTTGTATATGTTGAACTAACCTTTCATGGGATGAAGCCTACTTGGTAATGGTGTATTATCTTTTGGATGATTTGTCACATTCTATTTGCCATATCTTGAAAAGAATTTTTTTTTTTGTAACCAATATAAATTTACTTCTCCCTGTTCTGGAGATTGGAGGTCTAAGACAAGGCTGCTTTCATGGCTGGATTCTGGTGAGGCCCCTTTTTCCCAGGTTGTGATGGCTGACATTTCATTGTATCCTCACATAGAGGGAAGAAATAAGAGAGTTCTCTGGGGTGTCTAATATAAATTACAAATACTTAAGTAAACAGAGGTGATCCATGCAATAGACACAAAATTTTGCATCCTATGATCATTAGGAACTTGGCGTAGTTGTTCTCTTTGTTGGTTGCATCCTTGTCTAGCTTTGGGATCAAGATATTAACTTCTAAGAATGATTTTAGAACTACCTCTTCTCTCTTAATTTCATTAAAAATTTTGAGAAGTATTGGTGTTAGATATTCCCTGAAGTTCTTATAGAATTCAGCCATGAATCCATCAAGTCCTGGGCTTTTCTTAGGTGAAATCACAATGAATGTTGCTGAAATTCAAAAAATTATTAGCAACTACTTCACAAACATATATTCCAAACAATTGGTGAACTCAAAAGAAATTGGGAGATCACTGGATACATACAAATTGGCAAAACTGAACCTGGAAGGCTGAAAGATCTCAAGCAATTCAGTAACAGGCAATTAAATTGAAGTAGTAATAGTTCATGTCGTTCTTTTTTAAAGCCAAGTTTTAATGAAGCAAAGAGATATAATAATTAAAAGAGCAAACCTTGACATCATATTTGTTTCAGTATGAACCTCATGGTCTCAATCAATAATCAATAAACCTATAATGAGTAAAGGGAGATTTTATCCAACACAAACATTTGTGCTACAATGAAGGATGGATAAAGAGATAAAATAAAGATTAAAAGTATTCAAATAATACTTTTTTGTTGTTATCCACAAAAGTTTACATTTGGAATTTGCTCTAAAACATACTTAGAATAATTGTCTTATATTTTCTGTGTATATATCTATTTCACCAATTATACCCACATTTCCTCAACAGCATCTTCTTTACTATCTGACATCTAGTAGCCACCAAATAAATGGTGGATTATTGAATGAAAGGAGGACTGATGGGGAATCAAATGAAAAATGTATTCTATTTGCGAGAAAACAAATTTTCACAGAGATGATATTTGTACATATTTTCATGGATGAATACTTTAGGAGACAAACTATGTTTGTTTTTTTCTGGAGGGAGCATTAACAGTAAAAATAGACTGACAGCTCACACAAAGCATGGCACCACAGCAGTGCACTGCATGCTTAGGTGGCACCAAGAGGTCCTGGGAGGCCATTAAAAGCAGCACCAGGATAGGACCCAATAACCATGTTCAATGCTGAAGAGAAAGAAGTGGCAGAAAGGGAGAGATTA
Organism: Heterocephalus glaber; assembly: GCF_053883595.1. Lineage (NCBI taxonomy): Eukaryota > Metazoa > Chordata > Mammalia > Rodentia > Bathyergidae > Heterocephalus > Heterocephalus glaber. The sequence goes on from NW_028258379.1 coordinate 26,630,955, forward strand.
ATGACATACAAGAAATGCAGGAAAATTATCAAACTTGAGGAGGTCACAAGGGAAGGGATTTAGAGCACACACACAGATTGATCTCACACAAGTGAATGGCTAGTCTAGTAGAAATAGGAAAGACAAAGTCTGTAAGTAGAGTTTAAATAGCAGACAAAGGTGGAGGTAAATATATGTGTAAATTGTTTTTATTGCTTCATACTTTCGTAGTTAAATGGAAAGAAGGTCAGAGGAAGTCATAGTGTCTAAAGCATGGGAAGGAAGTGATTGCTCCTATTGAAGGTATTAGGAACTAATTCTCTCTGCTATGCTTCTAGTCCTTTCAAATACTTTTAAATTTGTTCATTTCCAAGTTTCTTTCTCCATTCACTGTGAACTGGTTTTGCAAATTATTACAGCCACTAACTAGTGAATAATTCCGTTTAATACAGTTTTGTGGACCACTCTGGAGAGAAGAAATTATGAAATGTAATTAAACATCTCAGTGTGTATAAATAATGCAGTTTATTTTTTATTCTTATCATCCATGTATATGTGTTAACAAAGGATCTCTGTCCTCATGGTCAGCAGGATGCCAGACAATACAGAAACATCATCTTGTCATATCCTTCTGTATTTTCAGAGGAATTGAAAGAGGATGTATCTAATGTGCATACATTGACTCTGACAGCTTTTTTGTAAGTTTTGAGTATTTACTTGATTCTAAATTTATATGATTTAATTTTTTCTTTTTTAAAATTAATTTTATTGGTACATTATAGGTATACAATTTAATGACATTCATCATTGGAAATTTGCACCTTTACATAACTTCTCTTGGTTCTTATTTTTCCTCTTCCTCTGACCTCCCTTCAACCCCTCCATCCCTCCCTATTTACAAAGAATTTGTTTCCATTTTTTCATATTAATTCCATTCCCTTCTTTCCTTTCCCCTGCCCCTCCCACTTCCCCTTCCCCTTTGCCCCTTTTCTTCCTATTTCACATTACTATTATGCCTTTTAGTTCTTATTTACACTTTCAGTTTCTTGCACTAGAGAAATTATTCAGCATTTACACATGTGTGTCCTATTTATTTTACATAAGAGTATCACTTCAATGTGCATCCATTTAGCAGTACGTGTCTCCAATTTCTCTTTTCTATAGATGAGTAGTATTTCACTTTACTAAAAAACCACATTTTTCTTTATCCAGTCTCCAGTTGATAGACAATTGGGCTGTTCCAAGTTTTAGCTATCACAAACTGTGCTGCTATGAACATGGGTACACATATATCACTGTGGTATGATTTTTTTAATTCTTTGGGGAAGATACCCAGCAGGGGAATAGCTATGTCAAATGGGACTTCCAGTCCTAGTTCATTGAGGTATCTTCATGCTGATTTCCACAGTGGTTGCACCAGTGTACACTCCCACTAGCAGTGGAGCAGTGTTCCTCTTTCCCCACAGCCTCACCAGCATTTGTTATTGGTTGATTTCTTGATAGCAGCCATTTTTTCTGGGGTGAGGTAAAATCTCAGTGTTTTCATTTGCATCTCTCAAATGACCAGTGATGCTGAACATTTTTTCATACTTTTATTTGCTGCTTTTACTTCTTTGCCCAAGAAATGTCTCTTCATTTCAGATTCTCATTTTTGAATTGGGTCTTTAAATTTTGGAGGTCTAATTTTTTAAGTTCTTTATAGATTCTAGATAGTAGACCTTTATCTGAGGGACAGCAGGTGAAAATTGTTTCCCACATTCTTCACAGTGTTGATGATCTCTCTTGCTGTGCAGAAGCTTTTTCATAGGAAGAGATCCCACTTGTTGATTGTTTGTGCTAGTTTGTGGGCAAATGAGGTTTTTTTCATAAAATCTTTTCCTATACCAATGTTTTCAATAGTTCTACCTAGCCTCTGTTCCAGCTGATTCAGCATTTTTGTTTTAATGTTTAGATCTTTAATCCATTTTGAGTTTAGTTTAGTGGATGGTGAGAGATATAGGTCTGGTTTTAATCTTTGGCAAGTGGAAATCCAGTTTTTCCAGCACCATTTATTAAAGAGGCTATCTTTCCTCCAAGTGAGGGTGGTTGGCTCCTTTGTAGAAGATGAGGTGACTGAGTGTGTATGGAGTGGTTTCTGCATCTTCTAATCTGTTCCACTGGTCCTCAGGTCTGTTTCTTTGCCAGTACCATGCTGTTTTTATCACAGTAGCTTTGTAGTATAGTTGCAAGTTGGGATTGTGATACCCCTGCCATGTCTCTGTTGTCTAGAATTACTTTTGCTATTCTTAGTTTCTTCTTGTTCCAAATGAATTTTTGGATTATTTTCTCAAGGTTCACGAAGTATGCTCCTGGAATTTCAAATGGGATTGCATTGAGTCTATACAGCAGTTTTGGAAGTATGGCCATTCTCTCTATGTTTATTCTTCCTTCCCAGGAGTAAGGATCTCTTTCCATTTTCTTTTATCATCTTCAATCTCTCTTCAGAGTGCTATAGTTTTCAGAGAAGAGGTCTTTGATTTCTTTTGTTAGGTTGATTCCTAGGTATTTCAGTTTTTTAGATGTTACTGGGAGAGGAATTGTTTCCCCTATTTCTCACTGAGTCTGTTTTTCCTATTGAGGAAAGCTATTGATATATGTGTGTTAACCTTGTATTCAGCTACTCTACTGAATTTGGTTATTAAGTCTAGAAGACTTTTGGTGGAGTTCTTGGGGTCTTCTATACAGAGTATGATATCACCCTCAAATAATGACAATTTGACTTCTTCATTTCCTATCTTTATTCCTTTTATTTCTTTCTCTTATCAAATTGCTGTGGCTAATGTTTCCCAAACTATATTGAACAGGAGTGGTGATAGTGGACATCCTTGTCTTGTTCCTGATTTTAGTGTGAAGGATTTCAGTTTTTGACCATTTAGTATGACACTGGCTGTTGGTTTTTCATATATGGCTTTTATCAGAACGAGGTAGAGACCATCTATTCCAATTTTTTTGCAGGGTTTTTATCATAAATGTGTATTGGATTTTGTCAAATGCTTTCTCTGCATCTATTGAGATGATCATATGGGTTTTGTCCTTGGCTGTATTGATATAGTGTATTACGTTGATTGACTTGCATATGTTGAGCCATCCCTGCATCCCTGGGATGAATCCCACTTGGTCAGGGTGTATGATTTTCTTGATGATCTTCTGCATTCTATTTGGCAGTATCTTATTAAGGATTTTTGAACCTATGTTCATTAGTGAGATTGGCCCATAGTTCTCTTTTACAGTTGCTCTTTCTCTGCTTTGGGAATCAAGGTGATGCTTGCTTCCAGGCATGAATTCAGGATCTTGTCATATCCTTTTGTATTTTCAGAGGAACTGAAAGAGGATGTGCATACATTAACTAATGTGCATACATTAACTCTGAGAGCTTTTGCATGGAAGTTTCTTGTGTCACATTTACTACTAAAGCAAGTCATATAGCTGTGCTATTAAACAGAAAACCAAATACTTAACAGATAATGACAATCTTCACAACTAGCTTTGAACTGAATATTTTTAGAGTTCAGTTCAACTAGTCTATGAAATACCCAGCTAGTAGATAAAGTATTATTTCTGGGTGTGTCTATGAGAGTGTTTCCAACAATGAATGTGAAAGATTTGCTCTTCCAAGTGTAGGTGGACACCACCCCATCAATTAAGAACCCATATAGACAAAAAAGTGATGAAGGAGTGGCAAATTCATTTTCTTTTGGAGCTGGGATACAGAGACATATCTGTTCTTGGACATTAGACCTCCAAGTTTTCTAACCTTCAGATGACAGAGTCTGTATCATTTGCTCCCCCACTTATCTGTCCTTCAGTGTCAGATGGACAGATTTCCCACTGACATTTCTGGTTCCTAGGGCTTCAGAACTGAACTGAGCTCTATCACTATCGTCCTAGACTCTCCAGCTTAAAGATGGCATATTGTGGGATTTCTCAGTCTCAATAATAGAAGGAGCCAATTCCTATTGCATATCCTCTTTCATTTTATCTACTTAATCTGATTGGTTCTGTTTCTCTGGAGAACTTTGACTAATACAAGTATCCTGTAGCAGTTAGAAAGAGCTGAGCATTGTACATCCCGTCCTCCAGACCCCAGGTATCAGGTGGTTTTACAACAAAAGTAAATGTTAAAAGCTTTTCTTTATTAGCTTATAAAATTCTCATCCTCAAGTGCCTGGAATGAAAAGTTTAACCAAAGAAAGATGCTATGAGGTGTCCACTATTAAACTGATGCTATGATGGGTACACTAGAGAAACAGTCAACTCTATTCAGGGGCCAGGCTATTAAGGGAGTCAGGGAATCTACCCTACAAGTGCTGCTTGAAGGTACTTGGCATCTGGTTTGCCTGAACACTTAACAGTCCATTTTCATTCAACGATGGTGAACTATATATACTCAGCCTAATTGAACAACTAAATGCCTTTCATTATCACTTTTATTCCCCAATAAAAAGTTATTTTTTAGAATTCATTAGCTAAAAATAAACCACCTTCTATAGGCTTCTGTGATATTGTTTGTGACCACCACTACAATGAAGATACACAATTAAGATATTTTAAATACTAACTGACTAGATCAAGTGAATTGAAACACATCAACCTATTGTTTTACTATACTTACGTATAAAATTGTTTATGAAAATATATTTTACCAAAAATTCATTTGGAAGTAGAAGAGACCCAGAATAGCAAAAGCAATTCTAGGCAACAGAGACATGGCAGGAGGTATCACAATCTCCAACTTGAAACTATACTGCAAAGCTACTGTGATAAAAACAGCATGGTATCGGCAAAGAAACAGACCTGAGGAACAGTGAAATAGATTAAAACATCCAGAAACAACTCCAGACATACTCAGCCACCTCATCTTTAACAAAGGAGCCAACCACCCTCATTGGAGAAAAGATAGCCTATTTAATAAATGGTGTTGGAAAAACTGGATTTCAACCTGCCAAAGATTAAAACTAGACCTGTATCTCTCACCATGCACTAAACTAAGATCAAAGTTGATTAAAGATCTAAATATTAAAATAGAAACACTAAACTTCTGAAATATAAGTTAGGTAGAATTCTTGAAGACATTGGCACAGGAAAAGACTTTATGAACAAAATCTCAGTGGCACAGGAACTAGCACAAAGGATCAATGACTGGTATCTCATCTCATTAAAAAGCTTCTGCACTGCAAGAGAAACCACCAACAGAATGAAGAGACAACCTACAATGTGCGAAAAAATTTTAGCAGCTGTACCTCAGACAAAAGACTACTATCTAGAATATGCAAAGAACTGAAAAAAATCAGACCCCCCCTAAATTTAAAGACCCAGTTCAAAAATTGGCATCTGAAATGAACAGACATTTCTCAGTCAAAGAAGTAAAAGCAGCAAATAAACATATGAAAAAATGTTCATCATCACTGGTCATTGGAAAGATGCAAATGAAAATAACTCTGAGATTCCACCTCACGCCAGAAAGAATGGGTACTATCAAGAAATCAACCAGTAAGGAATGTTGTTGGGGTTGTGGGGAGAAAGGAACCCTTCTCTATTGTTGGTGAGAGAACAGACTGGTGCAACCACTGTGGAAATCAGTATGGAGATACCTCAAAGAACTAGGACTAGAGGTCCAATTTGACCCAGCTATTCCCCTGCTGGGGATCTTCCCAAAAGAATTAAAAGAATCATACCACAGTGATATATGTGCACCCATGTTTACAGTGGCATAGTTCATAATAGTTAAAGCTTGGAAACAGACCAAGTGCCCATCAACTAGAAACTGGATAAAGAAGATGAGGTTTTTTAATAAAATGGAGTACTACTCAGACATAAAGGATGAGAAACTGCAGACATTTATACCTAAATTGATGCATATTGAGGCCATACTCTTAAGTGAAATAAATAAGACACACATGTGCAAATACCAAATAGTTTCTCTGGTGTGAGAAACTGAGAGTGTAAATAAGGATTACAATGATTAAAATGAATAATTGATAATTTGAAATAGGAAGAAAAAGTCCAAAGGGTTATGGGAAGTGGGAGGGGAAGGGGAAAGGAAAGAAGGGAAAGAAAAAATTATGAGAATAGGAAAAACTGGAAACAAAGTCTTTGTAAATATGGAAGGGTGGAGGGAGTGAAGGTAGGACAGAGAATGGGGGTTAAATAAAAACCAAGATACATCATTTCAAGTACAAGCACCCAGTGATAAATGTAAATGTACTGCATACCTAAAATGTACCAATAAAAGAATTTAAGGAAAAAATATATTTCACCTTTAAATATTTATGTATACATAAAAAACATTTCTCATGGTCCCAAAATAACAGTATCTTAAATATTTGAATAGTTTCTTAATATATTTCAATACTCAATCCATATTCTTTATTTCAATTATCTTCAAGATATAATTTGTCTTTATTCTTTGAAAATTAAATCATATGTTGTATCTTATGTTTCTTCAAGCTTTGACAGTCTCTTTGACTATGAAGCTCAGATTTGATGAAGAATGCATGATAATTGTATTTTGTAGGCTTTCTCACAGTGCCAATTTGCCGGAATTCTTCCTTATTCTTGTAATAGGCCTCTACTGCTGTGTGACCAAATATCCCAAACTTTTCATCTTAAGATACCAAGCATTTGTTATCTCAGAATTTTTGCAGTCGGAATTTGGACACAATATAACTGGGCAGGGGCCTCTTCCAAAATCATTCCCATGATTATTGGCAGGACCCGGGTCTTCGTGGGTTACTGGGCTATGGGTCTCAATCCTTGGGTCTATTTGCAGAAGAACTCCTTTACTTTGTTTCGTGTAGGCCGAGGATTTCGTCACAGGACAACTCAAAACATCTCAAGTGACTTCCATTAGAGTGAGAAAGTGAGAGAGAAAGCTATAGTATTTTTGGAACCCAGTCATAAAAATTACAGCCCTTTAGCTTTATTGAATTTTGTTCTTTAAAAATAATTCACTAGGCCGGGGATTTAGCTCAGTGGTTTCACCGCCTGCTGTGCAAGAGCAAGGACCCGAGTTCGATCCCCGGTACCAAAAACAAAAACAAAAAACAGAAAAATAATTCACTAAATTTAGGTCACTCATTAGGAGGGGATAATACTAGACTATAAATACCAGGAAGTGAGAATATTGGGAGATTTTTCTATATTCAATATAATGCCTGTAAATTTAAACATAGAAACACATTTAGATTTAGCATAAGCACATAAAAGATAACTTTTGCCTTGTTGTGTAACACCATGGATAAATATATAATCATTTTTTTTATTTCCAAAGCTAGAATTTCACACAAAATAAAGGTATGGAAGTTTTATCTCTCCATTGTAAATCTGTGCTTCTCACTTCAATGAGATGTAATTGATTAGCATTATTTTGGTATCACATACTGTCTTTTCACAAAATAGTTTTGTCATTATATCTCAATGATTGGGAAGTGTGTTTGTGTTTATCAGTTCTGTTATTGATTCCATATTACTACCTGGACTCCTGAAAGTAGAACTTTTTGGACAAAGTTATGCTAAGTTATGCTGTCATATACCTATTAGTATATCAGAGAGACAGGAAAACTGTTTCATTCAGTTCATTTAATTACATTGTAACTTAATTTTCAGTACTCCTTGTTAATTGAAGTCTAATTCTACATTGCCAATCAATGCTGCCCCATCTAAAATTCCCTCTGGATCTGTTTTGCAGTAACTCTCTGGGAAAAATAATTATGTTTATCATATCCCTTATTTGTTTTTTGTTGTTACTGAAATTATCCTTAATATCTATATACCCCAACCACTTTTCCTTCCAAGTCCCACACACCCCAGTGTAGAAAAGTACTAAGCACATTTTAATATCACCCTTCTGCCATGGTATTCCCAAGTTCTGTTTTAAACATTTCAATTATGTCATTTATTGGATACTGGATTGATTCCCACAAGTTTATAATGTTCTAGTGCTAATATATATGTTCAACTTGCTCTAACATCCCTAGTGCCAACCCTGCACATCTGGACCAGCCAACTTATGCTTCTCTCTATGGTCTCAAAAATAATTTAAACAGCCAATATCCATTTAAGTATGAAGAGCAGAGATAGAACATCCCTGCCAAGAAATCATCCCCATAAAACTGCAGGATGATCGGTTATAAAATTCCTTTAAAATCATCCATTGCTGTGTTTGTTATTATGAGGTCTCATGGTTTGTTTCTTGATGATTTGCTGAAATCCTAAATTATATAAAGTACCTTCTCCAAGCCAACCAACATAACATTTGAAATAGATCCGATGATAATAGACAGAATCTATGTGTAAGAAAACTATTACAGATTCTCCCAAAGTTTGTGACTCTTTATAAATAGGTGCTGTGGAAATTAATAATGGAATTTGACAGTCAAACAGGACTTCCAGGGAGTTCTAGCACATCATGGTCTCATTCTTCTGGGCCACATGTTGTGGCAGTGTTAAATGTCACCAATAAAATATAGTTTTGATGTCTGATTAAGTTCTTGATTCTTAGGAGACTCAGATACTTGTAAATGAAAAAAAGTGCCAATGCCTTGTACCTGCACTAAAATTATAACAGTGAATCTCAGCTGTAACTGTCCTATCCATGCAGCCATTTTAATGTACAATGTAGCCTTTAAGTCTAGTCCATCCTGAAGGTCATATGGTCCCTGAAATGATCCAGTAAAGATTTTGTTGGATGAAAAATGGGTGCACTATGACTTGAGAATTTCAAAATGATCTTCATACCCATGTGAAGTCCCACCATAATGGTAGTGCTTTGCACTTGAACTAATGTTTTCTCGATTCAGGTGACATTATCAAAATGGGATTATTGGGTACAGAAGTATTTTTATTTGGCAATCTTAATTGATAATTTCTACTTGGCCAAACTCTCATTACAGACATTGTCTTTAACACAATTCCTAGAAATTTTTTCCATTTATTTACATTATATGCATTTAGATCAGATTCCTATCATCCAGTTACCAATTAAGAATGTCTAGACAGAATATTTGTTTATCTCATTTTGATATTTAAGAGTAATAACAAAAAGCTTTACTATTTGTGTACACTGACTAAATTTTCTCCTCAGGAGGCATTTCTGGATTGGACTATCTCAAATTTGCATCTCCAACCCCTCATTCCCTACTACTTCACACCAAGGGATGCACCATTTATTTCCCATGGTTGCAAATATATCATCTGTCTCTCCTACTTACCAGAATTATAACTGTCATGCAGACAGTAACTGTTGCCTTCTATTATTTCCTGTTTTCCAGTACTCAAAAAAGGCCTAGAACATAGTCAAGCATATATTAATATTTGTTAGATAAACTAATGATTGAAAGAATAAATATAAGCATATAATTCTACATTTTGAACAAAATGGGGTAGCGTCTTTACATGCTTGGCTCTGAAACCCCCTGACTGCCAATGTACAGTGATTTCCATTTTGTCAGTTGAAAAATAAAGGAATTTTCCAAAGCTTTCCTGAGAGTTGCAGATTTTCTGGAGTGTTGTGCTTAAATTGAATTGTATTTTTCACTTCTGATTTGTTAATGATTTTGAATATCTAATTTATAATAAAAAGCTCCCTTTTGATTGGTCAATGTCTTGATGCAATAGCTAGTAATCCCAAACAGGATAAAACTTATGATAGCAAAATATATGAGATGTACTTACCAAGTTAGTGTCAAAATAAAATGGTATTTTCTTCCTTGACTGGATAATTCAAATTATTACATTTATATATGGGATGGACCTGATTTTCATAAAGAACTAATAAGGGTGTCCTTGACAACTCTTCATAATATCTTTGTCTACAATGAAGAGACAAGCTGTTGTGCTTGTATACAAACTTGTGTTATGATATGTGTGTTTTATTGTGATGCTGAGATTAAGGTCATGTCTTTAAAATGGTATCTCTGGGTCACCACAACACATGGGGAGAGTTTATGCATACAGCTGTAACACACATCACATAGACTGCCACAAAGTAACAGCCTAAGTATCTATACCAACACTAGAATAGGAGCCATGCAATAAGTTTTTGCTTAGTCACATTTATCAGGAATTAAGGAAAATTTCCCTATGAATCACAAAATATTTCAATAAGTGCTATCACTATTACAACCATTCTCAAAGTCATTTACCAAATATTGCAAAAAAACAATGTTTAAAGTTATCCATTCCATTTTAAGGTCCATTTACCTTTGGTTTATTAACTTTTACCTCATGGAAGCTGGCTGCTTTCAGTAGAATATCTTATTTCTGATTCTGTCTCTACCACCACTTAAATTCCTTGGCAAGACTTTCTTTCTTTCTCTCTCTCTCTTTCTTTCTTTCTTTCTTCTTTCTTTCTTTCTTTCTTCCTTTCTTCCTTTCTTTCTCTCTCTTCCTTCCTTCCTTCCTTCCTTCCTTCCTTCCTTCCTTCCTTCCTTTCTTCCTTATTTGCCATGCTAGCATTCCAATGGGATTAACAGTTGGTCTTACTCTAATGAAGTTTTTAAAATACTCTCAGTAATCATGCAACTTTGTCAAGCCAGCAAAGTTTATTAGAAGATTAGTTCCACAACCTTCCTTGACTTTGGCTGGGAAAAATTCCATTCAATCATCTTTTAAACATTTTGGCAACTTCACGTGCCTTCCTGGTCATTAGAGAATTTTTCTTCCAAAATATTCCTGTTTAGAGTTCTTTGACCACTTCTATAGACATCATTACTCGTGGCCCTGTAGTGGTATCTTTTGATCTCATCTCTCAGAGGTCCAAACCTGTTGCCATTTTGCCCTTAGATTCAATTCCTATGTGTTTTCATATTTCTTGTAATAGCCCTTTCAACCTTTTCATTATCAGGGCCACTTCTTATGGGATGTTTAAAACCTACTGACTATTGGCCCATTCCATCATAATTTTTGTCCTATAAGGACACTTATGACAAATTTCAAAATCAGAGGCTTTATATCTAGTATAGTTTGTCCAACTCTTGATTTTCTTCTGGTCGGACACAGCTAAGGAATATACGCAGTTCCCCAACCTCATTTTGAGCCAGCAGCAATATGAAAAGATTTTAGTGAGTTTGACAAAGGTCCCATGTAATCCTCTCATCATTGTTTCCTGGGAAACCATCCTTGGGAACTTGAACATCAAATTTATTTAAAAATCTGAATCAATTGTCACACTGGACTCTTAACGACTGTCTTTTAAACATGTTTCACATTCACAAATGTATGTCATTTTTTGAACTTTATTCACTTAAAAGATCTGTGGCTGAAGGATCAACTATACCCTTGTCTTCTTTGTGACGTGTCTATGTAAGAGTTCTATGTTAGCACTGTCTCTGAAGGTCCAGGCAGTTTTAAAGATGCTTTATGCCTCAAGTGCACTCTGTCTATTTGTTCTTCTGGAAATGCCTTATTGTTTTGGTAGATCACATGCCCACATTTGTATTCGTGAATCTTTCAAGACTGTCTTTAGTTCTTTCTCTAAACTGATTTTTATTTCTTAGAGACTATTTTATAGTACTTAACCATATGGAAATTCCATTAACCAGAATAAAATCTGAAAAAGTGTCACAAAATTTGATACTTCTCCTTGATATTACCTCCCAAACTGCCTGGAATTCAGGATATTGCAGTGTCTGGCCCTGGTTCTTACCTTACTTAGAAATTCCCAATGTTAGGGTAAACATGAACCTCATAATTAACTTAATCACTATTGTAAGTATAAGGTATAAAAGGGGTACTTTTCGTGCTTATTATAAAAGGTCATGGTTAACACTGTGTAACAAAACATTTAGTTTGTTTGGAGGGCTTTACTTCTATAGGTAAAATGTATCAAATCGCTAAGTTCTAGGATATTCTATTATGTGTTAGAGTATCTCATGGCGAATATTGACTCTGTTTCTCTAACTTGATGGGCGTGGTAGAGAATAGTGGATTTATGTAATAACTGTATAACTGGGTGTGCTACTTTTTGAGTACTCATGCCCAAGGAATTTTATCCCTTAACTCTACAAGTAAATTTAGCCCTTCATATTATTTTTGTAATATTTTCTACTAATTCTTTCCAACTCTCTCTGACTCAATATAATGTTCCATTTATTTTGTTAAATGGCTAAGACTAAGCTAGTATATTTTAAGAATTCTATTTGCATGTCCTCTATTAAAATCTAAGTTCTATCTGTATCCCATGATATGTAATTAAGTTAATACACTACAAGACATAGCTATTAATCCCCCCAAAACCCTCCTCCTCACTTAGAGCACACTTATCTCATCACTCTTGCCACTTTGTGAAGCAGTGCTGCAGGCCCTGCTTTGTGAATATGTTCATGAGGTGTCATAAAAAATATGGTGAATGCTGCTGCTGCGTGCCATCTAAAAGAAAGGCAAGGTCCTAAGAATATTACACTATGTCCTCATTTACCTCGTTCACTTTAGTTTGTGCTATGTGACTTATGGCTCCTCCTCAAAGTTAAAATGATTATGAAAGGCAGACACTTTGAATCAATGCAGGACATTGAACCAGACAATGCAATACAACTAATGACCCACAAAAGAGGACTTCCAGGACTTCTTAACAAATTGGCAATTATAGTGTGATAAGCACATTTTCAGCAAAGGGGAATATTTTGAAGAGGATTAATGGGAATGTATCTTTAATATTTTGTATTTAAATAAACCATATTTTCAGATCAACCTTTATACAGACATATATTTTTTACATATGTATATGTAAAATATATTCCATTAGTTCTCTTCCTCTAGAGAACCTTGACTCATGCAAGAACCCTGTGTTACAGAGGGTCCAACAATTTATGCTACAAATATCTATGCTACAGCATTTGATTAAGATCTTTAAATATTATTACCACATTCTATATCAAAGGTTTTGCTGATCACCATAGGAGTTGTTAGAAATAAAGTGTTTTGTTGCTTGGCTAGAAATATTGCAGTGGTCATGGCATAAAATTGCCATAGTCAACAGAAGATTTGTATGTGTGAAAGTTCTCCATTTTGACTTTTGTTAGAACCACCTGTGATCCTCGGAATGAACATCAATGGTTAAGCATTCTTTGGATCAGTTAATTCTGAGTCTGTGGGGATTAGGACTTGGTACTGTGTGCATATCACCACTTCTATGGCTAAAATTGCATAAAAGGAAACTTGCATTATTGAAAATCAGACCTATCATAATTCACTGTAGATGAGCTAATAGAAAAGTGGAAAGTGGAAAGTTAATCTAACATTTAGAAAATATCGATAATGTTGGCTGATGAAGGAAAATCTGTTTAATATATAAGACTAAAATATAGGTAGAGAATACTGACATACTGTGCAATAGTTATGTCTTTTAGTGTATTTTTAAAAACTTTAAACATCAATCACACATATATATATATATTCATATTTATATACTTATGGGAATTTATTAGGTTGATTTACATGATCAGAGGCTGTATTGTCCCACCATGTCCACCTGCAAGTTTGAGACCTGGGGAAGCTAGTAGCTGCTTAGTTAAGGAGCTGGAAATCTCAGAACAAAAGAAACCAAAGATGCATCCCCAGTCTGAGGCTGACAGCCTGGAAGACTTCTGGAAAGTCAGTTGAGAATTCACACCATCAAACCCTCAAGAAGCTGGAGTCTGATATCCATGGACAATGCACAAGAAATACACCTTCTCACGAAGAATGGAGCTTGGCCACAAGAGTGGGCTTCATTTGTCATCTATTTTTGTTCTATCTGGACCTTCACCCCATTGGAGGGATTTGTACTTGTTCGGGGATGGGGGGCTTTTGCATTCATTTCACTGACCCATGTGCCAATCATCTTTGGAAAGATCCTCACAGACACACCCAGAAGTCTGTTTCACTAATTTTTAGGCTTCTCTCAATTCTATCAATTTGACAATCAAGATTAACCATCAAAGATCTCCAAATATTAATGGTCTTAAGGTACAGAATAATGTGGATACACACAAATGTGTATTCATCATATTGTTTATCTTCAAATATTTTTCAAGTAAATAATTACACAAATGATTTAACAAACATGAGAAAGTAAATACCATCAGCAATCCCATCCTGAAGAAAAGCAAAGGGGTACCTAAGATACACTTCTGATTATCTTTTATATGCAATGATTTAAAATGGGTATTTCCATGTGTATGCCCTGCAAAAATCTGTAGCTTTTGTAACTTTCATAAACTTACAGAATTTCTAGTTAATTGATTGTAATTTTTGTCATCCTGTTTTATACAGGTATCTTTATCCATACTTTCATATTAACAAAATATTCTTAAACATCTGTGCCAGTGTCTTGTCTTAAAATATATTTCTGTAACTGAATTTAATATACACACCTCAAAGATTGATAGTTTTCAAAAGCCTTTATTGAGAGGTCATGTCAGGTGATAAAAGTTCCAAGGAAAAACTACAGATGTGAGAAATAGTGCACTACTTTATACAAAATGTCATTTATAATAATAGCCTCTGTCTTTTATCCAATGCAATACATGAGAAAGATAAGCTTTAACTTCCAGAATAAGTTTTATAAATAGCTTAATATTTTGTACCTCTGATCCAAGCATGCAGGAACACTTAAATTATATCTAATAGCAGACACCAGGACAATCCTTTGTAATTCTTTAAAAGAAAAAAACACCTTCAAATGTGTTATAATTATACATAAATTGCAAAGATTCTTTTAATGACAACCCTCATGCCCTGTGAAAACTAACTTAGATATCCTGCTGATTATGTTTTAAAGAATAAAGAAAACCTGCAGCAATTGAAATACTGTACAGAGGTCTAGTATTATACGGATAAAAACAAACATATTATGGCCCACACCCACCAGCCAGAAACTACCACGAACCAGCCTATATCACACAAAGCTGGCTTTATGGCTTGTTTGCACAAAAGATACCACATCACCTGGGGAAATATGAGGTATGTTATTTAAAAAAGAGTAGGAAAAAGTTGTCATAATATTTTGACTGTGAGTAAATGACTTTATCCAGCAGATAAGGTGCATGGTGGCTCCAGAATGACATGCTTTGCTCTTGGTTGAATCATGTCTAGAAGTAAAGTAGAGTATGTAGTAAACTGAACAATGTTCCTACTGCAAAGATATTTAGGTACTAATCTACTGAAAATGTGATTAAATTAAGGATTTTGAAATGGAGAGATTATCATCTGGATTATCCAGGTGGAGCTTTAATGCAATCAAAAATGTCATTTAAAAAGGAAGAAGAAGATGATTAACTAGGAAATAAAAGGACAATGTCATGTGGTTAAGGATGGAGAGATTGGATTTGGCCTCGAGAAAGAAATGTCAACCTGCAGAACCTAAAAGAGACAAGAATTCTTCTCTAGAGTCTTACAAGGGAACATGACCATGCTGACACTTTGATTTCAGACCTCTTCCCTTGAGAACTAAGAATGAAGAAATTTATGTTCTTTTAGGTCACTAGTTTATGGTAATTTGTTACAGCAGCCACAGGAAACTAGTGCAGGTATCATGATAATTTAAGTCTAGGAAGAAAAAGAGTTGTAGCAGAACAAAAGCTGTTATTGGTGAGCAAGAAGCAGTTCTAACAATTAGCTGGGTGAGGGGTTATATGCATATTTTGTGCTGTGTATATTGTTCATATCATGTCTGTGCTAGATCATGTTTAGGGAAAGGTCTGCTTTTTGTTTTAATCCAATCAGGGTCTCAGAGTGACCTTGTCTGATAATGTATTCTATGAGATTGTTTATATTCAACAGGAGGAAATGAAGATCCAGCTATCTGTCCCAGTTCCCAGATGATATCTGTCAAAACTATGTTTTTCTTTCTATTAATTTGATGAGTGATATCTGAAATACTACTAAGACTCTCTGGACATCATTATTCCCTTCAATCCTTCATCTCATTGAGGTTGCAAAATGGGGAATAAGTAAACACATAGCATGTTAATTGATGATAAGGGTTACAGATAAAAAAAATAAAGTGGAATGGGGACAGGAATGTGTTGGAAAGATAGCTATGTTAAATAAGGCAATGACAGAGGGTACATTGATGAATTTATACTTGTGAAGGAACCTAAAACAAGAGTTGGAGGAAAGTAGAGGGAAACATTCTGGTAGAAGGAACAGCAGTACATATGGAAATACTCCCTACCTTCAGGAGAGGGTGCTGAAATGGTAAGGATAAGGCAGAATGAAGGAGATGAAATCAGAGGCGGGCACTGGCTGTCAGGGGAGGGGTGAGTGGAGGCCTTTAATGGGGAAAAACTGCTAGGGACGGGTTTAAGGGAAGAGTGACATGATCCAACTCACATCCCAAAAGGATCATTCTTCCTTTAGAGAAACAGAATAATGAAGAAGATCATCATTTTCTAAACCCTCATAAAGTAACATCATTATTCATTCACCATTTTAAAACCCCCAGGAAAAAGGTTACTGGGAAATTGGATAACTGTCTACTATCAAAGTGTCATAACTTCCTCATCAAGATGGAAGCTCAACTTCACAGTGGATGAACTTATTTACAATCACTTTAATTTTGGATAAAAAGTGGCACTGCTACCAGGGTGAAAGCCATGTGTGTAATAGCCACACATAAAAAGAAATATAATGTGAACAACACCATCTGAGATGTTCTGGCAAAAATGTTCAACCTGAACCCAAGCAAGCCTAGAAATCTGACATCCAGTTTATAGGAACTTTGGGGAAACAATGTGAATTACATCACCAAAAATAATTAGGAAAATTCAAAGGGTGAACACTTTATAAGACAGCCATAGTAGTTTGATCACTTCAGTAAATCAATGACATTTATTAAAAGGTGGGGCCAATTCTGATTTAGAAAAGATTTAAGATATTAAAATGCAAAGTATCTCTCTGCCTGTAACCATATGGTCTAGATTAGCAGCTCTTATATTTTAATGTATATGAGAATCACTGAGGAGACATATTAAAAGTATACAGTTTCTGCCCCTAATTGCTGATATTCTGATTCAGTAACAATCAATCAATGCTGTAAAAACGTGCCTTTGATCTCTTTAAAAGGCAAAATTTCACTTGCCCTTTCCACTGAGTTTGTATGAAGTCATCTGTCTAGCTCAGAAGGCACAAAATAAGTGATCAGAGATCACACAGCATGAATTTCCAAAAATCTGGTAGAAAGTCTTAAAACTCGAAGGATAAACAAAATTAAGTCCATAAAATACCCATTCTGCCAGAAGAAAAGCAAATATATTGTTGCTCCTAGAAAAGAAACATTCAAACATGCCCCAAGGGAAACTGTATGAGACAATTTAGCAAATCTGGCAGTACAAACTTCTGAGGTATAAGCAGACATACTCTGTGCTTTCATCAGGTGTCAGACAGGCTCTCTCCTAGAGCCATCTTCTGAGGGTAACTCTCCTCTGACGCATGCTGTTAGATATCTTCAAGGCATGTTGCCCTATGACAGTGTCCTTTGTGAACTTCAATAACTAAGACTCTTGATATACAGTGCAAAGATGACCCACATCATATTAAACTCAGTTCTATAAGAAATAATAATGTTATGGTATGGGTTTTGGAATATTTAAAAGGATTGGACTGACTTGAAAGCTTTCCTTTGATCTAGCAGGTATTAATACATGGGAATGAACATAAGAGAGGGAACCAAAGGCCTAAATTTATGTGGGTATGTCATCTGTACCTCAATGATATAATGTGTCTGAGCAATTATCTCTTCTGCATCACAATTTTCCCACCTATAAATGGGATATTCCTCTACTAACCCCTTCTTCAAAATAAAAATGTGTAATATAAGAAAAGTTAAATCCTTGTTACTGTACTTATTATGGATTTTACATGTGGTCCTTTTACTTACTATCCATTGATCTTCTCAGTTTCTAGGAAATGGAAAAGTATTGTCCCTGCTGTGTAAGGCACTACATTGAACCCTGTCTTGTTCCACCTGTCCACTAGTGGGTCAAAGTCACACAGGGAATCATGCAGTGGGGTCCTTGTAGCTTGCACCTCAGTTACTGAAGGATTTCTTCTAATTCCATTTTCTTTCATTCGTCTTCATACATTTGAGACTTTTCATTCAACTGCCATGCCATTTCTCAGTTTGTCAGTTTGCCTTGTTCATATCTCAGAATCTCTCTCACTCTTCTCTTCAGTTCTCATTTCTGAATTAAAATCATGTCAAATTTTCAAAGTGAAAAAAAAATACTCATGCAATGCTAAGTTGCCAGATGTTTTATGTAATTTGGTGGGATTACTTACGGCTTCCATAAAATCTTGAGTATTTTTCAACTACTCCTTCTGTATCTTGGTTTTCTCTTTTAAAAATTTGGTAAAATGCAAATGAAAGATATTATCATTATATTTATAAAAGGCTAAAACCTATTATAAAAGAGATAGGAGAAAATATTACTGGAGCCTTTAGAGTATTGATTTCACAAACATTTCTTTGATCAGTAGCAACGCAGATCCTAAACCAACCTTGTAAATACTGTGGAAAAAAAGTCACTATATCCCAATAATATTCACTCTCTCTCTGGTGTCAAGCTCTACTCATGGAATTAAAGATTGATTTACTGGAGACCCCTGCAGTTAGGTTCCAGTCTCCCGCCCAGTATATGACACAGGCCTGAGAAATTGAACTAAAAGACAGAACTAGGAGAAAAAGTGCGGTGCCAGGACGACCAATGCCAGTTCGACTGACAAAGGCACTGGACAGTCCAAGCCACTGATTTTTATTGGTAATCAACTGGGGTTAAGATGAGCTATATGCAAGGGCAGGACTACGTGAGAAAATACACAGTTGTGTAGTTTCTATGGAAATCAATGTAAGCAAAGGACAAGACAAAGCACTCTCAAATTAGGAACAGAAGACACAAAATATATAGTTGTTATTAGAACATTGTCCTTCTAGTAAAAGGTTTTAGTGGTGGGAACGGAATTTGGGTATGAGTTACTCTGATCTCAGCATGTAAGCTTTGGCTGGACTCACTTCTATAAACAAGCCAATTGTGGGGTTAACTCTTTACAGCCTGCTTTGGACATAATCAATATTACAGTCTCCTGCGTTGATTAAGTCTCTTAGGAGCTAATTTAGCAATATATATACATGTATATATATACACATATATATATACAAGTATATATATACATATATATACATGTACATATATATACATGTATATATGTATATATATGTATATATACATGTGTATATATATATGTGTATATATATATATAACAACTATGTTTCGCTTATGACCTAGCAAGTCTATTTTATACATGCTCAATGATGTGTACATAAACACATTTTTGTATTATTAAATTAGCAAAATATGAGGGAAAATAGAAACTAGTAAACAAGTTATGGTACAAATATTTTATGGCACTAAGTAGTGGTCTAAATATATTAACTTTAAAATGATTTTAAAGATCTATTATGAAATTATCAAAGCACATCTTTTAATAATGTGTATAATATTTTACTTACGTTGCATATATTTATATATACACATGCATACCAAAAGATTGACAGAACATAGAGTAATTGATGAATAGGTACCTCAAGGGTAGAAGTGGGAATAGGTAAAAGAGAATTTTGATATATTGCTGTAATCACATCTCTGTATTTTAAATTATTCACAATGAGAAAATGTTCCCATATTGCTTTTGTAATTAAAAACAAGAATTCCACCATTCGAAAATAAGACCATGAAAAACAAACAGAATATTTTAGATCTCTTGTACAATTTCCTTTGTCTATTTTGATTTATTTTAGTTCCTAAATGCATAATACAAAATGTACAACTCTAGATATACATAAAACTATAATCCAAATATTTCAGATACAGTTATAGTTGTGTTATTCAATGTTTTTAAATTGCATACCCAAAGAAAAGAAAGAATGGGTTACAAATAACAAGAACCCCAAGTGCCTACCAGCTTACTCAAAAGTCTAAAGTTTTGCAAAGATTATCCATTATCTTGGGTTCTCTAAGAAATAAGATACTTCGATGTCCCAAATAGCCTTAAGTTCCTTTATTTTGTGTGTCCTTAGTGAAATGTTATCAGTTCTTGTATTGTCTCCGTTCTTATATCTGTGGCTCTCGGGGAGACCATAGGAGACGGGGCCATTGTGCATGTTAATGATGACAGTGACCTGCTGTGCCTGTCCAAGCTCTGTAGAGAAACTTCCCTCCTCCTTCTGAAGTTCTTGAGGATGTAAGGCATTTATTTTCTCAATTGCCACAGCCTGAAGCTCCTCTCTACCTACTCCTTGGTCTTAGAACTTCGCAGACACTTAGCAAGTTCATTTGCTTCCGGTCCCCAGCTGTTCAGGTATAACTAGCTTGAGCTCTTTTCACATTTTCCATTGAAGGCTCACTTAGCATAATATTAACGCTGAACTCTAGAAGTCTGTTATCCTGTTACAATTATGGAAGAACCGGTTTTTAAGGTAGCAAGCAGACCTAAGTTAGATATGAAAGGTTTCACTTAATGTCAGGTGTATGGTTACAATCTCTCCTAGAACAAATCTGCATTTCTGTTTTTAAATTGTAACATTGCCAGGGCATGATGATGAGTATGATGATGATAGTGATGATGGCAAAGATGACACCCAATACCATTAAGTCCTTTTGTCAGCCCACCCCTGTGCTCTTACATCAAACATGGCATTCCCGAAATCCCATTAGCAAACTATTCAGGTAGGCATTGTCAATGATCCCATTTTACCTTTGAGAGACTAAGACTTGTGGAGTTAACCAATTTGGTAACACAGTTTGATGCCAGAATCAGCACCCTCAACCATGACTCTGTCCACCTTAAGAGGCTTTTAGCTGAAATGGAAAAATATAAATATAAACTTAAATACTTCGAAGGTTTTAAAATCAAAGTCATCAAGCTTTAAAAGGTGACATATAATGGCTAACTGGTGCCATGCCAACTTTTATGAATGAACTGCATTTCACGTGAGAGAAAGTATGTCCACATATATTCATTGAAAATAAAAAACTTCTTTTCAGATAAAGAAAATATATAGCAGAAAAAGAACAAGTAGAAAACATGTTAAAAATCTGCCCCGAGGTTAGACCAGGTAGTGAGTGATTCTCTGTACACCTGAGAAAAGAAGAAAAAAAATATGCTTAACTGTTAGAAGAGTTGTCATTTCTGAAGTTCATCAAATGCACAGTATGCCACCTTCCACCAGGCCTTGGGGAGAGTTTAATTCTGTGGCTGCAAGAAATCATTAATGTTAACCAAGGGAGATTTTGTTCACTGAGACAGGCTTCTTCAGCTAACTAACCTCATAGATTTCAACTTTTTGTTTTTTCTTCTCAAAGTCAGCCCTCTGAAGAAAACTTCCCAGGCTCTCATCTCTTAGAAACTCTTTGAACCTACAATGTCCAAGAGAAAGAGCTTTGACTACACTTTCACAACAGTCGACACGAGGACCAATTAATCAGTTCCCTCAGAAAGAAAAATGGACACACAGAGTCAGAGGCTGGCTTACAGACGCATAAGTTGGAGTCATTACTCTGAAATAATCTCCCCCTGCAGTTATAAACCAATAAGGATTTTTTTCTTCCACCAAACAGTATGCAAAGATAATAATGCTTATTTATCTATTTAATGGAGATGTTGAAAGGTTTATTTAGTTGCTGTTTGTACAGTGTTTGGGAAATGAAAACTGCTATCTAAGTACTAAATGTGATTATTATCCAACCTAGTATTTTTATGTGAGCATTCTGCTCTGGTTCCTTCCTCTAAGAAGTCTGTACAGAGTAGCTTTACATTTCCAGGCAAAGCTTTCAGAAAGGCTTCCATGCTGAGAGAATGTGGAGAAGTCAAAAAGACCCTGGTCGCTCCAAACAAGACAAAAAATATGCCACTAATAGAATTCACAGACATGTGAAAATGTTCTCAAAATGCTTCCTAATTCATAAAAGTGGCCATTAATGACATTTAAGGTATACAATATAATGACATTCATCATTGGAAATTTGCACCTCTACATAATCCATCTTGGTTCTTATTTTTTCCCCTTTCCCCTGCCCTCCAACCTTTCCACCCCTCCCTATCTACAAAAGGGGAAGGGGAAGTGGGAAGGGTGGGGAAAAGAAAGAAGGGAATGGAACTAATATAAGAAAAAAATGCAAAGAAATTCTCTATGCACCTTTTACATATAGCCCAATAGTAACATTATACAATACTTTTAATAATTTTGTGCATGAAACAGAAGTTCATGGTGTGAGATTTTCCACTTGTGGTATCATGTCACATCAAAAAAGTTTCAGATTTTAGAGAATTTCTGATTTCAGGTATTTTTTTAGGGAGGCTTAACCTTGTATTTACAAATAGCAGAAAGGTCTGCCATCATCAGATAAGAGTGCCACCAACATTGTCAGGTATCTAATGAGGAGAAATTGGAATAAATTCAGAAACAGGCTTTATTAATTTGAGAATACTTCTCCAGATTGCCTTTAAGTAAGGGAAATATATTTACAAAACATTACTTTAGTTCTTTGACTTGAGTAATCTGGAAAGTGTCCCTCATTGGGACAATAATGAGACAATTGAAGGGTGACCCAATTGGTCTTCTTCAACTTTAATTTCTGTGAGTCATTCACAAAGTCTGAGAAGAAACAGCTAGTGTTCTTGTGGCAATCAGCGTCGGCTGCCTGAAGTCAAGCTCAAATAGGGTGCAGGTGTTTTAGGGACTTTACTGGGGAAGTTTTTGACATTTCTGTATAGCATATCAAACCAGGTCAGAAGTTGAAGGAGATCAAAATGAAATGAAGAGAAACTCCTAGCAGTTAGCTAATATCACATCCAATTAATCAAATAACAGATGTTCATTAGGAAATCCAGAGTTGAGGAAACAGTATACAAAATAAAATAAAAATAGCCAGCTTAAGCCTAAGTGAATTTTGAGTTGGTTTGTTTGGGTGGATTTGCATGTGTATTGATGTGACTGGGTGTGTGAGACAGTGTGAGGTTTAGCAAGTTTCTAATGAGATCATTTAAAGTTTTTCTGAAGAAAATTCATTCCATAAATTGATACTTACAATATTTGTTTATGGCAATTGCTTCACTTTCTGCAACTAAATACACTTGCCCTAGATTTATTACATACACTTAATAAGTAAGCATTTTACAATGTAGCATGGAATATAAGCTAGCACAAAATTTTCAGAGGGAGTTAATCATAAATAGTTATAATGGCAGAAGGGGGAATAGAGTTGTTAATTTACCCTGAACACTTTCTAGGCACTCTGAAGTTCTTGGTATAAAAGGATAAAACATTGTTGAGGATGAAACTATTCCCACTTCAAGGTCTTTGTCCAATTTTTATGTAACATAGAATTTTCCACTTTCTTAATAATATGGAGTATCTAAAATAACCAAAATGTTGAATCCTTAGTGATCCAAAATTCTTACTCTCAATCATCAAAAGATATTAATCTTCTCTAGAAAAATGTGGCTTTGTCTATATTTCATTCTCATTGTCCAATATTAAGAAAAAATTATTTAAGACTTGGAAATAGACAAATGGATGGATGTTAACCAGTTTTCCCATTATCTTAGTAAACATACTCATTGCCTTGTTCCTGGTGGTCTGTATCCACCCAGATTCTCTCAAAGCTTTTTGGATCAGTTTTCCTGTTTTAATACTTCTACTGAATGAGCTAAATTAGTCTTGGCATATGTTATTTAATATTTATATACGATTCATATTTTAACTTTGTGAAATTTACACATAGGTAGTTTTGGAGGCTGTCCCAGTGACATGATAACATCGATTCAACTGCCAGAGACAATTAAAGGAAATTTTCAGAGTGAATCACTCCATGAGCTGTTTAAACTTCAATACATTTTTCCTTAATTCCAGATGTGGATCTTAAGCAACACTAGGGCTCTGCATTTGTCGGCTCTGTTTTCCTGTTGCATCCTTGCTCCCTCATTCTCAGTCAGGTCTATTGATCTGTGTACAACTAACTCAGCTTGTTAGTTTTCACTTTGTCAATCTGTTTGTCTGTCTAGAAACAGAGAGAACTGAGAGAAAAATTCTAAAGAATTTCTTACCCATTGGGCAGCAAGACTTCCTTCTGAAGTCTGAACTCTGACCTCTCTGGAAGTTTACAACAGGAGCTGCATTATTTGTGTCTGTAGTGGAGTAAACTGCATACTTCCCCTTGTGGAAATGTGAAATATTTCTTCATTAAATTAAATTTTAAACTCTCTTAAATTAAAGGAAGCCCTTTCTAAGTGTTTGCATGAATATGGTCCTCCCAGAACCAAAAACAAACAAACAAACAAACAAACAAACAAATAAATAAATAAATAAATAAATAAATAAGAAATAAGAAAACTGAACTTATAATACCATAACTGTGCTGGATACTTAAGAGAAAAACTTTTTTTACACAAAATAAAAGCTCAAGAGCATTTTCCACAAGAATGTTAGTCTGCCTAATCAAGATGAATCTTTGGGTTGGATTGTAATATTGGTTTAAAAACAGCTGGAATTGTTGTATATACTATAAGCATATATTCATGTTTTCTAAGTTTTCTTGAAAAGATTTTTTAATACTATAATATTGGTTTTATTTTCCTATGATGGCATTATAAATACGAATGTCTTTTTTTGCATTTTATTAAATTCTTTTATTGGTACATTGTAGGTACACAACACAATTACATTTCTCACTGCGAATTGTACCTTTACATAATGCATCTTGGTTATTTTTTCCCCATTCCTAACCCTCCCTTTTCCCCCTCCACCCTTCCCTATTTATAAAGACTTTATTTCCATTTTTTCCATTTCTCATCATTTTTCCTTCCCCTTCTTTTCTTTCCCCTGCCCCTCACACTAACCCTACCCCTTTGGACCTTTTCTTCCTATTTTACATTATCAATTATTCATTCTACTCATTGGTACATTTTAGGTAAACAATAAAATGACATTCATCGTTGGAAATTTGCAAAGTCTCTCTTGGTTCTTATTTTTCACCCTTGCCCAGCCCTCCCTTCAACCCCTCCAGTCCTCCCTATTTACAAAGATTTTGTTCCTATTTTTCCATTTTCTCATATTAATCCCACTCCCTTCTATCCTTTCCCCTAGCCCTCCCACTTCCTTCCCCTTTGCCCCTTTTCTTCCTATTTCACATTACCTATTATACATTTAGTCCTTATTTAAACTTTCAGTTTCTCACACCAGAGAAACTATTCAGTATTTATACATGTGTGTCCTATTTATTTCACTTAAGAGTATCGCCTCAATGTGCATCCACTTAGCTATAAATGTCTCTTTCTCATTTTTTATGGCTGAGTAGTACTCCATTTTATAAAAACCCCACATTTTCTTTATCCAGTCTCCAGTTGATGGGCATTCGGGCTGTTTCCAAGTTTTAGCTCTCACAAACTGTGCTGCTATGAACATGGATGCACATATATCACTGTGGTATGATTCTTTTAATTCTTTGGGGAAGATCCTCAGCACTGGAATAGTGAGGTCAAAGGGGACTTCCAGTCCTAGTTCTTTGAGGTATCTCTATACTGATTTCCACAGTGCTTGCACCAGTCTGCACTCCCAGCAGCAGTGGAGCAGGGTTCCTCTTTCCCCACAGCCCCACCAGCATCTGTTATTGGTTGATTTCATGATAGCAGCCATTCTTTCTGGAGTGAAGTGGAATCTCAGCCTTGTTTTCATTTGCATCTCTTGAATGACCAGTGATGTTGAACATTTTTTCATGTATTTATTTGCTATTTCTACTTCTTTGTCTGAGAAATGTCTGTTCATTTCAGATGCCCATTTTCAGATTGGGTCTTTAAATTTGGGAGGTTTGATCTTTTTAAGTCCTTTACAGATTGGAGACAGTAGACCTTTGTCTGAGGAAGAGCAGGTGAAGATTTCTTCCCACATTGTGGGTTCTCTTTTCACGCGCAGAAGCTTTTTAATAAGAAGAGATCCCACTTGTGGACTGTTTCTGCTAGTTCACAGGCAACTGAGGTTTTGTTCATAAAATCTTTTCCTACACTGATGTCTTCAAGGGTTCTACCTAACCTCTGTCCCAACTGGTTCAGAGTTTCTATTTTAATATTTACATCTTTAATCCATTTAGATTTTAGTTTAGTGCATGGTGAGAGATATAGGTCTAGTCTTCATCTTTGGCAAGTTGAAGCCCAATTTTTCCAGCCCCATTTATTAAAGAGGCTATCATTCCTCCAGTGAGGGTGTTTGGCTCCTTTGCCGAAGATGAGATGGCTGAGTGTGTCTGGTGTTGTTTCTCCATCTTCTAATCTGTTCCACTTGTCCTCAGGTCTGTTTTTTTGCCAGTACCATGCTGTTTTTATCACAGTAGCTTTGTAGTATAGTTGCAAGTTGGGGATTGTGATACCCCCTGCCATGTCTCTGTTACCTAGAATTGCTTTTGCTATTCTGGGTCTCTTCTTGTTCCAAATGAATTTTTGGATTGTTTTCTCAAGGTCCATGAAGTATGCTGCTGGGATCTCAATTGGAATTGCACTAAATCTATATAGCAGTTTTGGAAGTATGGCCATTTTCACTATATTAATCCTTCCTACCCAGGAGCAAGGGATGTCTATCCATTTTCTGATATCATCTTCAATTGCTCTTTTCAGATTGCCATAGTTTTCCGAGAAGAGGTCTTTGATTTCTTCCGTTAGGTTGATTGCTAGGTATTTCAGAATTCTGGATGCTATTTTGAAAGGAATTATTTGCCCTATTTCTCTCTCAATGAGTCTATCATTTCTGTAGAGGAAAGCTATTGATTTTTGTGTGTTGACCTTGTAACCAGCTACTTGACTGAATTTGGTTATTAAGTCTAGAAGACTTTTGGTGGAGTTCTTGGTGTCTTCTATATAGAGTATCATGTCATCTGCAAATAATGATAATTTGACTTCATTACCTATCTTTATTCCTTTTATTTCTTTCTCCTCTCTAATTGCCGTGGTTAATGTTTCCAGAACTATATTTATCAATAGTGGTGATAATGGACATCTTTGTCTTGTTCCTGATTTGAGTGTGAAGTATTTCAGTTTTTGACCATTTAGTATGATATTGGCTGTTGGTTTTTCATAGATGGCTTCTATCAGTTTGAGGTACAGACCTTCTATTCCAATTTTTTGTAGGGTTTTTATCATCAATGCATGTTGGACTTTGTCAAATGCTTTTCCTGTGTCTATGGAGATAATCATATGGTTTTTGGCCTTTGGTCTATTGATATAGTGCATTAAATTGATTGATTTTCGTATATTGAACCATCCCTGCATCCCTAGGATGAACCCCACTTGATCAGGGTGTATGATCTTCTTGATGATCTTCTGCATTCTATTTACCAGTATCTTATTAAGGATTTTTGCATCTATGTTCATTCGTGAGATTAGCCTATAGTTCTCCTTTTCGGTTGGGTCTTTCTCTGCTTTGGGGATCAAAGTGATGCTACCTTCCAGGAATGAATTTGGGAGTATTGCTTCCCTTTCAATTTCATTGAAGAGTTTAAACAGTAGTGGCAGCAGTTCCTCTCTAAACATCTTGTAGAATTCAGCAGTGAAGCCATCAGGGTCCGGGCTTTTCTTAGTTGATAAGTTTTTAATTACATTTTCAATTTCATTAGTTTATATTGGGTTGTTCAGAATTTTTAGGTCTTCTTCGTTCAACATTGGTAATTCATATGTATCTAGGAATCTGTCCATTTCTTCTGTGTTGTCCATCTTATTGGCGCATAGGTTCTGGAGTAGGTATTGATGATCCTCTGGATTTCTGCTGGGTCTGTTGTATTTTCACCCTTTTCATTCCTAATTGCATAGATTTGGGCCTTTTCTTTCCTTTTTCTGATGAGGTTGGCTAAGGGTTTGTCAATTTTGTTGATTCTTTTGAAGAACCAACTCTTGGCTTCATTGATTTTTTGTATCATTCTCTTAGTCTTCCTTGCATTGATTTCTCCTCTGATCTTTATAATTTCCTCCCTTATATGAGCTCTGGGGATTTCCTGCTTTTCTTTTTCTAGAAACTTGAGGTGCAGCATCAGGTTGTTTAATTTAGCTCATTCTGTTTTCCTAGTATGCGTATTCACTGCTATGAATTTCCCTCCTAAGACAGCTTTCATTGTGTCCCATAGATTCTGATATGTTGTATTGTCATTGTCATTTAATTGAAGGAACTGTCTGGTTTCTTCTTTAATTTCATCTGTGACCCATTGATTATTCAAAAGTGTGTTGTTCAATTTCCACATGTTTACAAAATTTTTCCAGTTTCTTTTGCTATGGATCTCCAATTTCATCACACAATGGTCTGATAATATACAGGGGATAACTTCAATTCCTTTGCACTTACTTAAACATGTTCTATGTGTGAGTATGTGGTCTATTTTGGAGAATGACCCATGTGCAGCTGAGAAGAATGTGTATTCTGATTTTGTGGGGTGGAAGACTCTGTAAACATTTGTTAAGTTCATTTGTTCAAGAGTTCGATTGAGTTCTAGTATTTCAGTACTTATTTTTAGTCTAGTTGATCTATCTATTTGTAACAGTGGGGTGTTGAGGTCCTGCACTACAATTGTACTAGTGCATAATGACTTTTCATGTCCGTTAGTATTTGTTTTATATAGTTGGGTGCACTAGTGTTTGGTGCATAGATATTTATGATCGTCATCTCTTCCTCTTGGATTCTTCCCTTTACAAAGATGTAGTGTCCTTCTTCATCTCTCTTAATCAGTGTTGGTTTGAAATCTACTTGATCTGCAAAGAGGATAGCTACTCCTGCTTTTTTTCGGGTTCCTGGCATGGAGTATTGTTTTCCACCCTGTATCTTTCAGTCTGTGAGTTTCCTTTTGAATTCAGTGTGTTTCTTGTATGCAGCATATTGTTGGATTTTGCTTCTTGACCCATTCTGGCAGTCTATTTCTTTTGATTGGTGAATTGAGACTATTAACATTGATGGTTATAACTGAAACATATTGACTTGTCATTGCCATGACTTTTTCTTTTTGTTGGGTTCTCCCCCTTTACATTGAATTTCTTGTCAAGCCAGATGGGTTTGTTCTGCTTTGCTTCCTGGGGTTGTGATCCACAATGTCTGTTCCTAGGATATTATGTAAAATTCTTTGGAGTGCTGGTTTGGTACTCATGAAGTTCCTAAGGTGCTCTTTGTCATGAAAGTATCTTATTTCTCCATCAAATTTGAAAGATAGTTTTGCAGGGTACATCCATCTGGGTTGGAGGTTGTTTTCTTTTAGGGCTTGGAATATGTCACTCCAAGCTCTTCTTGCCTTGATGGTTTGTGTTGAGAAGTCTGCTGTGATTCTGATGGGCTTTCCTTTGTATGTGATTTGTTTCTTTTCTCTAACTGCTTGTAGAACTTTGTTCTTCTGTTGAGTTTCTGGAATCTTAACAGTTGTATGCCAATGTGTGGATTTTTTTTTTGATCAAGGCTATTTGGAGTCCTATATGCTTCCCTTATCTGTATGTCAAGCTGTTTTCCCCTGCTTGGGAAGTTTTCTGCCATTATTTCAGTGAAGAGATTTTTTATGTCATCTGCACTCTCTCCTTTTCTTTGTTGACTCCAATCAGTCTTATGTTATTCTTTTTTGCATCATATAGCAACTGCTTGATTGACTTCTCATGTTCCCTTATAATTTTGAAGCAATTTTTCTTTTCCTGGTCATTAATTGCAGTCTTATCTTCTATATCTGAAATACTGTCCTCACATTGGCTCATTCTGCTGTGTAGACTTTCAGTGGAGTTTTTCATGTCCTGGAAATCTATTTGCATCTGTTTTATGGATTCCATTTGTTTCCTATGTTGGGATTCCTTCATGTTTCTGAGCTCCTCTCTAGATTTATTAATCATGTCTTGCACTAGGGGCATAATTTCTCCTGTTATCTGAGAAATTTTTTCCAGATTCCCTTTTGTTGCCAGTTCAGTGGGTCCAGGTGGTTGAGTATCAGAGTGTCCCATCTCATTTCCCTTTGGGGTTGCTGTAGGTGATCTGGAAGTCTGGTTTTGAGTATTATTTACATGTTTTCTCATTTTGACTGGGGCGGGGAGCTTTTGGCACCTGCACAGATTTCCTCCTCTGAGCTGGGAGAGGTGGGACAGGGGCCAGGAGCAGTGATAGGGATGGTGTCTGGGAAGCCCCTTCCTCTGGACCAGGAGCAGTGGGATGGTGGCTCAGAAGCCCCTACCTCTGGGCTGGGAGCGGTGGGAGGGATGGTGGCCCGGAAGCCCCTTCCTCTGGGCCAGGAGCAGCGGGACAGAAGGTGGCCCAAAAGCCCTTTCCTCTGGGCTGGGAGCAGCGGGAGGGATGGTGGCTGGGAAGCCCCTTCCTCTGGACCAGGAGCAGTGGGATGGCCTCTCAGAAGCCCCTTCCTCTGGGCTGCGAGCAGCGGGACTCAGTACCATGGTCTGGTGGTCCAGTGTCCTCTGCATCCTTGTAGTGTGGAACCAGGTGGCCGTACAGAGGAGCGGGAGGGAGGGGTCCAGTGGATTGTTGCTGGGGCCTGGGCTGATTCAGGGTGTTCCGCTTAACTTGATACCTCGGTAGGGTGTCCGCAGAGCTGCCTGTCTGCAGCGGGCTGATTTGGCGTGTTCTGCCTAATATGAATATCTTAAAGTTTTCACATTTATTTACTGCTCAAGGAAAATAACAATATTTTCATAAAATTTTAAATTAATTAGAGAAATATGTGTCTAATTTATAGACTAATTTCAGAACTAATTTATAGTTCTGAAAACATTTTATATTATTTACATTTTAAATTGTACCTGATTAAATATTATTTCCCAAGTCCTAGTTAACTTAAACTTTAAACCTTTTTATCTAATGTGTAATGCGGTTAATGGTGAGTTATTTTTGGATATATGGCTAATACTGAGTCAGGTAGTGTTCCCAAACTCTCTCTCACACACACACACACACACGTGTGCACAAACTCTGTGTGTGTATGTCAGAGTTCTATTACTTTACTTTTCTTAGAAATGTACTTTTTCTATCAGAATTTGATTTTCTTTTTACCAAGATACACCTGATTCTACAGTCAAGTGTATCCCAGAAGTCATATATTGGAGAATAAATCTCATTGTAATTAGATATGACAAACACATCATTAAGGAGTCTGGATTGTATTTTATAGGAGGAACTGATGTTCACAGAACTCTCCCAGGAAACTGAGACATTAGGTGCTATGTCTTAGAGGATCTCAGCCCTCATGGGGAAGCAGAACACACTCAGATTTGGCAAAATTTGAGTAGAAGAAAATTTTCCAAACATACAGGAGACACAGCTGCAGCCTGTGGACATGAATGTCGCAGGCTTGGGTTTGCTTTCTTGGCTTTGGGATGGAAGATCCAGCAGGAAAAATTCTTTTAAAAGCCTTCAAGAATAATAGATATTACTGAAAATATAATCTGGAATTTCTTCTGAATTTTACAGTCAGAAGTTAACTCTCCAGCATCAGTACTTGTTCACCTATAAGGGTCTTTGAATTTTCTAAACATTATATAGGACACTGATCTAACTAACTAATACTTCTTGCTCCATTTTTGTAAGTTAACCCACCAAAATCCCAATGAGCTCAAACTTTTTATAATCAAAAATAATCTTTTCAGATTATTTGTGATCAAAGCAGGATCATTAAACATGTTATCCTAAACTTAAAAAGAAGCGTAAATATATCTTTAAAAAGAAGCATGGAATATCTTTGCATGTACTTTAAGTGTCACGCTGTAATGTTGTTTAATAGGCACTTCCAAAGAATATTTAATTTTCTATGGAAACTTACCTTTATTTAATTTGCTTTTTGCTATTGATTAAGGACTAGACTCTATAATGTTACATGTCCACTCTTAGTTTTTTATTATAGACATGTAAATAGCATCAATTCTATAGAGAAGAAAACAAAAACACTACACACTATAAGGCTTTACCAGGTTCTGTCCCTAACTCAATGAAATATTTCAGTATGTCTTCCTACTGTGGCTTTACACACTCCCGATCATCAAATGCTTTCCAGATTTACCAATCTTCTGGCTCCCTCATTAAGGAGTTAAATTTTGATATATGTTTATCCTATATGAAATTCACAAGAATCATTTTCAGAGTCATCCTATACATATTTGGGTCATACTTTCTTTTAAAAATTATACTTTGACATCATCTGCTTTTTATTGGAAAAGCAATTGAAAAAGCTCAGGTAAGCCTCATTTTATTTGAGAATAATTCACCTGAATTCCTCATTTCCTGAAAACACACATCTTTTGGTTCTAGTTTATTTTTACAGAATGCAAAGTACCCTTAACAAATAATTCCTTTAAGGTGATTTTAAATCATACATTATCTGCATTGTCCTTTAATCATCCCCTTTAATTCACTAAAATATTGCACATACATTTTTATTTAGTATAAGAATGGAATAAGGACCTAATAACAAAATGGGAGAGCAAATGGTTTTTTTTAAGTGTTACATCAATATAATTATTGTAGGAAAGTTGCTACTCAAGAGTTACTAATAAATTTTGGGATTTCTTTAATAAAGTTTATTACTCAGCCCAAAACTCTTCCAAAAATAAAGTGTTAAGTTTCAATATCCCTAATAGGGAAATGGTGACTTACATGGCCACAATAAAACAAATTGTCTTGAGGCTATATTTTTCAAGACTTTCTTGACCCAAATTCTCATTCCCTCCTGCTCATTCACACATTTATGTTAAAGGAACTCAGGTTAATATATGTCAGGAGTATGCTAATGCAGTGTGGGCTTGAAATAAAGCATTTTCTAAAAACAAAGGAAAAAAGAACAAAGCCCAAGTCCATTCTATTCCACTACTATCCAGCAAGAGCATCAAGAGGCGTGCAGAGAGTATGCTGGCATAGCTACACACATGAGGATTCATACTGGTTTTTCAAGTTTTCACATATAAATGTGATTAGAAGAAAGCTTTGATTTAGAACTTGATATTTCATTTGATGTGGACTCTGTGAGGGACCTATAATTTTTATATATTTGCTTTTACATTGCAAGCTTCAAGTAACTCTCTAAGCAATCCTTTAATTATACATTTGAAAAGATCAAAAGCACTAGAAGGGCTCTAGGGTAGAGTACCTGTGGTGGCAGGTAAAGGGCACCTGCAGGCAGATGCCAGTCACTCCAGATTTAGCACAGTAACTCTGTGAGTTATCATCATACATCTCACTAGAATCCTGAACAAGTATATTCCTTGATCAAACTCTGGGAAGCCTCAACGCCTTACAAATGAAGAAATAAGACTCACTCCAGTTCCTTCATGTAGCTCATCAGTTCCTATCCACTCGTCCAAAGCTTCAAGCACAAATGACTTCTGCGTTATATAACATAAGTTTGTGAAGAATCCGGCTCCAAGGGAAGAATGAATGGTAGGAATGATGACTCCATACCAGACTAAAAATTGTAAACTCAAAAATAAAATAATCATTAACCTACCTGTAGGTTAAATTTAGTTTTCATACACTTCTTTGTAATGTCTGATTTTGGATTAAAAAGATTCATTTCTTGATTAATAAATGAAAATTACAAATAAGAATCAAGTTACTAAGCAGATCAATAAGATATCTCCACTTAACCAATGGGTGTCCAGCATTTATTGGAAATTGAAGACTGTATCACAAATGAAGAAAATAATTAACACTGTCTAGACCTTAATAAATTAGCCTTATGCATTAGCACATTTAATACCATAAAAGAAGATAACTGTTATTGTAATGCTTTTCACCACTTCTAATATTATAATTCTTACTGCTCGTACTAATCTTACAACAATGGTTATGACCACAACTGCAGAAATTCTCCTCTTTTTAAAAATATATTTGAGCCCTAAGAAATGGCAGTTATGGGAAGGAAATGAATTCACACAAGATATAGGAGGAACATATCTGCAAGCTCATCCTACTAAAAAACTTCTGCACTGCAAGAGAAACCAACAGAGCTAAGAGACAACCTACAATGTGGGAAAAAATTTTCAGCAGCTATACCTTAGACAAAGGACTACTATCTAGAATATATAAAGAATTGAAAAAAATCAGACCCCCCCCAAAATTAAAGATCCAATTCAAAAATGGGCATCTGAAATGAACAGACATTTCTCAGACAAAAAAGTAAAAGCAGCAAATAAATATGTAAAAAAATGTGCAACATCATTGGTTATTCAAGAGATGCAGATGAAAACAATACTGAGATTCCACCTCACCCCAGAAAGAGTGGCTGCTATCAAGAAATCAACCAATAACAAATGCTGGCAGGGGTGTGGGGAGAAAGGAACCCTTCTCCATTGTTGGTGGGAGTGTAGACTGGTGCAACCACTGTGGAAATCAGTATGGAGATACCTCAAAGAACTAGGGCTAGAGGACCCATTTGACCCAACTATTCCCTTGCTGGGGATCTTCCCAAAAGAATTAAAAGAATCATACCCCAGTGATATATGTGCACCCATGATTCTAACGGCACAGTTTATAATAGCTAAAGCTTGGAAACAACCCAAGTGCCCATCAATTGGAGACTGGATAAAGAAGACGTGGGTTTTTTATAAAATGGAATACTACTCAGCCATAAAGAACCAGAAACTAGAGACATTTATAGCTAAATGGATGCATATTGAGGCCATCCTCTTAAGTGAAATAAATAGGACACACATGTGTAAGTAATGAATAGTTTCTCTAGTATGAGAAACTGAATGTGTAATTAAGGATACACACAGATGAAATGGCCTAATAACATATTTCTCAGATTGTGTTTCCATCACATGTCATATGACTGTATAGAAATTTAAATTAGGCAGTTTGGCTTATCTGGAGTATGCTAGCTAACTGGAGTTTTTTTTCCAGACCACTATTTGTTCAATGTTGGTTTTGGGGATCTCTCTGAAATAAATCATATCCTCTGATGTCTTGTCGGTGCTTGAAATGTTTTATTAAGTTATGTGGAAAAATGTTTAAGTGCTTTTCAGTTTTGTTTTGGTTGAGTTCTACTGTATTTGAATATTATTGTAGTTTTTTTTCTCTTGCATTGTTTTTCTTTGAATGGTTTTAATTTCTGTATGTGTGTGTTTGCTAATGAAGTCATTTTTAAATAAAAAAGATATATGAGGAACATTATGCACTTTGTAGATATATTCATTGATACTCTTTATCCTTCATTCATATATAATATTTAATTTTGTCATTTTCCTTCAAATTGAACTCACAGTGCATACCTGAAATCTTATCCAATTGAATATTTGTCCAAGACAATTTTTTCTGTCATAAGAATATTTGATTTGGGTTTTAAAAAAAGAGTTAAGAAGTTCCCAGGTATTTTGTTTTCAAAAGTGCAAATTGGTATAAAATCAAACATATAAAAATCAAAGATCCTTTCATGTGCAGACAATGAAATAAGATCAGAAATTTGGGGTCAATGTTCTAATCACTTCCAAAGTCGGAGTAAGGTTTCTAATCACTTCTTTCCTTTGCTTCCTTGAAGAGTTACAAAAAAATTGTATGAAAACTGATATTTGATTGCTACCTTTCAATTTTACCAAGAAAGTACTATGAAACTGTGTTAGTAAGTTTTCTGTGCCTTTGGCAAAATAGCTGAGATAATCAGCTTTAAAATCTGATTTTGGCTCACAGCTTGGAAGGTTTCAATCCATGGTCAGAGGGCTCCATTTCTTTTAGGACTTGACCAGGCAGAAAATCATGATGGGGAGTAAGTGATATAGCAAATCTGATCATCTCATATCAGTTGGGAAGCAAAGAGAAAAAGGGAGAGCAGGTCCTAATATCACATTCAAGGGCATGTCACTAAGGACTTAACTTCCTTCCACTGCGTCCTACCTCTTAAAAATGTTACCACCTCCCAATAGCCATGGGTGGGAACCAAGCTTTTAACACATAGGACTTTGAGGGGACTTTCAGATCCAAATTATTGCAAATGTACACTTAGACACACCCCACAGATACATACACGTGTAAATACAAATATCTATGATTTCACACAATAAAGAATATTTTGAATTCTGTAACTGTAATGAATTAGAGGAAAAAACTGCAACTATGAACAGGAACAGGTTTGCAATAGATTCAGTTGGGTCTCAAAAATATATATTCATGTCAACCCCAGAACTTCAGGAGGAGACTCACTGGAAATAAGCATCTTTGAAGACATAATTAAGATAAAATCTTGAGATGAGATCACCCTATATTAACAAGGACCCTAAATCCAATTACAGATTCCTTATAAAAAAAACAGAGTGAAAGACATAGGCAAGAAACCCATATGAAGACAAGGCAGAGAGTGGAGTCATGCAGTTCCAGGAATGCCTGGAACCATTGGAAGATGGAAGAAGCAAGAAAGGTTTCTCTTTCAAAACCTTGGAGGCAGTGGGGCCTTGTGGACCTCTTGATTTTAGACTTTTGATCCTCAGAACTCACATAATAACTCCCTATTTTTTAAGGATATCTGCTTTGTAGTAGATTCAATTGCCGCATGAAACTAATCTTCAACTATAAATCACATAATGTCTCTCTCCCACATACTGTCTTCTTTTCCTATTCCTACCACATTTGTCTATTTTGCCTTGTGCTGAGAGTAACTGTCTAATCCAGGCAGGTAGATTCCAAATCCTATTTCCTTCACACATCAAGGTCTACTTCAGTGAAGTATAAATTAAGAAAGAGAAGTCTTGTAAGTTACAAAAGCTGCTGTGGACACTTTTTAGTTAATTGTATGGTGATAAATTTAAAAACTTAAGAAGCTTCATCTTGCAAAATTCTTGGAAAAGGCAGAGGAGCATGCATATCTATGAGTATCTGAGGCTGTGCGTGGATGTGGGGGGAAGAGCTTTTCTTTGCTCCCAGAGATATTCTTTCCGGATAACTGCAGTGAATAATTTTATGACTCTGTTTCAGAACCCTGTTAAATTAAATGTGTTTGCAAAACACAGGATGGAGTAAACTTGCATTATGTAATTCAAGGCACTTAACAGGAAGCAAATGTATCAAAAAGCAGCCCTGTATTTGACCCTGTACTGTTTATTGTGAGATATGACGGACTCTTTGATGTAGATTAAGAACAACAAAAGACAGAATTTGAAAGGGCAATGAGAAGGGGTTAAGGGAAGCAGTGCTGTAGCAGAGAGAGTGACTTCTAATTGGAAAAAGGCAACCAAAAGGAGGATTCATGCTAGCACACACAAAACTTTATTTTGAGAGTCTCCTCTCCCTCTCCCTCTCTCAATCTCTCTCTCTGTTTCTCTTCTTTTGTCTTTTTCTCCTCTCAATTCTTCTTACATTTCTTTCTGGTTACCCCTTCAATAGAAATTTTAGAAAGTTGTTTTTCTCATAACAGCACAAAGCAACGTAAGTCGTTTTCTCTGATGTCTTTCTGAACGCATGGAATGGTCGTACAGCCCAGGCGTAGGTTTTAGTAAAATCCTGGCCACAGGTGCTGAGGCAAAGCATGGATTCTAAAATCAAATATTTAATGTGATACAGAAAATGCTGGCCAAAACCACAGATTCTGAAGCTACCCTTCCTGAATTTGAATCTTGGCTCTGTAATATCCAGCTGTGTGACCTCTGAAGTATTACATAACTCTCTGAGCCTCATCAAAGCACAATAATAAAACCCACATATAAAAGATAATATGAGCGTTGCATTGGTTACAACTGGCAAAATGCTTAGGACAATGCCAGGCACATGGTAAGTAGTCAATAAATTTTAGCCATTTCCCAGCTCTAGACAGAATCTCAGGATTTTGTTAGCAGTGATTACTTAGAGAACAAAGCTTCCAACTGAATGATGCTTTTAAGACCAGTGATAATTACATAGTTCTTAAATGTGATTAATAGGATTTATTAAACATTGTGCTTATTTTTAAAGAAATATAAAACCAGCACCACAGAAAAGAAAATATAGTAGATGTCTTCTTTTCTTCTCTTTCTTGTTAACCCATACAAATGAATATCTGATTTTCAGCTCGTGAAACTGTTAAAACTGTGGCATGGACAGATATCTCAGAGACAATTAATAATGTCATCAGAACATTAAAGTTCTGTCCACAAGATAGCCAATATTTCCACATGAGAGTAAGATTGGCCTGTTCAGATATATGGCTAAGAAAAAGGATAAGGCTGAATTGATAATCATTCTATGCCACATGCACATAGAGCATTCCAGCCATCACCTCAAGTGCCTGAGCCTGTTTTGTACCTAGCTTTCTTGGTTTGAAGTTGGAAAAAAGCCTGATTTGAATGGCCTGCCAGCCTGATCCATGGAACACAGATGGCTTTTTCCAAGCACAGTAAGGCTGAGACATCTGGCACAATTTCAATCAATGTTTAAAGATCCTCTTGGGTTATCATGATTCTGCTAGTTATTTTTGCCAGAATATTTCCTCTCTTCTACTTGCAACTACACTATTTTAGCTTCCAATGTAGAACAGGATTCTTACAGAGCCGGATTCCTATTGTAGTTGGTGCATTTTTGTTGCAATAAACATAGCTCTGGCTGGTGGATGAGGAATCGTCCGGGACATTTTTTTATAACTGACTTTTGCCTGTCACTGGGTATCAAGTACATGTCCTAAATAACAGTGATGAAATCATGTGTGAGGTGAAGTAGATGCTGATGGTATAAATTCAATATGTCAATATAATATTGACAATATAATATTGAAGTGTGACTTCAATATAAGGTCCTGATTGACTACTACTGATTTGTAGAACTTTCAGTCTGAACTGAAACTTTATGTAACATTTAGAGACTTTGTCAAGGTCTGATTAAATCCATTTCTACTAATTTAATCCTGCTAAACTCAGAATTTCACACAAAGAATTTTGTGAAGGATCAGAATACACCGCGTTTTCTATATAATATTGCATACTTTTATTGTCTCCAAATCACATTGGAGACTTATTTTAGGGGAATTGTTAATTTTGGGGTTCAAGATGAATATGTTGTAGGCTATGCATATAACTGTGAGTGCTAGTTTGGGATTTGATGAACTTCCAATGCTTTCTTTGGAAATGTTGGTCTCTGATGCCACTTATCATTAGACCTGTTGGTAATCTGTGGCTTTGATCATTTAGTAAATAGGGCTCTGGAGCTAAATGCAAATTATTGTGGTTTTTTTCTCTTAATAAAGAATCACAGTCATTCCCATTAATGTATATATTTTTTATGTCTGTTTTTACATTGTAATTACAGAGGTGAGTAGTTGCTACAGAGAATTGTAGCTCACAGAGCCTAAAATATATACATCAGATCCATTGTGGAAAATGCTTTGAAATGGAGTAGGGAGTCTGTCTAATGTGTACAAATGCTCTGGATGTTTTCAGAAAAATTGGCATCCAGATTCTCATAGATTTTCCTAAAAGCCATTTTGAGAAAACCTCAGAGTTCACATAAGCCCTTGGACAATCTGTTATACCCACTCAAATAGAAAGAAGAATGAAGAAAAGAAGTAAAGGGGAGAGAAAAAGCGAGGAAGGGAATGACTAAGAGTCTTTGAACAAACATATTTTGGGCTTTTGAACGGTCTCTTAGGTTGATATGTATACCACCTTGTAAAATCAGTTTTATTTTAGACTATAAGGACCCTCCATTGACATGGAATCCTTCTGTGACCCTGGGAGGGGAACTAGCGTTGTGTTTACATCATCATATATTTTTATAGAGATTATGGAAATAGCTGAGTGTGGAGGTGCCTGCCTATAATCCCAGTGCTCTGGGAGGCAGAGAAGGGGACCGCAAGTTCAGCCCAGCCTGAGCAATTCAGTGGCACAGGGAGAGTCTGTGTCTAAACAGAAAAGTAGAGAGGGTGTGTGGCTCGGCATGGAAAAGGAAATGGAAGTAAGCTATTTGAAGTGCAATCTGCTAAAGCCACCAGGAATATACTTTCCTTATAGAAAAAAACATTCTCTTCATAATGCAAATAATATTACAAAATTTTTATCATATGAAGAAGCCATCAACAAATTTATGGACGATTTAAAATATAATTATGGAGGTGTGAAAGGCATTTAATGAATTAAGGAAAATGCTGTGGCTATCTGTTTGGTTTTTTTTAATTTTTGCACCTTTGTAGCTTTTTAAAATTTTCATTTCTGTTTCTTAGTCTAAGCATTCACTTTCACACTTATTTTTATTTTATCATTATTGTATCATTTGTCTTTTGAAAGCCAAACTCTAAAGTTTTTAGAGTTTACAAAACTTGGATTAGCCCTAAAAATAGTAACTTTTTTTTTTTTTCTTTTTGGTACCAGGGATCGAACTCGGGTCCTTGTGCTTGCGCAGCAGGATGAAAACCACTGAGCTAAATCCTGGGCCCAAAATAGTAACTCTTTAACTATTTCAATCCTTATCATTAGAATTTGTCATTAACTGAAAAAGAATCTCCGTCAAGCAGAAAAAGCAACAGAAGTTAATGAGGATGAATCTTTTAAATATAACCAAGATGTTTTCTAGGACTGCAAAATATTTTAAGAAAACCTATATATAAAATAAATGGACAAAACATCATTATTTTACTCATACTTGCTATATATTACTTAGATAAATAAACTCAATGTAATCAAATTGTACCATAAAATAATTATTTCCAATATACTAAATTTTTTTTTCATTTTATATAATGTTGAATGAATATTTTCCACTTAGTAACAAAAAAAATTCACACAAACTTTCAGGTCAATTAATTTCTAGCATCACATAACTTTCATTAAATTCATAGTAAAATATTAATTATATTGTTCTTAAAATACATTAGTTTCTGATTTTATACTTTATCTATATTTGCTTATTCCCAGAAGCTAAATATAACAGTTCAATACATAAAAGTTCAGAGTAACCAAAATATAAAATTACTTTTCATATTTGTCACTACCTAAATAATTTCCTGTAGTTATATATTTTCTTGAATTATTATAATTTGGCTAATTATAAATAGCAAGCTAGTTTATCTTGTTTTATGATCAGATAAAATTTTTTTAAATCTTCAGCATGTTATCTTAATTACTTTTTATACTCCATTTAATATGATTTATAATTTCTTTAGTTTTAAAAATGATTTTTATAAAACATCTTAAGGTGTCTCCTTATAATATAAAGTGAAGGAAAACTTTTTGGATGGAAAATAAATAATTTTTAATGATTTGGCTAACCATATGGTTAAACGATGGATATTTTCCATATGTGGAACTAAATTTGAAGACCGGAAGCTTTGACAAAGTTATATTCAAAGCTGTCACAGATAGGATTCTCCAGAAGATGATATCTAGGGTGCAAGATATTTTACTTATAGTCAATGGTTCTGAAGGAGAGATGAGAGGTT
Organism: Heterocephalus glaber; assembly: GCF_053883595.1. NCBI lineage: Eukaryota > Metazoa > Chordata > Mammalia > Rodentia > Bathyergidae > Heterocephalus > Heterocephalus glaber. The sequence goes on from NW_028258379.1 coordinate 26,672,330, forward strand.
GGGTGAAGGAAGAAAGTGGACTGGAAGGGCAGGCCCAGAATTATGCAAAGCTTATTTTAGGTGTCACCTTGGCTGAATGCCTAGAGATTGGCTGAAGTGTTAGTTTTAGATGTATCTGTAAGGCTGTTTAGAAGAGACTGGCATATGAGTCTAAGTGGACTAAGTAGGGGACATCTGTCCTCAATGAGGACAGGCACTGTGGAACCAGTAGGACAGGTGGATAGAAGAAAAGCAAAAGAAAGATGATCTGGTTTCTCCTGGATTCAGGGCATACTCTTCTTCTGTTTAGGACATCAGAATTCCAGGCTTTCAAGTTTTTGGACTCCAGGAGACCCCTTGGTTCTTAGGCCTTTGACCTAAGATTGACACCCATTAGCACCCATCTTCTTCTCTAGCGGTTTTTCACACGAAATTGTCTTCCTTGCCTCAACACCTCTTTGTCTTTTAATTGATTTAATTGGCTTTCAAGGAAAATAAAGTGGACTTAGGTCTGGTGACACTAACAATCCTGCGTGACTCAGTGACCACCCAAAGGTGGTGTGCTAACTTCCCTGGCTTAAAGAGGTTCTTGATCTTAGCATCTTCCACAAATACATCTGACAAAAGCACTGTATTAAAGAAAATAATCATGTTGGCAAAAGATATAAACAATAAAATTCAATTTCCCCAATTCATTATAGGTGTGTTTGATTACACACAGTGCCTCTAGAGAAAAACTCAGCATTGTTATTTGACAAAGCCTAGGAAAATATTTTGGGTATAAAGTAACAAATTCTTTTATAAATCAAATGATTTGCAACTTTTTCTTTCAATGAGAGAGAATATAACTGAGTCATTAGTCATAAAAATAAGTACACAACAAAGCAGTATGTGGCTTTATGCTTATGCTGTGAAAAAAGTTCAAAAAGTAAATAACATAAATCTAGCAAAATCCTTTTTATGTCTTTTCTGTTCTTTATGGGAACAATATGATTTAATAATTTTATGTATAAAAACATATCATAGATTTTTTAAATTGTGTGAAATTTTAGTTGTCAGTGAATACATTGAAAATATTTGCTTTAAAATTTTCACCTGTTTATTAAGCAATACATAGTCAGAAGGTTTTTTTACTATTCAATATTCATATATTATTTATGAGTTACTACATGTATGATGCTGAACAGATTTTGTTAGTAATTACATTTATATGAAAGATGAAATAAAAATTATTCAGTGCTTTGTGGCCAGATAATTTTAAAATATGTTTTAAAATACCAGATATCCAGAAATAGATATAGATATATAAATATAGGTGAAGATAAATGGCTTAAAGAAAATACATATTTAAGAAAAATTTCAATAGAGATAGTGATGGACATATGAATTTAATGAAAAAGAAAAAGAAAAATTAACAAATGTTAAAAATAGAGGTCATTTCTTTTAAAATTACATTATTAAGGGTATATAGTAATTTGGTTAGGTTCCATTGAATATATTTTAAGAAACAATAAACAAATTTATTTTAAAACATTAATAATATAACAAACTATGTAGTTTCCTAATATTAAAATATTAAATGCATTGTTGGTGATTGAACTCAGAAATTCATGCATGCTAGGCAAGCACCCTATCACTGAGCTAAAATTCATCCCTAAAACAAACAAACAAACAATTTTAAGTTTAACTTAAAACTATGAGATCAAGCACGTTAATTTTCAAAATTCTTTTAAGAATTTAAGAGATGTTACGAAATAAGCAATTAACAGAACTGTTTATACAGTGAGGTGGATTCTTCATTGTTTCCCAATAGGTTCATTAGCCTGGCTCTAGATAAGAGGATGCTATGATGCTTGACCACATCCATTGCTTCCTGGGTCAAGGGAAGATCCCCAATGGCCAAAAAGATGGCAAGACCACCCACCTCTTCTAATTCACACTTCTTTGTTAACTCTACTTCCAGAGACACAGATACAAGCCTAAATTCAACAATATATCAGGTCCCATGAGTCGGTGAAGAAAGTGCTTTGATTTCTTTATCCTTTTTCTCCCAACCTCAAAACTTTGCCAATGCCTTTGAGTAAGTGATCTGAATGATAGGTACCTTAAGAATTGTATTGTTCTGGAAAGTGAGTATCCTGCCTAAACATGTTCAGATGCAATTATAAAATAGCAATGCTGTGTAGCAAGGCATGTGTTTCACTGTAATTCTGGTTCCCAGGGTGCTATTCAAGTCCCCATCATGCTTCATGATAGCCTCTTGAATGCGCACATTGATTAAAATAAAGAAAGCAAATAATTAAAATTGTATAGATAGATTATAAGAAGTAAATTGGCATCATAATGCTTTACCTTTTAAATGAAAATAAAAATTCAATGTCAGAAAAGAAAATTGTACTTATTTTGTCAACATAAAGTGAAAGGAAAAGAGAGAGAGAGAGAGAGAGAAAGTGACAGAGTGAATCAACAATGAGTCTTAAATCAAAAAGATATTTTACCCCTGGGCATGTGCAAAATCCTACCAAGCAATAATCAGGAGTCTGAAAATTTCAGTAATTGTCAATTGATGAAAATTTGATCTACAAAAGTTTTTAAAAACTATTTGTTACTATGTATAACTTGTTATGTATATTACTATTGGAATGTATGTTTTAGATGATATTTTGATTCTCAATTTAGCAGATCAAATCTATTCCAAGAAGACTTTTAGCCAAATGGGGGAAGGTTATTCACCACCTTAAGAAGTGAGTAGGCATTAGTGAGTGAATCTCAGAAATAGTACTATTGTTTGCATTGTTTTTACAGAACTAAAAACCTCAGAAACTTATGTTTGCTGTTGTCTTAATTACTTTTCTCATTGCTGTGACAATTACTTCAAGGCCCAAAGTTAAAGGAGGAAAAGTTTATTTGGCTCACAGTTTTTAGAGGTTTCAGAACATAGTTGGAATGGTGACACATGGCAGATGAGTACTGCAGGGGAGAAACAGCTCAGGGCAGAGAGAAGGCAGCAAATAGCAAGTGACAAGCAACAACATTAGCCCTCCTTCTGTCCTTTATATTTTATCAAGGCTATCTGCTCTTAGGGTAGGTAGCACTCACACCCAGGGTGGGGCACCCTTAATCCTACTCAGAACTATGCCAATCCAATCAATGGACTAATGAAGCAATCACATACCCTTAATCCTAGCATCCCATGCTCTAGATCCAGCCACCTCTGAAAAAGATCCATCTATGTCCTCATGAGGCTTTGGGGGAACATCTTGTTGAAATTTTTATTTTGGCTCACTGTTTCAGAGATTTCAGTCCATGGTTACATTGCTTTGGCCATTTAATGAAGCAGAAATTTTCTGTTGGAAGAATGTGCTGAATGAAAACTGGTCACGTATTTGCAGCCAGGAACAGAGAAAGAGAGGAAGAGCCAAGAAACAAGATATACCCTTCCAGATTATGCCTCCAGCAACCTACTGCCTCCAGTTGATGAGTTTAGCACCTCCTGCTCTAATCAGCTTCCAGAAGCTGTCATCAGGTAACAAAACCATCAGTATAAATGACCTTTCAGGGGAACATTTTGGATGCCAAATGTAAAACCTATGAACAATGTGCTGATGAAATAAAGTCAGGACCTAAATGCATTGCAATAAGAAAGACCACCACTATGAAAGAGTCTTGGTAGTGTCTTAGAAAGAGGAATTTCAGGGGTTTTAGGGCCTGGACAGGGTGATTTTATGGAGAATCTTTCAATCTAGCATAATTAGTAGCCTAGCAACTTTGAACTGGTTGGCATAGCAAGAATTCTTAAAATAATCTCAGATGTGTGACCTGTTAGATTTCATCAGTAAACTTCCTAAATTCAGCCAGTTAAATAATCCAGGAGCAATTATCAACTGGACAAATAATTAAGTTGTTTTTGTTGGTTACCATAATGTTCAGCTCAGAAATGGAAATATATGTATGACCCATAATTATTTAGGCCAGAAAACAGAAAATTATATTCATTTTAATTCTCAAATATGATACACAGTCAGATCAGAAAATGAATAGTCTTGCACTGTGATTTGTTACTATAAGAAAGTATCAAAATCCAATTTTGAGCATGCTTTGTACTCACTAATATGGTGAGGTAATTTCTCAGTGCAGCAGTGTCAGGAGGTGGAGCCTAAAGGGAGGAGTTTGGATCATGAAATTATTGTGTAACTATTAAAACATTTCCTATGGAAATGAGCTTTCTATTATTGGATTTAGGCACTCTTTTCTCTTTTGGGTGTTCCATTTTTCCCTTTCCCCTTTCCACCATATGTTGAAGCAGCATGAGGCCCTCAGCAGATGTTGCTGCTTGATCTTGGACTTCACAGTATCTATAACCATGAGTCCAAAATAAACTCCTCCTCCTTGTAAATTAGCCAATCACAGGTATTCTGTTATAGCAGCAAGAAAGAGAGTAAATCTTACATTTTACTCTATGATAAGACAAAAATATATACATATATTTGTTTTTATTTAAAAATTGTCCTACATTTCTCCAGAAGAAAGAAAGAGAGAAAGAGAGAGAGAGAGAGAGAGAGAGAGAGAGAGAGAGAGAGAGAGAAGCTGAGAAGACCCATAACCTGCCATTTCCAATCTGAAGGCCCACAGAACCTGGTGGAGTAATTCCAGTCCATGCCTGGGAGCTGAGAACCACTGGAGCAGTTGGGCTGGGCTCCACTCTCTGTCTGCAGATCCAACAATCAGGAACACTGATGTCCCAGGGCCAAAGATGGATGTCCTAAGTCAAGCAGAGAACATGTGTTTTTCCATTTTTTTCTTCCTTTTGTGTTTTGACTATGCCCACTCACTTTGGAAAAATCAAATTTAACAGGGTGATAATCTTTACTGGAAACGCTCCCACGGACATACAAAAATGATAACTTGCTAGCTGTCCAGAGAGCCCTTAACCCAATCAAACTGACACTCAAATTTAATAATCACAAGAACTGTGTCAGAAAATATATTTTATGTGCAATCTTGTTTAAGACGTATCATTATTTAAAAAGCAAATTAGTGCAGGACTGTTAATAAAACCTATTATATAAATATATCATTGTTCTGACATGTCTCACATAGTAAGACAAGGAAAAATTAAGCCCCCTCCCGATCACTCAGTAGATCTTGGGCAAGATATTTGTATTTCATGGAAGGATTTGAAAGACAGTATGCTGAACAAGAGCTTTGTCTCCCGGAAGCTGTGAGCATCATTGATCACCTGTAAGTAAAAGATTTCTCCTTTTTTATGAAGTCTAACTGGAGGAGGGTGCATGGCAGCACCCTAAGGTCCACATCTGGCATTCAGGAGAAGTAGCAGCACTCCCCTCTTCTGGGGTCATGCCTTGTTCACTCTCTCCATGTGCTAAATTGTCACTTGAGGAAAGTCTTTACTACTCAATTTATCTTTCCAAATTTCCTCCATTAAACTCTCCAAAACAATCATATATGGCAAAAATTTCTTACTTTCATTTTCTTACCATTAATAATAAGCATTTTACTATTGTGCACTTTGCAAAGCACTCTAAAAGGATGCTTTTAAATTCCAGAATGTCTGACAAACTATCACAAAGTTGAGTGGAGAAGATATGGAGACATCAATGGATTTCTTCGTCTATATTCCTTTAGAACCTGGACAATGCCACGTGAATCTTTGTTTACCACATATTATCAGAGGATTCACATGTGCTTAACTCTCATCAAGACCCTTCTTGTGAATTTGACAACATAGGCCCAGATATTTACTTAACCCTGCCTTCAAAACAATTGCAACTTCTATCAAATCTGTTGTCTCTGCAGGTTTCTTTAATTAGAGAATGACAGAAACAGAAGTCATCCTTAGCACCTTCCTTTCCTTCCACCTCATATCCAATGCATCTCTGAGTTAGGATGATTTTGCCCCCATAAATATGTCTGAATTTCATTGATAACTTCCAGCTCCCACCACCAGCTTTAAGAAGTAACCAAAGATGCCAAGATCAACTCCATAGTATTGAATCACATCGACACGCACTGAAATGTTCACGGCCCAGTGACTTGTCACCACACCAGACCCTGTAGGAAGACTGGGAACAGAATATTCTAAAAATATTCACTTGCAAGAGACTTGTGGGACAGAAGTATATGTAAGCACAATGGCATATGCATTGTCCTTTCACAAGATGCAAGGTATATACTTCACATCTCTCACTTTCAATCATTTTCTCCCCAAATAAATTACTTCAGTGTATTGATATCTGAAATTAACCTCTTCAAATCTTTTCATTTGGCTTAGGATTTGCTCTCTTTCAGTGAAAAAATAAAATTTAAAAAGGTGATAATTCAGCTCTGGTTAATAATTTCTTTCCTAAAATTTACTTGTTAGTAATTTGTTTTACAGATTTAAATCACTTTGATCTCAATCTAGCTCCACTGTTTGACTATCTAATCATCGTGAAGTCCTAAAATTATGCTGACCCTCAGTTTTCTCAATTAAAAAGTATAATTATTATGGGATCTTTAGCAATTTTACATTGCTAAGAACTTTATATTAGAAAATATATTTAAAACATTACCTATTGTATTGACCTATTAAATGATCTACTATACTGTATATGCTTTATCAACTCCATATTAAGCAAAATATTTGTTTATTTGACTTATTAGTGTTTCTTAGCAATGAACACAATGCTTGGTAAATAGGAGACACTCAGCATAGTATAAGAACGGGTGAATGAGCTCTATGATGCTATAATTTTCAGAAACTGATTTGCATAGGAAATCATAAAGAACACAGTTGGCATAATTGCAAAGGGAGAGTGTACAAACAGAGCACAAAGCAGAATCAAAAGGAAGAGGGCACACACACCTGCATGAATGTCATCTATTTCTCAAATTTTCTTAAAGATTAACTCCAAAACTATAATCAGAAATTCAGTATCCACTGTTTACTCTAAACAAGATATGTTCCTGTCATTTTCTTCCATGCAGAATTTTTCCTTTATTGTTTGTTTTGACATAAACAGAAGCAATATTGCAAAGTAAATATTGTGCCACAGAAGAAGGCTGTCAAAAGAGTCACTGAAGAATCCAGAGTCACCACATCACAGCTCTAATGAATAAGCAGCTTGATTATCAGCCTCCTCGCATCGCTCTGCATGTCTTCTCAATTTTGTCAAGTTGTTTACCTTATGGGAAGTGAAAAGGAAGATCATAGTTGGTATTACAGGGAATGGCTAATATGTTGAGCAAACAGCAACCGTCATCTAGTGATCTGCCAGCCACACTGGGTCAGGCAGGGCTTCTGGGCCAGCTGTAGAGTACTGGGTTAATACACTCACAAACAGAAATACATAAGTGATTTTTCATTACCATGGCTTGAGAGAATGAAGCATTGAAAAAATTTCATTTGTTGCATTGAAATCAACAGGCGTAGACACTTCCTACTTTTCATGGGGAACATGAAAAAATATGGGAAGATAATAAGAGAATTCTAAATAATTCAAATGCTGTTAAATAGTTTTAGAGCTCCAAACAGACCAATACATCGAAATTTTTTCTTAGAGCACAGGACATCAGCTATTTACATCACTGTGATGGCTATCTTTTGTGGGAAATGGTAGAATTCAGCTATCTAGTTGTAAGATTAGATCACAAGAAGTTTGTTAACTAAGAGAATTAAGTCGTTTCTGGGAAATTCGACAAGTCTGTTTGTTAAAAGAATGCCAGAAAACTTTGAGACCTTGTAAAAGTCTCACAGGAGAAAAACAGGTTTTCCTAGTTTTCTTATCTACCATTTTCTGGGATCAGAGGACCACGACCCAGTGACTCTATGGGTGGTAAGAGAGATACCTCTCACTATGCACATTTGTGATGTTTGTGGTGGGCCGCTGGGCTTGATTTTTGGCTAAAGTTGTCCTGCTCTTGATACTATCTGATAAGAGGGCTGCAGTGTGCTCTTTGATGTACGGGATTGGTGAATGGAAACAGGGGACTTGTGAATTCTTCTGTAGCTTTTGTGAGTCACTTAAAGTCACTGGTTATCATCAGAGGTGAAAATCAGAAAGACGATAGCCAGAATAACTAAGTTGCTTTCCTATATGTATAAAAGCCTTGCTTCTTCCCTTTGTGATGGTCGAATAGTGCCAGAGGAATTAAACTGCTGTTCGGCCCCCAGGCTGTCTCCTTTTCTTTCTTTCAAAGTCGGTGCTTTCCAGGGTCTCCGGTTTCCCTCAAGAGAAACCAACGACAATCTTTATGTATCAATTTGACTAAGCTTCAAAGTGTCCATATATTTGGTTAAATATTTCTGGCTGTGATTTGAGGTATAATTCATTTTGCAACAAAAATTGTTTTTCATCTCTGAACCTGGGAAATCAAGACAAATTTTGCATTAACAAAATACAATGGTGGGGCGAGCATGAGATAGACATTCCTGCACTAAAAGGGAGAAATAGGAAAGAAGGAAAGGATGACAGATCCAAAGAAGTATAAAACGTTAAGATGACATTTCATCATGATATGTCAACTTGACTTGATTAAGAAATGCCTGACCGATTACTAAAGCACAGTTCTTGGTGTGTCTGTGGAGACGACTGGCATGGAGGCCATCACACTGGGAAGGGAGGATGCCTTGGTTGGGTTGTGGTCTGTGGTCGGCATCAACCAATAGGGTTGAAGCTTGGATGGAATAAAAAGGGGAAAGAAGAAGGAAGTTCTAGTGTTTTCAAAGAGTTCCAGTCTGCTTGAGCAGCTGTATCTTTTTATTGCCATCACCTTTGGAAATCTGTCTCCAGTTTCTTCAGTTTTTTAATGCAGACTCACAGCAGTGACTCTCCTGTGAGCTCTCAGGCCTTTAACCTTGGACTGCTGCTGCATCCTTGATCCCTCTTGTTTTGAGGCCATAATCTTGTTGGAATGAGCAGCTACTGGATCCTCCAGCTCTGCAGTACACAGAGAGCCATTGAGTAGTTCCCCTCCTCTGATTCTATAAGCCTCCCTGATAAAAACCCTTTGCATAATGACACATAGATTTTTCTATCGATTCTGTTCTGCTAACAACACAAATTATATCATATCTTAGCTCTAAACAGTAATCTTCTTTGGTGTGATTCTGCACTTTACAGTTCCCCCGGGCCAGGAGTCCCTTTTTCATGACCTACTGTGGTAGGGGTCCCACTTCTGTGGGTGATGACTCCAAGGCTCTGGGGGACCACTGTCTGGAAGGTGGAAACTGAGACCATCTGTTTCCCCCTTTCTGTGAAACAAAGAAGAGGCCGCTGAGGACCTTTGAATTGCTTTCAAGGTTATCCTTCACTTGAATTAAATCATAAACCATCATAGCCAAATACCTTCATAGTCCAGTCTTATAAAATCAAAAAAGCCCAAGATCTTTGTCTTATTTTCTCCTATCTCTGTCCCTTTCAGTTTAAATTAGTATTCTTTCTGCTACAGTGACTGATTGGGTCCATGAGTCACATCTATACTAAGCTTCTTATTGAGCAGTTGTTTGACCATAACCTTAGCGTTCTCTTCAGAACAAAATTTCTTATACTTTCAGTATGGATAGGCTGAGAATCTTCCAAATCTTTGAAGTTATGGTTCCTTTTTATTCAACAATGTTTTCTTGAAAATTGAAAATCTCCCTCTCCCTCTCTCTCTCTCTCCACATTTTGCTGTAACCAAATAGGAAAAAGCAAGCTGCTCTGTCAATACTTTGCTTATAAATTTCCCAAGCTAAATATCTAATTTCACTATTCATAAGTTCTACCTTCCATAAATCACTAAAACACAAACATTTCACTCAAGGGTTTTGGTTGCCACTTTATAACAAAGATTGTCTTTCCTTCTATTTCCAAAAACATGTCCTCATTTCTGTCCGAGGTGTTATCTAAATAGCTTTTGACATACAAAGTCTATCAGCATTCTGTTCATGATTATTTATGTACTCTCTAGGAAGATAGGTGTTTTCTCTTTAGTTTCCTTGTTTCCTACATCTTCACCAGAATCACCCCTAACATTAATATTTCTGGCATGAACTTCAAAATTCATCCAGCTTCAATTCACTGCCAAGTTCCAAAACTACTTCTACCTTTTTTTTTGGACTGGGGATCGAACTCAGGACCTTGTGCTTACAAGTCAGGTGGTGGAACCACTGAGCTAAATCCCTAGCCCTGATTCCACATTTTTATGTATTTGTTATAGCTGTACCACCTCATGTAGCCTTTACAAGGTACAGTAAGAATATATACTCAGGTGGCAATTATTTATATCTTACTCTGCTAAGCCAGTAATGGACATCAGCTGGGATGGCTGTCTACCTACCGATGGGTTATTATTTTCTGGAAACAGCCTCAGTCCCCTGGGAAGTTCTCCAGAGCTCAGTGTTAGGCAACCCTGAAACCCTGCTCATAGGTGATTGGCATCCACCCAAAATAAGATGATCTGATTACTGCTCTTGTGAACTGACAATGAAAATGGACACAAAGTGAAGGTTAAGAGAACTGAGTCACCTGTTATTCATATAGTCATAATAAGTTGGAGGAACTAGAGGGTGAAAATGAGACACTTTTCATTGAAGCTAACAAATATCTTTCAATCATTTCATTTTTCATTTTACTAATTTTCTCTCTGCTCATTTAGAAGTGTTAGTACACAAAGAAGAAATGGTTATTATACCCATGTAGCATGATTAAGATTCCACTAATTTGGAAACTGGTTATTGATTCTGGGTGTCACTCTAGCAACCAGGAAGCACTTAAATCCAACGCCCTACAAAGATCAGCGAAGAAATCTGTGAATCCAAGAAGTCAAAGACTAAACTCACAGCAGCAAAGGAAAACACCACTTGGACAATTTCCCTAAAATTTTGATGATACAAAAGTAGGAAGAAAATAAATAGTTTCTGGTTTGGGCTAAATAGATTTGAGGTTGATCTCCCAAAGAGAGAAATTGGGCAAAATTCATGACCCAATAGTTTAGAATTGGTAAACACAATGAGATAAAACTTTTAAGACAATTATTAATAACCAAACTGAAATGTGATTTTATTTTTTATTTTTTTATTTTTTTCCTTAACCAAATGTGGGAATGTTTAATCTATTCAGTTAAAACTCTCATAAATTGAACATTTGTACTCTTATCTTTACATATCAGATGGTAAAATGTACATTAAGTTTTTACATGTCATTTTTGTAAAGACATCATGTATTCAAAGATACAGATTCAGTGACAATTAAAAACTTCTGATCTATACTTTCAGGTTTGTTTGATCGTGATATTTCTTTTTTTTTGTATTAAATTCTTTTATTGGTACATTGTAGGTACACAACACAATTACATTTCTCATTGGGAATTGTACCTTTACATAATGCATCTTGGTGCTTATTCTTTCCCCATTCCTAGCCCTCCCTTCATGCCCTCCACCCTTCCCTATTTACAGAGACTTTATTTCCATTTTTTCCATTTCTCATCATTTTTCCTTTTCCTTCTTTCCTTTCCCCTGCCCCTCCCACTACCCCTACCACTTTGGACCTTTTCTTACTATTTTACATTTTTGATTATTCATTCTAATCATTGGTACTTTAGTGATACAATATAATGACATTCATCATTGGAAATTTGCATCTTTACATAGTCTCTCTTGGTTCTTATTTTTCACCCTTGCCCAGCCCTCCCTTCAACCCCTCTAGTCCTCCCTATTTACACAAATTTTGTTCCTATTTTTCCATTTTCTCATATTAATCCCATTCCCTTCTATCCTTTCCCCTAGCCCTCCCACTTCCTTCCCCTTTGCCCCTTTTCTTCCTATGAAATGTGATTTTAAAAAATGGCTATGTGACCCTATCACCAAGATGTTTGGCAGAAAATGTGGTTTGCAAGAATTTCCTGAAACAACGGAGTCCTTTGTTAGTAAATAGCTTTGTCTTCTTTGGCAAGAATTTCTGGGAAATGAGAGATATGTTGATACAAGTATCCAGAGCCTTTTACATCAAGTTTAAGAAAATGTGATTCACAGAATAATTTAGGGTGAGAAATTTAGTGTTTTGACTGACTTATGTCCTTACCAAATGCAACTATGAAAGCCCAAACTCCCAATGTATTTGAAGGAGCACCTTTAAAGTAAATAATTAATGTTGAGATGTGAAAGGTCATGCCCTAATGTGATAGGGCTGGTGTCCTTATAAGAAAAAGAGACATCAGAGCACATTAAAAAAAAGCCAGCTGAATACACATGGAAAATGCAGCTGTCTACAAGTCAGAAAAAGGGAACTCACCAGAAACCAGCCCTGAAGGCACACAGACTTCTAGCTTCCAGAAAATAAATTTCTGTTGCTTAAGGACCCATGTGATATTTTGTTATAGCAGCCAGAGCAGATTAATGCACCTTGAGTATCAAAGGCAGAAAATGTTACCACTATGAAATAGAGAGGGAGCTCTGTGAATGGAAACCATCATGAAACCTTATTATAATAAGCACCATGCTAAGACTTCCAGCCAGCTGAATTGCTCATAGAACAGGAAAAGAAAAAAAATATGGAAGATAAAGGACACAATCAATAAGCTGCAAGAATGAAAATTTTTGCTGATGTTATTTCCATTCTTGTTGTATTATCTTGATTAGTTAAGTCTTCTCAACAAGTCACCTTATCTTAGTGTGGTATTATTGCACATCATTCTTTAACCTCTGATTCCACTTCTGTTACAAAAAGGGTGCATGTATGGCATAAATCCTGGGCTAAGGCTCACAAGTCTTGAGAGGAATTAAAGCTAAATGTGAGATAGCCAGCATTTTCTGACTTTTTCATTGAGTTTCCCGGAGTGTCATGGCATCTTGGGTGGAAACTTCTGTGATTTTTACTTCTCACTTTATAATAATCCTCAACAAATGGCTCTCTCTCTCTCTCTCATCCTCGTCTAAATGTTTCACTCATAGTAGACAGCTCATAACAACAGCAATAAAAATAAATTGACTACCCCACAGGGCACGTATTTGTAGCAGATTCCAGTAATACAATGACAAGAACATTCTTTAAACTCTAATGTCTTGCCTTTTATGCTTTTATAGGTTCTGTTATTGATTTGTTTATATTCCATTTGCTTGTTAATGGTTTAGAAATACACTGTACAGTATCTAACTCACCACTATCATACTTAACTCTTATCTTATTTTCTTTTATTTGTAGAAATATCTAAGATTTCTTATGAAGAATAAAAAGGGAATATAAGTAGTTTATCTTTAGCAGTGATGAAGATGGATATTTACTACAGTATATAAATGGAAAGGCACAGAAACTTAAATGTTGAGATAAGCTAAGATTTAAGCCATTGCTTCAGACAGGCTATAAAAATGTTATTAGGAATTTGCTGCAGAAACAAAAGAAAACTGCTGTTTCTAATTCTTTCTTGGCTTAATCATCCAAAAGTTTAATAAACTGTGTACCTAAATGGGAGATGGATTTTGCGATTTTGAAATAGTGGTTTGTTTATAAATTCTTTGTGTACATCTTTGGAACTGAACTGGGGATCTGTCATTTTAATTGGGCTTCAGATGGACACAAATTCTTGCTATACAAATCGATTTTTTTAAAGACCCAGGTGAAACAGTCACCATACTTGAGTGGATGCATTTTCGTTTATTCAAGGATTTATAATATTAAGTGCCAGAAACATGACTTACTTGTCTTTTCATTCTTCTCTGATCCAAATATGATAACTTCAATAAAGTTTGCAAATTTAATTGAATGCTCGGTAACGACTTCCCCTCTTTGCTCAATTCTAACATGCACATGTTTTTAGCTTTTAATTTTTAAAAAACTGAATTGCCTAGATTTAACTAGCATAAATTGTCTCCCAAAATATGTTAATAAATAGTTTCTTTGACAATGTCTTAGAATGGGTAAAGTAAGAAATCTGGAATGATAAAAATTTCTTCAGACATCACCTTACAATTTCAAGAGTAGGTTGAGATTTTTCTCCTTTACCATACAATGAAATTAGTACCTATTAAACCCTCTCCACCTACCAGACGTTGTCTCAGATTTGCTCTTGATATGAAATTTTCTGGTTTTTTTCAACTTACTTGGAATGCTTAGAATTGGAGGGGGGGGGTTGTGTATTTGTTTGCTGGCTTGTTGGTTTAGTTTGATCTGAAGTGAAGTAAAAAAGAATCAACTTTCATAAAACCATTTTTTTCTCTAAATATCATTCTCTAGAATTAGCAGGCACCAAAGTATTCTATGGTACATTTCCCTGACTCTTCATTTGAGAATCAGTTTGGATTCTTTGATGAACCAGTCTCAACAGCTCCTTAAAACTAGGACAAGGTCAAGCTAAAAAAGAGTCCCTAAAACTATAGGACCCACAACCCAGGATAAGTGCAGTCATCCCTAGAATGGGCAAATGAAGGGAGAGAGGTCCTTTCTTCAAAGACAGGTGGGCTGCACATCCAGTTCTGGATTTCCTGTCCCTAAAACAGAGTGCAACCATCAGAATGCAACATTAAATGATCCTAGTTCTCTGAATAAACATTTTAGTATTTACTTAGCCTTCCCTCCACCTTCCTACCTTTTGGTTGTCTATATTGCCTCTTTGTCTTACTACACTTGTAGTCAAAATTAAGAGAAAAAGTGATAGAAAAGAGAGATATGTACATTTTAAAAATTTGTTTGATTCCCTAGTACAGATATGAAGCCACTCTAAATTTCTAAATTACTGCTCTAGAATCAGGCTACCAGTGTTTGAACTCCAACTATACTACCTAAAGTAACTGTGGGCAAGTTATTCCATTACTTAAACTCCATGTATCTAATATTTAGCAAATTATCAAAAAAATCCTCTTTTGCTAGACTTTTGTGAAGATTAGATAGAATGATACATAAATATGTTTAGCACAATGTCTAGCACATAGTACATGATCAATAAATATAATAACTATATTTAATGTTCAGCTGTAATTAATCTAATCTCTTTTTGTAAATGTTCATAAGTTAATATCTGAAAATCTTTAAACTAAAGACAATTAAAAGAATAGGAGGGTGATTTTCTTAGGCTGGTTGCAAGGATTAAACTGTCAAACAATTTTCAAATAAATAGAGAGACAATGACAGCATCAAAATTAAATGTTCAATTTGCAATGTAATATAATTATCAAATTTATTTTCAAAATTATTAGTTTACTGGATTATAGACATTTTATAAGTATTTAACCTTTCTCTGATTTTTGTCATTGAAATTTCCTTTCTTCTGCATCTATTTTTCTGTCCATTATTTGACCCCCCATGCTTTCATACATTAATTTATTCATTTGTTCATTCATTCACTTATCTACTCAATTATTGTTGTGCACATAACTCTTTCCTACAAAGCAATATTTATTCTATTTTGGCTATTTAGATTTTTGTGAAAATGTTTCTGGTTTTCTGTTTGTAGTCTAATATTTACTATTTTATCATTGTCAGACTTTGTTTATACAATATTTGTACTGTTGTTTTGCTTGAATAAAGGAAATTAAAATTACATCTACATTTATATGTCCCCAATGTAATATTACTCCAGTTGAGATTCCTTAATTAACTTCAGCATGACTGAAGACAATGATCTTTATAGATTTTCTTTCCAATACTTCTTACGCATTAGGTGTTTCTTAGCTCTTGTCTAGATGAAGGACATTTTTGGACAATTCTGGGTGCTATGTAACTTGAGTTATCAGGAAGTCCTTTTTAGATATGGATGTCTTATTTTTGGATCTTTAATATGTTTTTTGGAGAATATATTTTGGAGCAATGTTGAGAAAAAATGTCATAAAAGTCTGAAATGCATTAGAACAGACTCTTTAAGGTGACAGACCCCCTTCAGACAACAGTATAATCAAGATAACTTTTTACTGGGATATTTTTGTTGCCATTTCAATTATTCCCAAAACCTAGTACAGTAGGTAGAGAATATAGTAATAATTAGTTCTGTGTCTTAGACACTTATTAATTTGTGGCCAGAGAGGAGGAATAATATTTTAGGTTGGGTACAAGGGGCTTGGCATTTATTTGCTCAAGCTACTGGAAGTTAAGGGAAATGACAACCCCAGGCCATGGTTACAATGACTCAAGATAGAGAAAAGCAACTATGTTTTTATTCTACTACACTTCACCGAAGTAAACAACCAATAGACATACCAAGCTGAGATTTACACAGCTCAATCCTAGGGTATGTTAAATTCCTGAAGCAAAAATAAGAATACAAATAAAGAGTAAAAGTTTTGACATGCAAATAAATGAAATTTTCTTAAAGAAAAATATTGTGGGTTTCCTCATGTCCACCAAATAATCAGCCTCATTATTCTTTCCCTCATAAAATATATTTCAACCTTTTCTTGCATCCTGTCATCCCTATTTCAGGTAAGTTTGAACATTCATTCATTCATTTAGCAACATTTATTGATTTCTAACAATGTGCCAAGCACATCTCTAGATGCTATGGATAAAGAGATAAATTAGATATGGTCTCTAATTTCCGGAACCAACCTCTCAGACTTATGAAAGAGTTAGTCATGTACAAAAAAAAAAAAAAGATGAATAGAAATATAGCATGGTAAGTGCTATAATTGAACTATAGAGAAAAATGAAACATCTAAGGAACCAATTCTTCAATAACTAGTTATTTGTCAGGAAAATTTTACTGTAAATCAATATTTAAATTGCTTGAGTTGCTGAAAACTTTCTGGTTTGGGGGTCAGGAAACATGAAAATATCTTACATTGCTGGAAAAGCCCCCAATATTTACTGTGAATATGTATACACACAAATATATATATTACACACTTTCCCATTAGGATAATGATGTCATTAGAGTAAAACATATAAATATATGACATATAACATAATATACGATATATAACATATATTATCTATACCTATTACAGTGTACTCCAGCGAAATTGCCTTCAGAGTTCGCAGCCTCAGTTGTTGGCAGATTCTTGTTTAAAATCTAACTAATAATTGTTTGCAGAAACTCCGCAATTTCAAGGAAACTACAAATATCCTCCAAAATTGTTTTTTTTTTTTGATGAGAAGTTTGCACGTAGCCAATCTGAAAGCATTATTCAGTTATCCTTGCTGCTGATTGGCTGCTGCCCATCTCTGGCACATGTACCAGGACCGCTGCATCATAACAGATTGCTGTATGTATGTAGCTATATTTAGCATTCCCCATTTTGTTCTTTTTAAAGCCCTAAGTTACCCAAGATGTGTCAAAATGCCCTGTACCTTCCAAATCTTTATTGAGATAGTATTTTGTTAGAGAGACAGTATATTTAGGGTTGAAATAATAAAAATAGGCATTTATAAGCATTTTTCTGACCATACCTGAAATTCATGAATTTTTCACAATTCACAAGTGCTCTAGGGACATAACTCCCATGAATTCCAGGGATCCACTGTATATCTAAGTGAGGTTACATCCGGTTTACTTATATAATAATTTTTAATTATTAGTTATCTATTTCCAGCTATACGAAAGGAAAGTAACTCATATAATTCTTAAGCACTCTCTGTGGAATGTATTTCCCATAATAACTTACTAAAATGCCATAAACTATTTTTAAGTAGAAGTTATTCTGTTAAAATTCAGATGTTGTAATTTCTTAAAAATGAGGATAGTGAGGAACAAGAAGGTAAGCTTAATAATATCATCAAATTTATAAAAGAAGAAAACCTTTTAGTGTAAAAGTTAAAAATGGGTGTTAATGTTAGGGTTGAGGGGTTTTTTTTTCAAGCACATAGCTTCAGTAATTTAAAGGAGAAACTAACATTTATTAACATTATAGAAGCAAGTTGGAAACTGACATCTCAAATATCCACTTTCCGGGTGTATAGTCTTACATCTAGGTTACAAAATATTGCTAGGATTTCTAATACAGAGTATAGTTTTACTGTGTTTTGGGTTCTCTTTGTTAATTCCAAAAAGAATTTTTGACAGCTCTCACTGAATTTAGAGTTTTGCTGTTAAAAGTTGGGGAGCCACATTCAGTGAATTGGAGGAAGCAAACATTTTGACAACTGTGGATGCTTCTACAATGTCTTTGAATCCTGACTATTCAAGGTAAACACCAAGATGCCATATGCAAATGCAAACAAAAGAAAACATTTCCTTAATAATACCTCAAAACTTAATTGGTTTAAATTTTGCTTAATATTAAATAATAGGTGCTTTATTTAGTTTAATTACCAAGTAGATCACAGTAGTAAATAGGTAACTGAAAGGCACCATCTGTTCCCTTTTCCAGCTACATGTAGGAGCTTTGCATTGTTGTATCAGAGAATATGGAGAATTAATTAGGCAGCGGATGAAATCTTCTCACAGATGGCACCCATTTTACTCTTGCAAATCCGCACTAGCAAATTTGTGTGATTTTACTTTTATCTCATTTACCCCCTTGAAAGTTCTGAAGGACCTCTGCCTCTGGAGTCTGACCATCAGTTGGCTATTTGAAAAAAAATATCAAAAAAGTACGTAAGATGAGTTACTATTATATTTTAAAATAAAGTTATAGATTGTACATATCGTAGCACAAAATGTCTATGATGCATACATTTCATACTATAATATCAATAAAACATGCTCATTCAAATATCCTCTTTAATATTGGGAATCATCTTGTAGACACTTTTACTCCCACGAGGAAAGAGAAAAAGCCACAATAAGATTATTTATCCTGAATTTTTGCCAAAATGATGTCTCACACCGTGAATCCACTCTTTTGAGCTCCTTCTCTCCCTCCCTTCCTCCTTCTTTCTCCCCCCGCCCCTCAGCTGGGATGATACTTTGGACCATCCCCCTGGGGTTCACATGCTGGAAGTTTGGACTCCAGCGTGGTAACGCTGGGAGGTGTGGTGTGGCCCCTTCAAAGTGAGGTTTTGGGGGAGTTCCTTAGATCGCTGGAAGCACTGCCTTTAGAAAGGGTTAGTGTAGTTGCCATTGGATCCTGAGTCAGATTTTGTGAAAACACGTTGCCATAAAAGTAAGTACAACTCGTTTCTCTGCAGCTTCTTGACTAGCAATGAGCTCTTTCCCTTCTTAATAGGTATTTTGGGCTGATAATCTTTCATAACTACATATCCAAAAGAGGTTTTGTTAGTTTAAAGAAACACATTTTTAAGGAGTATATATCTAACAGAAAGCTCTCAGTGCGCAAAAGAAGAGAAGGGCGGCTGTTTTCCTGTATTACAAATGCCATTTCCTGAAAATCATTTCTATGTAAGTAACACCTTAGCTCATTCTAATAGACAATATGAGTTCAGTGAGCCTTCCATCCATTTCACATATCCCATCTGCAGTCACTGTCAATAACTTCTTAAGCATTTATCCAGAAATTTCTTATTAAAGCATGTATGTGTGTGTTCTTTTTACCAAAAAGAAAGTATTTCCTCCTACTCAACTTTTCCCAATTAATAATAAGTGGTGCCTGCCTCTCTATGCTAGAACATGGATCTGCCTCATTGTTCCCAATTGTATTTTTAGTGTTGCACCGTATTTTCTTTCTTTCTTTTTCCTTTTCTTTTTTTTTTTTTTTTTTTTTTAATTTTGGACAGGGTCTCGCTTTGTAGTTCAGGTTGGCCTCGAACTCTGTCGCCTAGACTGGCCTGGAGCTCTGTGATCCTCCTGCCTCATCTGAGTGCTGGGATTACAAGTGTGGACCACCACCACACCTGAACACGTATTTTGAAATGTTTTATGCTACAAAATATTTCATACTATGGGCATACAGAATTTAATGATTTCTTTTTCACGAGCATTTAAAATGTTTCTCTAATTCATTACTTTAAAATATTTTATAATATGACATACCAATAAAAGAGCCATAATGATGTACTTCATTTGGCTTGGCAGTAGAATGGGTTCATCTTTTTGAGTCAAGTGACTTCATTTGGATATGTGTTAATTGCTTGTACTTGTATAAAGTTATTTTATTAGGTGAATATTTTCTGTGATTTTTTTCTTCTATATTTAGAATAACTTTAGTCCAATGACTAAAATATATTTTGTCATTCATCTGCTTTTTTACTTTAATGTATAATTTGAATTTTTGTTTTATCAAATATTTCACTTTTTCCACTAAATATTTTATCATCCATTATGCTTATAAAGATCTTCTCTATCCAAACCTTTGTATAGCAATCTATATATTGTTGAAGTGATATTATGAATGATTGAAACAGTCTTCAGGGCTTCCATGTCATAATGGGGCATAAGCTCAAATGCTTCAGTTGAACATCAGCTGAAATAAATGGTAGATTTCACCCAATAACAGAGGCCACAAAGGTGGAGTCATTTCTTTCTGACTTGCTCCAGTTTGCTCTTCACTGATGATGTTTTAAAAAAGAAGTTAATATAATCATTGAAAGGGTCATGGAAGTTTTAATAGGAAAGCTTATAGAGATTTCCAAATGCCAGGTAAAGTAATCACATGCTGCTTATAGGCAGCAGCAGTATAATTTCAATTAGAATAGCATCAAATGGATTGATATAAACCTAGGAGTCTGAAATCTACTCAGGTCAATAGAAGATTAATGACACATGTGACAGGGGATACACCATGCTATAAAATTAATTTTTAAGATATTTCTGGTGGTCAAGAGTCAGTGACTTGTTTCTAAGTCAGACAGATGTAGGTAAGAAAGAAATCTGAATGTGGGGCTGAGGAAGAAAGTGGTAGACTATAAAAATTACCAGAACAATACATATATGGGTCTTTGCCCATGCCAGACCCTGTTCCTGGTGCTTTCCATAGATTAAATAATAGAATACCTGTAACAACCCATGAGCTAAGTATTACTCTGATGCAGATGAAGAAATGATGATTAAGTTCTCAAGAAGATTGAGTGTTTACCCAAGTAGCATAGTTATTATGGGGTAGAGATGACCTTTGATCTCAGGCACTCTTTCACCCTCCACTGAGCTAAACTGTTCTTCAATTTGTTTTCCATATTTCTGATTAACATCCCTAACCACTTACCAGTCCAATCATTTAAAAATAGAATGACCAAACAATGCATATTTTTCAATAATTTTTATAAAATAATATAACGGGAAATATAAAATAACAGTTTTATCAAATGAATTCAATAATTTTTTCTGTGTATGGTATATCTTAAAACATTCAATACACAACCCAATGTTACAATCTGGACATTACTGTCTAGTCTCTCTTCCCAAATTTTTGGGGGATTACTGTCTTTCTTTGAACAACACACTTTACATTGTCATGTAGGCCTTTCCTTTTTTTCTGTGGGTGGTATAATTTCAATAAAATGTCTACCCAGTAAATGTAATGGTGAAGACATCCATGATGAACATCCTAGTTGGTGTTTCCCTATCCCGTATTTTCAATTATTTGGTATCGTAGACCTAATCTAAATTTTAAATTACTTTTTGAACCCCCTTGTTTTTAATAAATATCAATGGAATTTCATAATGTTTTGTCCAGAAGGTGCATAAATGTTATAATAATATTTTTCCTTGCTTTCTGATTACAGGATAGCTTGTTAGATGTTGGTCAAGTCTGTCAACACTGCCCATAGGATTATTATAATCATTGACCACTATGGGAATATTTTTAGTTTTGTTTCTTCTTTCAAATTCATATTTTTCTGTATTATGAATGGTTGACATTAAGGAGATGACTTTTTTCCATTTCCATTTCATAGCAGACTTTCCCGCACTGATATGTTAACATATCTCCCTTTTTCAGTTTTTTCCTTTGCAGATCTTTTGCGACTTCCTTCCTATTCAGTCTCATGGTCCCAAACATTTCCATTTTGTATTGTTTTTGTATTCTTGTAATTCTTTTAGAGTATCACGGAGTTCTGGAGAAATATAAAAATTATACCTAATATACTTACAATAAGATTTTATAGATTATAACTCCAAACTGTAGATTATTTTTCAGAAATAAAATAGACTCCAATTAGTAAAAGAAAATAGTTCAAAACTTATTATTAGATTGCACTAGAAACAAACATCAACGTGCCTGCCACGTTCTAAATAAAAAGTATGCAAAAATAATTGATGTAAAACAAATAGACGTATCTCATGAAAACAAGAATCGACCCGCCCAAGTGCAGCTCCGGACGGCCAGTATAAGTAAATGTGCTGCCCAAGTGATGCTTGGGGTAAACTGTTAAGTGGTTCAAAGCCGCTTTCGGCAATTGGTTTGTTATTAGCTAATCACCTTCTTCACTGTGTTCTCCATTCAATAATTGAATAATTGATTGAATAATTGAATAATTGAAGTGCTTAAAATAATGCTCAGTGCACAGTAAGTAGCATCTAAATTTTATTAATGAATAAAATAAGTTCATATATATATATATAATGTTTATTATTTTGCAGGCTTTTGTAGGTACTGGAAATGCAAAGTCCCAAATTATCAGTGTCAACTGGGAACCATACCCAACAATCCCAGTATGACTCTGGTTCCCACTTCCCCAGTGTGCCAATGTCAGTGGACATAGCTGTCCTAGGGGAAGAACCAGGGGAATAATCACTATGCACACTTGTCTTCATGTTACAGTATCTTTTCACATAGATCCTGACCTTTCCTCCACACATACACACCAAAAGAAACTGGAGACCGATGTCCAAATACAAAGTTATCAAAATACACACACTTTCAAGAAGACTGGACCTCTCCAGAAATAGACATTTCTCTTCTTCTTTCCCTTTGTATCCCAGCCAGCTATGATTCTGTTGCTTCGTGCCACCCACAACCAGGTTGGGTTTTCCCTCCTCAGTTTGCTGGATTAATGCCAATCATCTCTGGAAACACCCAAAAGGCACACCCAGAATTGTGTTTTAATTATCTACCAGGTATTTACTAATCTGCCCAGTAGTCAAATTGATATATCATAACTGAAGGGCACAGTTAAGTACACTACTCAACAGTTTTAGGGTCTCTTTCAGTTGAAACTATGGTAGGATATCTGAGGGTAGATAAGATGTTCCAGAATGAATATCTGTGAAATCTGAATATCTGAAAACTTTACCAATTGATTTCTTACTTTAAAAATACTGATTGAGCTCCTACTACATGACAGGTGCTCCTGTGCACACCATTAATATAAAGTTTAAGAAGACATTACTCTTAATGAACAACCTAGTAAGATACAAACATGTAGCCAAGTGTAATACCATTATGTCACTATGTTAAGTGCTATATATCAAGACAGAGATGGGGAAATATAGGCACACCTCGCTTGGGCCATAGGATCTAATATCAGTTTATTAAATAGAAAACAGAGCAAGTTCATTAACAAACCCCTCATTTCTTTTGCTTTCTCCTATAATTTTTGCTTTGTAAGTGTTCTTATATCCTACCATTACTCTCCTAAATGTGACTTGAGGTGTTCCAGAAGTTTCTAAAACCTTTCCATCAATCTGTAAAGAGGAAGGAAGGTGAGTGGCACTTGAATCGGAGAAAATGCAGTCATTTCTGTAGGTGTTATTTTTAAAGTCTTATTAGAGAATTTCAATTGAACAGATACCTCCCTGACCAAAAATGCAGGAATAAAAATAAAATGTTAACCAGTATAAAGTAATATACACTTTCCCTTACTAATGATAAAGGTCTATGTCTTTAAAATAAGAAATAACAGTGACATCTTTTCAGCTGAAGATTTGCTTACAGTGTACTTCTTCTATGATAACTACCCGACATATATGCAGAGAATTAAATGAATTGTATATGGCCCATAAAATTTCTATAACCAGAATGCCTGATGTGGATAGATCTTACAATACTAGAAAAAGAATTGCATAGATGCAGAAAATGAAATACATTCCACAAAGGAACAAAACAAATTAGAAATATTTTTTGTCCTTTCATGACTGTTAAAACAGAAAATAAGGGGAAAAGTTAACAAATATATTCTTTACTCCAGTCCACTAATACAACTAGCTAAATAAGGGCATTTTAAGGTAAGGGTGGTGGGGTGCACACTGTATCTATAAAGAAGGAAAAATATATTTAGGAATTAAACATGTCTGCATTTTAAAAAATTAATGAATGGATAAAGTCAGTACTTTAAAATAGTCACCAGTAAATTAAGTTGTTAAATTTAACAACGACCTGTATTACCTTGCTCCTTTCCAGAACTGACACCTTTTCTCTTTTCTGCCTCTGATTAATGCACCATTTATAAGACATGAGAAACAGTGGATGCACAGCACTATAATGAGTCAAGGTGCCTAAATTGTAAAGATTCTATAACCAGCGACTGGAAACTAAAATTAGGATGAAATCATTTAGGTCCAAATAATGTAACTTCTCCTAACATCTGTCAAAACCTTGGCTTTTAATTTTGCGGTTGGAAACGGGCATTACTTCTTGAACAGACTCTCCCTGGTTAATTCAGTCATCGTCAGTGATAAAGTGAATTTTATGGTGATTTTATGGTAGAATTTCAGTTAGCTTTCTAATGATTCAACTATGGAAAAAGAAGACACTTGGAATACATTATTTTTTTGTTCTTACACTTGTGTTTTGTTTCATGCTACTTCTATCTTCTTTGATGAGTTTTTTTCCAAGGGGCATTTCTGTGAAACTATCAAGATCTTTGCTCTGAGATGATCAGAAAGGAACTTTAAATCCCAGTATGCTTTCATGGGGATTTCAACCTTAATTCTTGAGTATTCATTCTTATCTACATGTTCTCTATCTCCTAAAACTCTTCTGAAAGATGACTGAGTGCCACATAGATGAAAGCACCTTAAATATTTCTTCCTAGAGTTATGTAACTAAATAAGGATGTATTGCTAAATGTGAATTTCAGATAAACAAGGAATAATTTTAGCGTAAATATATTACATATAAGAAATATACCATTCTAAAAACTAATCATATTTTGAAAGACAAATTTAACTGGGTGATCTGTATTATACTTACAAAATCTAACAATGCTTCTAGCCATGTAGATAAAGTATGGTTGCACAACTAGTGAGATAATAGTTTTAAATACACTGATGCCATATCTGATTACATCCTTATGGTAAATATTTTTCATTGTCTACAGAGATAGTGAGTTTAGAAGTAAGCTACAAGTGCTTTGTGAATTATTGTTCCTTGTAATATTAATCATATAATTTCTTCCTCTAATAGGTCAGAAAATAAGCAGCTTAATTCTATGATTTCTTTAGATGACATGAATTGGTATACGTGGAAGCAAAACAATGACAATGATTCATTGAAATTAGAGCTGATAATTGTAAATACCTTCAAAATCCATAAATGGAAATAGACCAAAAATTCCCAGTATTTTTATTATATTTCTTTACAAGTATTATACATCTCAGCTCAGAGAAAAAGATGATGTTCTTCAGATTGATGGTTGTAAAACTTTCATTTTTCAGTAGGAAATGCAACTATAAATCATTTATTAAACTTTAATAAATCTCTTTTCCCCAGTGCATACTGCTCCACTGGGTGTCAAAATCTTGTAACAGTTAATTATGGAATGTGAAGGTGACATATTTTTCAGTCCAATAACTTTAAGATGCTAAACAAAAGATCAAAAGATTAGTTTTAATGAAACTCAGTAAACCAAAAAGTGTAAATAATATGGGTGAAGAAGCTTTGAAATGTCAATATGGTTTTTATATGAGCTTTTACTTCTGTGTAAATAAACAAGGAAAAGAATTTAGGCAAGACCTTTTTTACTAGCATTCGCTGGAAACTTCTTGGAGATTGAAACAGCATATATTTTATGTTATTAAATTTCAAAAATAAAACCATTCAAGATATTATTGCCTGACTTTGTAATTTCCTAAATGAGTTTCTTGGTTTAAAAATAAAATGCTTCAAATATATAATTTAAGATGTGTAACATTTCTATTATCCCACATCAGTTAATAAAGAAAATTAGAAGTAAATTAGAAGATTTTAAACAATAGGTAGGTACAGGTAAATCAATTTATAAAAATCAAACCGAACTTTGCTTTCTAATTGCAAAGCTTAAGGATAAAATGTTTTTAGCTGGAACTTAAAAAGTCTAGCCACAAATAACCCCTAATTCTCTAAAAATGGACTTTCATGTTGAGTACTGCTTTATACCATGCTGGTCATAGCTCCATGAGAGAAGGCTAAGCTACATTTATCCAGTGGCAGGTCACACTCGGAGCATGCTAAATTCTTGCTGACACAATAAATACACCTCCAGCTGTGGCCAGGAGCAATCTGGACTTAAGTGAAGAATGTGAATTACAGTTGTGAGCTGCCATCCTCCTCAGACAAGCAATGGAAAATAAACATAAGAGGAAGAATGAATGAACCCCTTCCGATTACAACATGAATTTATTGTTTTGTCTCTTTATTATTTTGTCGTGTATGAAGTGACTGCCTCAAAGACTTCAGCATTGTCTTAATAATATCTCAGCTCTCCCCAGAACTTGGCTATGCCAAAATGTCCAAGACATGGGAAAGCACACTGAATGGCACATGCATTCATATCCAGGGGAGGAGGGGTTGGAGGAGGGGTTGGAGGGAGACCAGCTGTATGTTGGAAGCAGAGACCCAATCCTAGTTATAAAATAGTTCTCAATGTTTGAAATTTTCCTACCTTTCCATTAAGTAAATTGTACCTTCCCTTTTATCCCAGGCAAAAAAGGGTAAAATAGATGAGAAAATACATTTGTTATTGAAATGTGTTCAAAATACATTTCAAATATATTTTGTATTAAATGTCTATGATAGTAAGCTATCATGCTGGAATTACATTTCTAGGTTTTTAAAATCACAGTGACTTGTTAACAGATGTCAATATAATTTTTTTCTTTTTTGATAATATTGTACTGTAAAGCTTTTTAAAGCTTTATTTACCTCCTTGTGGATTTATAGGGAAAAAAATGGAATCATTTGATGTTCAGCTAATAGCCTCTTTTGTCCTAATTGAAGTGTTAGATTGTCCACAGAAAATTTTTCTAAAACTTAGACCTATTAGAACAGCAAAAGATCAAAATAATTCAGTACAGATGCATAATAGTTGTGTCAATTATCATCTAAATCTTTATTATTTTATTAGTAAATATATACTTTATTTAAATGTATTTAAATATATATTAAATATATACTTTATTATTAAATATATACTTATTAATATATACTTTCAAATATATACTTTCAAAATGATCATCATTTGAAGCTACTATAAATATATTTAAAGATGTAATTTATTACAGTGTATGTAGGAGTCATATCCTATTCTAAATCCATTAAGAAACGGCAAGAAATAGTGTCTCAAAATAAAATGACGCTAGTCTTCTAACAAGAATATATCTCTTGGGGTATGATGCTTTGAGAACATATTTCCTCATGGCTGCATAGGTAGATTAACTTAAGCAAAGAGTTCACAAAGAGATGAAGGAGTAACAGTGAGCAGATCCAAAACTTATAAAAAGAGTTTGAAAGTCACCTAAATCTGGATTTTTTTCGCTATACTTTTGTTTCACAGCTTTCTGTGTAGTTCCTTCCATTTCTGAGTCTTGCTTTCTTTTCATTATTAATTTTTATGAGTACATATTTGCAGTAGATAATGTTTATATTCCTTGTGTGAAGTTGGTTCATATGCATAACACATCTTAATTTCTTTTTTCAACCCCTCTCCCTCCTCCTCCCTCCATCTCTTTATCTCTTTCACATTGAAAAAGATCTA